>NC_133532.1:25491017-26691017 GCF_048544455.1 Silene latifolia
TTCCTTCATCATCTTCATTAGCCTCCTCTTCTTCATCTACCTCTTCATCAACACCCTCATCATCAACAACCTCATCATCGACATTCTCATCTTCACCCGGTCTTTCACCCCTAGATGTGCTTGGAAATAAGACCTCCCTATCCGCCCAACTAGGCAAAGGACATGATGGATCAAGTAGTCCTTGCCTAGCTAAATGAAGGAGGGGTGGATATTGGGCCAAGTATGCATCTACTCGATCATTATAAGCTTGTTTGTGCATCTCTCTCATGAGGAGAGTCATGTAGTCATTGCCCAATTCAACATCTTTGGGTTTGAACTCTTGATATTTGAATGGGTAGGGTGGTGTGACAATGGAGGAGGAGGGCTCTTCAATCTCGCCCCTTTGTTGACGGATGATGTACTCGGCGTCCTTGGAGAGTGGAAGAAGGTAGTTTGTTCGATAAGCACTTAACCGCCAAATCTTGGAAGGCAAAGTGAAAGATCTAGCATCGTTGGTTAGCCACCCATAGTTGGTGTCAAGAGAGTTATGCTTGACCCACTTGTACTTGTAAATCATGGCGTCCATGTCAATGAGATGACCCCCTTTGATCGCCACATAGGTGTTATCCTTGTTGAAATTTGCGTCAAAGTGCTTGGCCAAGAGAGTAACTAGACCTCCATTTACAATATGAGCGGTGCCTTCCTTACCACAATCAACATTAAGCAATCATTCCATCAAAAGCCTTAGAGCATTGTAGGGCTTAGTGAATTCCCTTCCGACATTTAAGGCCGACTCAAGTAGAACACAATCGAGCTTTGTAAAGTGATTAATGCCTTTTCTTGTTATTATAGTATTCCCGATGACCTTATGCCACACTCTAATGCCCAGATGGTGGACTAATAGAGCGCGACAAGCATGAAAGCTCACAAATTTCTTCCCGGAAATCGCCTCCCAAAGAGGAGCGGGGTCATACTTTTCGGGCATCTTGTGATAATATGGTGTATCAATAAGGCCTAATACCTTACTCAAAACATCAAAGGTGATGCGCCTATTCACATTCGCAAGGCGAAACTCGATGTATTCTCTAGTCTCTACCTTAGTCACTTTCAATGAACTTAAGAATTCCAAGGTAAGGGAGGGGTATGTCAATTCCCTTGTAGTAAACAATTTACCGAACCCCATGGTTTCAAAGAAGGCTTTTGTTTGTTCAAGGACACCCAATTTGTTCAAGGCATCTCCGGATAGTTTGATAATTGAGCGATTTCCGGAGTTGTTGATGTTGTTGCTTCCAAGGGAGGATCTTATTGTTGAACTTCCAAGTTTGCATTAGAAACCACCATAGCCATTGAAGCTTTCTTTACTTGAAGGCTTTGTTGCCTTTTAGAAAGTGTCTTTGCCTTGAGTGCCTTTGTTGCTCCTTTTGTTCTTGCCATTGTTGTTTACGCCAAGAAAAGATTGAAAATCTTCAATTTCTAATTATACCCAAATCGATTTAAGATGAAAGGATTTGTCTTTGTATTTCAAACATCGACTCAAAGGTTGAAGATTTTCGTGCTTGGATTGATTATTGTTGAAAAAGGTGTGATTAATTGTTGTTGTAAGGAAGTTTAAATTTGATTTTGTTGAATTTGGTTGAGGAAATTCTGTTTTTGGTGATGGAGAGGATGAGGGTTTTGGGGTTTTGGGGTAGTGTTTGAATGTTTGAATGAATGAATGAATGTGGGAAGGGGTATTAAAACACCCGAAAATTTGAAAACTGCAGGGGGAAGACGAGCGGATACCCGTCGGGACGCTCGGATTCTGCTCAATTTGGTATCAGGAAAACTCGCCTAAAGACGAGCGTCTTTCTGTGAAGACGAGCGGATTATGCAATTCAGGACGAGCAGCTTTCCTCAAAGACGAGCGGATTCTCTTACAGGAACTTTTCTTAATCTGCACTGGCAAAAAGACGAGCGGCCAGTTTCAGACGAGCGTCTTCTCAGCTGGGACGCTCGGATTCTCTTACAGACCAAAATTTTTTATTTTTGCAGCTCAATAGGACGAACGGATTCATCCAAAGATGCTCGGATTCATATAAGACGAGCAGATTACCCTTAAGCCGCTCAGATTCCTCCTGGTCTACCCGGATTCAGGTCCATCCGTGCACTTGCATAACCCGTGTCATTTTCATTCTTCAAATCCCGTGTTCTTCATTGCAGGGGCACTATAAAGGCATGAATAGCCTAGGCAATTGCTATCCCCACACTAAGTTAAAGCACTACACATCAATAAAATCATTAGTCCCTCCCTCACTTCTCTCAAAAATGGTGAATATCTTGATCAAGGCACAAAAATCCAAAAATGACAAAAATGCAATGTAAGAATTAAAATGCAAGTTAGGGAGTTAGAAATATTTACAAATGGTGGTTTAGAGAGGACTCCACCAAACTCTCATCCTTAGTGAGATGTCATGGGGGCATGTTCAAGGTGTTGTTGATGTTACTCAACACCTTGAAGAAGTAGTCAAAAACTTGTTCATTATCATGATAAAGATCCTCAATAGATCTTTGCACTTGTTGTCCTTCATATTGGTCTTGATCGATAGCATTACCAATGTAGGGATTGAAAATCCCTTCAAACTCATCGTCCCAAAGACCGCAAACTTCGTCTATTTGATCATTAAAAATCTCTTGAGTTGATAGAGACAACTCTCCTACTTTCTTGTTTTGGCCAACAAGGCCTTCTTCTTCACTTGTCATGGGTGAGCTTTTCAAGCTCTCTTTGTTACAATTCTCTTGCTCTTTTGATGGAGCATCATCAACTTTCTTCTTCCATTGGAATTTCGACTTCTTCCTCTCATCCTTCCGACTATAATGATCAACCATAAAACATGGTTCATACAAACGGG
The DNA here is from genome assembly GCF_048544455.1 of Silene latifolia. Classification (NCBI taxonomy): domain Eukaryota; kingdom Viridiplantae; phylum Streptophyta; class Magnoliopsida; order Caryophyllales; family Caryophyllaceae; genus Silene; species Silene latifolia. Next base: position 25,493,885 of record NC_133532.1, read on the forward strand.
GAGCTCTCATGGTCTTGTCATGATTGAAAGTTATGCCCTCATCTCCCACCTCTAGAGTGAGCTCTCCATGCTTCACATCTATCACCGCACCCGCGGTGTGCAAGAAAGGTCTACCTAGAATGATTGGAATATTGGAGTCTTCTTCCATGTCAACAATGACAAAGTCCACCGGGATGAAAAATTTCCCAACTCTTACGGGAACATCTTCCCATATCCCTAATGGTGTCTTCGTCGATCTATCGGCCATTTGGAGTGTGATGTTGGTACATTTAAGCTCTCCCATCCCTAACCTTTTACTCACCGAATACGGCATAACACTCACACTAGCCCCTAGATCACATAGGGCTTTGTTGATTGTTGTGTCGCCAATGGTACGCGGTATTGAGAAGCTTCCCGAATCTTTAAGTTTCGGAGGTGGACTCCCTTGAAGGATTGCACTACTCACCTTAGTGAAGGCGATAGTTTCAAGCTTCCGGATCGACTTCTTTTTCGTAAGGATGTCCTTCATGTACTTTGCATAGGCCGACACGTGCTTGATTAATTCCGAAAAAGGAATCGAGACTTCCAAATTATTCACAATTTCCATAAATTTTCCAAGTTGGTCATCAAATTTGGGCTTAGCTTGACGACTTGGAAAAGGAAGTCTAATCACAATGGGTTCTTTCTCCTTGGCCTTGTCTTCACTTTTCTTTGAAAATTCTTCTTTCGATGGTTCTCCATCCTTGGAGTTTTGCACAACTTCTTCTTTGTTACTAGCTTCCACAACTTCATCCTCAACTTGCTTGCTTCTTCGGTGCTTCATACCTTGTACCACTCCTCAAGTGAATGGCACTAACCGTTTCATGTCTTGGGGGATTACTTTGAGGTGGTAATTGCCCCTTTTGTCTTTGTGAGCTTGAAGATGCTAGTTGAGTCAATTGGGTTTCCAACATTTTGGTGTGGGCTAGGATGTTGTTGATGGTGATTTCCTTTGCTTGACTATCTTTTTGCATTTGAGTGAAAAACTCTTGTTGATTCTTTTGCATTTGGAGGACCGCTTTTTGAACATCAAAACCTTGGTCATTTTGTTGATTGTATGGAGTTTGATTTTGGTAACCTTGGTTTCGGTTGTAAAAGGGTCTTTGATTTTGGTTTCTCATGGGAGGTGGGGTATATGTTGGTTGAGGGTTTTGAACATTTTGGCTTTTGTATGAGAGATTTGGGTGGAATTTGGTGTTTTCATTGTAATAATTTGAATAAGGGGTACCACTCTTGTATGCTTGAAAAGCATTCACTTGTTCATCTGTTCCCCTACATTCGCTTTGGTCATGTCCCAAAGTTCCACAATTCTCACATATCCCACTGGGGATTGATGAAGATGCCGTCATGGCATTAACATGTTGCTTTGGTGATTTTGAGGCTTCTTCAAGTCTAGCCATAGCTTTTTCGAACTTCAAATTGATGGTATCAATGTGAGCACTAAGTTGAGCACCCAATTGAGTAATAGAGTCCACTTCAAGCTTTCCTCCCCTAGTAGCCTTGCGAGGTCTACTATATTGTGAATTATGGACCGCCATTTCCTCAATCTTGTTCCAAGTTTGATTATCGTCAACTTCGGTAAACATACCATGTGATCCCATGTTGAGAATGTTTCTTGAGTCTTCATAAAGACCATTCCAAAATTGTTGTACCAAGAACCACTCGCTAAGTCCATGATGAGGACATGAGCGACAAATTCCCTTGAATCGCTCACAAGCTTCATACAAAGATTCTTCATCTCTTTCCTTAAAGCCCGTAATTTGAGCTCTTAGCATGTTAGTCTTTTCCGGTGGGTAGAACTTTTTGTAGAAAGCTAGAGCCAATTTCTTCCAAGAATCAATTCCGAGAGTAGCCTTATCAAGGCCTTTCAACCATTTTTTTGCGGTGCCAATTAGAGAAAAAGGAAATAAGACCCATCGAATTTGGTCTTGAGTTACACAGGTTTGAGAAATCGCATCACAATAGTCACAAAAAGTCTCCATGTGAGAGTGAGAGTCTTCACTAGGCATCCCCCCAAATTGGCTGTTTTCGACTAATTGGATAAATGCGGATTTGGCAATGAAATTTCTGGTTAAGTGTTGTGGTGTGGGAGTACCATTGGGTAGGTTCTCCTCGGTTGGTACGGAATGTGATGAAAATTTAGGCATTGTGGGTTGATTTTGTGTTGGATTTTGTGTTGGGTTCTCGTCACCTTCTCTTGCAAAAGGGTTGACGAACTCAATAGTGTTTGGTTGAATATCTACAACCTCACCAATACCTCTCAAAGTTCTTCTAGCAAGTCTTCTATTGTTTGTCAAAGTCCTTTAAATTTCGTGATCAAAGGGTAACAAGTTACCTTGTGATCTTCTAGACATGCAAAATATCAAACAACTTGAAAATAATTAGAACAAACCTTGAGGAGTTTTACTTTCCCAAGGCAAAGAAAGATACAACTAATAACAATCTAAGAAAATCTAAATCAAGTTAACACTGTCCCCGGCAACGGCGCCATTTTTGGTCGAACCCTCTTGAGAGGTTTAGTTTTCAGTACTTGTCGTTAGGAGCACCTAGACCAAAACAATATTTATAACTCCACAAACAACTCTACTATTAGTAAAGAGGCAAGTAAAGGTCGGATCCCAAGGGACGGGTATTGAAGTGAGATTTTCAATTGCAACTAGCGGTGTCTAGGGGTGTCACAATTTGGGGTTGGAATAGAAGATCACTAAACTAAATAACAATGAAAGTAAACAAGCAAGATGACTAAAAAGGGGTGTAAACAATTGATAAAAGTCACTAGGGTGTCATGGGGTCATAGGGGATTCATGGGAATTGATCATACAAACATATTCTCAAATTATAAGCAAGAAATTATTGTTGTGATGGATCGAGTTGGTTTATATCTTACAATCCTAGGAAAGTTTGGGTCCCGGAGCTGAATCGATTAGATTGTACAACACCTACAAGTCGACTTAATCTTCCCTACTCAACTATATGTATGGTCTAATGAGACTCGAGTTGGTTTATGTCTTACAAGTCTCATTGAAAAGATAGGTGATGGGTAAAAAATGCAAGGATTCATAGGCTCGCATTTCATCAAACATAACATGTGCATAAGTTGAGATCACAACAAGCAAGCAAATAAACTATGAAAACATATTAAATTAATCATGAATCATCCCCCATGTTGGTTTCCCCTAATTACCCATTAACCCTAGCTAAGGAAACTACTCACTCATTATCATGTTGAACATGCTAGCAAGGTTGTCAATCATACCAACAAAGTAAAACATGATGAATAAATGAAGATGATTAACAATAATTAAAAAGGGATTAAGAGAATTATACCTACTAATGATTCCAATAATAAAGCAAAGAATAATAGAAGTACTTGATGATTGATTGGAAGGTTGTCAATCTCCCAATAATAACCCAAATAATCTTCAATTACCCAAAATGAAAGATGAACAAAAGAGAGATTAAGGAAATGAGATTTGTATTAAGACTTGATTAAAAGTTGATTACAAGATTAAAGAGAGATTTGATTGATATAAACTACACTAAAGATTGATAAGAAGAACATGATAATCTAATTAGACTAATGGGGTATTTATAGTGGGGATTAGGTACACAAATTAGGGTTTACTAAGGGCTTAAATGACGATTAAGTCCTTGAGGAATCGCTCCTCTCAGAAAAATATGCGAGTCTCCTTTTTGCTAGTCTTTCCCGAGGTATGCGCATCCTTCATAGAACAAGTAGAAGACGGGATAGCTGTCACACAATTCGAGCGTCAGGGGCACGGGACGAGCGGATTGTGGGTCTTTTTGACGAGCGGATTTGTTGGGTGGACGGGCGGATTGTGGTGGTTTTGGACAAGCGTCCCTTTGAGGAAGACGCTCGGATTCTCTGGTCTTGGACGGGCGGATTGTGGGCAATCCTCTCGGATTCTGAGTCAGCTTCTTCCTTTCTTCTTTTCTTCCTTTTTCTTCATACAATCCTTGAGGATTTCGTCGGGGATGCAAGGATATTTTCTCATCATTGCCCATCTACTACAATATGTACAAAGGCCTTCTAGTCTTGTCTTCTCTTTGATGCTTGGTCATTGAATTCAATCAATTTAGCTCCATTTTGCCATGAAAATGCAAGGTTTGCACTCCTTTTCTACCAAGGGATCAAAACCTCAAAGAATATGCAAAACGAAGGACTAAAGACAATAAATGACCCAAATATGCACTAAAAAGCATGGGAACAAGGCTAATTTGGGGACAAAATATGCTCAAATAATGGTCACATCAACTCCCTTTTTTTAGCTTTTGGTGAGCATTGTTTGTCCAACTTATTTCTGGTGCCTTTTAATGTTAATATATTTTGCGGAAAATATTCGGTTTCATGACTATGGTGAAAAGTATTGTAAGACTCGAATTTGGGTTTGAAATTTGGAACCTTTGATACTTTTTATTTAATTTTGTAAGACTTGAATGCTTATTTAAATTTGGGTTTGTAATTTGGAAATTTGTAGCTTTTAATACATGTTGATTTTAACGTATAAGACATTAATATTGGTTGTCACTTTACGATTTTGTGGCTTTAAAATGTTTAAATGACCAAAGTATAAATGTTGGTTATAATGTTCTTCAAATTCCCTTTATTTTAATATGTATATTGATTTTTTTTTTGGCCGTGTCCGTGTCCTGAAAATTTAAAGTTCCGTGTCGTGTCCGTGTCAGATCCTGACGGAGTGCTTAGCAATGCATTATCTGGTGTCTGCTGCAGGCTGAGCGAGTTGTCAAATGACAAGTACCCCAATCCTCTAGGCTCGACGGGTTCACTAGGTGCTACTACTGTAAGGTCTAGCCTGGTGACTAGTTCTGAGCGATCAGGTTTAGGGCCTCAGGAGTTGATGCTCGTTTGGGCCGGACGGCTGTTACGATCTGAGCGATCAGGTTCTGGTTGTCCTTCCTCAGATCCTCAACGGCTTGGCGTAGAGTATACATCCCCTGAATCATCATCTGCATCGGGTCAAGTACTGGTCGTCCTCTGCTTCGGAGAACTTCTGCACCTGATCCCTCCTGGATCGGGGCCCTGGACGCAGCTTCACCTCTGCTGGGGCTGGTTTTCCTGCTGGATCTGGGCTGGCTGGGTACGCCTGCTGCCTTGGGTATCTGCGGCGGCTTAAGAGGCAGGGGCAGAGGCATGGTTCTAGGTGACATGCTGACGGGGTCCATCTGGCGGGATGCTGGAGGCGCACTCACTGATCCTGCAGACGTAGGAGAAGGTCTTGTTCCAGAGGACAAGGCTGACATGCTCTGGCTGCTGGACGGATTCTGGCTGGTTTCGGCCATGGTTGTGGTCTGGTTAGATCTTGCGAGATTTGGCTATAGAAAATGATCACTATGCCCCACGGTGGGCGCCAAACTGTTTTGGTAATAATTTACCGAATTATTAATTTAATTTGTGGGCGATAATGATCGATCTATGGCCTAATACGGAATGAATTCAACGAGTATAATGAACGAATAAACGACAAAAACAAAAAGATTGACACGCAAGGTTTTGGTGACGCGGAAAACCCAATGTGGGAACAACCGCCAGGGGAGTTGGAATCCCACCAATTTAACACTATAATCGAGAAGGTATTATGTGAATAACGAAATACAAGGAATAATTTTCCACCGGAGTATTGCTATATGATGGATGAAAAATGTGGGAGTATCAGTGTCAGAGTGTGGAATGAGATGATCTCCAATTTTTCTTCATTTGACTATATATAGCATTTGCCTTGCTAGGGTTTGGACTTTGTAACGTCCCCTGCTTCTGCTCCTGAGATCTTGCTTCTGTTACCATAAAAGTAGGAGGGAGTTGTTGAATTAGTCAAAGGTTATCCCCCACTTTTGCACGTAAAACAACTAAGACAAGTTGTGTTTGTTGACCTTTTCATCCAGTGGTCCCCACCTGTTCCAACTCATCAATCCTTTTTCTTTCCTTTCTTCCAATAAAAAGGTGACACCTTATCAAGGATAAAAAGTGATATTTTATCCCCAACAAATAGTCTAATGTGTAGCTATTTATCAAGGAGCTTTGTGTTGTTAATATGAATTAGAGGATTGGGCTTTGACCTTTTCTTGAATCTAATATTTTTGCTAAATCGAATGTAGAGAAGTAAAGATATGGGTCACTTTGCATAGTTTGGAGTTTGGACCATGAGAATTTTGAGCCATAAAAGAATTATGGAGTATCTGAAAAATAGATATTTCCTCTCTTTTTTTTTTCTCTTTTTTATTTTATGGGTCAAAATTGAAAAACTATGACCAAAAATAAAATTAACATATTTACATTCAAAAAATATCATTTTCAACGAAGAACAGTTATAGATACATGTCTAATATATGAATTGTTGGAATATGTGTCCTCCGACAATAATGCGATCACAACTGTCGATCATGATGATCACATGATTAAAATCTCATTTTAAAGAATACATGTGGGATGTAATATTTTCTGATCAATGGTGCACACATATCGGTAATGATTGGTCGACTAGAGTTTGACATTATCGTCGTGCGGACGGTGGTGATCAGTTGATCCCCTTAGGTCATACCTATAGGGAAATACTCTTAATTGATTATTTAATTAATCGTATGCCGATACGAGTTAATTAAATTTCTTAAAATTGACGGATGATTTTGTGAGTAAAATTAACGTGTCTTATTGTAATTCGATTATATTAGATACGGTCTAAGTAATTGAATTGTTTTATTACTTAGATAAAGTTATTGTTTACGAAACAATTTGGAATTGAAATTGAATGAATAATTTATTATAAATACAAGACGTTGTAATTTATAATTTGATAAACCGTTTTGGTACAAGTAATTACGAATTACTAGTCGATTTTGTAAATGACATATTTTATGAGTATGATGATTTTTAATATGTTAAAAATACATTACAAATTCACATGTCAAGTAACATGTCACATATGTCACAATTTGACAAATGACAAAATAAAATGGATTCTCCATTTTATGAATGTACCGAAAATAAGGGTGGGAGTATATAGTTTATATTGTGTTGTTTATATTTAAATGTAGACACAATCATAACCCTAGGTTCTATGCATGCAAGGTGACACGTCTGTCGCGTACCTGTCAAAAATAACCAACTGGCTCTAACTAATATAGCTAGGGAAGTTGGGTCGAATCCACAGAGAGGTAGGAAATTGTCAGCTAAATCTAGGTTCGTCAAGGTAACCAAATTGGGGGTTTTTAAATGTGATATTCTAAACTAATAAGAATAGGGAAGAGAAAATAAGAGAAAGGAATTAAGCAGACAAAGGGAAACAGCTAAGACAGACGGTTCACCATAATCATTTAGTCAAGTAATCTAGGTCTCAGGTCAATGCAAATACGGCCTAAGGAGCAGTGAATATCTCCTTTCTGTCTCAATTCGCCCTAAAGCGTAAATAGCTTAGCTTTCGCTCTCACTACAATACCCTATTGTTCGCTACTAGTCTCGCCTTTTTCCAACCTTTCGGTCCAGGTCAAGGATCACTGAGATATAAATGCCTAATCGCGTCGACTCAATTAGACAGATACAGATAATTGCAGCATTTAAACAACAAAGACTATACCAGCATTAACCCAATAAATCAATTACTATCCCTTCATAATTATGGATCCCCTATAGTCTTAGCAGAGGGGAATTAGCTGCTCATCATTATCGAATTAACAACAACAAATAGATAATTAAAACTAAACATGATAATAAAACTAACAATAATCGAATTAAAGTAATTATGATAACAGTAAAGGGAAGAAGGAATTAAAGCAAACGATTAAGAATTAAGAGATTAAAGTAGAACAAGAGTACCAATCGTATCCAAATTTCAGTAGCAAAGTATAAAAGAAGAGCAAAATCCAATCCACAGTAGCAAAGTATCGAGTGAAAAATGAACGAACGAAGAGAGAAGCAGACCCAGTAACGTAGTCCCTCTACTCTATCTTATACGAAAAATCCATCCTAAACCTAATCTATGGACTAATTACAAAAGCCCATAAATTAATTAGGCGGAAAATAACTAAAGCAGGGCAAACCACTCGATCGAGTAGAAATAAACTACTCGATCGATCCAAACTAACACCAAGCCACTCGATCGAGTAAAAATAAACTACTCGATCGAGCACTTCTTGCTTTGTCTCCTCTTGTGTATACTCGAAAGTGGTCGATCGAGCATCCTATATAGAGCATTCGAACGAGCATAAAATCTACTCGATCGAGCTGTTTAAGCACGTTAGACCTTGAAACACTTCCTTAATCCAGCTCACGCGTCTTCTAAGTGTTAGATTTCCAAACTCCGGCTCCTCATTCTCCATAAATGCATGCAAATGGGACGGATTAAGGCTCGGTTTAGCTCCTCTTTGGTCAATTCCTACAAATTACATAAAACGAACCAAAGTAGGATATTCGGGGGTATTTGTAGCTAGATGCTACATAAAAAGTACAGAAATGCGTGTAAAAATGAGGTAAAAACCTTATATAAAAGACACGCATCAAATCTCGCCAAACCAAACGTTTGCTTGTCCCCAAGCAAATATGAATGTAACTAAGAATAAACAATGGAACGGGACCGACACATCAGCTACAAATAACCCACTAAAACCAATTTAATGCAACAGCTGACAGAGTGGCAAAAGAAAAGTGCAAACGAGTTAAATCAATGTTTCAAACTTACTGAACCGTCGACCTTGCAAGACTCAAAAGATATCGGACTCTCACGGGTCGCTTGTCACTCAAAATTAGGCACATGGTGAGTATATATGTAAAGGATAGAAAGAAGTAAGACACTCACCTAACTCGACCTATAAGAGTATGCATGCAGTTAACATGAATAAAGTCTTTACAACCGTACATATGCATTCCAACCATACTAGTGACCAAGACACATGACGAGGACTTACATTTGGGTAAGTGAGGTAATGGGTAAGAAGGGGCTAAGATGAATTTGGATATGTGGAGTTAATAGCCAGGCTAGCAACAACGGATCCAAACATACACTGCATGCCAACTTCGTACTCAATATAACAAGATGAAACGGTGCAAAAACCATGCACTAAACTCACAAAACACCAAGAACTCGTCAACTCCCCGTAAGATATAAGTAAGGCATGGGAGTGAACATCATTATACAATTCTCATTTTTCTTCACACAAGATTTTTCTTTCTTTTTCTTCTTTTCTTATTTCGTTTTTTTTTCGCTCTCTTTTTTTTTTCTTTTTCGTTCCATTTTTTTTCATCATTTTTTTTCAACAATTCTCTTCTTACATTACCTTCAATTCTTCCACCATCTTCTGAAATCAGATAAAATAACCATACTGCAATAAAGAATTCCAACAACTACTCGTCACTAGCTCGGCTAGGGTAGGAAGTATTATAGAAAGTAGTTAATAGGACAAAAAGGCAGTTTGGCTATGTGAGGCTCATGGGTAGAATGAAATAAAGGGAACTGCCTCTCCTAACATGTGTCACCATCCACAGACCGAATGCATACAGGTATTAAGAAGACTAGACTCATGCTTATGCAAATTGATGTTACATGCCTTAAAGAGAGTACTACTCACATCCTAAATGAAACCGGTCATGAATGTCACCAGTTTATAAAGCTCTAACCTCAGAATGTAATGTAGCTTGCCGACATAATGAATCAAGTCTATTCGTTCAGATAAGAAGGAAACAAAAACTCGTAGATTATGCACATAATTGTTGGAATATGTGTCCTCCGACAATAATGCGATCACGACTGTTGATCATGATGATCACATGTTTAAGTCTCGTTATAAAGAATATAATTGGGAAGTATTTTTACTGTCAACCGATCAACATATATCGGTAATGATTGGTCGACTAGAGTTTGACATTACTGTCGTGCGACGGTGGTGATCAACTGATCCCCTAGGTCATACCTATAGGGCAACACTCTTAATTGATCATTTAATTAATCGTATAACGTTACGAGTTAATTAAATTACTTGAAAATTGACGGACGATTTTGGAAGTAAAATTTACGTATCACATTGGAATTTGATTAAATGAGATACGGTCTGAGTAATCGAATTGTATTATTACTCAGATGAAATTATTGTTTAAATAAACAATTAAAATTGAATGAATTATTATAAATACAATTTGTTGTGATTTATAATTGGTAAAATATTTTGGTACAAGTAATTATGAATTACTAAAGTCGATTTTTGTATATGACGTATTTTTATTAATACGTTGATTTTTAATATGTTAAAAACACATAACAAATTTATGTTACATATGACATGTGACACAAGACAAATTGACATTTTGACAAAGATAATATGGAGTCCATATTATCTATGTGTGCCGAAATTAAGGGAAGAATTAGGCTAATATTGTGTTGTTTAAATTAGTGGAGAACATGATGATTGCCCTAATTGTCTAGCCATGCATACCTATTGCTCATTGTGAAGAACAACTCAAGCATGCATTGGCTCCTTTCCCTTCCCCATCCACCCGGTTTTTAAGATGAGAAAAACATGGGTTTTTCTCATCTTCTTACCCATATACACAATAATGTAATTGTTGTTCTCAATTATTCATTCATTCACCAAAATATTTTTAGAGAGATAAAAATATTTCACCTTCCTCTTCTCTTTCTCCTACCCGGTTTTAGGAGTCAAAAACCAAATTATTTTGGGTCAATTTTTCTACAAAAATTAATATTGTACTAATATTTATAATATTAATTTTAATTAAGAGTGAGCTTTGGGTATAAATCCTTGGGAGAGATCCTACACTTGGGTCTTTTTTCATCCAAAAGGAAAGCTCAAGAATAAGAGAGAAGGAGATCTCTCTTGTGCCCTAAAACCGAATTTCCAATGTAAGGACAATGTTTCTTCTTTATTTTGTTTAATAGTTTGCATGCATAAGATCATTTGTTAATTTTATGACAAATTAAATTAAAACATATATGAGTATGTTAAGTATATAGATCTACTTTTCCTTCAATCGGTATCAAGAGCCATGGTTGTTTGCATGCAAATCGGTTAAAAGTTTTTCCGAGTTATAAGAATAACATATAAAACTTGTATATTTTGTGCTATTATGATATATCACGAAATTAATTTATGCATGTTAAAATTTCTGGTCCTAAAATGTTTTTAGGATATTTTGGTTAATTTATGTATTTTTATTGTTCATTTTATACAATAATGGCATTAAAATATGATTTTATGAATAAAAATGTCATTTTCGGACTAAAAATAGCTAAACTTCGAATTTTCCAGTGATTTTTGGATATGTTATCACATATATTATTTTGAGATGACCTGTAAATTTTCATAATTTTTGGACTTCTTATGCTCGAAAAATGGATTTTTCATTATTAAATTCGGATTTAGGTGAAAAATAGGTTAATATGAGATAAATTTCGAATCTGATCATAGAAATTTAGTATGTTGTCACATGCAATTGTACAAGATGTGTGTAAAATAATAGGCTATATTGAAGTCTTTTTGCATGATTTATGGATTTTTGAAGAAAAATAGCATAAATAGTGACTTTATTAGTGAAATATTAATAAAACATACTCTATGACTAAAGAAAAACATCATATGTTGCATTTTATTATCTTTTTCAGATCTAAAATTTAAAAGTTGATGAATATATTTTTTCTCATATTTTTATGATTATTTTTGTTAAAACCGATAAGCCGCGACATTGTTTTTCCGGATAAATTCCAAAAATTTTAACCTAAGTTTTTGAACATTATGAGTGTCATGGTATTTTTCCAGAATGTTCATGAGTTTAAATTTCAAATTTTGAATTTATTTGAAATTTTGTGATTTATTTGAAGTTTATAGCTTATTTTTGTAATTTTTGGTCCATTAATGAACAATTTTAGAAATATGAGTTAATTATGGTCAAATAATTAGTGAAGACTAAATTTTGAGTCCTAAGAGGTTAGGGTAATTAACTTATGCATAAATATGAATTTATGTAATTTTTGTGATTATAAAATGTTGAAATCACGCAAATCCGTAAAAACCGAGTAATATACGATATTGGCTGATTAAAGGCGATTTAGCATAAAATTTGGCATGTTCATACATATTATAATGCTGCATTTTCTTTATGATTGTCATAATTTAATTTATGTAATTTTTGAATTATGTAATTTTTACTTAGTATGGCCTTAGTTTTAATTGGTATTTCCCGAAATGTATGGGAATATCGATTCGGTTGTAATTTATTGTGATCTCGTATCACCGTTTTGTAATTTAATAGATTTATTTTATTTTAGTTACAAATGTATAATAGGAAATTATGTAATTTATTATGTAATTTTATTCATTTCGGAGTTCCCCAAGACGGATTTCTTCAAGATGGCGATACATAAAGACGGTGTTACCACGAGATGCATGCCACAACCGAAGTTCAAGGGACCAATGAAGTTGGTTTCCAAATATGTAATAGTTAAATAGTTTTTCTATTTTAGGAAGGCCATACTAGGATTTATTTTATGTTTGCATTTTATTTATATGTCACATGCATCGCTAAATCGCCATAACTAAAACATGCATCTTCTTTCATCGAGTTTATCGACCGTGTCAATTAAAATTATCGTAGTTCACCGCTTTAGTTCACTTAAAACGTGATAGATAATAAATTGACATGACCTCTCGCTAAAACAATTAATTGAGACATAGCCTTACCAAATAGTAGGAACCATGAAAACTTATTTCGCGAGGGAGTGCACTCGGCCACACCGGGGTACAAACCTTGTTACGTAGGAGAAGTGGGTGATAAATGTCTATCCACCGAATTCATGTTGATAAGGGATGAATCGGCCACACCGTGCCTAAGTTAATGTGGGTTTGGATCATGGACACATTTATTCGAAATTTGGATTGAACTCAACAAAAGTTTTTCGATAAGGGTTTTATCGGCTACACCGTCCGCTTGTTGATTGTGTTTTGGGCTAAAGATAAATGTTAATGTAATTTTATCGACCAAGAGTTCTAAAAGTAGAATCGATTAAACCGTTAATCCACCGAGTTATATTAATAAGGGATGTATCGGCCACACCGTGCCGAAATTAATATGAATTTGGGTCTTGGAATCATTTATCTAGTTGGGTAGAGGTCACTAGAAAAATGCATAAAACTTGTTTAAATTATAATTTTTACGAGTATTATTGTTAAAACGACATTTGTTTTACTCCTTCTATTTTGTTTTGTAGACCACTTCTTTTTTTTCCTCATAACAAATGGCAACACCAACCCCTAACGCCACACCTCTCGCTAATACATCATGGCTCCGATCATTCATGGATCGATGTAAACTTGAAAAGAATGGGTCAAATTTCTCCGATTGGATGCCCAACTCAAATTAGCCGTCCAAGGTGACGACAAGCTTCGTTACCTTACCGAGGCCTCTCCACCCGAACCTACTACTAGGTCGACCGCCTCCACTAGGGAAGCATATGAGGCTTACCAAAAGGAGTCCGCCGCAATGAAAAATGTCTTGATATTTGCAATGGAGGCGAATCTCCAAAGGAGAGCCTTTAAAATGGGCAATGCTAATGAGATTTACTCCAAGCTTGTGACAATGTTTTCACAAACTCCGCGGATCTTCCAATATGAGGCGGCCGCGACATTCTTTGATCTCGACTTCAAAGAGGGCCAAAAGGTTAGCCCTCATGTGCTCAAACTTATGGAGCTTGTCGAGACCTTGAAAATTCAAAAGGTTGAAATCCCCAAAGAACTCATTGTAGATAGGATTCTACACTCCTTGTCCAAAGTCAAAGCGTATGTTCAATTCCGGGTGAATTTTAACATGCAAGACAAGGATGTGTCTCTTGAGGAATTGCACAAGTTACTTGTGCAAGCCGAGAGGGACATGGGGTTAAATGTGAACCCTCCAAAGGATGTGCTTATCATAAGCACTAAGAGTAAGGGGAAGTTCAAGAAGAATGGGAGGAAGGGTAAGAAGCAAGCTCCCACTTTCACCAAAGCTAAAGCTAATGATGCTAGCACTTCGAAAATCAAGAAGGGTCCTCTTGATAAATGCCATTATTGTAATGGTATGGGACATTGTTAAAGAAATTGTTCCAAATACCTTGGTGATATTAAGGCTTGAAATATTACTCCAGTAGGTAAATGACTATCCTTTCTTTTATGTTTCTAATTCAACTATGGTATTATGATACAAAGTTGTGATAATGTATCTCCCTTTTTATTGTAAATAGGGCCTCCACCAAGCAAAGACAAGGGAAAGGAAAAGCAAGCTTAAGAAACCATCAAGGAGCTAGGAATAGCTTTCATGGAGCTTCGCTTTTTATTGTCTTATTTTGAATTATGTTTTGGATTTTTAGAACCTTAAGTTTCCGTGTTTGACATGGAAAGGTATTTTGGATAATTGGTTGTATTTTGGATAATGGTGACTTGGTTTGCAACCCAAGTCACCCATTTTATCATTTTATCCTTTTTGTTCTAAAATCCGTATTTAAATGCTTGCTCTTAGAAACATATGATTATTCACTTAAAGTGATCTAATAGACAAATATAATGACGGGATTCATTATATGTCCACATGCTTAAGGCTTGTGTATGATCATTTATAAAGTGATTTTGAGTCTATGAACTCTATCAAAAGAATGTCAATCACCAAGTACACTTACGAAATCTAAAACTATTAGTCAATCTATGAGATAGTTCTCCTTATACTTCAACATCATTATTTGTGTCTCATTTGCTATCTTTGAATCTATAGTATATTTATTCTAAAGATAGAGTGGGAGAAGAATGAAAGAATAAGGACACAACCAAGATAAGTTTGCGTAATTGTGTAAATGAGATCTACGCAAGAGAGAATGATTTGAATAAACGTATATCTATTTATATAGTATACCCAATAGATGAGATCTATGGTCTCAAGTAAGTACTATATGACTAAAGAGACCAAGTGAAGTAATCATAAGAGTATGTTCTCAAGATAACTACACGAGGAGACCAAAAGAAAGTTTTGGAACAAAATGACTAAAGTAAAGTCTTAACAAGAGTTTTGACTAGTTGATGAAAATTTTGACCTATAGTTTCAACCTCGAGATTTACTTAAGTGCCTAAATGAATCATAGTAACATACTAGTTATAAACAAGTTGCAAGGATTGATATAACGATATCTTCAATAGCCAAGTTTTAATCGTGCAAATGTCATTACTTAACCTCATTATGAAAATGAATTGGTTAAACCTCTTTCTAAAAGGGTATTTTGAAGGACGTGTATTAGATATTACTTATATTTGATAAATGACATTGCCACACATCATTATGACATGAATGTGTTAGAGATTAAAATCTCTTTTAATAAAGTTAAGATGAGACCACTTCAAAATAAGTATTTTGAATGGATATGATGGGAACATATATGGTTTATCTTAATAACATGGCAATGCAATTTATATTTCAATTCTTGAAATGTTTCGATTGAGAAGTCAATTTCGAAACATGTGGAATTGAGTGGGAGTTAGGAAATCATCATGTGAAGACATGGAATTTAGTGGGAGCTATCATCCTTTGAATATTTACAACTCATCACTCATTGAAGAATGACGAGCTAATACCTTATTTCACAAGGAAGTATTTGAGTTTTCAATTCTGGATGAATATGGACTATGATGAATCCAATTACATCAAGAGATATTGGATTAGTATTAAGAAATACACATCGTATCAACATACACATAGGTTATTCATGTAAATGAAATGGAATTACCATTAGCAGTCATGGTCGTTCCTTGAACCTAAATATAGTTGATTACATGATTAAAAGTTACTAATGTTTCCGCCATTAGAATAATCATGCACATGTCCAATGGTGAATCATATGCATAAGAGCATGATGATTCATTGGTAAGCCATAATAGAAACGTCATGAATTCTCGAGTAGAATCCGATGAGCGATTTCGGTGTTTGACGGAATGCTCTATTGTGTGTCAAGAGGTTGCACATATTATAGAAAATCCGAGCACATGCAAGGATTTATGAGAATCCTAAACCTTTCAAGCTAGAAAGAGAAATAATAAGTTTTTGGAAAGATACTTAGTTGAATAAGAAGTTACTCAAAACTAATCTTTCCTAATATGCTAGGACTTGTGAGAAGTGCTAGGTCAATCATCTTGACAAATTGTTGCAAGACTCTGCAAAACATATACCTAGTGCATTGTGTGTGAATGGAGCACTTGATCAGTACAAGTTATATCATTCACCACAAATTCGCTCGTTATGTGATAATCGACAAGGAAGTTCTTTCAAGATAAATAACCAAAACCAAGGTCGGGAACCTTGATGTGTACTTGGTAAGGTTCATGCTATGAAAGAGAACATGAATGTAAAGGAAAACGCAAGTATAAGAAGTTTGAACACATGGACACATGGCATGTTAAACTTCTATTGCAATCAATAAGTGTTTACACTTACGATATGCATCACAAGGTTGTAATATGGTATTGACTACCCGAGTGTGATGTCGACATTTGTCGTTTGAGTTATTATTAACTCACTTTTACTTTGTTACATCCAACGGGTTGTAGAGACAATTGAACCCCGTTTAAGTGAACATGGATTAGCATTGTATTTGCCCATAGTTACTTACATGAGGTGACGTCTCGAAGTGACTAGAGTGTGATGCGATTGATGGCAAGTTCAAGTGCCATAGAGTCATGAGAGATGACTAGTCGATCACATAGGCAGACTGTTAGGAACATTTTGTCGGGCCTTATGACCGCTTATAGAGTTCTGGCAAATTTATATAGCCTGGTCGTGGCGAGAGCTGCTATAGTATTCAAATGAGTCGATTCTTTTGACTAAAGACTATTCGCCTAAGATGGCACAGTTTCAGATTAACTTTGATTTGTGTTACTACGACCTTCGTAAATGGGGTCAAATGGGCATATTTTGGGTTATGATGGTTGTGGCTAGTTGAAGGGAATGAGTGCGATAGAAATTGTCCACCCCTAGTCAGGGTTATAACAATATATCAGGGCCACTCAAGGAGTAATGAACTGGAAATGCGTAGCCACGCTCGGAATGTATCCATGGTGGATAAATCTGGTCAATTAGTTATTCTCCAGATCGAGGAAACCACTCTCGATATGATCACTTGCAAGTACGACCTAAAAGACACCTTGCATTGAGTGGGAGATAGTAATAGGACAAGAGAATTGGTGACGCACACTTGTCGAGGACAAGTGGGAGATTGTTGGAATATGTGTCCTCCGACAATAATGCGATCACGACTGTTGATCATGATGATCACATGTTTAAGTCTCATTATAAAGAATACAATTGGGAAGTATTTTTTTACTGTCAACTGATCAACATATATCGGTAATGATTGGCTGACTAGAGTTTGACATTACTGTCGTGCGACGGTGGTGATCAGTTGATCCCCTAGGTCATACCTATAGGGCAACACTCTTAATTGATCATTTAATTAATCGTATAACGTTACGAGTTAATTAAATTACTTGAAAATTGACGGACGATTTTGGAAGTAAAATTTACGTATCACATTGGAATTTGATTAAATGAGATACGGTCTGAGTAATTGAATTGTATTATTACTCAGATGAAATTATTGTTTAAAGAAACAATTAAAATTGAATGAATTATTATAAATACAATTTGTTGTGATTTATAATTGGTAAAATATTTTGGTAGAAGTAATTATGAATTACTAAAGTCGATTTTTGTATATGACGTATTTTTATTAATACGTTGATTTTTAATATGTTAAAAACACATAACAAATTTATGTTACATATGACATGTGACATAAGACAATTTGACATTTTGACAAAGATAATATGGAGTCCATATTATCTATGTGTGCCGAAATTAAGGGAAGAATTAGGCTAATATTGTGTTGTTTAAATTAGTGGAGAACATGATGATTGCCCTAATTGTCTAGCCATGCATACCTATTGCTCATTGTGAAGAACAACTCAAGCATGCATTGGCTCCTTTCCCTTCCCCATCCACCCGGTTTTTAAGATGAGAAAAACATGGGTTTTTCTCATCTTCTTACCCATATACACAATAATGTAATTGTTGTTCTCAATTATTCATTCATTCACCAAAATATTTTTAGAGAGATAAAAATATTTCACCTTCCTCTTCTCTTTCTCCTACCCGGTTTTAGGAGTCAAAAACCAAATTATTTTGGGTCAATTTTTCTACAAAAATTAATATTGTACTAATATTTATAATATTAATTTTAATTAAGAGTGAGCTTTGGGTATAAATCCTTGGGAGAGATCCTACACTTGGGTCTTTGTTCATCCAAAAGGAAAGCTCAAGAACAAGAGAGAAGGAGATCTCTCTTGTGCCCTAAAACCGAATTTCCAATGTAAGGACAATGTTTCTTCTTTATTTTGTTTAATAGTTTGCATGCATAAGATCATTTGTTAATTTTATGACAAATTAAATTAAAACATATATGAGTATGTTAAGTATATAGATCTACTTTTCCTTCAATAATCACGCCACTAAATGTCAAGAATATGCAAGGCTCAAGTAAGGGTTCAAAGCAGCGTCAATGTTCAAACGTTCCGGCTCAAATTAAACGTGAATTTTTTTGAATTTTTGAAATTTTTCTAAATTTTTTTGAATTTTATGACTTTTTTGAATTAATTAAAACAACAATGCATGTGAAAATAATTAAACGTGCAAGCGAAAATGCAAGAAAACATGCAGACAGACCTAGATATGGATGCATACCTCCCCAAACCAAACCGTACAATGCCCTCATTGTACCAAAAATAGGGAAAGAAATGCAAACTGAAAAGAAAAGGAGAAGTGGAGTCGGAAAACTTACAAAACGTCATATAGAGGGACCTCCCCAAACCGACCATGAACATGGGAGGTCAAAGAAAGTCAAGCAGTAGCTCAATAGACGTAAAACAGCCGCTGGAAGACGAAACTGCTCGATCGAGCAACTTGTAACAACTCGATCGAGTAAACTGGCAAATGGAAGGACTCGATCGAGTAGAAAATCAGTCGATCGAGTAGATGCATTTTCTGCTCTAGTCGATCGAGTTGATGCATTTTCTGCTCTGGTCGATCGAGTAAAATACCACTCGATCGACTGACAAATACCTCAAAAAGCGCTCGTTCGAGTAGAAAACTACTCGATCGAGTGAAGTAACCTGCAAAACACGCATTTCAAAGCAAAGAAAGCATAAAGAGTTCGTAAAACAGCGTCTAAAGTTCAACATAAAGCTAAAGAAAAATAAATAGTTCAACAAAAGTACAATAAAACAGTCCGGGCTGCCTCCCGGAGAGCGCTGGTTTATGAGGTCCCGCACGACCTTTCTGGCATTAAATAACTGGCGCGTCAAGCGTGTCGAAATACAAGACTTCAACACGATTGTCTGTTTCATTCGCCTCGTGGTAATGCTTCACATATTGGCCATTCACCTTGAACCTATGACCTTCGGAATCTTCGAGCTCCACGGATCCAAATTTGGTAACAGCCGTCACCGTATAAGGACCACTCCACCTGGACTTCAGCTTGCCCGGGAATAATCTCAATCGGGCATTGAAGAGCAGCACCTTTTGTCCAACCTGAAACTCACGAGGTAGAAGCCTTTTGTCATGCCATCTCTTCGTCTTTTCTTTGTAAATGCGCGAGCTATCATAGGCATTAAGCCTAAACTCTTCTAACTCATCCAGCTGCAAAAGACGATTCTGACCACACAACTTAGGATCATAGTTAAGCTCACGAATTGCCCACCAAGCCTTACATTTCAATTCAACAGGTAAGTGACACGATTTTCCATAAACTAGCCTATAAGGTGATGCACCAATTGGTGTCTTAAAGGCAGCTCTGTAAGCCCATAATGTGTCATCTAACTTAAGACTCCAGTCTTTCCGTGATTTAGAAACTACCTTAGACAAGATCTCTTTCAACTCGCGATTAGAGACCTCAACCTGACCACTAGTTTGGGGATGATACCCCAAACCACGCCGGTGTTGGACACCAACTTTAGACAGAATAGAAGTGAGTTTCTCTTCTTTAAAATGCATTCCCCCATCACTAATGACGACCCTAGGGACACCAAATCGGAGAAAAATGATCTTTTTAAACATCTTTATCACGGTCTTAGCATCACAATGAGGTGAGGCAATTGCCTCAACCCATTTTGACACATAGTCTACAGCCACTAAGATATACCTGTTACCTTTACTGGATGGGAACGGTCCTTGAAAATCAATGTCCCAGACATCGAAGACCTCAACCTCTAAGATGCCGTTTTGTGGCATCTCATGTCTCTTTGAAATGTTCCCTGATCCTTGGCAAGCATCGCAAGCTGAAACAAAAGACTTAGCGTCAGCAAACAAAGAAGGCCAGTAAAACCAGACCGAAGTACCTTAGCCACGGTGCGCGATGGACCGTGGTGACCACCATATGAAGAGGAGTGACAGCCCTCCAGGACTACTTTGGTCTCCCACTGCGGAATACACCGTCTGTAGAGACCGTCTGCACATTCCTTAAACAAGTAAGGATCATCCCGAAATCTTTAGCGTTTCTGTAAAACGCTTTCTCTCCGATGAGAAAGGTCGGCGGCAGACTTGCCATCGACAACGAATTTAGTTATATCTGCATACCAAGGTTCTTGGTTAACAATAGACGATATAACAGCAATTAAAGTATCGTCAGGAAAAGAATCATCAATGGGTAGAGAATCTTCCCCTTCTTGTCGCATCAGTCGCGACAAGTGATCAGCTACGACGTTCTCAGCTCATTTCTTGTCCTTAATCTGCAAATCAAACTCCTGAAGGAGGAGTATCCATCTCAATAGCTGTGGTTTAGCCTTCTTCTTAGCAAGGAGATGCCTCAAAGCTGCATGGTCAGTGAAAACAGTAACTTCTGACCTAACTAAATAAGTACGAAAATTCTCTAAGGCATAAACTACAGCTAACAGCTCTTTCTCAGTGGTAGTGTACTTCACTTGAGCCTCATCCAGAGTTCGGCTCGCATAGTAAATCACGTTCAAAGCTTTATCTTTCCTCTGGCCTAGCACCGCTCCTAGTGCATAGTCACTCGCATCACACATAATCTCAAATGGCAAGTCCCAATCGGGAGGCTGTATGATCGGCGCAGAGACTAAAGCCTGCTTTAACCTGTTAAAAGTAGAAAGACAATCATCAGTAAACACAAAAGGGGCATCCTTAAGTAGCAGCTGTGTAAGTGGTTTAGCAATTTTTGAGAAGTCCTTGATAAACCGGCGATAAAAGCCAGCGTGACCAAGGAAACTCCTCACCCCCTTAACATTAACAGGAGGTGGTAATTGCTGAATCACTTCCACCTTTGCTTTATCAACCTCTATTCCCCTATCAGAAACTAAGTGCCCTAAAACAACTCCCTCGTTGACCATAAAGTGGCACTTCTCCCTGTTCAGCACAAGATTAACCTCAATACAGCGCTGCAACACCTTCTCAAGGTTAGACAGACAGTTAGAAAAATCACTTCCATATACACTGAAATCGTCCATAAAAATTTCCATAATAGACTCAATATACTCTAAAAATATCCCCATCATGCACCTTTGAAAGGTGGCAGGGGCATTACACAAACCAAAGGGCATCCTGCGATAAGCAAAAACGCCCTGAGGACAAGTAAATGTAGTCTTAGCTTGATCGTCTGGGTGGATAGGGATCTGAAAGAACCCTGAATACCCGTCTAAATAGCAGAAAAAATTATGAGAAGCTAACCTTTCTACCATTTGATCAATAAAAGGAAGGGGAAAGTGATCTTTCTTGGTGGCGGCATTGAGTGTCTCGTAATCTATGCACATCCGCCACCCGGTCACTACTCGAGTAGGTATTAATTCATTCTTCTCATTCTTAACAACATTTGTCCCTCCTTTCTTCGGGACCACATGATGGACTCACCCATTTAGAATTACCAACGAATAAATAATACCGCATCCAGCAGCCTTCATTACCTCGGCCATCACAACATCCTCGCATCTTCTGGTTCAGCCAACGCCGACCACCGCCCGCAAGGTTTATGATCTTCCTCCAGCTCTATCCTGTGCATACAAACATCGGGACTAATCCCTTGATATCGTCAGTGAGTAACCCATTGCTTTCTGTTTTTCTTAAGTACCTAACAAAGAAGTCGGTGATCGTTATCAAGCTTAGCCCTAACAATGACCGGAAATTGCTCAGTATCATCTAAGAAGGCATATTTAAGATGAGAAGGGAGAGGCTTACGTTCCGGTACCTTTACCTCAATGGAGCAAAGAGTGCTAATAATTTCTTCCACTTGCTCTCCCTCATGCTCATCTAAATCATCAACAAGCAAATCCAACGCAGCGTCATCGTCCCTGGGTTATCTCGCACACTCATAAAAAAGCATAAGAGCTTCTAGTGGGTCCTTCATAAAAGAACCCGACCGTAAGTCATAGATAGACTCGTCAATAATGTCAACCGAATAGCAAGTATCCTCTATCATTGGCCGAGCCAAAGTGCTAGACAGATGAAGGTGATCGCATCATCCCCATCGCAAGAGTCAAACGCCCTTGTTTGACATCAATAACGGCCCCAGCTGTACAAAGGAATGGTCTTCCTAAGATAATTTGGGTCCGGGTGTCCTCAGCTATATCTAAAACAATGAAATCAACTGGGATAAAGAGCTTGCATATTTTCACAGGCACGTCTTCTAAGACACCTAAGGGCTTCCTAACTGATCTATCAGCCATCTGTAGGGTAATGTTAGTCACTTTAAAATGACTCATGTTCAGTTTCTTGCAGACAGGAATAGGCATGACGCTAACACTGGCTCCTAAGTCACAAAGAGCCTGATCAATGACCAAGTTGCCTATAATACAGGTAATAGAAAAGCTGCTCGGGTCTTTCATTTTTGGAGGAGCCTTATTCAAAAGTAAATTACTAGACTCTTCCATAAATGAAATCGTCTCAAATTCACTTAAATTTCTCTTACGCGTCACAATATCCTTCATAAACTTAGCGTAATTAGGTACCTGAGTAACAAGTTCGGATAAAGGGATAGTTACCTGGACATTCTTCACGACGTCCACAAACTTACCGTACTGTCGCTCGATCTTTGCGTCCTTCAGACGACCTGGGAAGGGCACTCTGGTAGCAATGAGTGGACCCGCAACTTTCTCCTTACCTTTATCAATGCGTGACACCTCCACGGCAGGGGAAGATGACACGGTAGCGGGATTAGATAGTAAAATAGGATCTCCGCCACTTCTGGTACTCGATCGAGCAGAATTACCACTCGATCGAGTGGTTTCGCATTGCAATATACTCGATCGACCATCTTTATCACTCGATCGACCATCTTCAATTTCTGCACTACTCGACCGACCAGTATTTTCACTCGATCGAGTGATGGGATGAATTGATTCACTCGATCGAGTAGATAAATCACTCGATCGAGTGTCTTGATTACACGCAGCAAGTATTTCTTGCAAAAACTCGTCTATATCATCCTCCGAGGCATCTTCAGCTATCAAAACCTTGTCTTCCGGTACTTTTGGCCCTTCATGAGTAAGGCCAACTTGGAAATTCATTGCACTAACGGGATTGCACGTCGGTAGAAGCTCGGCTTGGTCTTTCGCGAGTGTTAACTGCGCGACTTGTTCTCTCAATTCCGCTATAACCGTTTCTTTCCTATTGCACTTTTCTTCAAACTGTTGTGATATGCTCATCACAATGGATTTTAATTCGGCAATTTCTTCATTTGCAGAAGGGGAAACCGGTTGCGGCGCTGGCGTGGAAGGGGTAGAGACATTCTTTATTTCTTCATACAACTGAGAGAAAGGAACTCCCTACTTGTATTTCTGGTAAGCAAGGACGCGCTCTACACTTTCCATGCATCCAATAGGGTCATGCCCTTCCGTGCCACATCTACCACATGGCTCTATATGCTCAGTAATCGTAGGCATCCTGGCAAATAGACTTTCAAAGCAACGACTAACCTGTAAAACTAATCAAAACTTTGCAAAAATGAGATCAGCCTCAAGGAATAAATTCCTTGAGATGGGAGACAAACTTAATTAAAGCAACAAAATTGCGCCACCTCCCCGGCAACGGCGCCAAAATTTGACACGTCTGTCGCGTACCTGTAAAAAATAACCAACTGGCTCTAACTAATATAGCTAGGAAAGTCGGGTCGAATCCACAGAGAGGTAGGAAATTGTCACCTAAATCTAGGTTCGTCAAGGTAACCAAATTGGGGGTTTTTAAATGTGATATTCTAAACTAATAAGAATAGGGAAGAGAAAATAAGAGAAAGGAATTAAGCAGACAAAGGGAAACAGTTAAGACAGACGGTTCACCATAATCATTCAGTCAAGTAATCTAGGTCTCAGGTCAATGCAAATACGGCCTAAGGAGCAGTGAATATCTCCTTTCGGTCTTAATTCGCCCTAAAGCGTAAATAGCTTAGCTTTCGCCCTCACTACAATACCCTATTGTTCGCTACTAGTCTCGCCTTTTCCAACCTTTCGGTCCAGGTCAAGGATCACTGAGCTATAAATGCCTAATCGCGTCGACTCAATTAGACAGATACAGATAATTGCAGCATTTAAACAACAAAGACTATACCAGCATTAACCCAATAAATCAATTACTATCCCTTCATAATTATGGATCCTCTATAGTCTTAGCAGAGGGGAATTAGCTACTCATCATTATCGAATTAACAACAACAACAAATAGATAATTAAAACTAAACATGATAATAAAACTAACAATAATCGAATTAAAGTAATTATGATAACAGTAAAGGGAAGAAGGAATTAAAGCAAACGATTAATAATTAAGAGATTAAAGTAGAAAAAGAGTACCAATCGTATCCAAATTTCAGTAGCAAAGTATAAAAGAAGAGCAAAATCCAATCCACAGTAGCAAAGTATCGAGTGAAAAATGAACGAACGAAGAGAGAAGCAGACCCAGTAACGTAGTCCCTCTACTCTATCTTATACGAAAAATCCATCCTAAACCTAATCTATGGACTAATTACAAAAGCCCATAAATTAATTAGGCGGAAAATAACTAAAGCAGGGCAAACCACTCGATCGAGTAGAAATAAACTACTCGATCGAGCCAAACTAACACCAAGCCACTCGATCGAGTAAAAATAAACTACTCGATCGAGCACTTCTTGCTTTGTCTCCTCTTGTGTATACTCGAAAGTGGTCGATCGAGCATCCTTAGGTATATAGAGCATTCGACCGAGCATAAAATCTACTCGATCGAAATTTGTTTAAGCACGTTAGACCTTGAAACACTTCCCGAATCCAGCTCACGCGTCTTCCAAGTGTTAGATTTCCAAACTCCGGCTCCTCATTCTCCATAAATGCATGCAAATGGGACGGATTAAGGCTCGGTTTAGCTCCTCTTTGGTCATTTCCTACAAATTACATAAAACGAACCAAAGTAGGATATTCGGGGGTATTTGTAGCTAGATGCTACATAAAAAGTACAGAAATGCGTGTAAAAATGAGGTAAAAACCTTATATAAAAGACACGCATCACAAGGCTAAACATCTTGAGAAGAACAAACCTAAAACCAGGGTTGCATGCCTAGTCTCTTGTGAAGAGCAAAAATGAAAAATATTGGGCAACCTACCCAAGGCCTTTTTCGGCGAAAACAAAAGAAAAGAGAAGGAGTTTTCTCTTTGATTATTATTCATTCAAAATCTATAATTTCTAGAGTAAGAAAGATATAGACAAAAACTCTCTACTATTTGTGAAAATCCTAGAGAAATAAAACTCACTAATCTCTTCTCCTCTTAACCAAAATAGAGGACAACAAATTAATATTTTGTGTCAAAATTTGAAGTAAGACTAATCCTAATACTAGATCATATTATTTTAGTCTTTAAGAGGTTTCCTTGGGTATATGCTTTTGGGAGAGATTCTAAACTTGAATCTTGTTCATCCATTGTTGGAAAGCTCAAGAACTAACAAGAAGGAGATCTTGTTGGTGCCCATAAAACCGAAATCATATAGTAAGGAAAACTATTTCTTCTCTATTCTTATTCATGTTTGCATGCATAAGATCTAAATTTAATTTTATGACTAAATTAATTGTAACATATATGAATATATTGTATAATGAGATTATTAATTTCTAACAAGCGGTATCAGAGCCTTAGGTTGTTTGCATGCAAATCGGTTATTGTTTTTCCGAGTTATAAGATTAACAAACAAAACTTATAAATTTGTGTTTATTATGATATATCAAGAAATTTATTATGCATGTTAAAGTTTCTGGTCCTAAAATATTTTTAGGATATTTTGGTTTATTTATGGATTTTATTGTTCATTTTTAATAATAATGGCATTAAAATGTGATTTTTATGATAAAAATGTCATTTTTGGACTAAAAATAGCTAAACTTCGATTTTTTCAGTGGTTTTTGGATATGTTTTCACATATATTATCTAATGATGGCCTGTAAATTTTCATAATAAAATGAGTTGTTATGCTCGAAATATGGATTTTTCAAGTTAAAATCATATTTAAATGGTTAAATAGGTTAATATGAGTTATATTTCGAATCTGGTCATGGAAATTTAGTATGTTGTCAAATGAAATTTTAGAAGATGTGTGTAAAATATTTGGCTATAATGAAGTAATTATGCATGATTTATGAATTTTTGATGAAAAATCACATAAATAGTGACTTTAATTAGTAAAAATGCTAAAACATACTTCATGACTAAGGAAAAACGTCACATGTTGAATTTTATCATATATTTCAGATCTAAAAGTAAAAAGTTAATAAAAATATTTATTCTCATATTTTTATGGTTATAATTGATAAATCCGATAAACCGCAACATTGTTTTTCTCGATATATTTTTCGAACTTTTTAACCTAAGTTTTGAGCATTATGAATGTTCATGAATTTAAATTTCAAATTTTGAATTTATTTGAAATTTTATGATTTAATTTGAAGTTTATGACATAATTTTGTATTTTGAGTCCATTTAAGAACAATATTAAGAAATATAAGTTAATTATTGTCAAATGTTAGTGGAGACTAATTTTGAGTCCTAAGATGGTTAGGGTAATTAACTTGTACATAAATATGAATTTATGTAATTATTGTGATTATAAAAGGTTAAATCACGCAAATCTGTAAAAACCGATTAATATACGATATTGGCTCCTTAAAGGCGATTTAGCATAAAATTGGGCATGTTCATACATAATATAATGCTGCATTTTATTTATGATTGTCATATTTTAATTTTATGTAACTTTTGAATTATGTAATTTTTACTTAGTATGGCCTTAGTTTTTAATTGGTATTACCCGAAATGTATGGGAATATCGATTCGGTTGTAATTTATTGTGATTTCATATCACTGTTTTGTAATTTAATAAATTTATTTTTATTTTTAATTACAAATGTATAATAGGAAATTATGTAATTTATTATGTAATTTATTTATTTCGGAGTACCTTGAAGACGGTGCCACTCGAGAAGGTGATCCATCAAAGAAAGTGTTGCCTTGAAATGCGTGCCAAGACCGAAGTTCAAGGGACCAAAGGAGTTGGTTTCCGAATTTGTAATAGTTTATTAGATTTACTATTTTAGGAAGGCCATACTAGGATTTTATTTTATGCTTTGCATTTTATTTATATGTTGCATGCATCGCTAAATCGCCATAACTAAAACATGCATCATCATTTTAAATCGAGTTTATCAACCGTGTCAATTATAATTATCGTAGTTCACCGCTTTAGTTCACTTAAAACGTGATAGATAATAAATTGACATGACCTCTCGCTAAAAATAAACAATTAAGACTTAGCCTTACCAAAAAGTAGAAACCATGAAAACCTATTTCGTGAGGGAGTGCACTCGGCTTTACCGGGGTACAAACCTTGTTACGTAGGGGAAGTGGGTGATAAATGTCTACCCACCGAATTTATAAAGATGAGGGTTGTTTTCGGCTTTACCGATGCCCAAATTGATGTAAATTTGGATCATGGACACATTTATTCGAAATTTGGGTTGAACTCAACGAAAGTATTCTCGACGGTTGCCGGATGTGTTTCGGGCTAAAGATAAATATTAATGTAATTTTATCGACCAAGAGTTCTAAAAGTAGAATCGATTAAAGAGTTAATCCACCGAGTTATATTGATGAGGGTTGTTTTCGGCTTTACCGATGCCCAAGTTAATATGAATTTGGATCTTGGAATCATTTATCATAGTTGGGTAGAGGTCACTATGTAAATGCTTTACTTATTATTTACAAGTATTAATAAAACAATAAATGTTAAGTTTTCCACTATTCCGTTATCATATTGTTCTATTTCTTTACCACAATTCATATACGATATTATTTCGATTTGATTCAAATCTCCATTAAAACATCGTACCTAAAGACAAAACTTGAATTTTCTTTCTAAAACCTCATATGAACCATTGCTAAGGATCTCTTGTGAAGAGTATAGATAAAAGTTATTCGTGATCAAAAGGGTTTTTGATTCTTGACTAACATATCTACTTACAATGAATTGTTTCTCATATGCTTAATTGAGTTAAGTACTTTGAAACGTTACATCATTTTGGTAATTAGATTTGTTTGAAATCAAAATTGACCAAAATACCGCAACCACTTCAATGAAAGTTTTAAGACTAAACAAACAAATGAAGAGTAGTCTTTATGAACTTCAATTTTGCTTCTCTTAGCAAAGACACATTGAAATGAGTGGGAGCATTCTCTTTAACCGTTAAGAAAGGACGAGGTTCAAAGAAGTAAAATTAGAATGGAATTGATACAAGGTAATGTTAAAAGTAAAGTTATTGAGAATAACGATACTAAACCTATCAATCCCGACCGATAAAGTTTTCATTGTCTTAAGTGTTGGACGCTAGAAAGGAAACTACCTCAAATTATTGAAGAATCAACAAGTTAGTTGTGGGACATCTAATGGGACCTTTTTCTTTAAATGTTTATTTGATTAACTATCTTTTGGCAAATAATATCCCGTAATATTCATAAGATAATCGAATTATTTCCGTCCTACCATAACTCAAACGCGGAAATCTTTCTTCAGCGGGAGGAAACCTCCTGGGAATAGAGGCCAGTCTGCGCCTCTTCCAAGAGACGCATGGGCTCGCTGCGCCTCTTCCCAGGCCCTTCTTTGCATGATTTACGTATCTTTTTCATATCTTTCCGAGATTCACTTCCAAAGAGTCTCCGAAACCCTATTCCTTCACGTGATTAGTATAAATAGGAGCCTTCGTTCCTCATATTTCTCACGCGAGTGTCCGCCCTTCTCTTCTCCCTTTGCATTCTAGACTTCGTTCTTACTAATTGGCGCCTACGTGCTTGGACTTCCGACCACGTAAGCTCGGATCTTTCCGGGTACCAGCCTCTCCGTTGCATGACCGACCAATTTGACCAACTACACTCAATCAACCTTAATTAATCACTCGTTTTCCTCTTACGAGGGCACTCTCTTTGCATTCGCGTCGAGCATCACTAGTCGATATCTTAGTTCATCTCGTTTCGTCAACATGTAAGTCTGAGGGTGTAATAATTCTCTTTTATTTATTGTACTTTTATTCATCGTATCATCCCATTGTAAGATTTATGTCGAAAACACCATTAAAACCGATTTCTAAAACCGTGCTTTAAAACTATGTTTTTGCGGATTTCCAGACGACGTCGAGAAAAGACGCAACAACTGCTGCGCCTCTTCGAAGGAGCGCAGTTCCTGCTGCGCCTCTTCGTGAGGCTGCCGCAGTTCCTGCTTCTTTTCTTCTTCCTCGTCCTCTGCAATTCGCTTTGTTATTTGTTTATCCATTAATTCTTTGATATAATCGTCACTGATAATTCACATGTATATTGTATCATATTAATCATTATTAACTTGTTTTAATCATCATAAGTCCGACTTAAATCCTAAATAATCCATATTTACGGGTTTTCGTCATTAAATTCAAACCCGGATTTCAGAGATTCAATTTGTTCATATTGGGTTTCTGGGATTCGTCATTGATATAATTTTCACATGTTTGTCGTATATTCGTTGTATATTCATCATGTTTAGACTAGTTAATTGATTTCAACAGAGGACTCATTCATTAACATCGCTTCATCATGTAGATAATTCGTTATATTCCGTCTCATCCGTGTTTTATCGCTTTTATGACCATCATTCACATGTAATTAATCATTAAACACTTCCATCCGAGTAAATAATTTTAATCCATCATTAAAATCACCAATCGACATTAACGGTTTGCGTTCGGCTTCACGGCCAGAATTCACCCTTGGAACAGACGCAGCGGCGTCTGCGCCTCTTCCGAGGGCGCGATCTGCTGCGCTTTGTTCCAGGATGAGTTCGCCTCTGAACTCCTTTTGCCTTGACCTAATTAATTAGCTTTCGTAATTAACTAATATCCGTATTATCACCTTCTAATTCCTGTTCGTTAATTTCTTTTATTTCTTTTTCTCAAATTATCCGTTTTAGAGGTATTTTCGACATAAATCGCCTATTCTAATGTAATTATTGTAATTTTTATTATTGTAATTTATCGTTATCATATTCCTTTTATTGTTTGTATGTTTTCACATGTAAATCAATATTAAATCCTATTTCGACCCAATTGTTTGTTAAATTAATTGTTCAACCGACTTAGTCTAATCTCACATGCTAGGATTAATCTATGGATGTTGCATTGCATGCATGTAACCGACGATATATCAAGTATAGACAACTTCCCTAATCATTAGTAGAGGCCGCTATCGAGACGGGCGGGATTAGGTGTTCGATCAAAAGAGCTTCCTAATACGTACCCTCACCCCTTACTCCAGATCTCCGTGAGCACCCGTGTTCATTGGCATCCACGAGAGTCATTCTAGACATAGAATACTTTGTGTCTTGACATGACATGAGGTATTCGAACGGTTCCAATTTCCCATAAAAATTGGTGGCGACTCCATACAAAATGCAAACGCTTGTTTCGTTTCTCACCAAGCGCCCCGTGGGGCCCGCTGTCACAGTTTGGCGACTCCACTGGGATATACACTTACGTGTAGCTAGGGTGAAACTCGAACAAGGTTAGGGAATAAATTTGTACAAGACAATTGTCGGTTTTCATAACTCGGTCTTCCTAGATCGTTTAATTCGGCCTTCCTAGGCCCAACCCAACCCATTCGACCAATCGTCCCGTCTAAACGGTCCTAATTCTTATTTGGGCCTAAGGATGGATAGCGATTGACGTCATCCATACCATGATGCTTACTCTTGTTTGTATCAAGGGCCTTCACTACTTGAGGAAATGGACTAGGAATCGGCCTTACTCTTGTTTGGCACGAGCCTCTCCCCAGACTTCGGGTTTGATGGTTCGGTATGGCAACCCACCCTTTAAACCAAAACCCTTTTAAATGCACGGCAAAGATCCCGTTATAATACTTGTATAAATGTGTAAAACCTACGTGATCACCACTTCTAAATAAAACCATGACGAATTTTCAAAAAATCAAAATCCTTTTTTTAAACAAGAATTTCGAAAATTAGGCCTTCAATTAGCGCAAAATCCGGTCAAAACTCTGTCCGTTTGTCGTGTCAAAATTCGGGCCACAAGCCCATTTCAAAATCTCACTTCGAGTCCACTCCTACAACTACACTACAGTTGACTAGGACACACATTTTCAAAGACCTTGTCTTTCTTCAAAACTCACTCAACACAAGTGGCACACACCCACTTCACGAGTCAAAACTTTTCTTCTTTTAGCAAGTGTGTCGAAATGGTCGATCGTGTTTTGATTCGTCGCCGATCTCTTATCCAGTTTCCAAGATGCCCGGATCAAGCGATGAAACAAATCTCCAGCAACTTCAAGAGAATAGTGATCGAATCCTAGCCGCGCTAGCCCAAATGCAAATCACTCAAGAACAAACCTATGACCGCCTTGAACTTATCGAAGGCCGTATCTTTGATGTAGAGGGAAGGTTGCCTCCCCCTAAAGGTGAAGTACTACGTTTTTCCGATGACGAGTCTAAAGATGAGAATCCTATCATAGGGACGATTGCGGTGAGAAAAGACTCCAATACCTAGAGGAGCAATTGATGTACCTTAAGGGGGATGACATTTATAGGGAAAATAATCGCAAATATGAAGCCGTCAATTCCAAATTGCCAACTAACTTTAGCATGACGGATATCCCTAAGTTCAAAGGACATGAGAACCCTTTGAACCACATCCGTGCCTTCAAGGATTATATGTCTATCAAAGGCATCAAACCGGAGATTTTCTTAAGGATCTTTCCTTCATCTCTTGACACCATTCCGAAGCAATGGTTCTACACTTTAGATCACAAGAAGGTCGCTACTTGGGAGGACGCCGCAATCGAATTCTCGAAACAATATGCGGATAATGCCGAGATCCAAGTCAACATGCGTACTCTAGAGGTTCTTACCCAAAATGACAAAGAAGGATTCACCGACTTCCTAAGTAGGTGGAGGAAGACTAGTACCCAACTAGTTGAACGCCCGGATGAGGCTACTCTTGTGGAAAAATTCGTGGATAATCTCAAGCCCATATATGCCAACCATTTGAGATATCAAAACATCAAAACTTTCAAGGACTTAACCGTATTAGGGACACGAATTGAAGATGACATCCGCAAAGGACTTTTGTCCAAAACGGTGGGTCGAGGATATCAAGGGTCCACAAGTCGTTCATACGGCTCTACTAGCAAGACCGATGAAGTTAACCTTCTCGAGCCATCAAAGAAAACTAGCCCACCAAGGAAATTCACAAACCTTGGGGATACGTACTCCAACGCTCTAAAGAGGCTAATGAAGCAAGGTAAACTCCAACCCATTGGACCTACTCCCGAACCCGAAAGGAAGTCCAAATTCTGGGATGAAAATTCCTACTGTGAATATCATAGAGGCAAAGGGCACGACACAGAAAAATGCTACAAGTTGAAACACGTGCTTCAAGATATGATCGAAGATGGTCGACTCCCAATACCACCAGGAGGTAAACCCAACAACACTCAGAATCCTCTTGGAGTTCTAGTGATTACAAGTGATGAATCTACCTTAGATTGCTCACACCTCATTTCTCCCGCCGAGAATGAAATTCATGCAATTGAGAAAGAGGGGTTCTACTCTACTATCTCCCCTACCATTTCCGACTTCATCACATGGGCAAGGAACGTAGATAGACAAGTGTGGGAACTAGAAAACATGGTAACGGCCTTGCGCAATCCCAATGCAATACCTAAGGAACGCGTACCATTGATCTTCTCTCAAAATGCCACTATGCAAGAAGTAGTCACCGTGGTCGATAAACTAGTCGATCAAATCATACGACTAGAAAGTGATATCATAAGAATGAGGGAACTAGCTGCAGTCAATGGGGTGTGGGCCGATGATGATGAGGACGAATATCTCATTGAAAACTCTTTAGTCAAGGAAATAGTCCAAAATGGTGAAGACCAAGATGTGGATCACCTAACTCGTTCGGGTCGCCCATATCAAAGCACTACTCAAAACGGTCCAACCAATGTCATCACACCAAATGACAACGAAGATGACCCCACTGATCATTTGCTCAAGCAATTACAAAAGACCAAGGCTGATCTTTCAGTCTGGCAACTAGTGGCAAGCTCATTTCCACATCGCCAAGCTTTACTACAAGCTTTGGCCAAGCTAAGTGTAGCACACAACTCCACTCCTGAAGATGTAGTCAACTTGGTCTTCCAAGAATCACCGAAGCTAAGTAATCCTATTACTTTCTCAGATGAAGACTTGCCACCTTTTGGCGCTAGTCACAACCTTGCTCTATACATCACTGTCATTTGTCTAAAGAAGAATGTGCCAATGACCTTGGTAGATGATGGCTCCGCGGTCAACGTCATACCCCTCAAAACGGCATACAAGCTAGGCATGAAAGAGTCGGATTGGACTCCCACCAATCAAGGTGTACGTGCATACGACGGTACACGACGAAAAGTGGTTGGACTTGCTAGCCTAACCATAGCTACGGGACCAATCGAACGAAAAGTTAACTTCCAAATAGTGGACATCGAAGCTTCATTCAATATACTTCTGGGAAGGCCTTGGATTCATGCTTCCAAAGCGGTAACATCCACCCTTCATCAAAAGATCAAGATCCCACTAAATGGCAAAGTAGTGACGATCACTTCGTCACCCATCAAGGCAATAATCGAAACAATCAAACAATCAAGTCCTTGCGGATCCCGTATACGAACTTGGGGGCTTCCAAAGTGTAAATGTCATAGAAAGTGAGTTGGCACCTCTATACTATAATCCCTACTCCAACTTAGTGGTCAACCACATACTCAAATCCTGGGATACTTCCTGGAATGCCTTTGAACCCAATTCGGAAGAATACCTTCGCACCATACAAGGAAGGCAACTCGACAAGGATACCACTCGGACTAGGGTACAAACCCACAAAAGAAGAAGTTCTCGAAATGCTCGCTCAAGTCCAAAATCGCAAGCACGTGGGAGTCCAAATGAGGCCATATCTCCCTACCTTAAATGGGTACTTCGTTCAAGAAGGAAGTTCAGAACTCTTTCACGGATTTCCCGAACCTTGGCATTATCTTGAGAGGAAGTTAATAGGAATCGAGATCTTTCACGATTGCTACTTCATTCCTCCCAAACGGTTCCTACGTCAAAACCCGTCAAGCACCTTGCTTAGACGAACAAGCTGTTAGCTTATTGTTTGGAGAGGACCGATTCATTAGGGCCGCGCAGGATGAGATCATTACTATGATACTTGGGACGATCACTTCAACCCCACCGCGTTGATCACGGTAAATCGACACAAAGCATGAAAGGATGGAGAAAGTCAATCAAGTGGACCAACAACCAAGGAAGACTCTTCAAGCTCACCTTTGGAGAAGGAGAGATGTTCAAAGGAGAACGAAGGAAGACGACGAGTTCGAGTCGGAGTCGGAGTCGGAGTCAGTCGGAGTCTAGAGAAGTCATTAGAGAGTTTACTCGTTGTCATCCCCACTCCCTTCGTTTCTCCTAGCTTAGCCTCGAGTAGTCACGATAGTTCGGGAAATGCCCCAACCATTGTTCCTTTGCCGCCACGACCATGGATCGGTTGGCTCATTTGTTTCAACTTTACTCAAATCTTAATATGAATAAATCGGGTTCGCTTACTCTGTGTTCTTTCGAGTGCAATTGTCATTTATGATGATGCGAGGATGACCAAGACCCGGACTTGACCGAAATACCTCCTTACGTAGCCAAAGAAATATTACAGGAAGGGGAAGGGGGACCAATAATAGAAGATACCGAACCCATCAACGTAGGAATCGAACTAGAACCCCAAGAACTTAGGATAGGGACTACCTTGAGCTCTACCGAAATGGCCGATTTCATAGACCTCCTAAATGAATTCAAAGACGTTTTCGCTTGGTCCTACAAAGACATGCCAGGATCGACGGGGATATCGCCGAACATAGAATTCGATTAAGCCGGGTTTCAAACACAGAAATGAAGCTTCGACGAATGACAACAGAATGGGCTCTAAAGATTAAGGAAGAAGTGGACAAGCAATTCAAAGCCGGGTTCATCAAAGTTTCCGAGTATTCTGACTGGGTAGCCAACATAGTACCCGTACCCAAAAAGGATGGGAGAATCCGTGTTTGTGTTGACTTTAGGGACTTGAACAAAGCGAGTCCAAAAGATGACTTCCCTCTACCTCACATCGATATACTAGTGGACAATACTGCGGACCACGCATTACTATCCTTCATGGACGGATATGCGGGTTATAACCAAATCAAGATGGCCATGGAAGATATGCACAAGACCGCATTCGTCACCCAATGGGGAACATATTGCTATACAGTAATGCCATTCGGATTGATCAACGCCGGAGCTACATACCAACGCACCGCAACCACACTCTTACATGACATGATGCACAAAGAAGTTGAGGTATACGTAGATGACATGATCGTCAAATCCAAGGAAAGAGAGGGACATATTGCGAACCTTCGCAAATTCTTCGCGAGGTTACGAAAGTACAACATGAGACTCAATCCTCAGAAATGCACATTTGGGGTGACATCCGGCAAACTCCTGGGATACGTGGTTAGTCAAAGAGGAATAGAAATAGATCCTTCCAAAATCAAAGCTCTGATCGAAATGCCACAACCCCAAACAGAAAAAGAAGTCAGAGGATTCCTGGGAAAAGTACAGTACATAAGTCGATTCATATCGAAACTTACAATGATTTGTGAGCCTATCTTCAAGAAACTCAAGAAAACGGACCACACCATGTGGGATGATGATTGTCAAAAGGCATTCGACCGAATCAAGGAGATATTGGCTAAACCACCGGTGCTTATGCCGCCACAACGAGATCAACCTCTTGGTTTATATCTCACAAGAATCAAAGCTTGACCATGGGTGCTATCTTTGGCTCAAACTGTAGGAAGTGAAGAAAGAGCTATTTACTACCTAAGTAAGAAGTTCTTGGAATATGAGTGCAAATACTCACAACTCGAAAAGACATGCCTCGCTCTTGTGTGGGCAACGAAGAAGCTACGTCATTACATGCTTAGCTATTCCGTCAAGATATACTCCAAAATGGATCCAGTCAAATACCTCTTCGAGAAACCCGTCCTCAACGGACGTCTGGCAAGATGGACCATGATGCTCTCAGAATTCGACCTCAAATATGTGCCACTAAAAGTCATAAAAGGTCGCGCCGTCGCCGAATTCTTCGCGGAAAATCCTATCAACGACGCACAAACCATAGATACTTGGTCATTTCCCGACGAGGATATACTTC
Source organism: Silene latifolia (assembly GCF_048544455.1). Lineage (NCBI taxonomy): Eukaryota > Viridiplantae > Streptophyta > Magnoliopsida > Caryophyllales > Caryophyllaceae > Silene > Silene latifolia. The sequence continues at coordinate 25,530,778 of NC_133532.1, forward strand.
AAACAGATGTAGACTCCTGGGATCTATACTTTGATGGAGCATCAAACTTAAGAGGATTTGGGATAGGAGTGTTGCTCATTTCTCCTGAAGGTGAGCATACACCGATTGCTGTCAAACTCGACTTCGAGGTGACAAATAACGCCGCATCAAAAACCTTCTAGTACATGGGGATTCATCACTGATCATCAACCAAGTTACAGGATCTTGGAAAATCCGAAGTGAAAGCCTCGCACCCTATCAGGCTAGGATAGACCAAGTGGCTCAATTCTTTGATCACGTAACCTACTTACACCTACCTCGGGAAGAAAATCAATTTGCGGATGCTCTTGCGAAACTTGCATCTTTGATAAATATACGGACCACATGATGGACATGCCTTTGTGCATCGAACAGCGGTCGAGCAGGCTTATGTCCACCAAATCACCAATGAAGAGGAAATCACGCAGGAACCATGGTTCCAAGCAATCCTGAATTTCAAGCTTAATGGTACCTATCCACCGGATATGGACAAGAGAGGACAACGTGCTATACGCCTACTAGCTTCCCAATACATTCTGATGCAAGGAGAATTATACAAAAGAACAACTCTTGGTGTAGTCCTACGTTGCCTCGATCATTCACGGAGCACGAAAGGTGATGGAAGAAGTCCACGACGGAGAATGCGGTCCCCACATGAGTGGGCCCATGATGGCAAAGAAAATCACACGTTTAGGATATTATTGGACCACAATGGAATCTGATTGTATCAAATACGTAAGACATTGCCATAATTGTCAAATCTTCGGGAATGTACAACATGTCCCTCCCTCATTGCTCTATACGATGACATCTCCTTGGCCATTTTCTGCATGGGGAATTGACATAATCGGGAAGATAACCCGGTAGGAACGGGAAGTCCTTGTTTCATTCTAGTGGCAATTGACTACTTCACCAAATGGGTAGAAGCGGCTTCCTACACTGGTCTTACGGCTAAAAATGTGGCAAAGTTCATACAAAACAACATCATCTGTCGATATGGTTGTCCACATGAGATCATTAGTGATAATGGGTCACACTTCCAAGCCGAAACCGAGCAATTGCTAGCCAAATACAAGATTAAGCATCACCACTCTTCGCCCCTATAGACCACGAGACTAACGGCGCGGTAGAGGCGGCAAACAAGAATGTTGTCACAATTCTCAAGAAAATGACTGACAACTACAGAGATTGGCCAAGCAAGATACCCTTTGCTTTATGGGGATATCGTACATCGGTCGGGGACGCCCACTCGGGGCTACTCCTTTCTATTTGACCTACGGCATGGAGGCCGTACAACCAATCGAACTAGAAATACCATCCTTGCGTATTCTACTCGAAAGCCAAATCCCCGGCCAGATTGGAAGAGGGATAGATACGAAGAACTCATCCTCCTGGATGAACGTCGGCTACGCGCCTTACATAATGTCCAAACATATCAAGCACGTATCAAACGAGCTTTCAACAAAAGGGTTAGGCCAAGAAACATCAAAGAAGGAGACTTAGTACTCAAATCGGTTAGAGCTCTTTTACCTGTCGACCCAAGAGGAAAATTCAAACCTAATTGGGCCGGACCATATCTAGTCAAATCCATACTCCCAGGGGGTGCGGTTAGAATCACAGACCTAGATGGGAATGAGTTTTCAAATCCCACAAACCTTGACCAATTGAAACGATACTATGCCTAGAATAGGACCATACACGCGCCTCGCGTAAACTCATGTGTCGCTCTTGTGGCACTAAATAAACCCCAGGCCGAAATAAGCTAAGTGTCACCATGCTCTTGCATTTTGACAAGATTGTCGTCCTCATATCATCAAATAAACTAAATTCGCACCTTGAGAACAAGCAAAAGCTCATGCTTATTTTCTATGTTCATTACAAGCTCTTGCTTAGAACAATTATTCTTTTACATTTACTCGAACTACGCGCGAGGGTTTGATTTCGCTTTTTTAAGTGAATACGTAGGCAATCCTTCACGAGATTCAACCCATTATATCTAAAATGTAAATAGAAGGACATTTGCATTGCATTTGAAATTCGACAAGAATAATAAAAGAAAATCGCAACGGTTTCATAACCATTCAACCTTTTTTATTTCATTCAAATTCTAAATAATAATAATACGATACATAATAAAAATAGAATAGGCTAGGATTCTAAAAATCCCTCCTTTTATTACAACAATAATAATAATAATCAAATAATAAATAAGGACTCGGGCTATTCCTCCATCTTCCCCTTGCCCTTGTCATTCTTGTCATACTTCTTGTCACGACCTCGAGCCGGGCGCTCATGCACCACCGGACCTAATCGCCAACGGTCTTTTCGAGGCCGACTCTTCCATTCTTGCCAACCACCATTTCCGCAATGAGGAGTAGTCTTTGATTTCTTTGAAGGGCGAATGACCGAAGCCCGGCTTCTTCTTCTCCCTCTTTCAGATGCTTCTCCTTCTCTTTCTCTCCCTCGCGCACCTTGTAGTGACGGAGTTCGCGTTTCCTCGATCTCTCACGCTCTTCCGAAGTTGCGGCCTTTCTCCACATCGGTAGAATCAGACACCCATAAAGCATTGGCGAGAAGCTCAAGAACACATGTTTCTTTGGGCCCATTTAATAGCCCACTCTCTTCAGCTCTCGGTAGTAAGCGCCATAGCGATCTGCGAGACGGTGTCAAGCCCTCGGGATCGTGCGCTTCAACCCAACTTGCCTCATCAATCTTTAGGAAAGATGCATACCATGAACTCCAATCCCGGAATGCGCACGGACCTAGTGGGATCCAAAGAAGACACTCCAGTGACAGACTTGAGGTGCCACCACGGTACGACCCACCTAATCAACGGGCCATCGTCATTCTTGACTTGTTCTTCCAATAATCGCAGACCGGGTGAAGTCCACCATGTACAACTGGCGTCCTCATCGCAATCATACGGGAATGATAGGAAAGTGCATGCACCGGGGCTCGGCGATCGGAGTCGTTCCATAAGCCAAACCTACCAAAGCAGGTATTAGACAACGAAAAAAAAAAAAAAAAAAAAAAAAAAAAAAAAAAAAACGAAACAACAAAAACGAAACAACAAAAAAAAAAACGAAAAAAAATATAAGAAAAGCAAAGGTGTCTTTTACCTGTAAGATGACGGGACTCCCCAAAAATGGCAGATCGCGGTTGGATTTCCTATTATCCAAGCCCAAGATGATCTCTCCTAAGCATAAGCAAGCTGGACTCCTGCGCAGCTCCATTTGCTCGATAAGGCACAAAAGACGAGGATCACCTCTCAAGTCTTCATCAACATGCCCTTGGAAGACGTACACGTGCAGCAAACAAAAGCCAAATGCCCTCCTCCTGGCAACATAGGAAACAGTAGGGTCGGCCCTGTTGATAAATCGATCAATAAAGTCCAGCATTCTCACGCCTTTCGGGGTAACTAAGCGATCCACCTCAAGTCTGGTCAGTCCAAGCAAGTCTCTGAATTTGCTCTTATACCCTTGTGAAGTGGAAGGGATGGCAGGTAAATGTTCGGGATCCCACCCACCAATGGCGGCAATTTCTTGAAACGGGCAAATATCACCTCTTGGGAACGCGAAAACATGATAATTCGGGTCCCAATAGTCAAGGCAAGCATCCAAGAATGGTTTCACAATTTTAATGAGTTTCAAACTCAATAAAGACCCGAGGTTATAAGCACCCATGTCATGCTTCTCCATATTCGAAAATTCATTAGTCCATTCCTTCAAGCGGATCTCCAAAGTATTCATGACGATAATTTTCTCTTGAAAATTTATTTTGGGAATTTTATGTGGATTAACGGAGAAGAGACGGAAGAATTATATGATTTAAAGCTTCGTCGACGCTTCTATTTATACTAATTCTTTTTTCCAAAATCGACGGATCGGCTTGGGAACAGTAAAGCCTCTTGCGCCTCTTCAAAGGGACGCAGTCATCTTGCGCCTCTTCCCCGTGCTCACTTTCCGAGATTTCCGCGTTGGATCTTTCCTAATTCTATAAACGCAAGATTTCCTATTCTCGGGGTTTTATTTTGGTAAACATGAGCAGTTTACCATGTTTCAAGTTTCCTAAATTTGCGGGCACGCATTTCGAGGCAACGTCGACACCTTCGCCATTTTCATCACACTTAATTCTTTTTATTTCATTTATTTATTTTTAAATTTCATTTTTAGGAAATAAATTTCATCTTCTTTTTAGGAAATAATTTTCTTTTGTTTTCATTTTTAACGACATTCAACATTTCCACATTTTTACACTTACAGATTTCTCTTTTTTCTTTTTTTTAGGGGGTAACCCTCCCTACCGTCCGGTCATTTCCGGCAATTTTTTTGCAATTTGTGCTCTTTTGAGTCTCATTTTGCGCTAATTAAGGCCATATGTATATAAAATGTATGTTTTGCGTAATTTCCATGTAAATTTCGGCATTTAGCATGAAAAACCGTTATCTACCAAAACCATTCAAGAACTAACCGCAGTACAAGCAACACAACCCAGCAAAAAGGCACCAGGCCATCATATATACAAATGCAAGCAAGCGGGGGCTTGCGCCCGAACAAAGTCCAAAAGTCCAAGCAAGCGGGGCTTGCGCCCAAACAAAGTCCAAAATGTTCAAAACCGATGTTCAAATGTACAAATCTACAAAACTACACAAAACTACCGCTGGCGCCCTCAACTCAGCAACTCTTGCCGCAAGAACGGCATTCTCAGCATCCCGAAACTTGAGCTCCCTCAACAAGCGAGCCGTCTCCTCCCGAGACTGGGCCAACTCTCGCTCCAGCTCGCGGTCACCCTATAAACAGCAACAAATTGGCTCATGTCAATCAATTCAAATCAAAACCAAAATCAATAATCAAAAGAAATCAAATGAGGTTCATACCTGACGACCTCGACCGCCGACGAGTGCCTCGATGGCGGTAGCTCGCAGCCGGTTGGCCACCCTCCATAGCGCCACGAACCGGACGGCGCAACCCGCATTATCAAAGAAATTCTCGACAAATTGAGCAAACTCAACCAATTGTGTTCTTACACAAAAGTCATACAAGTTGGAGGCTTACCCTCCGAATCGAGATCTTACGGTCATCTAAGCCGACATCCCGTCACGGCTACGTCAAAGTCACGCAACTCGGAGATCGTCGTCCTCCCGGTCGCGTCGGTGTACTCGAAGGTCTCGGGTACTACGGGGGTCGATGCCCGCCGCCTCAACCTCCTGCAAAGACAAATAGCTCGTTAATCGATGATCTTTCGTCGTAATTCTCAAAGTCAAGGGAAAGTAAAAGGTGCTCACCCTACTGCGGCCGACGCCAACCTCCCGTAAAGGAACGCCGAGTAGTCCTCACCGGGGAGAAGAAGGTCGTCGCCACGCGGCACCAGCCCAGTCCGCCTCCTCTCGGCCTCGAAGGCTCCTCGAACATCGTCCTCGGAGGATCGACGGGGAACCGTCAACGCGTCCCGAGAGCACCGACGAGCCAAACGCTCGCCCGAGCACACATGACCCATCGACGTCCACAACAAAGCCGACTCGGGCTCTAGGTCGAAGGACCTCGCGACAAAAGGAGGCCCTCCAGCGTACTCCGCCAAGGTCTCGGCACCCACCGCGACAAAATAAGGCAAAAAGATCATTCCTACGATCAATTAAGAACAAATTATAAGAAGAGTAAATGAATACGAGTGAGATACTCACGCCGCTCAGTGAAGGCGTATACGTCCGCCGGCATACGTTGTGAGAAGAACGCTTGCTCTTCGTCCAAGACATCACCCAATCCCTCACCACGGGATAGGCCTTCTCCAACGGCTCCGTCCTCTTCGGCGCGAGACTAGGGAAAGTAGGAGTACACCCACGCCCTTTGTAAAATAGAATAATCAATAACGATCTTTCGTAATTCGATAAAGAAAGGAATTCTTTGTTAAAAGGAAGGTTCATACCTCCAACAAGGTAGTCAGTCCTCAAAGACTGGAGAAGTCCCCTTCTCCATCATTTCCGATTTAACCATGGCCCTCATGAAGCGGATGAGGACCGCAAACCAAAGTGATCCGGTCCCGGCGTCCTAGGGAACTCAAAGTCGAAAGAAAGGGAAGAAGCTTCGTCGACCTTTTCTCTCGCCCTTGTCTCCGAGATAAATCGAAGACAGAAACCACCAAAGCCACGGAGACGAGCCCTAGCCTTTCCCGGTTTGTGCGGGGAGGAGGAGCCGTCTCCCTCCCATCGATCGTCAATAGCGCAGGGTCTTCCCCGAAGTAGTCTCGAACGTAGGTGCGGGCACCAAACCCAAGATCGCAACGGCCTTCGGCGACAAGTTCCACCGATCAATCTCCTCGCCTCGGCCGAATCCGCCTCATAGCGTCTCCGCCACACCATCTCCTCGGCCCGCACCTGCACGTAAATCATGCCGTAGTAATCCTCCAAAGTAACTCCCACCTCACCGAAAGCGGGTGAAACGTGGAAGTTGTATCCCTTAATCCCGATCCAAGAAAGCGCGGACCCGGGTTAAGGTTAGCCGCAACTTCCTCTTCACGATATCCTCCGGACTGAACCAGAGGACCGAACGCTCCACGCTCGATCATGGCCCTCTCCTCCGCCGAAACGCCGTAGTGCTCCATCGCCCGTAACCCGAGAACGACCGATGTTCCCGGCCTCCTATTATGATTTGGAACAAAGCTATCTTTAGTTTTGGCTGAAATTTGAAAGAAATTTGAACTAAAAGAATGAAAGAGGATAGGTAGTGAGTAGTGAATTCCTATTTACCAAACTCTTCACCGTCCCGTAGGACAGGTGACCCTCTGCCGGCCCCACACCAGTGCCTACTCTCCTGTGTCTCGGCCCACGCAGAGCTCCCCTCACCGACGACCTCCTCGCCGACGTTGGCTCGTCTCGGGATCTCCTCCTCCTCGCTTCGACCTCCTCCTCGTGAAACTCGGCAGCCCATCACCGCAAAGGTGAAGGCCTCGGGCTCTAAAGCCTCCTCACGCAGTGGCATCTATCTCCATGGGAGTCCTCCTGCAGTAGAAGCCTCATCACCTGCAACATTAAAGTAAATTCAGGCCGCGTCCCATGACGACAAGCCTTTGTTAAGGGGTTTTCGAGCCTTCGAAGCCCTGAAAACACCCCTTTCCGGCCATCTTTGGCCATATTCCCGCCAACCCAATCACTCATGTGATAAATTGGGTCAAGTCAAGTCCAAGTCAAAGCCTAGTTCTGGGTTCAAGTCGAAAATTCGGCAAAGCATTTTATAACGGCGATTATGCCCTAAAGGTGTCCTAAAAAAGTTGTCACAAACCAAAATTCCGAGATTGTAGGAAGTTTACCCATCATTCAAGGATTCCAAATATCAAATTTCATCACAAATGGGCAATCCTAAGGCTATTTTGAAGCAATTTACTTAGTCAGAAACCGTCTCAAATTTCACCAAGAGCTCAAAACTCGATAAAAATTCAAGCAAACACATGGTTATATTCCTAATATTGCCTACCATCCGTTTCTAACGTCAATTTCGCATGGCAAATCCATTTGGGGGAAAAGCCCCAAATTTTCGATCAAAAGGGTCGAAAACCCTAATTTTCGCGGCTCAAAATTCGACAAATGAAGATGATTAATGCAAGATTAGAACACATACCTCGATTAGTCATCTTTAAAGCAAGCTTTTGGATCAAACCATGACGGAAATGGTTAAGATTTGAGAGAGAAATGCAAGAATTATGTTTCGAAATAATGAAATGCAATCATTCCGAATTCGCGTTTTACGCAGGAAAGCCAAATGGGGGAAAGACGCAGCGGTGTTGCGCCTTTCCAAGAGACGGCTCTTTTGCGCCTCTTCCTTGTGTTCCCTCCATACGGATTTTCAAAATTCGTTATGAGTTCGGTATTTGTGGGCCCATCTTTGGTGCGCCTTTTCTTCAACGCTATTATATTCTTTTGGTCCGTTTCAATGATCTTCTTTCGTTCCGGCCCACATTTCAGCGGGCCAACGATATTTTTGCGTATTGTCCAAATCCATTTTATCACCCAACATGAAAGATTATTTTGCAAGATGCCAAGATCATTATATCCAGCGCAGATAGTATTTTGCAAGTACTGCTCATTCGAGATTTCTCCCACGACAATCAAGATGTTCCTAGTCGTTCAATATTACCCAAAGAAGAGTTTGTTTGAGATGAGACGGCATTTAACCTCAAGTTTCGCCGAGTTCGCTTTGAGACCGACGCAGCGGATTCCCCAGCAGTTTCTACCGACGTCCGCCGCTTTCAATATTTCTTGTTTCCAAGCAGAAGTTCGACCAAAGTTCCCTGTGACCTCTAATGCCTTCGAGACACAAAGTTATCTTCGAGACCAAAGAGTTTTTTAAGACGTCTTCGATCCGCTTCACCCGGGGGTATCTCGGGTATGGTCTCTTCTCATGGCTGAAGAGCTTCCTTACGTAGTCTAATGGACTTTAAACGACCCTCCCCGATAGTCGACAGATTCTAAAATGTTCCACGATTGTGTCCTTGGTTCACGGACCTTGAGCGCCTCGCCGCCATAGTCGTCAAAGTTGTAATCTTCGATTGACCTGATGGCTATACTTTGACTTTCGCCTTGTCCAAGCCTCAGTCAAAGTGGGGGCTCAGAGACACCAAGTTTCGCACCTCCCGCAAACCACCCGGTGATGATTGGGTCGCATGTTTGATTCAAGGAACGATTTGTGACATTCGTAAGATTATCGTCGTGATTGCTCAAATATTAATGTCAACCTCATAGTTGTCATGTACGCCCCGATACGGTCGTTTTGGTGATAATTAGAGTACATTCGGAGTCCCGGTCAAAACCGTCTCCATTTTTCGATGCTTTGTTAAATCCAGTCGGAATGTTCTGGAATGTTCCGGATATTTCTATTCCACATTTCATAAATTTTATATTTTGGCAAATAATATCCCGTAATATTCATAAGATAATCGAATTATTTCCGTCCTACCATAACTCAAACATGAAATCTTTTTCTTCGGGGAGGAAACCTCCTGGGAATAGACGCACAGGCGCCGCGCCTCTTCCGAAGAGACGCAGCGGCTGGCTGCGCCTCTTCCTGTGCCCTTTTTGCATGATTTACGTATCTTTTTCATATCTTTCCGAGATTCACTTCCAAAGAGTCTCAAACCCTAATTCTCATATTTTCACGCGAGTGTCCGCCTTCTCTTCTGATTGACATAAAATTTTGCTAGTACTACTTGTAATATTAGAAATAGGTGGTGGTTTTCATCATTATGTTTGATACATAGGATGATTAGAATATGACGACTAGCAACAATGAAGTCGAGAAATAGAGTCATTGTGTACTAAATCTAGTTTTCGGGTTTGGAGTTGTACTTAATTGTGACTATTAAGTACATAAACTCTAAATAAGAATACAAACTTGTTAGGATACAAAAGAGGTTTCACTTTTGTGACCCTATACACCACGATTTGATGTATGGCTAGCCCATTATCAAGGTGATAATATTCTAAACCAAACTAGAACGATATATCATGAAGATGATGCAAGACTCAAATTGGTAACCCAAGATTAAAGCTTAAATTCTGGAATGATTAACGCAAAGAATTATCGAGTACTCTTGAAACCATTAGATTGTTAATGGTATATGCGTATCTTGTATTCAAAGCAAGATGTCTCGTGCCTTTTGGTTGAAAAGGAGATCGAAGGTGTAAATCATTGATCCAAAATAGGTTGATCATTTTCTTTTACCAACGATTTAGGTTGACACTAATGTGTTCACTTAATAAGGTAAATAGAGAAATCTTTGAAGAAGTTCAAATGTTCAAAGAAGCACGATTTAGTCGTGATGGGATTGTCAAAGTGAAGACTTTGATATAAGCCAAAGGAAATGTGATATAGTATCACAAGTTAATCTCTCTTATCACGCATTATGGAATAATGTGTGGTTGGATAAGAATTCAAACGCTATTCGATATGGTTTGGACTTCAATCAAGTTACTTTGAGTTACTTGATCCTTTTGGGAATTTTATCATTTTTGTCTAAATCATTTTTCCACTAAATCTAAAACAAATCATATGAGATATGAAATGGTAGGTTACCATGTTTGTAAGTTTTCAAAAGAAACAAATGCTCATTTTTCCTTATTACAATAACGACTACACCGGGTTTTGTGGCTCGTGAAGCTGTCTTTCTAAAATACAAGTTTATTTCTAGAAGACAGAGTGGGAGAAAATTATTCGAGAGCCACAAATAATGTTATGTCGCAAGAAACTGGTCTTTCTTGGCTAGCCACAAAGAATGTTATGTCGCAAGAAACTGGTCTTTCTTGGCTACATGAGACGTTTTGTGTAAGATATTGTTTCTTTAAAACCTAGGAGGTTAAATTCGTCACTTGTTAAAAATGATGAATTCATGCTACTTTTAAAGAGCTTATAACTTACAAAGAAATTGTTTGATTCAAGTTGATTACTTCTGGAAAGTAATCAACATATGACTTACATAAGAGTGTTTAAGTCACAACTCAATATAAGGCTTAGAGCCATGAAAATCCGAAATAAAAAGGCTTGATTAGTGACAAAGGGTTTTGCACTAATAAAGAGAGATTTCAAAGCTTGATTGGTGGCAAAGTGTTTTGCACTAGTTGAAATGCTTAAGTCTATTTGGATCTTCTTAGGGATTGTGTTTCATTATTATGAAATACATAGCAAGTAAAATCTAAAACCCACTTCTTCAATTAGAAGGAATGTATTCAATACATGTCTTGAGTTTTATAGATTCTTGCAATCCTAAAATAATGTGAAACTTAAGAGAGAATCTTAAGTAGGACATCAATGAGTTGGAATCAACATTTTGATCATGTGATAAAACTTTTCTAAATAAGTCGAGAAGTTGTGTTTATACATGGAGTTTAGTGGGAGTTACAGAAATTTTAATTAGTCTTATATGTGGATGACATATTGATCATTACGAATGATTTAAGACTTTTGGAGTAATATAATACATCTTTAATATCTAGATTTATGTAGATAAATCCACATGATATTAGCGTCAATAAGAAGTCTTATGTTGATAAGATTCATGACTAGTTCAATCAAATTGAACATATTTGATTGATTCCATTTGCTTCCGCTGCCGGATCAATTAAATGAGTAATGATGTATAACACTTCATATACTTTGAGTATAATAAATTGTTTTCAAAATCGAATTTAAGTAATCTTTACCAAATAAGCCATAAAGATTACCCTTAAGTGCTTGCAGAAGCATTAAGGAAGTAAAGCAAAGTGTTTATGATGCAATTTTTGTGTAAGGGTGTTACACAAGTGACAATTGACAATTGAGATTGCGCATGGTTTCCGACAAAACCATAATCAAAACACATTAGGATGGTTAAGATACCATTGTGGCTATGTTATTTAAGAAACATATTTTCTAGAATCGTTCTAGGCAATAAAGAACAATGAGAGATATTTATAACGGAAATTGAGTACACTTACAATCATGAGATGTGCAAGAGGATGAGTCCCGCACACTGTGAAAACAGTGGGAGCTATTCTTAGGCTAGAGGGCCTATGTCTTGATTGGATCTCGACACGTACTCGGAAAGTTTTGTAATGCAAATGTATACATTACAAAGGAAAACGAGTATGTAGTAAGGTTAAGTAAGGTGCAAGAAGTTGATAAAACCTACTAACCAAAGCCTTCTCAAAGGCTAAACATGATGAGTCACGTCATTTCAATTAAATTGAGATGAACAACTACATACAAGGTCAAATTAGATTATAGAACATGAAATAGTAATCAGGCATTGACTATTCATATGTGATAATCGCATTTGTCGTTCGGGTTTTACTTTAAAACTCTTTTATTATACTTTGTTACATCCAAACGGGTTGTAGAGACATTTGAACCCCGTTAAAGTGAACCCGGATTAACATGGTATTCGCCCATAGTCACTTGTATGAGGTGACGTCTCAAAGTGACTAGAGTGTGATGCGAGTGATGGCAAGTTCAAGTGCCATAGAGTCATGTGAGATGACTAGTCGATCACATAGGCAGACTGTTAGGAACACTTTGTCGGGCAGTGACCGCTTATAGAGTTCTGGCAAATTTATATAGCCTGGTCGTGGCGAGAGCTACTATAGTATTCTAATGAGTCGATTCTTTTGACTAAAGACTGTTCGCCTAAGGTGGTACAGTTTCAGATTAACTTTGATTTGTGTTACTACGACCTTCGTAAATGGGGTCAAATGGGCATATTTTGGGTTATGATGGCTGTGGCTAGTCGAAGGGAATAAGTGCGATAGGAATTGTCCACCCCCTTGTCAGGGTTAAAACAATATCTCAGGGCCACTCGAGGAGTAATGAACTGGAAATGCGTGGCCACGCTCGGAAGGTATCTATGATAGATAAATCCGGTCAATCAGTTATTCTCCAGATCGAGGAAACCACTCTTGATATGATCACTTGCAAGTACGACCCGAAAGACACCTTGCATTGAGTGGGAGATAGTAATAGGACAAGAGAATTGGTGACGCACACTTGTCGAGGACAAGTGGGAGATTGTTGGGAAATGTGTCCTCAACAATAGTGCGATCACATGATTTAAATATCATTATTAAATCTCATTACAAGAATACGGAAGGGATGATACATAATATATATAGTCAACTGGTCCACACATATCGGTAATGATTGGTTGGCTAGAGTTTGACATTACTGTCGTGCGACGGTGGTGATCAGTTGATCCCTTGAGGTCACACCTAAAGGACGATTCCCTTAATTGAAAAGGTTAATTAATTGTATACCGATACAGATTAATTAATTCCTTAAAATTGAACAAATTATTATCATAAGAGAGAAAAGTGACATCTTATTATAATGTGATTAAATGAGATTTTATTTAGTAATTTAAGAAGTTATATTACTAATATTAATCGGTGTTTGCGAAACACGCGAGATGAGAATGATAAGTTAGTTATAATTACAAGATATTGTGAATTATACTAACTAGTAATTAAATGACCATTTTATGAGAAAGTAATTTTATATTACTAGTCAATTTGTTAAATATGATTTATTTAATTTGTAAATGATATTTAATTTGGTAAATATGCATTTTAAATTAAAACATGACATAAGACATGTCACATGTCACATGACATACAATTGTACAATTGACAAAAATAAAATGGACTCCATATTACACACATAAACCGAAATTGGTGGGCATTGTGAGATGTTTTGTCTTTTTCCATTTGTCTTATTCATTTGTCCAAATTGCATGATAGTGACATGACAATGCAAAAGACTTACACCTATTTTGTCTTGTGAAGACAAAAAGAAAAATAATCATGGTCTATTACCACTAGAGGCCACCGGTTTTTGTGAGCATTATTAGAGAGTTTTTCCTCTATTTTTCATCACTCTCTCATGTTCTAAGAAAACATAAAAACTTCTCTCTTGTTCTTCACAAAATTCATTTTTGTGAATCTAATTTGTTTAAATCAAACACTAATAATACTAGAAGTAGTATATGAGTATTAGTAATAGATTTTAAGGTAAACTACATTACAAACATCTAGTACATGTTAGTTTTTGGGATTAACGGATATTCTTGGGTGCAACTAATTGGAGGGCTTCTATTTTGAGGTCATGTATGTTCATCCAATATTGGAAAGCTCAAGAACTAACAAGAAGGAGATCTTGTTGGTGCCCATTTGACCAAAATTCATATGGTGAGAAAATGTTTTCTTATCTTCTTTTATTTTAGTTTGCATGCATAAGATCTAGAATTTATTTTATGACTAAATAAATTTAGAACATATAAGAATATGTTGTAACATGAGATATAGATTCCCTACAATTTGTACTTGACCATTAAGGATTACGGGAAACCTTAACATGGAAGTATTTGAGAAGTTTGTTTTTTTTGTTTGACTCGATTTGAGTCGTTGTTGGAGTCGGGTATTGAATTTTCGAGTCGGTTTTTGGTCCGGTGTCGGTTTTGACTCTAGTTAGTGTCATTGTGACCCCGTCATCATGCATTAAACACTCCAGGTACTTTTGAAAGGTTTTGAAATGTTTTAGTTTCGAAATCGTTTTAAGTTTTCCGACGTATAGTTGTACAAAACTGTCGATCAAACGCCGCGATTCCTAAGCATGTTGTAGTCAAATAATCATTGGGTGTTTGTTGGAGACTCAACAAATACTGGGTATCTACATTACCCCGTCTTTCACCTTTGACTACTGTGACGGGTAGACTTCCACCACCTCCACCTTCTTACCTCCTTGACTTCACTCCTACCGCATCCAGGAAGCGGAAGAGGACTTCCCCCACTGTTAGGGATGTCAGAGAGGGGTCTGCACCTACACAGGCTGGGCACACGTCCGCGCCCACGCTCACGCCCATGCCTACACCTACACCCTCTGTCTCTCAGTCGGCTTTACCGGCTAATTTTGTTGCTCCTCCTACTTTTGAGGCGCCCGAGGTCTTGGACCAAGGGCGTCGTGATGCTTTGCTTTTCGACATGTGTAGGAGAGTGGCTCGTATGGAGCGGGATCAGGCTCTTGCCTTATTCCCTTTATACGAGTACCACATGATGCGAGGTCATCTTGTTCCTGCTGGCTGGCCACACCCGTCCTTTTACCGGTTCCCGGCGGAGTGGTACCCACAGCCTGAGAGCGAGGAGGACTCGGCAGACAGAGAGGAGAGACTCCAAGCTTAGCTAAACGCGAGAGGTCGTCAGAGGAGGAGAGGAGAGGAGGAGGAGGACCCCACCTACCAGGTGGTTGACGAGGAGGGTGGTGACCAGTAGTGTGCTGGCTACTCACTTCCCCAGTTTGCTGACTGGTTTGGGGAAGTTCGTTTTGTAAGTATTTTTGTTCTTTATTTCTTTTCATCTCCTTTCATTTTATTTCATTCGTTTGCATTAGGCTGTATTTTTCCCGTTTCCTATTATTCTGCTGGTGTATGCTGGAGGACAACGAGGGTATTGTCCGTTTTGGTTTGGGGAAGGTAATGCATCCTTTGAGTCTACATTTGCATTTGTTTTGCATTCACGTTTATTGCGTTTTTGTTTGCATTGTCTTTTATTTTTAAAAATTGAAAAAAATCAAAAAAATCAAAAATAAAACTTCGAAAAAATCAAAAAAAATTCACGTTTACTTTGCATATAGGTTGAGTCGGAACGGTGTATTTCGATGATGAAATTGCACTACTGTAGAGTCTATTGATCGAATACGAAAGGGGGGGGGGGGTGAATTGAATATATAAATCTATGCCCACTTTTTCGATTTATTTAATAAGTAATTAATTATTTGATTTTATTAATTAAAATCAACTAATTAATTAATCAATGCTAAATGTAAATAACGAAAAATGAAATAAAGAGAGACACAAGGAATTTTGAAGTGGTTCAGTTTCACAAGTCGAAACCTACGTCCACTATTCTCGATTAATAATTTTAGTACCTCTCTACGGATTACAAAATTATCAACCAACTCGTATAATCAACTATGATTATAACTCAGATTGAGTATCGCTAAATGGTCTATACTAACTTACGTTAATAAGAAAGTACAATATAACTCACTGAAATTCACGTAAATGAATAACTAAGATTATGTGATGTACTATGGTCTAATAACGTATTTCACTTAGAGCGATTGACAATATGATGCATGACTTTCTTTTTCTAAAAATAAGCAAACGAAAATTGTTAAAATATTTTTTGCTCAAAAGTATGCTTAAAATGAATTTTTAGGAAAAGTCACATTATGCTTTGGATGTGAAGAGTATTTATAAGAAAAGTCTAGGGAATGTAAAACCATAAACCCTAGCCACCGAAATGAAGGAGGCAAGATTTAGGTTAGAAACCCTAACTTATTTTCCAAGAAATATATTTATCTTCCCTCTGTTTATTGTTGAGAATATCTTTTAGAAACCCTAGGTTTGTTACATGGAAGAGAAACGACTCCTAGGAGGCCGTCCAATATACCACACGAAACCCTAGGTAGATTTTGGTCAACAACAAAACGAGATAGAACGTATTAGAAACCCTAGGTAGCATGACAACTCATAAGTTGTATTACTAACCAAAAGGAATATTCATAAATACATTAACCAATTTAAACTTTTGATAAATGAAATTAAAATACTCTTTTATCTTTTGAAAACATTTGAAAGATCTATTTCCAAAGACATGCATCATTTGTGTCATTCAAAGTTATAGGTGAAATAGCTATAACATTGAACTTGATTAGTAAAGTTATAAGTGAAATAGTTATAACTTTACTACTCAAAAATCACTCTAAATGGAATTGTTACCAGATGACGACCTATACTATCTAATCTTCACAAAGTTCTTCAGTATACAAATCATCTCCTCATCTTGATCACAAAAACTATTCATCTTGAATCTTGTGTTACTTGATGTAGATCTAGCTTGAATTGTTCTTCAAAGTTGTATCTACTCGAGCTATAACTTTGATCTCACAACTTGTAATTGGTATTAGCTATAATAAGAGTTAAACACACAATTACATGCATAAGATATATAACATTCATATAATATATAAATCACCACTTGTCACACTTGTCATTATCGAAACTATACTATAGGTCCAACAAATTCCCCCTTTTTGATGATGACAAGTCTCCTATAAGTCTTCTATGATTTGTGACTAAGTCTAGTTCCCCCTCAACATAATACTACCAAAGTTATAGTAAAGTTGATCGGAAGAACATAACAAACTAGTCAAAGTTATAACTTGAAAGACTTTAAGAGATAACGGATCTTGACAAGGAGCAAACTTAAGCAAAGACTCAAATCATAATATTTCTTCCCCCTCTTGGCATCATTGAAAAGACAAGAACACGGATATAAAATGACTAGAATAATATAAACTGAAGTAAGAAATAACTATGCAAATAGGGAATATAATACGAGTCATAAAATGCATAAGCAAGCAAATAAGATCAATTAAACTACAAACCACAAGATTAGGTGGAGCAAAATAAAGGATAGTTTATGCCAATTGGCCGAATAGAACATAAAGCCAAAATGGGCCGAATGGACTTAACACACAAGCTAATGAGTTTGGTAATTTAACAAGCAAAATAATTTTAAAGCTTAGGCATGAGGATGGTTAGGATGGATTCAAAGGAAATGATGACGGACTTTGGTTGGGTCCACGTAACCGGGTCGGGTGCGAAACTCAAGAGTATCAAGACGATCCATACATGTCCGAACATGAGTAGCTTGAGTAGTAAGACATGTATCAAAGTTAATCTTCAAGGACAAAGCTTTGACCACCTCAAACACCACGTGCATATCTTCCCGCATTTTCTTACCCGCGATCCACAACGCCCCTCCTTGACTCATCAAGTTTTGGACCCCATGAGTTTTATGAATACACTCATGCATGGTACGGTCCGCGCAATCACTTAACACGCCAAGCCTAGCCTCAAACTTACGTAAAAACTCCATCACCTCAACACCAAGCTCACCACCCGAAGAGCCTCCTACACCACCCGAGGCTACCTTCTCCTTTACCACACTTGCCATAAAATCACAAATTCTTTTATCTTGCGCATCAAGGCGCTCCATCATACTTCCCATAAACACATCTAACTTCGTTTCAAGACTAGAAACATCAACCACAACCGATTTCTCCAAACTTGGACTACCCTTAGCCTGAAAAATCAAATTCGGACCCACGGCCGCTATTTTCATAATCTTCAAGTACGCATCACTCATGTCATCCCGAAGGACAACACCATAGCTAGCTGGGTCAACGACTTTCTAGACCTCTAACATGCGTGAGATCCACATGCCATAGGGTAAATCCAAGGTTGTGGAAGCCTTGTCCTCCGTAACCGAGTAACTTGACTGCAATATTCCGTAAAACACAAGTAAAGCCAAATTAACCGTTTCCCCTTCAAGCCACTTTTTCACCACAATCATCTCAGAGGAACTAACCTTGTCACGACCACCCCGACGTGGGATAATCGTGTTCCACAGGAAATTAAATAAGAACTTCACCTTTGGCGAAAACCTACCCGCCAATACCGTTCTACCAAGACTAGCACCACCATCAAAATACTGCTTAACACTTACCTTTTCCTCATCAGTTATTTCACCCCATTCCAAACATGGATTAATTTCGGCTCCATCGTCAGCAACCGAAAACAGGGTGCAAAAGTCAGCAACCGAAACAGAGACTTTACTACCATTAACCACAGCACTTAAAACTCCAGATATAAATGAAACAGAAGCATAAAACTAGATGACCTCAATCGGGTATACAGGACCCGAAAACCGAGATACATCCTCCCAACCTTGAAACTTAAGAAAATCATTAAAAAATTTCAAAGCCATATGCTTATCACACCATACCTTAGAGTAACTCCAACGACCATGGATATTGTACTTGGCAACCCGATTGACTAGCGTCCTTTCCTCCTTGGTTAATGTTACACCCCCCATACTCCAAGTGCCTTACCAGGAACACTTAAGGTATGAGAATACTACCATCAAAGTTACCCAAGGCAATGATACTCAAATAGACAATAACGAAACATACTTAAACAGTAATAAAGATTAAGTGATACAATCCAAAACCAAAACTGATAAAAGAAATACAAATGTTCTCCAAAACTATCAAAGTACTAAACAACCGAAAATCAACTAGTTCGAGACACAGCGGAAGACGCTACGACACATGACGACTCCATCCCAGCTATCCCTCGCATAGGCCATCATACCTGCTCAACAACTGCTCACCATCCCCGAATGGATCACCACAGTTTTTAAAACAATTAACGGGGTCAGTACTGATTACATAAAACAACAGCTGCAATGAAATAATGTTACAAACAACTCAATCAGCACAACTCAATCACCACAACTCCATCCCATCTCCACGTATCTGACTACACACTAAAGTGTGTAGCCCTGCCAGAGTACCCATCGCAACAAGTACTCCTCGCCGCCAGTGGGGGACCGCAGCCGTTCCCACCTAAGCCTCGCTCATCTCCATCAAGCGATAAACCCGTGTTCATTAATGTGCAAATCCCTTCTGTGGCGGGTTCCACGAAAGGCGAATCAAGGGCGTGAAGCCACTCCCGCAAGTGACTCCACTCAGCCAGGGACGCACCCCGAAGATCACAGACAGTTACACAACAATAACCATATACAAATAACAAGTACCAAAACCAATGCCAATACTATAAAGGAATCAACAACAATAACACCACCAACAACGCTATGTAATCAATACGGAGTAGGGAAACCCTATCTGGAATGCAAACACCACAGACGGTCTAGCAGCTAATCAGAATATTTCCTCAATGAATCCTCCTCCTATAACATGCATACATTCAATTACCACCACAACCATACAAAACACCCAGAAACCCCCAACAATACCCAATTAGGGTTTAAAAGAAACTCAACGAAACATTAGGAAAACTATATAAAAAGCTTACCCTCGACACAACGATCACAACAGCGTAAAGAACGAAGTAATCCGACACTCCTATCCTTGGGATTTGTTAACAATGCGAAGAACACGAACTACATAACTTCTCTTTTTCTCAAAAAGGTTTTTAGAAAGGCTAACAGTGATTAAGAATAGTGACGACCACCCTTTTATATTTATCTCGCATCATTAACAAAACCCGTCTAATCAACCCGTAAAACACACTTACTCGATCGAGTAAGTGACTTACTCGATCGAGCAAGTGACTTACTCGATCGAGTGGCCCTTACTCGATCGAGTGGCCCTTACTCGATCGAGTCCCCAACTTACTCGATCGAGTAACCTATAGGGGAAGACTGTAATATCCGTCCTTTTAGAGACCCTGTGACCAGCGTTGACTGACCTTGGGAGCGGTATAGTCCTTAGAAGTGCGTGCCAGATCACCTTGGGTTGTGAGTTGTGCGTGGTACTCGATAGAGTAGAGGCTACTCGATCGAGTAGCTTGGATACTCGATCGAGTAGGGTGGCACTCGATCGAGTATGTGTGACACTCGATCGAGTAACGGGTTTTCAGCGAGGGTTTTTAATCGCGTTTTGTTAAATCCGCAAACCATTTCCGCCTCATTTCTTCAATCCTTTAGTCGCCTCTTTCCCTTCCCTTCACCATAAAACCTCCATGGAAGCCTTTGAAGGTTCTTGTGCCTTAGGAGAGCGTAACTTGAGTCGGGTAGCGGTCTTTTGCCAGGTTTCTCCTGATAGGTATGTCATCATCATCATCCGTATCCTTGTCTTTGCAGTTAGGGTTTGCTTGGTAGTAATAGATGATTGTGTTGTGGTTATAGGCATTGCTTGATTGCTGGATATGTCGTATGTTGGCATGGATTGGTTGCAGTTGCTTAAAGGTAGGTTCGCCTACTCAGTTTCTGTAGATGGTCTAGTGTGTCGGTTGTTGTGTCGTATGGGTGTATTGTGGTTGTTGTATATTATCGTATTCGTATTGTGACGGTTTTTGGTTTGATTGCTGTTTAATGGATGTGATTGTTTGTCTCTGGTTCTCGAGATGCGTTCTCGGCTGAGTGGAGTCACTTGCGGAGTGGCTTCACGCCCTAGTTTCGCCTTCCGTGGAACACGCCACGGGAGGGGATGTGCACATTAATGGGACAGGGTTATCGCTCGGTATGATGAGCGGGGCTTAGGTGGGAATGGCTGCGGTCCCCCACTGGCAGGGCTGGTCCAGTGGACAGTCGGTGACGGAGATTGGTTGGAGTGGGTGTGCTTGTGTGTGTGACTGATTGTGTCGTGTTGTATTGATAGATGTTGATATTGTCGTATCTTATCTCAGTACTGACCTTGTGTGGTTGTCTTGTTTGTTTATGTGTCTGCCGTGATCCCTTATGGTGAGCAGTTTGTCTTAGCAGGTGTTGATGTTGTTGATAGCTGGAGTTCGGGCAGGGATGAGTCTTCACGAGTGTGACAGTAATAGAGTATAGCCTTGAGTTGTTCCTTTATTTTGGTTAAGTTAGTTGTAATGCTTGTAACATAACTATAAATGTTCTTTTATCGACTTTTGATCGTTACTTACCTCGGGCAACCGAGATGGTAACGCCCTTATATCCTAAGGAAGGCCTAGTTAAGGCTCCTCTGAATATGGGGGTGTTACAAAGTGGTATCAGAGCGATCCTGCGACCGTGTGGTGAGCCCGTGGTCGGGAGTACCCGGGTCACACACCTAGTGGGGGAGGATTCTGGGCTTGGCTGCGGTCAAGTTGGAGGCACAACGAGGACGTTGTGTTCTTTAAGTGGGGGAGATTATAACACCCCAAGTTATTGAGAGTAAGGTTGTCCCACATCGGGGAATTGAGGAGGTTGTGATATGTTTATAAGGGATTCCACCCACCACTTAGTAACAAGGCCTTGTGCTTTTGGGCTTAAGTGAGGACAAGTAATGGGCCCAAAGGTACATATCCCATCTTATTGGGTTGTGTTATGACCGTGGTGGGTGGTCTTTAATGCTCCTGCCATCGTCTGCGCTAGCCTTGCTTTGATGGCTACTTCCACTTCCCGGTACTTGAGTTGTGGTGCTATCGCCACTCGGTTAGCTGAAAAGCTAACCTCCTTTGAGGCTTCTTCGGAGTATGTGCCTCTGGCTACACCGGTGCCTATTATGGACCGTGACTACTACCTCGACCTGAAATGGTTGAGAACTTTAGCTGATGGCAGCCTTGCTTGAAGGGTGTGGGGCATGAGCTGGATGAAGATTCCGGCTCCTAAGCACCTTCCACCGACAGAGCCGTTAGACCCGTTGGTTATAGCTGTGGACTCCGATGAGGAGGAGGAGGGTGATGATAGACTCCGACAGTTGAGGACGTACCTCATTGATGACACGATCCTCCAGGTGATGCCCGAGCCGAAGAAGGGGGATAACGCGGCGGTAGTGGAGGAGAGGCCCAGGTTGGGGAGAGGACCCCGTCGAGTGAGGGAGAGGACCGCTGAGACTAGACCACGGCCGGTAGCACCACCGCAGCAGCACCCTTTTCCGTGCTACCCCTACCTCGACACCCCGGAGACGCGATCGAGTTACTTGGCAGAGAGAGTGTCATCTACTTTAACACTCAGGAATATGCATGAGATGGCGTACACTCAGGGGATTGGAACCGAGGGACCGCATCCGGTATGGTGGAGTGGAGTTGGGGATTATAGTGGGGTTTTCCACTCTTACGGGGTGGATCAGTCATCTTGGGGGACACCTCAGTCCTTTGCCTTTGGCGGCTTGACCCCATGGTACGTGAGTCCTGGAGCTGGAGCGGGGGTTGATGTGGGTATTGGATCATCGGGAGCGGGCACATCGGGAGGCGATGGTGGCGGAGATGAGGTGATAGAGGAGGAGGAGAAGCAGCAGCAGCAGCAGCAGCACGAGTGATACTCCTGTTCTTTACCTTTGTGTTTGGTTGATGGTAGTCGTCGTTAGTTTATGGTAGTCGTTGGTTGTTAGAACTTTTATTTCGGATTTGTATGGTTGGCCATAAGGCCGGATTTATAAGCTTGACTTTATTGCCGGATTTTGGAAGTCGGGAAGTCATCCCGACTCATGTTATGTGACGATTATATATATACATGTAGGTTATGACAGATTTTTTTCCAAGGTACTTGACCTGTAGGTACTCGACAGAGTACCCCATACTCGGTCGAGTAGCTGCAGGTGTGAAAGAAATGAAGCATTCTGATCTCAGGGCTACTCGATCGAGTAGCCAAGAAACTCGATCGAGTAGCGGGCACTCGATTGAGTACCACTACATACTCGATCGAGTAGCACTGTTACAGGAACTATTGAAAAATTAAAATTGTTTAATTGTTATATAATTGCATGTTTGATGTTTAACATGATGATTAATGAGTAGTAACATGTTCGGACCGTTCATTTCATATGTTGGAAGTCGTGCTTGGTTTTAAAGGCGTATTTGCAGCAAATAGTGGAGTTGTAATTATTCTTATTGCATTCGTTTTACATCCGTTTTGTCTACAAGCTATATTTCACCGAATTCTATATATACAAACTCAAATGATATGCTTATACATGCTTGACGGTGACTAGTTGTTCGAATATGGTTGTATATATCTTTATGATTGGCTGGTTGTACGAGTAATATGAGTAATGTCAATGATGAATCGTATGGTTAAGTAACATATGTAGTAATTTGGTGGTGAACTTCGAGGATGAAGTTCCTTTTTGAGGGGAAGAGTAATGTCGCAAAATAAAAAGGCTGATTTTGAAATTATGTTGTTGTTCGTTTATAATGTTTTGTTGTTTATTTACAAAGTTTTCTATTACTTTGGTAACATTGCTTGTATGAAGTTGTAATTGGTTACCTTAGCCGTTGGGTAATTCATGCGTCGAAGTGAAAGTTGACAATATGTTTTAAAAGATGGTCATAAAGAGATAGTTGTGGTGCCATGTGTCGTAATAAAATCGCGTTGTTGAGTAACATGGTGGTATAGTCATGCTGCATGTTGATATGAGATATGTTTCGCGTTGTTGGTTGTTGCTAAGTGAAAGTGTAAGCTCGCAGTGTGTTGAGTATTTCAAGTAATATCTTGTAAGAGTCGACCTATGTAGAGTGACAGTTGATGATGATGACATACGGGAATGGTATTTCCGGGGAGTAGTGACCTGTGTCGAAAGAGGAGTGATGTTGTTGTGTTCCCGTGTCTGGTGCTATGAGATAGGTGAGTTGAACTTCGGGGACGAAGTTCTTTTAAGAGGGGAAGACTGTAATACCCGCCCTTTTAGAGACCCTGTGACCAGCGTTGACTGACCTTGGGAGCGGTATAGTCCTTAGAAGTGCGTGCCAGATCACCTTGGGTTGTGAGTTGTGCGTGGTACTCGATAGAGTAGAGGCTACTCGATCGAGTAGCTTGGATACTCGATCGAGTAGGGTGGCACTCGATCGAGTATGTGTGACACTCGATCGAGTAACGGGTTTTCAGCGAGTGTTTTTAATCGCGTTTTGTTAAATCCGCAAACCATTTCCGCCTCATTTCTTCAATCCTTTAGTCGCCTCTTTCCCTTCCCTTCACCATAAAACCTCCATGGAAGCTTTTGAAGGTTCTTGTGCCTTAGGAGAGCGTAACTTGAGTCGGGTAGCGGTCTTTTGCCAGGTTTCTCCTGATAGGTATGTCGTCATCATCATCCGTATCCTTGTCTTTGCAGTTAGGGTTTGCTTGGTAGTAATAGATGATTGTGTTGTGGTTATAGGCATTGCTTGATTGCTGGATATGTCGTATGTTGGCATGGATTGGTTGCAGTTGCTTAAAGGTAGGTTCGCCTACTTAGTTTCTGTAGATGGTCTAGTGTGTCGGTTGTTGTGTCGTATGGGTGTATTGTGGTTGTTGTATATTATCGTATTCTTATTGTGACGGTTGTTGGTTTGATTGCTGTTTAATGGATGTGATTGTTTGTCTCTGGTTCTCGAGATGCGTTCTCGGCTGAGTGGAGTCACTTGCGGGAGTGGCTTCACGCCCTAGTTTTGCCCTCCGTGGAACCCGCCACGGGAGGGGATGTGCACATTAATGGGACATGGTTATCGCTCGGTATGATGAGCGGGGCTTAGGTGGGAACGGTTGCGGTCCCCCACTGGCAGCGCTGGTCCAGTGGACAGTCGGTGACGGAGATTGGTTGGAGTGGGTGTGCTTGTGTGTGTGACTGATTGTGTCGTGTTGTATTGATAGATGTTGTTGATATTGTTGTATCTTATCTCAGTACTGACCTTGTGTGGTTGTCTTGTTTGTTTATGTGTCTGCCGTGATCCCTTATGGTGAGCAGTCTGTCTTAGCAGGTGTTGATGTTGTTGATAGCTGGAGTCCGGGCAGGGATGAGTCTTCACGAGTGTGACAGTAATAGAGTATAGCCTTGAGTTGTTCCGTTATTTTGGTGAAGTTAGTTGTAATGCTTGTAACATAACTATAAATGTTCTTTTATCGACTTTTGATCGTTACTTACCTCGGGCAACCAAGATGGTAACGCCCTTATATCCTAAGGAAGGCCTAGTTAAGGCTCCTCTGAATATGGGGGTGTTACAAAGGCTACCAAGTTATTGAGAGTAAGGTTGTCCACATCGGGGAATTTAGGAGGTTATGATATGTTTATAAGGGATTCCACCCACCACTTAGTAACAAGGCCTTGTGCTTTTGGGCTTAAGTGAGGACAAGTAATGGGCCCAAAGGTAAATATCCCATCTTATTGGGTTGTGTTACGACCGTGGTGGGTCGGGTTGTTATAAATGGTATCAGAGCGACGATTTTGGAACCTGTAACAAATAAACTTAATGAACGTAGCGAGTCTAATAAAATGAACCTGCTGTATGTGTGATGGGAGCCCCAGCTGATGCTAGATTTTGGGTGAGTAGGCGCCCTCATTTCAAAATCTTGGCCCCATGGTACTTAAGCCAGTCACAGGGTATGGGAATGTGGAGTCCGTGTGTATATATGTGATGTGTATGTTAATTGTGTCGGAGTTATTTGTGGTCGAGTCTTTGCTAACGTTGAGATGGGTATAGTAGTTGCGTTTGGATGGTGTATAGTGAAGTTTTGGCAGGATTAGTGAGCTTGTACGATGATTATGAGAAACGTGACAAGAGTTTATTTGATAGAAATGCGTGAAAATATGAAAGTGTATGCCGTAATATGAAGTTGATCATGTTAGTGTTTGCTTTGGGTTGTTAATAACGGTAATCCTATACGAGTTTATAAGCCCTACCGTAATTACAATGATGATAGTTAAAGAAGTGTTGAGTTATAATATGAGAAATAGCATATAGTAATACGTATATGCCTTATTTTTTTTTGGTCGAAACTTTCCGCTGCGTGACGATCGATTTATGTGGAATAATTTGCTTATGATTGAATTTGGAACATGATAGGACTAAAGTTGCTATGTAGAGCATGCATTTATATGACATATGAAAGAATGATTTATCGTTAATTATATGTCTCATGTTGATGTGAACACGAGTTTGGTAGTAATGTGGTAAGATAAGTTTAAGTATGGTTGTAATACTACGGATTTTCTTAAGTTGAATACTCGACCGAGTAGAGCCTACTCGGCCGAGTAGTGCTGGTGGTGTAGTCTCTTTTGGTTCTGCCGAGTATGAAGAATACTCGACCGAGTAGAGGATACTCGGCCGAGTATACACTTTACTCGACCGAGTATCCGGTCTGGCGAGTATTAATTCAGCGGTTTGATGCGGGAGTGTTTAGGGTTATTTTATATTCAAAGGCAGTTTCTAAAACGTCATTTTAACCCTAATCATTTTACGATCACTCTAATCACTCTCTAATCACTCCCTAATCATTCTCTAATCTCTTTGTGTGTGCAATTGTCGTAATCCTTGCGTGTAATCTCTCATCCTACTGTTGGTAAGTTTCATTCCCCATGTCATTTATGTTCTTTTAGGGTTACTGTATATATGGAATTGGGGAAAAAGGGGATTGTGCAATGTGTAATTGTATTATGTGATTATTGTTGTAGGTGACGATGTGGTATTTGTTATGCATTTGTATAGTTGATTGCAGCGTAAGCGGATTGCGAAAAGGTAGGGTTTCCCTACTCAGTTCTGTGTAATTGATTTGAGATATTTGTTGTATTGTGTATGATTGTTGTTTGTTGATCATCGGAGTGTGGGTGTTGTGGTGACGGTGGTGATGTGGTTGTGTTGTGACGGTTGTGGTGTTGTGACAGCTGTGATGCTGTGGTATGTATGATTGTGGTGGAGTCACTTGCGGGACTGGCTTCACACCCTAGTTCGCCCTCCGTGGAACCCGTCACGGGAAGGGATGTGCACATTAAGGGACAGGGATTGTTAGTCGCTCGTTGATGAGCTGGACTAGGTGGGGATAGGCTGCGGTCACCCACTGGCGGCGAGGATTACCTATTGCGATGGGTAATCTGGCAGGGCGACACACTTCGGTGTGTAGTCGGTTACTGTGTGAGATCGGGAGACTGGGGATGGAGGATGATCAGCTGGTTACTTGATGCACTTGTTGTCTTACTTTGGTTATGCAGTAACTGACCCCGTTGTTGTTTTGTAAAACCTGCGGTGATCCATTCGGGGATGGTGAGCAGATTGTGACAGGTGATACACTTATTGAGCTTGGGGCAGACATGGGAGAGTCACCACGCTGGATTAGATGTCACCACCAGGAGTCTTAGTTATTGCTTTTATTACCATTTGGATAATTCGTTTATTGGATTTTTGGAGACTATGTAACTCTTATAATTACCGTACATTAATAAATGTGTTTGGACTGTTGCTTTTGATATATACTAACCTCGGGCAACCGAGATGGTAACAGCCTTTCATGCTGGGGTAGTCCTGGTAAGGTACCTTGGTATGAGGGGGTGTTACAATGGTATGATGACGTGATTATGCTTATGAATGACTCGGTAGCAGGTAAACCGAGTTGGGTAATTTGTTGTAGCGTAATATGACATAAGCCTTATTTGTTGAGATGGTATGATACGCTTGAGTAGTAATGTTAATAAAGGAGTAAGTATGATGACTAGTGGCGAATTCCGAACTTAGTTTGGAATCGACACGCGATATTGTTTTGCAGGAATCTTCAATTTAATTCGTATTTCTGACCGAGTACCTAACTATACTTGACCGAGTGCGAGTGCTTACTAGACCGAGTAGACCTCACTCGATCTAGTTAGGAAGCTATAACGTCGGGATGTGGAAATTTTCTGCAGAAACTCGACGAAATAGCGCCTACTCGATCGAGTAGAGGGCACTCGATCGAGTACCCTAGACACTCGATCGAGTAGGTTACTGTACAGTGATTCTGCGGGTTTCTTAAAACCCTTATTTCTTCTTATTCTCCTCATTCCTTCTTCTATATTTCGAATCATAAGCTCTTATAACCCTCAAAAGCTTTCATAATCTTGTAGTGTGGTGACTGATTTGGGTTGTTTCTACTTATTTGTTTGCATTCTTTTACTTTCCTACTCAATCATGGTATGAATTTCTTCCCTATTTACATATTTTTATCACTTGGAACTTGTTAGAATGGTAGGATTAACTGAAATTTTGATTCACATGGGCGAATTATTGCTCTTAATTGTTGTAATATGATTCACATGCTTTCCTTTCTTGAATGTTGGTGGTTAATTGCTGTAAAAATAGACTAGAAATCGTGAAATTGGGGACGAATTTTCTAGGGTTTGCAAAAAAATCAAAACTGATTTTGGATTGTTTCTACAAGTTATATGATGAAATTGAACACTATATATGGTACATATCATGTTGAAGGATGAATTTTGGTGATTTTCACCTTAAAAGTTGCCTTAAAACTCTGTCTTAAAAGTGCCCCAAATTGAAATTCGTTTTCTATATTTGAAAATTTGGTGTTGGATATGATTGTTTAGTAAGGGTAAACTTCTATATGATAATGGCTAGATTATTCTCCATCAAACAACTATAGCTGGTCATGGAGGAAAATTTGCCAAGTTAAATCTCTTTCTTAGGATTCCTACCAACAGAATATTTGGTCAACTGATAAGGGTCGAGAATATTCTATAGCCAAAGGTTATGATTTCATCAGAAGCAAAGGGGAACGAGTTCAATGGCAGAGTCTCGTCTGGAATAAATACACTATCCCTAAACATGGTTTCCTAGCTTGGCTTTATTTCCACAATGCTTTCAACAGCAACGTAAAGCTACACAATTTGGGGATTAGTGAAGTTGATACCTGTGCAATTTGTGGTAATGGATCAGAGACTGCTTCTCACCTATTCTTTGAATGTGAGTACAACGCCAGAGTTATCTCCCTCATTGGTGATCTGATTGGAGAGGACATTCCACCTGATGCTCCCACAGACTGGAGAAGACAGTTGATCGGTTCTGGGATGTGAAAAGGAATTATCAACGCCCTTCTTAATGCCTGTATCTACTCCATTTGGAGACAGCGGAATATGTGTAAGCATGAATTAATACTCCTCAACCCAGCAAAAGTTGTGAATTTGATTATTAAAGAAGTAACAAGACGTACCTTGAGCTTCCCTGAGGATGTGGGGGTTCGAGACAGAGATTTGACAGAGAGGATGAGAAATCCCAGCTGATTGAAGCACAGAAAGAGGCACATGAGAGCTTGGGACGATAATGAGTAAAGCAGATGATGTATCCTGATTTTGTTGATCAGTTACAAATTAGGCATGTCTGATTTGTCTAGCTGATCATGGTCTTTTTATTCGGGCCTTTTTTGTGGGCTTCTGATAGCCTGGTTTAAGTAGTTCGTGATGCGTCTACTGACCACCGCTCTACTTGATGTATGGTGATGTTTTTTTTCTTAATATACTTACATTTTAACGAAAAAAAATACTTAATTGAGTTCTTTGTTACGTTTATCTTGATATAATGTGGCTGGAAGAATCTTGAGTTACTCCCCACTGACTGTGGCATTCATGTTTCATAAATGACAGGTATTCGTTGGTGCTTATATAGGGTGAAGACGTGTGTGAGCTAGTGAGTACCTTGACCGTTGGATTTTATTTATCGTTTTGCTAAACTCACCTATTTTTGTCTTGTCATTCGTGGGATATATTTTCCCCATTTTTTACTATCATGTTTGTATGAACCTTTATTTTATTTCCGCATACTTTCTTTCCGTCGAATTTTAGTGAATCTTGCATGTAAAACTTTATCTAATAAATAAAAGTTTCAAAATTTTCACATTTTCCTCTTGAATTTATTAGTTTTACTTTCCCCTTTATCGCGGGGTGTCACACGCAGTCCCAAGAAATCAACTAAAAGTATTCTTCACCCAATCTGTCACCTAACATAAATAATATTTACAATTACTAATTATTTATAATCAATTGATTTAATTATCTTTAAATTACATTAATTATATTATTATTACGTAATTCAATATTTATTAAAACCCGTCTTTAACAAAACCCAATTTAATACCAAATCCCGTGTCAAAAACCGACCTCCAAGACCCCACAAACACCAACGCCAAACACGGTTTAAACCCATGTTACACCAGCACCAAAACTCGTGTGAAAACACCCATCTCACGGCCACCATTACCCATGCCACCAGCTCCACCGTGAGCCGCCGCCAGCTTGTGTGACACCCCCATATACCAAGGAGCCTTAACAAGACCTTCCCTAGCATATAAGGGCATCACCATCTCGGTTGCCCGAGGACAGTAATAATCAAATGTCGATAAAAGAACAATTAAGTTACATTACAGTGATTAACAAACTAAGATACACAAAGATACAACTCGGACTACTATCAATTATGTCATCTACACTTCTGTCATGACTCGTGAGAGACTCATCCCGCCAAGTATCTTGTTATCATCCAAGACATCACCTGCTAAGACTGGCTGCTCACCATAAGCGATCACGGCAGACACAACAGAAACAAACAAGAAGACAAAGCCCCACAAGGTCAGTAACTGAAGAGACACACCAACCACTGACATAACAATACAGACATAACAGCACACACACTGCCACATCTCCACCAATCAATCATCGTCACCGACTGTCCACTGGACCAGCCCTACCAGTGGGGGGCCACAGCCGTTCCCACCTAAGCCTCGCTCATCATACCGAGCGATAACCCTGTCCCATTAATGTGCACATCCCCTCCCGTGGTGGGTTCCACGGAGGGCGAAACTAGGGCGTAAAGCCACTCCCGCAAGTGCCTCCACTCAGCCGAGGACGCACCTCGAGAACCAGAGACAAACAACACAATCAGCTGTACCACAACAACGACCACGAAACAACAAAATACCAACCAACTATCACAATCAGACCAATACACCGACACTACAGCAATCAAATCACATCAAAAGACACTCTAGACATTCAACAGTACTGAGTAGGCGAACCTACCTTTAGCGCACCGCAGCGACTCCACTTCCGATCACAAGATGTCAAACAACCGTGCAACACACCTATACAAACAGTACAATCATCTATCACAAGCACTACAATCCTAAATGAAATCAACAACGATAAAGACGACAACGATGACAATGATGATGACGATGACATACCTACGCATAGCAATCCGGCGACAAGACCGCTACCTGACTCACGTAAACCATCCCCATGGCACAAGCATCCTCAAGACTCCAATGGAAGGAACTAGGGTGAAGGGAAGGAGAAGAGATGACATTTAGGTTTTGGGAAGAGGCGGAAAATGATTTGCAGTTACACGAAACACGATATATAAATCCTCGCTGTAAAGACGCTACTCGATCGAGTAACTAACTTACTCGATCGAGTGGCCCCTACTCGATCGAGCCTCCAGGCTACTCGATCGAGTGGCCTCGACTAGATCGAGTATCACACTCCCAAAGCTTACTACGTCACCAAACATCGCTCGTAAGGTTTCCCAAAGGCCAAGACATGTCACTAAGGTCGGTCAACGTCAGTCAACGGGTCCCCAGAAGGACGGGTATTACAGTCTTCCCCCCTTAAAAAGAACTTCGTCCCCGAAGTTCGACTCATCCTCTCCCGAACAACACGACAAAGAACCAAGGTTGACACCCCGTTTACCCGACACAGGTCAACATAACTGTTTAGAGATACTATCCCACTACGTATGTCCATCAAACATTGTCATCATCATCCACCTTAGTACACAACACACACACGATCCTCGACGAAACACTAACTTCCTTTTTTGAATTACTGAACACATACCAAGTACAAGGACGACCAACTCGATTATCACCTATACGGCAACATCATTTTATTCAAACACACATCAACACAATCACGAGACTATACTTCCATTCATCACCGGCCAACAATTACCACTTACAAAACATACAACACAATGGTCTTATCACAATTCACAACAACACATGTTCCTGACTTACACCACATGTGTTTCACTATACTCGACTACTTTGACCCTAAACATTAAATTCTCAGGCCATCATAATGAACAACTACGGAAAATAAAGTATACAACATACTATTTTATTCAACAATTATAAATTCTTACTCAATTGCACCATAATGATCATATAAAGCTATTCAAACAATCATTCACATACTTTAAAATACCACAACAACACTATAAAATTGTTATAATTACGTCATTTTTCCTTTGCGACATTACTCTTCCCCTGTTAAAAGGAACTTCGTCCCCGAAGTTCACCATCAAGCAACTTCCCTGTCCCTCACACCGACATATAATACCATTTTGACATTACTCACAAACCACGACACAAGCTTGGTTCACACTGACACAACCTACTCTTTCACATTACACACTTACAACTCGTATAAATGTAAAACCACTGAAATTATGTAGCACACCGCAAGATATATTATTACAAACTAGCAGCAAAGTCACCAAATATTTGTTATATGATCATACTAATTATGCTACCACATTATAACCATCATATTCCACTTGTCCAATTCGACTTGATATAGAGTACACGTTATACGAATACCACCGAGAATTGTGCAAAATGACCAATATGCATACTCGACTAATGACAGAAAAGACACTTTCTTGACATTACGTAAACATAATCCACATGATACATATATATATGAAATTATGTCAACTTTGAATAACACCGCCACACTTTACCTTACTTGTAGCAATTTGATTTATCGTTCCGACTAGTAGATATAGCATGACAAATATATATATATATATAACACGACCACACACAATATAACCATCGATGAAGCTAAATAATGTTACTAAACACCCACAATAAGGATTAACATGATAACATCCAAAGATACGATGATTCAATCAAGTCTCAATTCGAAACGTTCCTGTAACAGTGACACTCGATCGACTTGGTCAGGCACTCGATCGAGCTGGCCTTACTCGATCGAGTAAGCTGAGATCAGACTACCCCTTTAATGCCATACCTGTAGTTACTCGATCGAGTTAGGGGCACTCGATTGAGTAGCCAACAGGTCAGAAATCCCCACAAGCTACATGTAAGCTAAGCAATCACATAATCACGAGTCGGGATGCTCTCCCGACCCTAAAATCCTGCATAACAAGTCTGAAAATACTCAAAGTACGGCCTTATGGCAGACCATACAAACCAAGATCCAAAAAGTATCACCGAAAATGAAAGTAATATCCACTACAACCATGAAACAAAGAAGAAAGAAAATGGAGTATATCACTCCTCCTGCTGCTCCTCCATGACCTCATCATCGCCGCCGCCACCAGAAGTGCCTGCTCCTGCCGCATTGTGACCCATACCACCACCAACACCTGCACCTGCTCCCATGCGCCAAGGGGCAAAACAACCATATGGATACGACTGCGTCTCTCCCCAAGTAGACCTCTCCACGGCGAAAGAGTGGAATACCCACTTGTCGTCCCCAACACCCCTCCACCACACAGGCTGCACTGCCTCAGTCCCAATGCCCTCCACATACGTCATCTTATGGAGGTTCCGGAGCATCAAGGTCGCTGAGACCCTCTCCATGAGGTCACTCACTCGTGTCTCCGGGCTATAGAAAGGATGGTAACCGGGATACTGGCACTGTGGATGTACTGGCTGCTCCGGCTGGGTCTCAGCCACCCTCTCCCTCACTCGACGTGGTCCCCTCCCCATCCTAGGCTGGGCCTCCTCAACCCCCACATTCTCCCCTTTCCTCGGCTCGGGCATAAACTGCAAGATGTCTGGGTCAATGAGGTATAGCTGCCTCTAGGGAGCCTCCTCCTCCTCCTCCTCGTCAAAATCGGCAGCTATCCCCGCCGATGGTAGGGGCTCAGTCGCAGGTAGGTGCTCAGGAGCTGGTAGACGCATCCAACTCATACCCCACACTCTCCATGCCAAACTGCCATCCCCCAAGGTTCTCAACCATTTCTGGTCGAGGAAGTAGTCCCGGTCCAAGGTAGGCACCACGGTGGTCAAAGGGGTATAGGCTGAAGAGGCCTCTAAGGAAGTCAGCCTCTCTGCCAGTCGAGTGGCGATGGCACCACAACTCAGAAACCGGGTGTTGGAAGAAGCCATCAGGGCTAAACTGGCGCACACTATAACAGGGGCACTAAAGATCACTCTCTGAGACCGGGTGGGGTTAAGGTATGCCATCATCAACATCAACTCGTGCGAGTTTAACTTACTCACATCCTTCCTCTCATAAAGCAGACAAGTCAAAGCACGAAGGAAAATCTTCAAAGTGACATGTTGAACATCATTTATCAACATGTTACTTGAAGTGGGAGCGGGTTTGCCAGTAAGACAAGGCATGAGGCTAATAACCCCACACTCAGACGGAATATCACGGAAAGCTCTTTTGGCGGGTTTAGACAAGCCAAGGTGAGTTGCAAACATATCCATTGTCAATAGAAAACTTGTGTTCATAAGGCAGAACTCAACAGTTTGTTCCACCGCATCGTACTTAAAGGAGCTCATAAACTACAGAGTCAAGAAAGCATAAGAATGTTTACGGAGGTGATATAACCCAGTCATCCCCAAAGTCTCGAAAATGTGCCTGACATCGGTCTCAATCCCCAAGTCAGTCAAAAGGGTCGTGTCTATGCAACGGGTAGGTCTCATCTTTCGTTTCTGCAAGGCCACAAAATTACCCCTTTGGGTAAAGTCCACT
Organism: Silene latifolia; assembly: GCF_048544455.1. Lineage (NCBI taxonomy): Eukaryota > Viridiplantae > Streptophyta > Magnoliopsida > Caryophyllales > Caryophyllaceae > Silene > Silene latifolia. The sequence goes on from NC_133532.1 coordinate 25,565,361, forward strand.
GTAATACCCCGTAAATTGATAATTATTTATAGGAATAGTTTATGTAAATCGAATAACTAATTATTAAGGTATTTATATTAATAATTGCAAATAAGACGATAATTAATGATAAAAATTATGAGTGATTCGGGATTTGTTAATTGGATCGTGTGCTAGTTACTCGTGTAATCAAATAAAGATAATAATAATAATAGTATATGTATGTAATTGTATAATAGTAATAATAAGAGTAATTGTATAATATTAATAATATGGCAAATTACTTCTTTCCTAATTAATTTCTTATAAGCTTAACCTACCTATATAAATAGATGAAGCTATAGACCTTATAATTCATAATAAATCTGAAGAATTCATATAGGGGAGAAAATTGGGATCGACATTCAAATATTCACAAGATTAATATTGCTAATTAACTCGAGGTAAGACCATCTCATGTATATACTTTGCTTTGGTATAACTTGTAAACTAGACCACCATAGATCAGGCCGTAAGTACCGTTGTGACCGTGGATGACCAAGGATCACCGTTGACCTAATTTGACCACTGTTGACCGATGGGAAAGGGGTGTTTGAAGGGTGTTTTCGAGGGTGGTTTAAAGGGGGTTGTAATATGGGTTTACACGGTTTTATACCCTATATCGTGACTATATTGAGACCGGACCTGGGTGTTTGGTTTGGGGGCGGTTAGTCGGCTCTATTAGTGGAGGTAGGCTGGTCCGGGGTGGTGGTTTGCGTGGTGGCTTGCGGCAAACATAGAAAAGCAGGGGAGCGTGTTTTTTTGCGCGTGACCTTCTTAAGACGAGCACCGTAGTCGTTTTTCTGACCATGAGTAAGGTTGCAAGGTACCGTTGGAACGTACATAGACCAGGGGTGGCAGTGGTGGTGGCCATTGGGGGTGAGAATGGTTGTAGTGATCGTGGTGTTGGGTTTAAGACGGGGTGGTTGAGAGTTGTCGTTGTTGTTGTTTGTTATTGTTGTTGAGTCGTGGGCGGCAGGAACGACAGTATGGTGGCCGTGACTGGGTTGTTGGTGGTGATGGGTACGGTGGGGGTAAGGTCTGGTGGTTGTAGTAGTGGCGGATATTGGTGGTGGTCATGAATAGTGCTATAAACGTGAGTTGTATAAGTTGCGTCGGTCTCGTATGTAGGTTGTTGTTACTGGTTTCGGGCGAGTGTTTATGGGGAGGTTGTGGCGGTGCTATGGGCTGGTGGTTTGGCCGCGGTGCAGGTGTGAGGCGTGTTTGTGGTGGCTGACTTGAGGTGCTTGTGATGGTGTCCGGTTTTGGAAGGAAAACTGAGTGAAGCGAGGTGTTGGCTGTTGGGGCTTGCGTTGATGACGGGGTCTTAAATCTTTAAGTCATACGGAGTATAGTATATAATTAGACAATTAATTATGTTTGGGTCATGTCTAATGTTGACACGGGTTTTTATGACGGGTTTATTTGCGTTGCTTTTAAGACGGGTTTTGATTACTAATTTACGTAATAATATAATTATTAAAGTTAATGAATAAATATAAAGAGTTGATAATGAATTATTAATAAAGTATAAATAATCAATATTGAATAATTTGCTATTGTTTAGGTGACGGATTTGTGAGACGGGTTTACTGAAGAATATTTTAGTTGATTGCGTAAATTGGAGTATTGCTGAAAAGGTAGGATAACTACTCAACTTGTTTTCTTTTGTGGGATTGAATGGATGCATAAATTATTATTGTTGGATTATTGTGGTTGTTTATTATTGGCTTGAATTATTCGTATTGGCATACTATTTTATCGGTTATCCTCAGTCTTGGACTGAGACGACATTTGTGTTTATATTGCGGGATATGAGATTGTTATGAGATTATCCTCAGTCTCGGACTGGGACGACAATGAGATATCCTCAGTCTCGGACTGGGACGACATTTGTGTTTGTCCCCGGGCCAGGAGTTGGCGGGACGACGGTGTGGTGGAACCTCGGTCACGGACCGGGACGACTAGTGTGATACGATGGGAATTGGTGGTGGTATTTATTCCACGTGTTTACATCTATTAAGTTTGTGTATTTAATGTTGTGTGATTATCCTACTCAACCTCGTGGTTGACAGTGTATTCGTGAACACCTGTGATGAACCATAATGGGGAGCAGATTTGACAGGTACTAAAGATTAGCTGACTTAGGAGCATTGGGATGTGAGCTCGACTTTGACCATAGTTGCTGTCTAGATCACTTAGTTGACTTATATAACTTTATTTATGTAATTTCCGCTGCTTAGTATATTGTAATGTTAAGGTTTAAATTTAATCGGTTGACAATGTAATAAAATCATTATTTCAATTAAAGTTACTAAAGTACTTTGGTTTGTTTTAATTTGTATCATTTACCTCGGGCAACCGAGATGGTAACAGTCCTATTTATTGGGAATGTCTTGCTAAAGGCTCCTAAATAAATGGGGGTGTTACAAAGTGGTATCAGAGCAAAACGATCCTCAGGCCTAACTAATGAATAATAATGAACTTAGGATGTGTCTAAATAAAAATGAACCCCGGGTAGAAACTGTTAGGAGCCCCTCTTAGTGCGGTTAAGAAGCTAGCCTTAATTCGTACCATGACCCTTACAGTTTTGAACCGGTTACCTTGAGAGATATTGAAGAGTGGTGTAATTTAAAACGAATATTGTTTATCTTCTTAGGAGCCATTGATGCCTTGGATGTGTGTTGTTTCCGTTAATGACCGAGGTTACGGGACATAACCTTGATTTTAAGGAGGGCGATATGGATGAAATAAGGATTTAATGTTGAGTTGTTTTGATCTTGAGCATGAAAGTAATTGTCGAATTAGTATTGATTATTTGATTGGATGATTATAATAGTATCATGTCTAGCGATATGTGGTTATGTGAATCCCGAAACCATGCTATTTACAATATTGTTAAATTATTGAATTTGTGATAGGGATGATTTAGAATAAGATATTAGTCGTGTTTGAAAGTTTGATGATAAAGTTGTGTTGATACAAGAATAGGAGGGTGTTAATGAGGGTTTGTGACCTAGTAAAAAGAAACTAGAGCTGAACCTTATTTGTCAGATTTTACTCCTAATTGATTTAGTTGGCATTTTACCCCTATTTATTGTCTAAGGTTGAAAATTTTATGAGTGATAACCCGGTGAGTTAGCTTTCCATTGTCGTTGGTCTCACGTTTAAAGGTTTTATAGTTTGGGAGAAATAAATATATTAGTGAGCAGTGGTCAGAATGTTCCTGTACAGTTATATTTTCGACAAACGATTTTGTAAAATTTCTCATTTAATTTGTACTTAAGATTTTTGTTTAATTCCAAATCCACTGTTTAAAAGATTCAAATATATTTTCAAATTGATAAGCCACGTTACAAGGTAAATTTTTGATAATTACTAGTGATTTTTACAAGTTGACTCTAGTTTTTGACAAATTGCTGATCGGTTTTTGTTTGGACCAACTGGATTGTAAAAATCCTTATAAAATGGTTGAACGAGATTTCAGTTTGATTCTTTTTCTCAGGATTTGAAAACTCCTTATATTTTCTGGAAAGTATAAAAACTCAACGTGGAATATAACGGTTATTTAATGGTGATTTTTAAAAATTACAGCTTAGCTTGATTTCTGAATACGCGAGTTTTACCAAAAGTTTAATATAAATGTTTTATCAATTCTTAAACTATGATAGTCTAGATGTAAGAGTGACGATAAGGGAACCAAAGGAGAGGTAAGATAGGATACAATTGACTACACCTTGTTTTGATTAAAAGTATAGAATGTTTAAAATGTTAGACCATCTTTCCTCGGGTAGTAGTAGTTCCAAAACTTCGGGACGAAGTTTATTTTTAGGAAGGTAGAATGTGACACCTCATGTTTTGAGGTTATTTTGAGATACATTTCCGTGTTAAAACTTTATTTTATTCTGCATTCTGATAAGTTGATATAGCTTGATAATAATAAATGATTAATCATGCTGCAATGTCATAAGTTGGAATATGAAATTGTTTATAGAAAATTTTATAGTATTCCTGGGCGAACTTCGGGGCGAAGTTCATTTTAAGGGGGAAGACTGTAATACCCTGTAAATTGATAATTATTTATAGGAATAATTTATGTAAATCGAATAACTAATTATTAAGGTATTTATATTAATAATTGCAAATAAGACGATAATTAATGATAAAAATTATGAGTGATTCGGGATTTGTTAATTGGATCGTGTGCTAGTTACTCGTGTAATCAAATAAAGATAATAATAATAATAGTATATGTATGTAATTGTATAATAGTAATAATAAGAGTAATTGTATAATATTAATAATATGGCAAATTACTTCTTTCCTAATTAATTTCTTATAAGCTTAACCTACCTATATAAATAGATGAAACTATAGACCTTATAATTCATAATAAATCTGAAGAATTCACTTAGGGGAGAAAATTGGGATCGACATTCAAATATTCACAAGATTAATATTGCTAATTAACTCGAGGTAAGACCGTCTCATGTATATACTTTGCTTTGGTATAACTTGTAAACTAGACCACCATAGATCAGGCCGTAAGTACCGTTGTGACCATGGATGACCAAGGATCACCGTTGACCTAATTTTACCACTGTTGACCGATGGGAAAGAGGTGTTTGAAGGGTGTTTTCGAGGGTGGTTTAAAGGGGGTTGTAATATGGGTTTACACGGGTTTATACCATATACCGTGACTATATTGAGACTGGACCTGGGTGGTTGGCTTGGGGGCGGTTAGTCGGCTCTATTAGTGGAGGTAGGCTGGTCCGGGGTGGTGGTTTGTGTGGTGGCTGGCGGTAAACAGGGAAAAGCAGGGGAGCGTGTTTTTTTGCGCGTGACCTTCTTAAGACGAGCACCGTAGTCGTTTTTCTGACCATGAGTAAGGTTGCAAGGTACCGTTGGAACGTACATAGACCAGGGGTGGCAGTGGTGGTGGCCGTTGGGAGTGAGAATGGTTGTAGTGATCGTGGTGTTGGGTTTATGACGGGGTGGTTGAGAGTTGTCGTTGTTGGTGTTTATAATTGTTGTTGAGTCGTGGGCGGCAGGAACGACAGTATGGTGACCGTGACTGGGTTGTTGGTGGTGATGGGTACGGTGGGGGTAAGGTCTGGTGGTTGTAGTAGTGGCGGATGTTGGTGGTGGCCATGAATAGTGCTAAAACGTGAGTTGTATAAGTTGCGTCGGTCTCGTATGTAGGTTGTTGTTACTGGTTTAGCGCGAGTGTTTATGGGGAGGTTGTGGCGGTGCTATGGGCTGGTGGTTTGGCCGCGGTGCAGGTGTGAGGCGTGTTTGTGGTGGCTGACTTGAGGTGCTTGTGATGGTGTCCGGTTTTGGAAGGAAAACTGAGTGAAGCGAGGTGTTGGCTGTTGGGGCTTGCGTTGATGACGGGGTCTTAAATCTTTAAGTCATACGGAGTATAGTATATAATTAGACAATTAATTATGTTTAGGTCATGTCTAATGTTGACACGGGTTTTTATGACGGGTTTATTTGCGTTGCTTTTAAGACGGGTTTTGATTACTAATTTACGTAATAATATAATTATTAAAGTTAATGAATAAATATAAAGAGTTGATAATGAATTATTAATAATGTATAAATAATCAATATTGAATAATTTTCTATTGTTTAGGTGACGGATTTGTGAGACGGGTTTACTGAAGAATATTTTAGTTGATTGCGTAAATTGGAGTATTGCTGAAAAGGTAGGATAACTACTCAACTCGTTTTCTTTTGTGGGATTGAATGGATGCATAAATTATTATTGTTGGATTATTGTGGTTGTTTATTATTGGCTTGAATTATTCGTATTGGCATACTATTTTATCGGTTATCCTCAGTCTTGGACTGAGACGACATTTGTGTTTATATTGCGGGATATGAGATTGTCATGAGATTATCCTCAGTCTCGGACTGGGACGACAATGAGATATCCTCAGTCTCGGACTGGGACGACATTTGTGTTTATCCCCGGGCCAGGAGTTGGCGGGACGACGGTGTGGTGGAGCCTCGATCACGGACCGGGACGACTAGTGTGATACGATGGGAATTGGTGGTGGTATTTATTCCACGTGTTTACATCTATTAAGTTTGTGTATTTAATGCTGTGTGATTATCCTACTCAACCTCGTGGTTGACAGTGTATTCGTGAACACCTGTGATGAACCATAATGGGGAGCAGATTTGACAGGTACTAAATATTAGCTGACTTAGGAGCATTGGGATGTGAGCTCGACTTGGACCATAGTTGTTGTCTAGATCACTTAGTTGACTTATATAACTTTATTTATGTAATTTCCGCTGCTTAGTATATTGTAATGTTAAGGTTTAAATTTAATCGGTTGACAATGTAATAAAACCATTATTTCAATTAAAGTTACTAAAGTACTTTGGTTTGTTTTAATTTGTATCATTTACCTCGGGCAACCGAGATGGTAACAGTCCTATTTATTGGGAATGTCTTGCTAAAGGCTCCTAAATAAATGGGGGTGTTACATCCAAAAAGACTACGGACGGGTACTCCGGTACCGCTGGGACCGTAGGTCCACTCCCCTCTCCTACCTCGGGCTCATAAGCCCTCCCTCTCTTGCTCTGACGGGTTCCCACGGTTGGTCTTGGCATATGTTTCAACATATGACTTAAATATACAAAGCACATATACTTGAAAAACATGCAAGGCATTCATGTATAATCATAGAAAGGAGTAACTAAGTACACACTTTCACCAACAATCCCAAAATTACAAGCATAGACTCTCAAATTTACTAGCAGACGGTCTCACAGCTGTAATGATTTTGTCATTTTTGGTACCAATTATCATCATGACTATCACTTCTGAAAATCATACTTTCAAGATAACTTCATAAACAACCAAATTTCACAACAATACAAAACGAATTTCGGTTTGGGGCACTTTTAAGATGGAGTTTTAAGGCAAATTTCTTAGGGAAAGTCATCAAAATCAACTCTAAACATGATATGTATAATATATATTACCCAATTTTCAGCCTTTTACATACGAAAGATAACCAAAATTCAATTCAAATCGCAAACCCTAGAAAATTCGAGTCATATAAACCCCTAATTTGATTTGATTTTTGCATTGTTAACCACAATAAACGATAAATTGAAGCAATTAGATCATATTACAACATATATAAACAAGATTTAGCCCACATAGATTGAATTTCCAGCAATTTCCAACACCCTACATGCTTCTAATTAATCAAAAACATCAAAATAGGATAGACATTCATACCTTGATTGATTAACAAGCAAAAAGAACGAATTAGGCAAAGAAGTCACCAAGATTCAAGTACAAAATCACCAAGAACAAGGGTACTTTGAGAGAGAGATATAGAATTAGGGTTTTGATGAGTGAAAGAATAAGGAAGAAAGAATTAGAGAAAAGGGTATAAGACCTCGTGCTTCAGCGGCACTGTAGCAACTTACTCGATCGAGTAAGTATGTTACTCGATCGAGTGGCCTCCACTCGATCGAGTTGGAGCTACTCGGTCGAGCTTTCGCTGGCAATTCCAACTTTCTCGACAAAATAGCTTCCTAGCTAGATCGAATAAGGTCTACTCGGTCTAGTAGGCACTCGTACTCGGTCAAGTAAGACTAAGAACATGATCAGAGATTATGAGATTAACTAAAGATTCCTGCAAAACAGCAACGCGTGTCGATTCCAAAATGAATTCGGAAATCGTCATAAATTATTATACTCATTCACAACCATTTGTTATCACACAAACACAATGTATCAATTCTAACAAACATATTACTCCATTCAACTTTTCCTTTCATTCTATAATAACCATTACGCAACCAAATGACCAAACTTTTAACTTGCTCATGCATACTTTCAACACATTTCTTTTACTTCTAATCATACAATTGGGATTACAACAAAATAACTTCTAGTCACGCCTTTGTAACTTCGACAATGCAACTACTAATCATATCACCCTAAGCATTCATTTGACATCTAACCCTTCTTTATCATTCAAACTTACTAATAATTCAACCATGTCACAACAATTATCGACTAGCTTACTCAACTTAATTACACCACATTGCGGAAGCATTCAACCATTCATCTATCACATTCTCCAAGTACTACTTGGACAACTGCTACAACTCATTCAAAACTTGCTATTTTCCATCATTACCACATACCATACTCACAATTTCATCCATATCAAGTGCTAATATCAGTCATTTGGAACAAACATTACCAACACCACATCATACACGCTGTCACCTATTATAAACATATCACCACTTCTATTGCTACTCAACTATAGATTCTCACGGTCCTAATCACAATTATATACACTAGCATCCATTAAGACTCCATCACAAACATCCCTAACGTCACTATTATACACACTAGACACATAATTCCCGACTCGATATTCCCATAACCGGTGACTGGCTTAAGCATAATGGGGCCATGATTTTGAAATGAGGGCGCCTACTCACCCAAAATCTAGCATCAGCTGGGGCTCCCAATACACATACACCAAGTTCATTTTATTAGACTCACTACGTTCATTAGGCTCATTTGTTACAGGTTCCAAAATCGTCGCTCTGATACCACTTTGTGACACCCCCATATACCAAGGAGCCTTAACAAGACCTTCCCTAGCATATAAGGGCATCACCATCTCGGTTGCCGAGGACAAGAATAATCAAATGTCGATAAAAGAACAATTAAGTTACATTACGGTGATTAACAAACTAAGATACACAAAGATACAACTCGGACTACTATCAATTATGTGATCTACACTTCTGTCATGACTCGTGAGAGATTCATCCCGCCAAGTATCCAGCTACATCCAAGACATCACCTGCTAAGACTGACTGCTCACCATAAGGAATCACGGCAGACACAACAGAAACAAACAAGAAGACAAAACCACACAAGGTCAGTAACTGAAGAGACACACCAACCACTGACATAACAATGCAAACATAACAGCACACACACAGCCACATCTCTACCAATCAATCATCGTCACCGACTGTCCACTGGACCAGCCCTACCAGTGGGGAACCGCAGCCGTTCCCACCTAAGCCCCGCTCATCATACCGAGCGATAACCCTCTCCCATTAATGTGCACATCCCCTCCCGTGGCGGGTTCCACGGAGGGCAAAACTAGGGCGTGAAGCCACTCCCGCAAGTGACTCCACTTAGCCGAGGACGCACCTCTAGAACAGGAGACAAACAACACAATCAGCTGTACCACAACAACGACCACGAAACAACACAATACCAACCAACTATCACAATCAGACCACTACACCGACACTACAGCAATCAAATCACATCAAAAGAAACTCTAGACATTCAACAGTACTGAGTAGGCGAACCTACCTTTAGCGCACCGCAGCGACTCCACTTCCGATCACAAGATGTCAAACAACCGCGCAACACGCCTATACAAACAGTACAATCATCTATCACAAGCACTACAATCCTAAATGAAATCAACAACGACACAGACGACAACGATGACAATGATGATGACGATGGCATACCTACGCATAGCAATCCGGCGACAAGAACGCTACCCGACTCACGTAAACCATCCCCATGACACAAGCATCCTCAAGACTCCAATGGAAGGAACTAGGGTGAAGGGAAGGAGAAGAGATGACATTTAGGTTTTGGGAAGAGAAGGAAAATGATTTGCGGTTATACGAAATACGATATATAAATCCTCGATATAAAGACGCTACTCGATCGAGTAACTAACTTACTCGATCGAGTGGCCCCTACTCGATCGAGCCTCCAGGCTACTCAATCGAGTGGCCTCGACTAGATCGAGTACCACACTCCCAAAGCTTACTACGTTACTAGACATCGCTCGAAAGGTTTCCCAAAGGCTAAGACATGTCACTAAGGTCGGTCAACGTCAGTCAACGGGTCCCCAGAAGGACGGGTATTACACCTTGCACCAAAACTTACCCCAAACACAAGCCTATCCACCACACCCGGCTGCCTAGGCTATGCCCTAGCACCCCATATCACGAGACCAACAAAAACAACACACAACACCAACCGAAACCGCCACCACCGTAGACTCCCTTGACCCACGGTGGTCCCAATAAAAACTACCCATCCTAGGTCAAGTCTCCGTCACACACAGTGGTCTTAAAGCTAGCTATTACACGGTTTTCAACCAAACACTCAACAACCACCAACGATTGTACGACTCCGGCAATCTACCGCACAAACCACCACCTTATACCACCTTCCACCGCCTACGACGGGCGACACAACCACGGCCACCCTACCAACCCTATTATAGATCGAAACCACCCACAACCCGTGTCCCTTACACGGTTTAAACATAAAACCATAACCCTAGGCTAGTGGTTAACAGGGGGTCACGGTCAGTCCACGCTGGTCAACGACACGGTCACGGTATTAGGTCAGTCATACGATGGTCAAAATAATAACTTGAATTAAATATTATAAGTCGGATTAAATTGTGAGACGATATCTTACCTTGAGGCGATAATTAAAACGAATGCTCCTTTTCCCTTCTTTTTATCTCCCTCTCTCCCTTCATGTAACTTGTGAGGTTTTTATATGAATAACATCTTATGGTATGATAGGTCCTCTTTATATACTAGTAAGGGTAGCTGGAAGGAAGCTTCCTTGAAGTTTCCTAATTATAATATGTAAATACTATTATTATTATTATTATTATTATTATTATTATTATTGTAGTATTAGTTTCGTCTTATTATTAGTCCATAATTTCTCATACACGGCTAAGTCACACTTGACACACGAAATCCCGACTCAATATTATTATTTATTTTATTCCGTCTCACAAATTAATTCTCTAATTAATATAATTTATTAAATACCTTTTGAAAATACATTTTAATATATTCACCGTCTGATTAACCATTAACCACGCCTCAAAATACGGGCTATTACAGTCTTCCCTCCTTAAAAAGAACTTTGCCACTAAAGTTCACCCAAATTACCCAACTGGCCGAAATAATTAACTTAAATTTGCCAATTTAAATTCTTTACAAGATACTTTTATTGTCAAACTAACATCAAAATGTCACAAAATACGAGATGTTACATCATATCCCCCTAAAAAAGGGTTATTTCCCCGTAACCAACTTACTTAAGTAAAAATACTAGGATACTTGTCCCTCGTTACAGCTTCAGTTTCCCATGTAGCTTCCTCTATCTTATGATTAGACCATAAAACTTTCACCAAAGCTGTCTCGCCATTACGAGTCTTCCACACTTTTCTATCCAATATATCCTTAGGTACTTCAACATAAGATAACTACTCATCAATCTCAACATGCTTAGGTTCCAAGACATGAGTAGGATCACTCACATACATTCTCAACTGAGAAACATGAAACACATTATGGACCATATCCAAAGCTGGAGATAATGCTAAACGGTAAGCTACCTCTCCAACTCTGTCCAAGATCTCATATGGTCCAATAAACTTCTAACTCGGCTTCCCTCTCTTCCCAAATCTCATCACTCCCTTCATAGGAGACACTTTCAACAGCAATTTATCTCCCACAACAAATTCTATCTCACTTCTCTTCAAATCAGCATAGCTTTTCTGCCTATCCTGCGCCGCACGCATCTTCTGTCGAATAATATGCACTTGTTCACCATTTCTTGTATTATTTCAGGTCCTAAAACAACCGCATCCGCTTTATCATCCCAACAGTCCTATTTATTGGGAATGTCTTGCTAAAGGCTCCTAAATAAATGGGGGTGTTACATCCACAAAGACTACGGACGGGTACTCCGGTACCGCTGGGACCGTAGGTCCACTCCCCTCTCCTACCTCGGGCTCATAAGCCCTCCCTCTCTTGCTCTGACGGGTTCCCACGGTTGGTCTTGGCATATGTTTCAACATATGACTTAAATATACAAAGCACATATACTTGAAAAACATGCAAGGCATTCATGTATAATCATAGAAAGGAGCAACTAAGTACACACTTTCACCAACAATCCCAAAATTACAAGCATAGACTCTCAAATTTACTAGCAGACGGTCTCACAGCTGTAATGATTTTGTCATTTTTGGTACCAATTATCATCATGACTATCACTTCTGAAAATCATACTTTCAAGATAACTTCATAAACAACCAAATTTCACAACAATACAAAACGAATTTCGGTTTGGGGCACTTTTAAGATGGAGTTTTAAGGCAAATTTCTTAGGGAAAGTCATCAAAATCAACTCTAAACATGATATGTATAATATATATTACCCAATTTTCAGCCTTTTACATACGAAAGATAACCAAAATTCAATTCAAATCGCAAACCCTAGAAAATTCGAGTCATATAAACCCCTAATTTGATTTGATTTTTGCATTGTTAACCACAATAAACGATAAATTGAAGCAATTAGATCATATTACAACATATATAAACAAGATTTAGCCCACATAGATTGAATTTCCAGCAATTTCCAACACCCTACATGCTTCTAATTAATCAAAAACATCAAAATAGGATAGACATTCATACCTTGATTGATTAACAAGCAAAAAGAACGAATTAGGCAAAGAATTCACCAAGATTCAAGTACAAAATCACCAAGAACAAGGGTACTTTGAGAGAGAGATATAGAATTAGGGTTTTGATGAGTGAAAGAATAAGGAAGAAAGAATTAGAGAAAAGGGTATAAGACCTCGTGCTTCAGCGGCACTGTAGCAACTTACTCGATCGAGTAAGTATGTTACTCGATCGAGTGACCTCCACTCGATCGAGTTGGAGCTACTCGGTCGAGCTTTCGCTGGCAATTCCAACTTTCTCGACAAAATAGCTTCCTAGCTAGATCGAATAAGGTCTACTCGGTCTAGTAGGCACTCGTACTCGGTCAAGTAAGACTAAGAACATGATCAGAGATTATGAGATTAACTAAAGATTCCTGCAAAACAGCAACGCGTGTCGATTCCAAAATGAATTCGGAAATCGTCATAAATTATTATACTCATTCACAACCATTTGTTATCACACAAACACAATGTATCAATTCAAACAAACATATTACTCCATTCAACTTTTCCTTTCATTCTATAATAACCATTACGCAACCAAATGACCAAACTTTTAACTTGCTCATGCATACTTTCAACACATTTCTTTTACTTCTAATCATACAATTGGGATTACAACAAAATAACTTCTAGTCACGCCTTTGTAACTTCGACAATGCAACTACTAATCATATCACCCTAAGCATTCATTTGACATCTAACCCTTCTTTATCATTCAAACTTACTAATAATTCAACCATGTCACAACAATTATCAACTAGCTTACTCAACTTAATTACACCACATTGCGGAAGCATTCAACCATTCATCTATCACATTCTCCAAGTACTACTTGGACAACTGCTACAACTCATTCAAAACTTGCTATTTTCCATCATTACCACATACCATACTCACAATTTCATCCATATCAAGTGCTAATATCAGTCATTTGGAACAAACATTACCAACACCACATCATACACGCTGTCACCTATTATAAACATATCACCACTTCAATTGCTACTCAACTATAGATTCTCACGGTCCTAATCACAATTATATACACTAGCATCCATTAAGACTCCATCACAAACATCCCTAACGTCACTATTATACACACTAGACACATAATTCCCGACTCGATATTCCCATAACCGGTGACTGGCTTAAGCATAATGGGGCCATGATTTTGAAATGAGGGCGCCTACTCACCCAAAATCTAGCATCAGCTGGGGCTCCCAATACACATACACCAAGTTCATTTTATTAGACTCACTACGTTCATTAGGCTCATTTGTTACAGGTTCCAAAATCGTCGCTCTGATACCCTTTGTGACACCCCCATATACCAAGGAGCCTTAACAAGACCTTCCCTAGCATATAAGGGCATCACCATCTCGGTTGCCCGAGGACAGTAACAATCAAATGTCGATAAAAGAACAATTAAGTTACATTACAGTGATTAACAAACTAAGATACACAAAGATACAACTCGGACTACTATCAATTATGTGATCTACACTTCTGTCATGACTCGTGAGAGATTCATCCCGCCAAGTATCCAGCTACATCCAAGACATCACCTGCTAAGACTGACTGCTCACCATAAGGAATCACGGCAGACACAACAGAAACAAACAAGAAGACAAAACCACACAAGGTCAGTAACTGAAGAGACACACCAACCACTGACATAACAATGCAAACATAACAGCACACACACAGCCACATCTCTACCAATCAATCATCGTCACCGACTGTCCACTGGACCAGCCCTACCAGTGGGGAACCGCAGCCGTTCCCACCTAAGCCCCGCTCATCATACCGAGCGATAACCCTCTCCCATTAATGTGCACATCCCCTCCCGTGGCGGGTTCCACGGAGGGCAAAACTAGGGCGTGAAGCCACTCCCGCAAGTGACTCCACTTAGCCGAGGACGCACCTCTAGAACAGGAGACAAACAACACAATCAGCTGTACCACAACAACGACCACGAAACAACACAATACCAACCAACTATCACAATCAGACCACTACACCGACACTACAAAGAATCAAATCACATCAAAAGAAACTCTAGACATTCAACAGTACTGAGTAGGCGAACCTACCTTTAGCGCACCGCAGCGACTCCACTTCCGATCACAAGATGTCAAACAACCGCGCAACACGCCTATACAAACAGTACAATCATCTATCACAAGCACTACAATCCTAAATGAATTCAACAAACAACGACATTGCACGACAACGATGACAATGATGATGACGATGGCATACCTACGCATAGCAATCCGGCGACAAGAACGCTACCCGACTCACGTAAACCATCCCCATGACACAAGCATCCTCAAGACTCCAATGGAAGGAACTAGGGTGAAGGGAAGGAGAAGAGATGACATTTAGGTTTTGGGAAGAGAAGGAAAATGATTTGCGGTTATACGAAATACGATATATAAATCCTCGATATAAAGACGCTACTCGATCGAGTAACTAACTTACTCGATCGAGTGGCCCCTACTCGATCGAGCCTCCAGGCTACTCGATCGAGTGGCCTCGACTAGATCGAGTACCACACTCCCAAAGCTTACTACGTCACTAGACATCGCTCGAAAGGTTTCCCAAAGGCTAAGACATGTCACTAAGGTCGGTCAACGTCAGTCAACGGGTCCCCAGAAGGACGGGTATTACACCTTGCACCAAAACTTACCCCAAACACAAGCCTATCCACCACACCCGGCTGCCTAGGCTATGCCCTAGCACCCCATATCACGAGACCAACAAAAACAACACACAACACCAACCGAAACCGCCACCACCATCAGACTCCCTTGACCCACGGTGGTCCCAATAAAAACTACCCATCCTAGGTCAAGTCTCCGTCACACACAGTGGTCTTAAAGCTAGCTATTACACGGTTTTCAACCAAACACTCAACAACCACCAACGATTGTACGACTCCGGCAATCTACCGCACAAACCACCACCTTATACCACCTTCCACCGCCTACGACGGGCGACACAACCACGGCCACCCTACCAACCCTATTATAGATCGAAACCACCCACAACCCGTGTCCCTTACACGGTTTAAACATAAAACCATAACCCTAGGCTAGTGGTTAACAGGGGGTCACGGTCAGTCCACGCTGGTCAACGACACGGTCACGGTATTAGGTCAGTCATACGATGGTCAAAATAATAACTTGAATTAAATATTATAAGTCGGATTAAATTGTGAGACGATATCTTACCTTGAGGCGATAATTAAAACGAATGCTCCTTTTCCCTTCTTTTTATCTCCCTCTCTCCCTTCATGTAACTTGTGAGGTTTTTATATGAATAACATCTTATGGTATGATAGGTCCTCTTTATATACTAGTAAGGGTAGCTGGAAGGAAGCTTCCTTGAAGTTTCCTAATTATAATATGTAAATACTATTATTATTATTATTATTATTATTATTATTATTATTATTATTATTATTATTATTATTGTAGTATTAGTTTCGTCTTATTATTAGTCCATAATTTCTCATACACGGCTAAGTCACACTTGACACACGAAATCCCGACTCAATATTATTATTTATTTTATTCCGTCTCACAAATTAATTCTCTAATTAATATAATTTATTAAATACCTTTTGAAAATACATTTTAATATATTCACCGTCTGATTAACCATTAACCACGCCTCAAAATACGGGCTATTACAGTCTTCCCTCCTTAAAAAGAACTTTGCCACTAAAGTTCACCCAAATTACCCAACTGGCCGAAATAATTAACTTAAATTTGCCAATTTAAATTCTTTACAAGATACTTTTATTGTCAAACTAACATCAAAATGTCACAAAATACGAGATGTTACATCATATCCCCCTAAAAAAGGGTTATTTCCCCGTAACCAACTTACTTAAGTAAAAATACTAGGATACTTGTCCCTCGTTACAGCTTCAGTTTCCCATGTAGCTTCCTCTATCTTATGATTAGACCATAAAACTTTCACCAAAGCTGTCTCGCCAATTACGAGTCTTCCACACTTTTCTATCCAATATATCCTTAGGTACTTCAACATAAGATAACTACTCATCAATCTCAACATGCTTAGGTTCCAAGACATGAGTAGGATCACTCACATACATTCTCAACTGAGAAACATGAAACACATTATGGACCATATCCAAAGCTGGAGATAATGCTAAACGGTAAGCTACCTCTCCAACTCTGTCCAAGATCTCATATGGTCCAATAAACTTCTAACTCGGCTTCCCTCTCTTCCCAAATCTCATCACTCCCTTCATAGGAGACACTTTCAACAGCAATTTATCTCCCACAACAAATTCTATCTCACTTCTCTTCAAATCAGCATAGCTTTTCTGCCTATCCTGCGCCACACGCATCTTCTGTCGAATAATATGCACTTGTTCACCATTTCTTGTATTATTTCAGGTCCTAAAACAACCGCATCCGCTTTATCATCCCAACAAATGGGACTCCTGCACTTCCTTCCATACAAAGCCTTAAAAGGTGCCATGCCAATACTAGCATGGTAACTATTATTATATGAAAACTCTATCAAATCAAACCTCTCCTTCCATGATCCACCAAACTCTACCACATAAGCTCTCAGCATATCTTTCTGTGTTTGAATTGTCCTCTCAGTATGACCGTCAGTAGCTGGATGAAATGTTGTACTCATCTTTAACTGAGTCTCCATCAAAGATTGCAACTCCTGGCAAAACTTAGATATAAACCTTGAATCACGATCAGAAATAATGTCTTTAAGCACATCATGAAGCTTCACTACATACTTGACATAGCCTTTGCCAACTCAGCTTTACTCCAAGTATCTTTGATAGGAATGAAGTGAGCTGACTTAGTCAATCGATCCACGATAACCTATATCATATTATTCCACTTCTGAGTTCTAGGCAACCCCACAATGAAGTCCATAAAAATGTTCTCCCACTTCCAGTCAGGTACATCTAATGATTAAAATTTACCTTGAGGTCTCTTATGCTCTCCCTTCTTTGACAAACTAAACATCTTGGAACAAACTCGGCAACCTCTCCTTCTTCAACTTAGGCCATCAAAAAGTCTTCTTCAAGTCTTTATATAGCTTATCTCCTTGAGGATGAACAGAATATGGAGTAGAATGAGCTTCAGTTAAAATCTTTCTTTTTTATTCTTCATCATTAGGTACACACAATCTCTCGTTAAATCTCAAGCTTTCATCATTAGCCACGGAAAACCGTGACTTCTCTTCCCCCTCCATGGCATCACCCATGGCCAAACTCCAGCTTGCCACTCGTGGGGCCCCCACTTTCTTCTCCCTAATTTCAGCATACAACTTCGGCTCAATGGCAAAATCTCCAATTGTATATCCCTTCTTAATCATAGAAATGCCCATATTCTCCACCTATTCATGAAATCTTGCCCTTGACATGGCAGTACACAAGGCATGAACAGATTTCCTACTCAGTGCATCTGCCACCACATTAGCCTTCCCTTCATGATATACTATTTCCATATCATAATCTCCAATCAACTCTATGTAAGATTCATTAACCTCTTATTAGAAATTTCTAATAACTATATAAATTTAGTTTAGTCATAAACTAATTAGATCTTATGCATGCATAACATTAAAATACAAAGTAAGAAGAAAACCGATCAACTTACAATGAGGGCCGAATGGTTTATACTAATCGGTCTCCTACCAAATTATTCTTCTTAATAAAAACCAAGTGCTCCAACAAAACCCTTAGATTCAATAGTAGAATCTACTCCTCAAGGATTTGTACCAAGGAAATCACTCTTAAATCCTATACTAATTTTGTACTAGAATTAGTATAAGAATCCTTTAAAATGACTTAATATTATTTGGTTACTAGTTCTAGTAATGATATAATATTTTGAGATTTCATGAGTTTTCTTCTTAAATTTTCTAAAACAAGTTAGAGATAATTGACACGTCTGTCGCGTACCTGTCAAAAATAACCAACTGGCTCTAACTAATATAGCTAGGGAAGTCGGGTCGAATCCACAGAGAGGTAGGAATTTGTCTGCTAGAACTAGGTTCGTCTAAGTAACCAATTTTGGGGGTTATAAAATGTGGTTTCTAAACTAAGAGAATAAGGGAAGAGAAATAAAGGGAAGGAGTTTAACAGATAAAGGAGAATAGCTAAGACAACGGTTCACCATAATCATCCGGTCGAGTAATCTAGATCCCAGGTCAATGCAGTACAGTCTAAGGGGTAGCGAACGTCACCTTTCGGTCCTTAATTCACCCTAAAGTGTAAACAGTTTAACTTTCGCCCTCGCTGCAATACTCTATTGTTCGCTACTAGTCTGCCCCTTCCAACCTTTCGGTCCAGGTCAAGGTCCACCAAGAATAAGGGTCTAATTGCGTCGACTCAATTAGGCAATTACAATTATTTGTAGCATTTAAACAACAAGGACGGCACTGGCATTAACCGGTCAATCGATCACTCCCCTTCAAATCATGGATCCCCTATAGTCTTAGCATAGGAAATTAGCTACTCATAATCGCCGAATTAACAATTACAGAAACTAAACAATTAAAACTAAGCATGACGAATAATCTAATTGACTGAACAATTGTAAAGTAAAGAGGAAAAAGGAATTAAAAGCAATAAATACGATTAAGAAATAAATAGATTGATAATACCGAATCCGAGTAGCAAAGTAGAGAATAGAAATCCAAAGAACAAAGGATGTGAAGTAACAAAGTGGAAATGTACGTAGTGAAGGAGATGGGAGTAACGTAATGTTCTCCTCGGTCTTATACGCAAAATTGTCTTAAACCTAATCTATGGACTGATTACAAAAGCCCATAAAAGATTAGGCGGAAATAAACCAAAAAACACACGAAATCCCCTCGATCGAGCAGAGAGATTACTCGATCGAACTCCAAGTCACTCGATCGAGCTAGAGCAACCTCTCGATCGAGCACGCCATTTGGACCTCCTCGATCGACTCCTTAAACCGGTCGATCGACCGGTCTTGAGTGTATAAAGCATTCGATCGAGCACTAAAGCACTCGATCGAGCTATATAGGCGCATCAGGACTTGAATTCCTTCCTTAACTCAGCTCATACGTCCTCCAAGTGTAAGATTCCTAAGCTCCGGCTCCTTATTTCCCATGAATGCGTACAATTGGGACAATTAAGGCTCGATTTAGCTCCTCCTAGGTCAATTCCTGCAAATTACGATAAACGGACCAAAGTAGAATATTCGGGGTATTTGTAGCCAGATGCTACATAAAAGCACGTAAATGCGTGTAAAAATGAGGTGCAAACCTTATATAAAAGACACGCATCAAATCTCCCCAAACCAAACCTTTGCTTGTCCCCAAGCAAATATGAATGCAACTAAGGGTGAACAACAGAACGGGACCAACGCATCAGCTACAAATCATCCACTAGAACCAATTTAATGCAACAAAATGACAATATGGCAACTGACAAGTGCAAACGAGTTAAATTAATATTTCAAACTTACTGAACCGTCGACCTTGCAGGACTCAAAGATGTCGGACTCTCACGGGTCGCTCGTCACTCAAAATCAGGTACAAGGTGAGTATATATGTGACAGATAGGAAAAAGCAAGACACTCACCTAACTCGACCTATAAGAACATGCATGCAGTTAACATGAATAAAGTCTCTACAACCGTACATATGCATTCCAACCATACTAATGACCAAGACACGTGCCGAGGACTTACATTTGGGTTAGTGAGGTAATGGGTAAGAAGGGGCTAAAATGAATTTGGATATGTGGGGTTAATAGCTAGGCTAGCAACAACGGATCCAAATATAGACTGCATCCCAACTTCGTACTCATAGCAGCAAGATGAAACGGTGCAAAATTATGCACTAAATTCACAAAACCAAAAGTCGTCAACTCCCCATAAGATATAAATAAGGCATGGGAGTGTGAAACATTGTGCAGTTCTCATTCTTTTTTCTTCATTTTGAATTTTTCTGTCTCTTTTTTTTTTCGCACTTTTCTTTTTCTTTTTCTTTTTTTTTCATTCCATTTTTTTCACAATTCAACACATTTTTTTTCTTTCTTTCCCCTCAATTCTTCCACCATCTTCTGAAATCAGATGAAATAACCATATTACCTATGACACATTCCAAGAACTACTCGTTACTAGCTCAGCTAGGGTGGGAAATATTATAGGAAGTAGTTGATAGGACAAAAAAGGCAATTTGGCTATGTGAGGCTCGTGGGTAGAATGAAATAAGGGGGACCGCCTCTCCTAACACGTGTCACCATCCACAGACCGAATGCATACAGGTATTAAGAAGACTGGACTCATGCTTGTGCAAATTGATGTTACATGTCTTAAAGAGAGTACTACTCACATCCTAAATGAAACCGGTCATGAATGCCACCAGTTTAATAAGCTCTAACCTCAGAATGTAATGTAGCTTGCCGACATAAAGATTCAAGTCTATTCGTTCAGATAAGAGAGAAACAAAAACTCGTAGATTATGCACATAATCATGCCAGCTAAATGTCAAGAATATGCCAGGCTCAAGTAAGGATTCAAAGTAGCGTCAATGTTCAAACGTTCCGACTCAATTTAAACATGAAAATTTTGAAAATTTTTGAATTTTATGATTTTCATATGAATTTTTTTGAATTAATTAAAACAACAATGCATGCGGAAATAGATAAACGTGCAAGCAAAGAAATGCAAGAAACATGCAGACACAGATATGGATGCATACCTCCCCAAACCAAACCGTACAATGCCCTCATTGTACCAAAAATAGGGAAAGAAATGCAAACTGAAGAGAAAAGGAGAAGTGGAGTTGGAAAACTTACAAAACGTCATAAGGAGGGACCTCCCCAAACCGACCATGAACATGGGGGGTCAAAGAAAGTCAAAAAGAGCTTTGTAGACGTAAACAACAACGGCGGCCGGAGGTCATTATCGCTCGATCGACCGCCGGAAAGCTCGATCGAGTGAACAGATGTAATGGAAGGGCTCGATCGAGTGACAAACCACTCGATCGAGTAAGCACGGTTATGGATCTGGTCGATCGAGGACATCATCCCTCGATCGAGTAGCAGCCGCATCAGAAAGCGCTCGATCGAACACAAAAGCACTCGATCGAGTACTTTAACCTGCAGAAAAAACGCATAAAAGCAAGGAAAGCCCAAATATCGTTCATAGAGCAGCGTCTAATGTTTAACGTAAAGCTAAAGAAAAACAAATAGTTCAACAAAAGTACAAATAAAACTGTCCGGGCTGCCTCCCGGAGAGCGCTGGTTTAATAGGTCCCGCACGACCTTTCTGGTATCAAGTAACTGGCGCGTCGAGCTCGTCGAAGCGCAGGACTTCAACGCGGTTGTCCGCTTCACTCGCCTCATGGTAATGCTTCACGTATTGGCCATTCACCTTGAATCTATGACCCTCGGAATCTTCAAGCTCCACGGATCCAAATTTGGTAAGTTTGTCACCGTGTATGGACCACTCCACCGAACTTCACTTGCCAGGAAATAGTCTCAACCGGCATTAAACAAAGAACACCTTCTCGCCCCCACATGAAACTCCCGAGGTAAGATTCTCTTGTCATGCCATCTTTTCGTCTTTTCCTTGTAAATGCGCGAGCTGTCATAGGCATTAAGCCTAAACTCCTCTAATTCATCTAGCTGCAAAAGACGATTCTGACCACACAATTTAGGATCATAATTAAGCTCACGAATTGCCCACTAGGCCTTACATTCCAGCTCAACAGGTAAGTGACACGATTTCCCATAAACTAACCTATAAGGTGATGCACCAATTGGTGTCTTAAAGGCAGTTCTATAAGCCCATAATGTGTCATCTAGCTTAAGACTCCAGTCTTTCCGTGATTTAGAAACTACTTTAGACAAGATCTCTTTCAGCTCACGATTAGAGACCTCTACCTGACCACTAGTTTGGGGATGATACCCCAAACCACGCAGGTGTTGGACACCAACTCTAGATAAAGTATGGAAGTGAGTTTCTTTTCCTTAAAATGCATCCCCCCATCACTAATGACGACCCTAGGGACACCAAAACGGGGAAATATGATCTTTTTGAACATCTTTATCACGGTCTTACCATCACAATGAGGTGAAGCAATTGCCTCAACCCATTTTGACACATAGTCTCTGACTACCAAAATGTACTGTTACCTTTATCGGACGGGAACGGTCCTTGGAAGTCAATGCCCCGGACATCGAAAACCTCAACCTCTAGGATGCCGTTTTGTGGCATCTCATGTCTCTTCGAAATATTCCCGGATCGTTGGCATGCATCACAAGCTGAAACAAAAGACTTGGCGTCGGCGAACAAAGAAGGCCGGTAAAAACCAGATGAAGTACCTTAGCCACGGTGCGCGATGGACCGTGGTGACCACCATATGAAGAGGAGTGACAGCCTTCCGGGACTATTTTGGTCTCCCACTGCGGAATACACCGTCTGTAGAGACCGTCTGCACATTCCTTAAACAAGTAAGGGTCATCCGTAAATCTTGCTTAGCGTTATCTAAAACGCTTCTTTTTTCTTTGATGAGAAAAGGTCGGCGTGCTTGCCACCGACAACGAAGTTAGCTATATCTCGCATACCAAGGTTCCTGGTCAACAATAGACGATATAACAACAATTAAAGAATCGTCAGGGAAAGAATCATCAATGGGTAGAGAATCTTCCCTTCTTGTCGCATCACCGCGACAAGTGATCGCCTACAACGTTCTCGGCTCCTTTCTTGTCTTTAATCTGCAGGTCAAACTCTGAAGGAGGAGTATCCATCTCATAGCTGCGGTTTTGCCTCCTTCTTAGCAAGGAGGTGCCTCAAAGCTGCATGGTCGCAAAAACAAAGTGACTTCGACCCAACTAAATAAGTACGAAACTTCTCTAAGGCATAAACTACAGCTAACGGCTCCTTCTCGATGGTAGTGTACTTCACTTGAGCCTCATCCGAGTTCGGCTCGCATAGTAAATAGCATTCAAGGCTTTGTCTTTCCTCGGGCCTAGCACCGCTCCTAGTGCATAGTCACTCGCGTCGCACATGATCTCGAACGGCAAGTCCCGGTTGGGAGGCTGTATGATCGGCGCAGAGACTAAGACCGCTTTAACCGTTAAAAGCAGAAAGACAAGCGTCATAAACACAAAAGGGGCATCTTTAAGCAACAGCTGTGTAAGTGGTTTAGCAATTTTGGAGAAATCCTTGATAAACCGCCGATAAAAGCCAGCGTGACCAAGGAAGCTCCTCACCCCCTTAACATTAACAGGAGGTGGTAATTCTTTGAATCACTTCCACCTTTGCTTTGTCAACTTCTATTCCCCTATCAGAAACTAAGTGCCCTAAGACAACTCCCTCGTTGACCATAAAGTGGCACTTCTCCCGGGTTCAAACACAAGATTAACCTCAATACGGCTGCAACACTTTCTCAAGGTTAGACAGACGAGTTAGAAAAATCACTTCCATATACACTAAAGTCATCCATAAAAACTTCCATGATAGACTCAATGTACTCTGAAAATATCCCCATCATACACCTTTGGAAGGTGGCGGGGGCATTGCACAAACCGAAAGGCATTCTCGCGATACGCAAATACGCCCTTAGGACGGGTAAATGTAGTCTTAGCACGATCGTCTTGGTGGATAGGGATCCGAAAGAACCACGAATACCCATCTAAATAGCGAGAAAAATTTATGAGAAGCTAACCTTTCTACCATTTGATCAATAAAAGGAAGGGGAAAGTGATCTTTCTTAGTGGCGGCATTCACTGCCCGTAGTCTATGCACATCCGCCAAAGTCACTACTCGGGTAGGTATTAATTCATTCTTCTCATTCTTAACTACGGTTGTCCCTCCTTTCTTCGGGACTACCGTCATCGGGCTTACCCATCTAGAATTACCTACAGAATAAATAATACCGCATCCAAAGCAGCCTTCATTACCTCGGCCATCACAACATCCTGCATCTTCTGGTTCAGCCGACGCTGATCCTGCCTGCAAGGTTTGTGATCCTCCTCCAGCTCTATCCTGTGCATACAAATATCGGGACTAATCCTCGTGATATCCTCCAGGGAATAGCCCATTGCTTTCCTGTTTTTCTTAAGTACAGCTAACAAAGAGGTCAGTTGATCATCGCTAAGCTTAGCACTAACAATGACTGGATACTGCTCTGTATCGTCTAGAAAAGCATATTTAAGATGAGATGGGAGAGGCTTACGTTCCGGTACCTTTACCTCAATGGAGCAAAGAGTGCTGATCATTTGTTCCACCTGCTCTCCCTCATGCTCATCTAAATCATCCACGAGCAAATCCAACGCAGCGTCATCGTCGTCTGGGCTATCTGCACACTCATCAAAAAGCATGAGAGCTTCTAGTGGGTCCTTCATAAAAGAACCCGACCAGAAGTCATAAATAGACTCATCAATGATATCGACCGAATAACAAGTGTCCTCTATCATTGGGTGGGCTAAAGTACTGGGCAAACTGAATGTGATAGCGTCATCCCCATCGCAAGAGTCGACGCCCTTACCGATCGACATCAATAACGGCCCCAGCTGTACAA
Organism: Silene latifolia; assembly: GCF_048544455.1. Taxonomy (NCBI): domain Eukaryota; kingdom Viridiplantae; phylum Streptophyta; class Magnoliopsida; order Caryophyllales; family Caryophyllaceae; genus Silene; species Silene latifolia. Next base: position 25,590,542 of record NC_133532.1, read on the forward strand.
AGGAACGGTCTTCCTAAAATAATTTGGGTCCGGGTGTCCTCAGCTATATCCAAAACAATGAAATCTACTGGGATGTAGAGCTTGCCTATTTTCACAGGCACATCCTCCAAGACACCTAAAGGTCTCCTAACAGATCTATCAGCCATCTGTAGGGTAATGTTAGTCACCTTGAAATAACTCATCTTCAATTTCTTGCAGACAGGAAGGGGCATGACACTGACACTGGCACCTAAATCACAGAGGGCCTTATCAATAACCATATTGCCTATGACACAGGTAATAGAAAAGCTGCCCGGATCTTTCATTTTTGGAGGGGCCTTATTTAACAGCAGGTTACTAGACTCTTCCATAAATGAGATTGTCTCAAATTCGCTAAAATTTCTCTTACGCGTCACAATATATTTCATAAACTTAGCGTAAGTAGGTACCTGAGTAACAAGTTCAGAAAAAGGGACAGTTACCTGAAGGTTCTTCACGATGTCCACGAACTTACCGTACTGTTGCTCGATCCTTGCGTCCTTCAGACGACTTGGGAAAGGTACCCTGGTAGCGATGAGCGGTCCCGCAACCTTTCCTTTACCCTTATCAATGCGTGACGTCTCCACAGCAGGGGAAGATGACACGGTGGCGGTATTAGATCATTGAATTAGGAATTCCGCCACTTATTGACCTGGATCGAGTACTTTTCTTGGTCGATCGACCAGTTTCTTCTTCAATTTAACTCGATCGACCTGTCTTGACACTCGATCGAGTGTTTTCTTCAAAGATAGTTACTCGATCGACCAACTTGGAGTTCTCGTACTTCTCGATCGACCGCCACCTGTCACTCGATCGAGTGACTGGATGATTAGAATCGCTCGATCGAGTAGATGAGTTGCTCGGTCGAGTGGTTAGTTCGCACACGCAGACAAGTATTTCGCAAACTCGTCTAAATCATCATCTGAGTCATCATTAGCTGCCAAAACCTCGTCTTCTTCATGAGGAGGGTCACTTTGAAAATTCATCGCACTGACGGGATCGCAAATTGGAGGAGTCTTGGCTTGGTCTGTCGCGAGTGTTAACTGCGCGACTTGTTCTTTCAACTCCGATATAATAGCGTCAGATTGCTGTGACATACTCAACATGATAGATTTCAATTCGGCAATTGCTTCTCTTGAAGAAGGAGAGACCGGCTGTGGTATTGGCGTAGGAGGGGTAGAAACGCTCTTTATCTCTTCATATAACTGCGAGAAAGGAACTCCTTGCTTGTACTTCTTATAAGCAAGGGCGCGCTCTATACTTGCCGTACATTCATAAAGATCGTGCCCTTCTTCACCACATCTTCCACATGGCTCTGTATGCTCTGTAATCATAGGCATCTTGGCAAACAGCTTCCAAAACAACGGCTTATCTGCAAAACTGGTCAAAACTTTGCAGAGAATGAGATAGTCCCAAGGAATAATTTCCTCGAGACAAAAGACAAACTTAATTAAAGCAACAAAAATTTGCGCCACCTCCCCGGCAACGGCGCCAAAATTTGACACGTCTGTCGCGTACCTGTCAAAAATAACCAACTAGCTCTAACTAATATAGCTAGGGAAGTCGGGTCGAATCCACAGAGAGGTAGGAATTTGTCTGCTAGAACTAGGTTCGTCTAAGTAACCAATTTTGGGGGTTATAAAATGTGGTTTCTAAACTAAGAGAATAAGGGAAGAGAAATAAAGGGAAGGAGTTTAACAGATAAAGGAGAATAGCTAAGACAACGGTTCACCATAATCATCCGGTCGAGTAATCTAGATCCCAGGTCAATGCAGTACAGTCTAAGGGGTAGCGAACGTCACCTTTCGGTCCTTAATTCACCCTAAAGTGTAAACAGTTTAACTTTCGCCCTCGCTGCAATACTCTATTGTTCGCTACTAGTCTGCCCCTTCCAACCTTTCGGTCCAGGTCAAGGTCCACAAAGAATAAGGGTCTAATTGCGTCGACTCAATTAGGCAATTATAATTATTTGTAGCATTTAAACAACAAGGACGGCACTGGCATTAACCCAGTCAATCGATCACTCCCCCTTCAAATCATGGATCCCCTATAGTCTTAGCATAGGAAATTAGCTACTCATAATCGCCGAATTAACAATTACAGAAACTAAACAATTAAAACTAAGCATGACGAATAATCTAATTGACTGAACAATTGTAAAGTAAAGAGGAAAAAGGAATTAAAAGCAATAAATACGATTAAGAAATAAATAGATTGATAATACCGAATCCGAGTAGCAAAGTAGAGAATAGAAATCCAAAGAATAGTGACAGAAGTAACAGTGGAAATGTACGTAGTGAAGGAGATGGGAGTAACGTAATGTTCTCCTCAGTCTTATACTGCAAAATTGTCTTAAACCTAATCTATGGACTGATTACAAAAGCCCATAAAAGATTAGGCGGAAATAAACCAAAAACACACGAAATCCTCTCGATCGAGCAGAGAGATTACTCGATCGAACTCCAAGTCACTCGATCGAGCTAGAGCAACCTCTCGATCGAGCACTGCTCGCTGGACCTCCTCGATCGACTCCTTAAACTGGTCGATCGACCAGTCTTGAGTGTATAAAGCATTCGATCGAGCACTAAAGCACTCGATCGAGCTATATAGGCGCATCAGGACTTGAATTCCTTCCTTAACTCAGCTCATACGTCCTCCAAGTGTAAGATTCCTAAGCTCCGGCTCCTTATTTCCCATGAATGCGTACAATTGGGACAATTAAGGCTCGATTTAGCTCCTCCTAGGTCAATTCCTGCAAATTACGATAAACGGACCAAAGTAGAATATTCGGGGGTATTTGTAGCCAGATGCTACATAAAAAGCACAGAAATGCGTGTAAAAATGAGGTGCAAACCTTATATAAAAGACACGCATCAAGAATATGGAAAAATTATCAATATAATTTTATAAGAATGAATAATGAATAAGAAGAGAAAAACTTCTCCTCTTTTGCATGGGGTGGCCGGGTGGGTAGAGGGAAGAGTGCCCAATGCTTTTTTTATTTTCTCTTCTCAAGAGACTAGGCATGCAAGCCTATGATTAGTAGGTCATCATTATGCCTTCCACTAATTAAAAGAACAAAGCACAATTAACCCTTACACCCTCCATTTACACGGCACAATGGACTTAATATGGTCCATTTTAAGTTTGTCAAATGTCAATTTGTGTAGTGTGACATATTAGACATGTTACTAGACATGTTTTAATAATGCATTTTTAACTTATTAAAAATCATTATATAAACAAAATAAATCACATACAAAAATTAACTAGTAATTCACAATTACAATTACTTAAAATGGGTCATAGAATTATAAATCACAACTACTTGTATTTATAATAAACCATTCATTCTTATTTTAATTGTTTCATAAACAATAAATAAACCAAAGTAATAAAACAATTTTCATTACTTAGTACGAATCTTATTTAATCGAATTACAATAAGATACGAAATTTTTACTCACAAAATCATTTGTCAATTTTAAGGAATTAATTAACTTGTATCAGCATACAATTAATTAATTAATCAATTAAGAATGTTTCCCTAGAGGTATGACCTTCAGGGATCAACTGATCACCACCGTCATACGACAGTAATGTCAAACTCTAGCCAGCCAATCATTACCGATTAATGTGGATCAGTTGACAATAAAATATTACTTTCCCTTTAGCATTCTTAATATGAGATTTAAAAATGTGAACGCATTATTGTCGAGGACACATATTCCAACAATTTCCCACTTGTCCGCGACAAGTGTGCGTCACCAATTATCTTGTCCTATTACTATCTCCCACTCAATGCAAGGTGTCTTGCAGGTCGTACTTGCATTTGATCATATCAAGAGTGGTTTCCTCGATCTGGAGAATAACTGTCTGACCGGAATTATCTACCGTAGATACCTTCCGATCATGGCCACGCATTTCCAGTTCATTACTCCTCGAGTGGCCTTGATATATAAGATAACCCTGACAGGGATGGACAATTCCTATTGCACTCTTCCCTTTGAATAGCCACAGCTCATCATGACCCAAAACATGCCCATATGACCCCAATTACGAAGGTCGTAGAACATAAATCAAAGTCACTCTGAAACTGTGCCATCTTAGCTGAACAGTCTTTAGTCAAAGAATCGACTCATAAGAATACCATAGTAGCTCTCGCCACGACCAGGCTATAAAAATTTCAGAACTCTATAAGCGGTCATAAGCCCGACAGAGTGTCCCTCACAGTCTGCCTATGTGATCGACTAGTCATCTCTTATCACTCTATGGCACTTGAACTCACCATCAATTGCGTCACACTCTAGTTACTTTGAGATGTCACCTCATATAAGTAACTAGGGGCGAATACTATGTTAATCCAGTTCATTTTAATGGGGTTCAATATTGTCTCAACAACCCACTTGGATGTAACAGAGTACAAGATGAGTTAACGATAACTCAAACAATAAATGTGATTATCACATACGAGTAGTCAATACCATATTACTACTCTATGTCTTATAATCATAAGTGTATTTATACACTTGTTAAATGCAATAAAAGTTTAACTTGTGAATATACCATGTGTCCAAGTGTTCAAACTTTATGAATTGCGATTTCCTTCAATTTCATGTTATCCCTTATAGCATGAATTTTAATAAGTACATGTCTAGATTTCATACTAGACTCAGGTTCTTTAACCTGAAAGAAGCTCTCGCTATTATCATATAATTTGTGATGTGGGTTTCGGTGGACAACACTACTTGTAGTTTTTTTTAAAGTACACCACCTAATCACAACGTACTTAGGTTCATTTCATAAAATCTAGCAATGGATGATAATAAAATACCCTATCTAGTCAATGTCTCCTTAGGTCAATAAAACCAGCCTAGGATTTTTACAAATCCAAATGAGTTTGGAAACTAGAGTTTGTGTAACCTCGTAACACACAACTTATTACTCTTCTAAACTGTAGAATAGACCATTAGTTCTCCTTGAGAATTCATGATGGTTCCTTAAGGCTTACCAATGACTCTCATATGGGTTAACTTGTTATCGACTTATCATGCTCCAAGCATGTAATTCATCTAGGACATGTGCATTAAGGCATACATGATTATACTAATGGCGGAAACATTAGTAATCTATTTCATGTAGTCACTAGTTCTTAGGTGCAGCAAATAACCATGACCCTATCATGGTAATTCTATATTCATCGATATGAATAACCTACTTCACTTGTTGACATCTTTAAGATGAAGGATCATTATCAACATAAGATACCCATCTAAGTGTCAATCCAACATCCCATGTTTCAATGGATTCACATAATGTCCAATATCATCCAGAATTGAAAACCTAAATACTTCTTTATAAAAGACAGTATATGCTCGTCATTCCCAATGAGTAATATGTTATGCAATTCATGAAGGATGATTGCTCTCACTAAACTTCATGTCTAAACATGACTGTTACTGACTCCCACTCAATTCCACATGTTTTGTTTTTGACAACTCATTCGAAACATTACATGAATTGGAATAATCATTGCTTTTCTAAGTATTACTTAAAACCATACAAATATGTCATTCACATATCCCTTTCAAAATACCCATTTGGAAAGTGGTTTAAATAACTTACTTATTTCCATAATGAGATATAGCAATGATTTGAATTTTTAGCATAGTTAACAATTAACTTAGCTTTCGTAGACATCGACATGCCTCTCTATGCAACTTTTAATCATAGGTTTCTATTTACTTTGGATTGGTCTCAACACTCCCAAAAAAATCCATTTACTTGCATAGATACCATTTAAGTTTCATAAGGCTCTTAAGTAAAATGTCGAATTTTAAAATCTTTAGGTATATTCACTTCATAGATCATAATCTAAATTTCCAAGAACATATTCTTTAGTCTTTTCCTAAGTCTCAAGTCTCCTTAAGAACGCTTTATTTTGGTGTCCTCACGTAGTTTCCTTAAGAACATCTTCTTTTGGTCTTCTCACGTAGATCCCATCTAGTCAAGGTTTGTGAGTCAAGGTTTGTGGCTAAATTCACTCCCACTCTATCTTTAGAAAAAGTACACTAAATTTTTCAAAGATAGCTTTTGAGCCACAAATAATGATGGTGAAGGAGGAAAACACATCACATATCAACTTTATAGTTATTTATCTGAGACAAGTTAGAAAGATAATATAGACTAGACGATTTAAACTTGATAGGTGTATCAAATAAGGTTGTAAACGTTCCCTAGTGTATGTAATACTCCGTATTTACAAGTCTTGGGGTACTCTATCGAGTAGCCCTTACTCTGTCGAGTAAGGGTAAGTTGCGAAATAAAATAGTTTCTGACCTGTTGGGTACTCGATCGAGTAGCTGGGGTACTCGATCGAGTAAGGGGGTACTCGATCGAGTACCTTGGGTACTCGATCGAGTGTCCGGTTTTACGGGGAGTTTTCTCGGGTTTTGTTAATTATGCGATTAAGGTATTTAAACATAATCGTCATTGTTTTAAATCACTTTTACAAAACCTAAAACCCCGTTTAAGAGAGAAAGCGACGATTCGTCTTCCTAATCGCATTCTTAGCAATTCCGGAGTTCGGGTCGTTCTTGTCGTAAGTCGTATCGTTGAGTTCCTTGCGTCGAGGGTAAGCTTTTAACATAATTTTTATAATGCTTTGTTAAGATTGGTTAAACCCTAATTTAGGGATTGGGGTTTTTGTGTGCGTATGTGATGTGTAGTCTCTATGTGTTATGTGATAGGAGGAGGGTTCATAGAAGAGGCTTTTGACTCATTTGTTGATACCGTCGATGTTGTGCTTTCCAGGGATTTCCTACTCGTATTAGTCCCATAATGGGATATTGGTGATGTCTTGTAGTTAGTTGTTTGATATGATGATTGTCTTGTGTTTGTGGTTGTGATTCTTTGTTGATGGTTCTCGAGATGCGTTCTCGGCTGAGTGGGGTCACTTGCGGGAGTGACTTCACGCCCTAGTTTCGCCCTTCGTGGAACCCGCCACGGAAGGGGATGTGCACATTAATGGGACAGGGTTATCGCTCGGTATGATGAGCGGGGCTTAGGTGGGAACGGCCGCGGTCCCCCATCGCTGTGGGCGGGTCCAAAGTGGACGGTCGATGATTGAGATGATGGGAGTTGGTGGTGTGTGTGTGTGTGTGTGTGTGTGATTCGGTTGTCTGTTTATCTTATCATTGTTATCTATATTGATTGTGTGATTAGTACTGACCCGGTGTTGTTTTGTAAACTGCGGTGATCCATTCGGGGATGGTGAGCAGATATTGAGCGGGTATTGAGATGAGTACTGGGATAGCTGGGATGCCACGACATGATGATAGGAGTCTTCCGCTGTAGCCTTAGTTTATTTACTTTCCAGTTAGACAGTCGTTTGAGAATAATGTATCGCATTTTTAGTTGGTTTCATGGATTGTAACTATTCGTTAAACTATTTATAATAAACGTTGTTTCTTTATTGTTGTTTGATTATCATTGCCTCGGATAACCGAGATGGTAATGTCTTCATACCTGAGTGGTCCTGGTAAGGCACTTGGAGTATAGGGGTGTTACAAATGGTATCAGAGCGACGATCCTGAAACCTGTAACCAATGAACTTAATGAACATAGGGAGTCAATTAAAATGAACCCGGGGTAAAAGTTATAGGAGCTAGTGCAAAGGCTTGGGAGACGTCCTAAAGTTGCGGGGGTCGCCCTACAACTTTGAACCGGTCACATGGGGGAAGTGTTTGTCGAGTTGTATGTGTGTTTGGTTGACTTGTTTACAAATGTGACCGAATGTGTGATTGTTGGATGTTCGAATTGGAAGTTGAGGAGGTGAAAGAAAAGTGATGATATATATAGAAACTGTTGATGAAATGATAGCATGTTGAATGTTTTACAACGTGGCAATTAATAGCATGATTGTTATGATATAATATGTGATTTATAAAGTTAGCATGTTAGCATATGACGTAACATGCGGGTAGCTCTTACGAATTAGTGTTACTCGATCGAGTGAGACTGACTCGATCGGGTGGGTTTTTGGCGATTTTGAGTTTAGAATCGAGTTTTGGGGCACTCGATCGAGTAACTAGGGGTACTTGATCGAGTAGGGGGTCACTCGATCGAGTAGCCTAGATACTCGATCGAGTAGGAAAGAGATCAGAAGGTCTGTTTGGTACTGGAGTTTGGGTACTCGATCGAGTACATGGGGCACTCGATCGAGTAGCCCGTTACTCGATCGAGTGGGTTTGGGAACTCGATCGAGTAGGTTCTGGGGGTCGCGTTTTCGTGTTTTGAGGTTTAGTACGTGTGTTTATGTTTACCCTTTCTTATATAGTTTCAAGATGCCGCCCAAGAGAACTGCTTTTTATGTGAGAGCTGAGCTTATGACCACGGATGACATCGTTAAGATGTTAGAGCACCAGGATGCTCTTACTGAGACCCTGAAGAGAGTGAATGAGGACAAGGATAAGAGTAAGGAGAAGGAGGTTGATCATTCTAAAATCAGCCTCTATATTGCGAGGTTTAACCCGAAAGAGTACAAGGGAGTTGGGGAGCCTAATCTGCTTGATAGTTGGCTGAGAGAGATGGAGAACATCTTAGACTTGGTTCATTGTCCGGATGAGATGAGAGTGGAACAGTGCGTTCTATCCGAGGGAGGCAGCAGGCAAGTGGTGGGATTCAGTGAAGGTGAGTGCTAAGGAGATATACACCAACCAAGGCTTACCTGCTATACCTTGGGAGGAGTTTCGTAGGGCTGTGAGGAAGGAGTTCGTGCCGGAGCATGTAAGGAGTAAGTTGAGGGAAGAGTTTGATAAGTTTAAGATGACCACGAGATGTCGGTGAGCCGAGTACTACGAGACAGTTCAATGAGAAGTCCAGGTATCGAGGATATGGGTTTGAGTGAGGAGAACCTGGCATTGAGGTTTGAAAGAGGGTTGACTACCACGATTATGGATAAGTTACCCGTGGGGATCCTTACCGATGTTAAGGAAGCTTATGAGAGGGCTGGAAGAGCCGAGAGGTTGGTGGAGATGGCTCGGGGAGAGGTCGGGTGGTGAGAAGAGGAAGTCCGAGAGCGAGGGTGGTGGCCAATCGAATCACAAGAAAGGCAACCCACGGTCGGTCTAAAGGATTTTCTTCCGGGTCGGGGTTTAGTCTTTGGGGCTTCCTTTGGGCGTGGCCGTGGAAGTGTGAGTAATAGTTGGGGAGTGACTGCTTTGGTTGTGGTGGTGTAGGCCACAAGAGACATGAGTGCACGAGTGCACCGGGATCTTTCAGAGACCTGCGCAGAGCTTCGCGAGCAACAGACCGGCTGGATCATGGCCAAACCGGGGAAGTCAGAGTTACCAAAGTGGAGGCAACCGCAACGGCGGTAATTCTTATCAGAAAACACCGATGAACAACAACAACAATCAAGGGTCGGGTGCTAAGCCGACCGCATCACCCATCTTGTCCGGGAGGTGGGCGGAAGACCGATGGCAAGTTGTTCATGATGGAGAAGAAGGCAGCTGATGAGGATGCGCACGTTATCACCGGTACATTCCTTGTTAACGGTATTCCTACCTTTGTTTTGTTTGATTCGGGGGCTTCTCAGTCGTTTGTGTCTTCGAGTCATGTTAAACAGTTGGGTTTGAGAGTATATGAGTCTGTTAGTGAGCAAGTTTTCATACCTTCGGGTGAGTCTGTATCGTGTGGGAGGTTGTTTAGAGATGTATCTTTGATAGTTGGGCAAGTTGATTTCCCTGTAGACTTGCTAGAGTTTCCTTTTAACGGTTTTGAGATGATAGTTGGGATGGATTAGTTAGGAAAGTATAAAGCTAAGATAGACTGTCATCAAAAGAAAGTGTCCTTAAGAGGTCCAAAGGGTGTTAGTGTGTCTTACCGTGGGTTTCTAGTCAAACCCAAAGTTAAGTTGATTGCAGCTGTCACCTTGAAGTCTTATCTGAGGAAGGGATGTCCTTTGATCTTGTGCCATGTGAGAGATGACCGGATAGAGAGTCCGACAGTTGATGAGATACCAGTGGTGGGAGAGTTTGCAGATGTTTTTCCAGAGGAGATTCCGGGGTTTCCACCGAAGAGGGAGATAGATTTCACCGTAGAGTTGAAGCCAGGGACGGGGCCAATCTCTAAGGCACCGTACCGTATGGGTCCTAAGGAGATGGAGGAACTTAGGAAGCAGTTGGATGATTTGATAGAGAAGGGATACATTAGACCAAGTGTATCGCCTTGGGAGCACCAGTTCTTTTCGTGAAGAAGAAAGATGGGAGTTTGAGGCTATGCATAGATTACAGGGAGCTGAACCGTGTGACGATAAAGAACAAGTATCCTTTGCCAAGGATAGATGACCTGTTTGATCGGTTGAGCGGTGCAACGATCTTTTCTAAGATTGATTTGAGGTCGGGTACCATCGGTGAAGATTAGAGAGATGGATATACCAAAGACAACTTTCACGTCAAGGTATGGCCATTATGAGTATGTGGTGATGCCGTTTGGGTTGTCTAATGCGCGGCGGTGTTTATGGATTTGATTAATAGAATCTTGAGACGCAGTTCTTGGACCAGTTTGTAGTAGTGTTTATCGATGATATCTTAGTCTACTCTAAGACTAAGGAGGAGCATGAGGAGCATCTGAGGATCGTGTTGCAGACTTTGAGGGATCATGAGTTGTATGCTAAGCTGTCCAAGTGTGAGTTCGGGTTAGAGAAAGTTGCTTTTCTAGGGCGCATGTGATCTCTAAAGATGGGGTAGTGTGGATCCGGCAAAGATTGAGGATGACAAAGTGGGAAGCACCAAAGAATGTTGCTGAGGTTAGGAGTTTCTTGGGTTTAGCTGGATACTACAGACGGTTCGTGAAAGATTTCTCCAAGATAGCTAGACCGATGACAGCGTTGATGAGGAAAGAGAACAGGTTCCGTTGGGATGAGAGTTGTGAGACGGCGTTCCAAACATTAAAGGAGCGTTTGACCACAGCTCCTGTCCTCGCATTACCTGAAGGGAGCGAGAATTTCGAGGTTTATACAGATGCCTCGAAGAATGGGTTGGGATGTGTGTTGATGCAGAATGGTAAAGTGATTGCCTATGCTTCTAGGCAATTGAAGCCTTATGAGGAGAACTACCCTACCCATGATCCGGAGTGGGTGCGTGGTGTTTGCTCTCAAGAATTGGAGACATTACCTTTATGGAGCAATCTTTAAGGTATTTTCTGATCACAAGAGTCTTAAGTACATCTTCACGCAGAAGGAGTTGAACATGAGACAGAGGAGGTGGATGGAGTTGATTGGCGACTACGACATGGAAATCATCTACCATGAAGGGAAGGCCAACGTTGTAGCTGATGCTTTGAGTAGGAAGAGTGTACATTCCTTGTGTACAACTCTATCTTTGATGAGGCTGAGGGATGAGGTAGCGAGCTTTGGGATACATATGATGCAGAAAGGAGATGCCATGGGCGATATGACAAAGATGACTTGAGTTTTATGATGATATTCGAGGTAAACAGGCTTTGGATCCTAAGATAGTGGAGTGGAGAGTTAGAGTAGAGAAAGGGGAAGTGTCCGGTTTTCTATTCATGCAGATGGTAGTTTGAGGTTCGATGGTAGGTGGTGTGTTCCTAATGATGAGGAGTTGAAAAATACGATCATGATGAGCGCATTGCACACCATATTCGGTTCATCCAGGTGGAGACAAGCTATACAAGGATTTGAAGAAAACGTTTTGGTGGCCTGGGATGAAGAAAGAGACAAATGAGTTTGTATCCCGTTGTTTGACATGCCGGAGAGTTAAAGGGGAACAGAGAAGACCACAAGGTAAGATTCAGTCTTTAGAGGTGCCCGAGTGGAAGTGGGAATCCATTTCCATGGATTTCATTGTGGGTTTGCCTAAGAGTCAACAAGGTAACAACATGATTTGGGTGATAGTGGATCGTCTGACCAAGTCAGCTCACTTTGTTCCAATGAAAGATACATGGACTAAGGCACAATTGGCTATGGCCTATCGAAAGAACGTGCTTAAGTTACATGGAGTCCCTAAGGACATAGTGTCTGACAGAGATGCGAGGTTTATATCGAGGTTTTGGAAGGAGTTGCAGGAATCGTTGGGAACAACTTTGAAGATGAGTACAGCATTTCATCCTGCGACAGACGGGCAGACTGAGAGAACAATCAAGACTCTTGAGGATATGTTGCGAGCTTGTGTGATGGATTTTGGTGGTAGCTGGGAGCAGAGGTTGGACTTGATAGAGTTTTCTTACAACAACAGCTATCACACCAGTATCGGTATGGCACCGTTTGAGGCTTTGTACGGGAGGAGATGTAGGAGTCCAATCTGTTGGGACGACATCGCTGAGGCAGTGGTTTTAGGACCAGAGATGGTGCATGAGATGGTGGAACAGATTAAGATGATCAGGGAACGGATGAGAGCAGCCCAAGATCAACAAAAGAGTTATGCAGATCTACATCGTCGGGACATAGAGTTTCAAGTTGGGGACAAGGTTCTTCTGAAAGTGTCTCCGATGCGTGGAGTTATGAGATTTGGGAAGAAAGGCAAGCTAAGTCAGAAGTTTATAGGGCCTTATGAGATCTTAGAGCGAGTGGGGGAAGTTGCTTATCGTTTGGCTTTACCAGCTGCGTTGGAGAGAGTGCATAATGTGTTTCATGTATCGCAGCTGCGGAAGTATGTGAGTGACCCGTCACATGTGTTGGAGGCAGAGAGCTTAGAGCTAGATAAGTCTTTATCATATCTGGAGGTGCCTAAGCAGATTCTAGACCGAAAGGTTAGAAAGACTAGGAGTGGTGAGACAGTTTTGCTTAAGATCCTTTGGTCTAACCACGAGACTGAGGAAGCTACATGGGAGGCAGAGGATATCATGAAAGAGCGTTACCCTTTCCTTTTTGATCAGGTATGCATAGTTACGGGGACGTAACCTTGTTTCTTTTAGGGGGGTAGGAGATGATCGCGAGAGTTTTTAAGAGTTTTATACACCTTTTATATGTTGTGTCGGGATGTTTGTCGGGATAAGTTGGGTTAGTATCATGTTTTATGTTCGGTTGCTGAGTCGGGAATGTTAGGGGAGTATCTTTGTTTAGTAGTGGTTTGAACTTCGGGGACAAAGTTCCTTTTAAGGAGGGAAGACTGTAATACTCCGTATTTACAAGTCTTGGGGTATTCTATCGAGTAGCCCTTACTCTGTCGAGTAAGGGTAAGTTGCGAAATAAAATAGTTTCGACTGTTGGGTACTCGATCGAGTAGGGGTACTCGATCGAGTAAGGGGTACTCGATCGAGTACCTTGGGTACTCGATCGAGTGTCCGGTTTTACGGGGAGTTTTCTCGGGTTTTGTTAATTATGCGATTAAGGTATTTAAACATAATCGTCATTGTTTTAAATCACTTTTACAAAACCTAAAACCCTGTTTAAGAGAGAAAGCGACGATTCGTCTTCCTAATCGCATTCTTAGCAATTCCGGAGTTCGGTCGGTTCTTGTCGTAAGTCGTATCGTTGAGTTCCTTGTGTCGAGGGTAAGCTTTTAACATAATTTTTATAATGCTTTGTTAAGATTGGTTAAACCCTAATTTAGGGATTGGGGGTTTTGTGTGTAGTATGTGATGTGTAGTCTCTATGTGTTATGTGATAGGAGGAGGGTTCGTAGAAGAGGCTTTTTGACTCAAATTTGTTGATACCGTCGATCATTGTTGTGCTTTCCGGGTAGGATTTCCTACTCGTATTAGTCCCATAATGGGATATTGGTGATGTCTTTGTAGTTAGTTGTTTGATATGATGATTGTACTGTGTTTGTGGTTGTGATTGCTGTTGATGGTTCTCGAGATGCGTTCTCGGCTGAGTGGGGTCACTTGCGGGAGTGACTTCACGCCCTAGTTTCGCCCTTCGTGGAACCCGCCACGGAAGGGGATGTGCACATTAATGGGACAGGGTTATCGCTCGGTATGATGAGCGGGGCTTAGGTGGGAACGGCTGCGGTCCCCCATTGGCGTGGTCGGGTCCAAAGTGGACGTCGATTGAGATGATGGGAGTTGGTGTGTGTGTGTGTGTGTGTGTGTGTGACAGTTCAGCTGTCTGTTTATCTTATCATTGTTATCTATATTGATTGTGTGATTAGTCGACCCGGTGTTGTTTTGTAAACTGCGGTGATCCATTCGGGGATGGTGAGCAGATATTGAGCAGGTATTGAGATGAGTACTTTGGGATAGCGGGATGCCACGACATGATGATAGGAGTCTTCATTGTAGCCTTAGTTTATTTACTTTCCAGTTAGACAGTCGTTTGATAATAATGTATCGCATTTTTAGTTGGTTTCATGGATTGTAACTATTCGTTAAACTATTTATAATAAACGTTGTTTCTTTATTGTTGTTTGATTATCATTGCCTCGGATAACCGAGATGGTAATGTCTTCATACCTGAGTGGTCCTGGTAAGGCACTTGGAGTATGGGGGTGTTACAGTGTAAGTTCAATAACTCAATATAACTTTATAATTGATCTTACATAAGTAAGTTGTGACTTTAGTCACAATGGCATAAGGAGAATCGAATTCATAGCTCATGGACATATAATGACTCAATCATTATAGTTGTCTATTTGATCAATTTAAGTCGATAATCTTATGTTTCTAGATGCAAGTAGTGTATGATGACAAATTTTAGAACAAATGATACGATAAAGTAAGTGACTTGGGTTGCAAACCAAGTCACCAATATCCAAAATACAACCATTGTTTAAGGAAACAACCAAATTTCCAAGTCGAACGAGGAAATCAAAATAGTTCTAAAATTCCAAAATACAACATGAAAATAAAGACAAAGCAAAATAAAGCCAAGCTTCCATCGATCTATCACCATGGGCGGCTACATATAGCATCCCTCAAGATCTTCTAGGCTTGCTTTTCTTTGCCCTTGTCCTTGCTTGGATGCCCTAATTACAATAAAAAGGGAGTAATCATCACAACTTGTATCAAAATACTAAAGTTGAGATTGAAACATAAAAGATAGGGATAGTTATTTACCTACTGGAATAACTTTTCCAGCTTTGATATCGCCAAGGTACTTTGGATAATTCCTCTTCCAATTCTCACCACCATTACAATAGTGGCATTTGTCCCCGGACGGGGCACCCTTCTTGGGCTTAGAGGAGCTAGCTTCACAAGCCTTTCCTTTGTTCTTGTATGGAGTTTGCTTCTTTCCCTTATTGCCACCTTTCTTAAAATTCCCTTTGCTCTTTTGATTAATGTTGAGCACATCCTTGGTGGTGCTAGCATTTAGCCCCATGTCCCTCTCGGCTTGCACAAGCATTTTGTGCAATTCATCGAGGGAAACTTTCAAGTTTTGCATATTAAAATTCACCCTGAATTGAACATATGCCTTAACCTTGTTCAAGGAATGAAGAATTCGGTCAATGATGAGTTCTTCGGGAATCTCTACCTTTTGCAATTTTAGAGTCTCAACATGCTCCATCAACTTGAGCACATAAGGGCTAACTTTTTGACCCTCCTTAATGTTGAGATCGAAGAATGCGGATGCCGCCTCATATTGAATGATCCTCGGAGCTTGTGAAAACATGGTCACAAGCTTTGTATAGATCTCATAGGCGGTGCTAATCTTTATAGCACTCCTTTGGAGTTCTGCCTCCATAGAGAAGATCAACACATTTTTGATCGCGGCCGACTCCTTTTGGTAAGTCTCATAGGCTTGCCTAGCGGCGGGGGTAGACCTAGCGTTAGGTGCGGCAGGAGAGGCCTCGGTAAGGTAACGAAGCTTGTCGTCACCCTCCGCGGCCAAGCGAAGTTGAGCGTCCCAATCGGCGAAGTTGGACCCATTCTTTTCTAATTTACATTGATCCATGAAGGATCAGAGCCAAGAAACATTGGTGAGAGTGTTCGAGCTAGTGGTTGCGGATGAATTTGGAGTTGCCATTGCAATTGAGAAAATAATTTCGACTACAAAATAGGAAGTGAAGGAACTTAATAAACATTTATCGTTTTAATAATACTTGTAAACATTTTAAACAAGTTTTTAAGCATTTATATAGTGGCCTCTACCCAACTATTATAAATGATCCCGAGATCCAAATTCATATCAATTCGGGCACGGTGAGCCGATTCATCCCTTATCAATATAACTCGGTGGATTAACTCTTTAATCGATTCTACTTCTAGAACTCTCGATCGATAAAATTACTTTAATATTTATCTTTAGCCCGGAACACATGCGACTACGGTCACGAATACTTCCGTTGAGCTCAATCCAAATTTTGATGTAATAACATTTTACTACCCACTTACCCAACGTAACAAGTTTAGCACCCTGGTGAGCCGAGCCTACTTCCTTATGAAATTGGGACTCATAGTTCTACTATTTGGTAAGGCTAATTCTCAATTATTATTTAGTGAGAGGTCTTGTCAATTTATTATCTATCAAGTTTTAAGTGAACTAAAGCGGTGAACTATGATAATTATAATTGACACGGTCGATGACTAGATAAAAATGATATGCATGTGTAGTTATGGCGATTTGGCTATGCATGCAAACATATAAAACAAATGCAAAGCAAAACAATAAAATCCTAGTATGGCCTTCCTAAAATAGTAAATCTAATAAGCTATTTACAAATTCGGAAACCAACTCCTTTGGTCCCTTGAACTTCATTTGGCACGCACTCCAAGGCAACACCGTCTTTGTCGGACCGCCTTCTCGAATGGCACCGTCTTCAAGGAACTCCGAAATTAATAAATTACATAGCTTTTCTACTTTATACATTATAAAATGAAAAACAAAATAAAATAAAAGTGATACGAGATCACAATAATTACAACCAAATCGATATCCCCATTCATTTCGGGAAATACCAATTATAAACTAAGGCCACACTAAGTACAAATTACATAATTCAAAATTATATAAAATTAAAATATGACAATCATAATAAAAATGCAGCATTAGTATATTTATAAAACATGCCATGTGATATGCCAAATCGGCCTATTTAAGCTAATATCGTATATTCGGTCCGGTTTTATGGATAATTGTGACTATTAACTTATTAAAATCACACAATATTACATAAATCAAATCTATGTCCAAGTTAATTACCCCAATCTTCTTAGGACTCAAAAAATTTAGTCTTCACTAAATATTTGACAATAATTCAACTTGATATTTTATTATTGCTCTTTAAACACTTTTATTCATAATAATGAAAAAATAATTCCCAATAAGTCATACAAATTCGAAAATTTCAAAAATAAAATTTTGTATATTCTGGAAAATTTCCAACATTCGAAAATGTTAATAAAAATTTGCCCTTAGATTATTTTAATTTATTTCACAAATAAATCGTATAAAACATAATTTTAACCCTTTAATTCCAAATTAAACATAAAATTATGCAATAAATCAAAATTAAAATTTTGAATATTCTAAATAAGTTTCTAGAACCTGGAAATAACAAATTTTCAATCCCAAAATCGAATTTTTATATTAATGACTATTAAAGTTGCTATTTATCAATTTATATCACATAAAAATTAATAACCATTTAAATCATACGAAATTTAACATGCAACTTAAGATCTGATGTTAATATCATACATACAACATTTAAAAAAAAAAATTATGCCATAAAATTCATTTTAGCTATTTTTGCTAAAATAGTCATTATTTATGTGATTTTTACATCTAAAAATCATAAATCATGCAAAATAAAACCATTTTATCTCAAAATTTACATACAGTGAGTAAATATTACATGTGACAACATACTAAAAATTCATGGGCATAAACAAAGTATAACCATTTTTAACCAAAATACCTCTACTTAATCAATTTTATCATGTAAAAATCATAAATCGTGCAATATAAAACCATTTTATACGAAATTTTACATACAATGTGTAAAATATGCATGTGAGGTCGTGTAAAAATGTCAAGGTCAGAATCATAGTCTAACTAATTATAGCATTTTAAATGTCATTTTATTCAATAAAATGTAATAAAAATACTAAAATCATATTAAAGAGCAATAAAATACCATAAATCATCAAACATGACCTAAAATCAATTTAGGACCAGAATGTTTAACATGCAAAAATTTCGTGGCCTGTATCATCATAAATTACAAATTTCTTGTTTTATATGTTAACTTATTAACTCGGAAAAACAATAACCGATTATGCATGCAACAACCATTGCTCTGATACCAATTGTAAGATTCATTAACCTCTTATTAGATATTTCTAATAACTATATAAATTTAGTTTAGTCATAAACTAATTAGATCTTATGCATGAATAACATTAAAATACAAAGTAAGAAGAAAACCGATCAACTTATAATGAGGGTCGAATGGTTTATACTAATCGGTCTCCTATCAAATTAGTCTTCTTAAGAAAAACCAAGTGCTCCAACAAAACCCTTAGATTCAATAGTAGAATCTACTCCTCAAGGATTTGTACCAAGGAAATCACTCTTAAATCCTATACTAATTTTGTACTAGAATTAGTATAAGAATCCTTTAAAATGACTTAATATTATTTGGTTACTACTTCTAGTAATGATATAATATTTTGAGATTTTCTGAGTTTTCTTCTTAAGTTTTCTAAAAAACGTTAGAGAGAGTATGGAAAAAATTATCAATATAATTTTATAAGAATGAATAATGAATAAGAAGAGAAAAACTTCTCCTCTTTTACATGGGGTGGCCGGGTGGGTAGAGGGAAGAGTGCCCAATGCTTTTTCTATTTTCTCTTCTCAAGAGACTAGGCATGCAAGCCTATGATTAGTAGGTCATCATTATGCTTTCCACTAATTAAAAGAACAAAGCACAATTAACCCTTACACCCTTTATTTACACGGCACAATGGACTTAATATGGTCAATTTTAAGTTTGTCAAATGTCAATTTGTATAGTGTGACATATTGGACATGTTACTAGACATGTTGTTTTAATAATGCATTTTTAACTTATTAAAAATCATTATATAAACAAAATAAATCACATACAAAAATTAACTAGTAATTCACAATTACAATTACTTAAAATGGGTCATAGAATTATAAATCACAACTACTTGTATTTATAATAAACCATTCATTCTTATTTTAATTATTTCATAAACAATAAATAAACCTAAGTAATAAAACAATTTTGATTACTTAGTACGAATCTTATTTAATCGAATTACAATAAGATACGAAATTTTTACTCACAAAATCCTTTGTCAATTTTAAGGAATTAATTAACTTGTATCAGCATACAATTAATTAATTAATCAATTAAGAATGTTTCCCTAGAGATATGACCTTAAGGGATCAACTCATCACCACCGTCATACGACAGTAATGTCAAACTCTAGTCAGCCAATCATTACCGATTAATGTGGATCAGTTGACAATAAAATATTACTTTCCCTTTAGCATTCTTAATATGAGATTTAAACATGTGATAGCATTATTGTCGAGGACACATATTCCAACACTCTATCCACCTCCTTTGCCTCATATTTAGCTCCTTCTGGTTATAAATGTACTTCAAGCTCTTATGATCAAAAAATAACTTAAAAGTAGCTCCATAAAAGTAATGACGCCACAATTTCAATGCAAACACCACTGCTCCCAACTCTAAGTCATGGGTAGGATAATTCTCCTCATACGGTTTCAGCTATCTCGAGGCATAGGCTATCACCTTCCCGTTTTGTATCAACACACACCCCAATCCATTATTCGAGGCATCGGTGTATACCTCAAAATTCTCACTCCCTTCAGGTAAAGCTAGAATAGGAGTTTTAGTCAGGCGCTCCTTCAAAGTTAGGAATGCCTTCTCACAACTCCTATCTCATTTAAACTTATTTTCCTTCCTCATCAAGGTAGTTAAAGGCTTAACTATTTTTGAGAAGTCTTTTTCAAACATCCTATAATAGCCAGCCAACCCCAGAAAACTTCGAATATCCCCTACATTCTACGATCTTTCCCACATGGAAACAGCTTCAATCGTACTTGGACCAGCGACACTCCCTCCTTAGACACCACATGCCTCGGAAAGGAAACTTTATCAAACCAAAACTCACACTTACTCAACTTAGCATAAAGATTATTCTCCCCCAAGGTCTGCAACACAATCCTCATATGCTTCTCATGTTCCTCCTTATTCTTAGAATACACTAGGATATCATAAATAAAGACAACTACGAACTGATCCAAATAGAGATTAAACACACATTTCATTAAGTCAATGAAGATTGTCGATGCATTAGTTAATCCAAATGGCATAACAACAAACTTGTAGTGTCTGTATCTAGTCCTGAATGTAGTCTTAGGAATATCTCCATCGTTAATTCTCAGTTGATGGTATCTCGACCTCAAATCAATTTTAGAAAATTTTCCAACCCCACTCAACTGGTCAAACAAATCATCAATTCGAGGCAAAGGGTACCGATTCTTTATGGTCACATTATTTAAAATCTCTGTAATCAATACACAACCTCATACTCCCATCCTTCTTCTTAACAAATAACACAGATACTCCCCAAGGTGACACACTTGGTCTCGCATATCCCTTATCCAACAATCTTCAAACTGCTTTTTAAGCTCCTCCAACTCCATAGGTCCCATCCTATAAGATGCCTTAGAAATAGGTCCCGACCCCAGTTTCAAGTCAATGCCAAAATCAATATCCCTTTTAGGTGTTAACCCCGGAATCTCCTCTGGAAACACGTCCTTAAAGTCCCCTACCACGGATATACCCGTCGCCCATGGCGTCTCTTCCCTTGTGTCCCTCACATGGCATAAAACCATTTATCCTCCCTTCCTAAAACAAGATTTTAAGGTAGTTTTTGAGATAAGTTTCATTTTAGGTTTAACTACAAATCCCTTATAAGACACTTTTACTCCCTCCGGTCCACTCAATGTGACCTTCTTTTGATGACAGTCTATAAAAGCTTATTTACCCAACCAATCCATCCCTAAGATTACCTCAAATCCCCACAATGGGAACTGAATTAAGTTGGTAAGAAAGACCACTTCCCCAATCTTGACATACACATCTTTATAAACACGATTACAAGGTATAGAAGCCCCCAAAGGTATATCAACTAAGTCTTTTATCTCATCAAATACTTCTAATTTTAAAGTTCTAGCATGCTCACTTGAAATAAAAGAGTGGGTAGCCCCTGAATCAAATAAAACAAAGGTAGGCTCAGAATTAACAAGAAAGGTACCCATGAGAACATGAGCATCCTCCTCTGCAGATTCTTTCCCCATCATAAATAATTTCCCACTACTCTTAGCTCCTCCCTGGCTAGCTGATGCTGACCCATTCTGCTAATTTCCACTGTTCATTATCTTTTGAAAATTCCCACTCCCATTGCCTTGGTTGTTGTTGAAGCGTTCTGATTAGAATAATTGTGGAAATTTTCTGATTGCTTCAACCTCCTGACCTTTGATTATTCCCATAGCCTGATGTAGAAGTACGGTACCCTCTCCCTTGATTTTCATTGCCATATCCTCCTCCTTGATAAAACAAATTAACTCTGCAATCCGCCTTCTTATGACCCATTCTTCCACATCAAAAACAAGCCAACCCACTTGCTCCACTCAGCCCGGAATGACCTCCACTGCTATGGTTGTAGGTCCCTGCCAGCGTGCCGTTGAGAAAAAGTTTTGAAATTGATTGACATTCTGCTTCTTGCTTCCTCCTTCACTCGCGGCATCACCCTTCCTCTTCTCATTGTCTCCCATTTCGTCTCTTTTAACATATCTGCTACCCTCTCAGCATGCTTATCTCCCTGATAAACATCATCCATATTACTTGGCTGACCAGCTGCCAGCTTCTTCTTGATATTTGTTGCTAACCCCTTCTCAAATCTTAGTGACAATATTTCTTCACTAAAATTCAAATCAACCACATACTCCGACAACTCCATAAACCTGTTATAATAGGTCTCCAATGTAATCTCATCGGTCATCTTCAAGGAATCAAATTCTGCTCTTATTTTGCTCCTAATATGCTCTGGAACAAATACAACTCTCATCACCTTCTTGAATCCTGACCACTTCACATAAGGAGAGTTATTCCCCTTAATAGCTTCTCTTATGGCCTCCTTATTACGGGTCCACCACAAACCATGTTTCCCTCTCACATAGTAATAAGCAACTTAATCTACTTGCAGCTCCGCAGAACACTTTAGCAGCTCGAAAAGGTTGTCAAAATCTCTGTGCCAATCTCCCAGTAAAGATGGTTCACTTAATCCGTCATACTTCATCCGGTTGTGACTCGCAATAAAAGCAATTACCTTTGCTGGATCCTAAGCTGACCCCTTTCATTTTAATGCAGCAGTCAAAGCTTCATTCATAGCAATCAGACGATCAATCTCCTCTTGAGACATGGTAGTAGGTATAGATTTCTTTGGAGGCATGATTCTGGTATAAGAAATAAAGTGAAACACATAAGCTTTGTTGGAAAATGTGTCCTCAACAATAGTGCGATCACATGATTTAATATCATAATTAAATCTCATAATAAGAATACGAAAGGGATGATAAATTATATAGTCAACTAATCAACATTAATCGGTAACGATTGGCTTGCTAAAGTTTGACGTTACTGTCGTAGGACGGTGGTGATCAGTTGATCCCTTAAGGTCACACCTAAAGGATGATGCCCTTATCAGTAAAGTTAATTAGTTGTATGTTGATACAAGTTAATTAATTCCTTAAATAAGAACAATTTATATTTATAAGAGGAAATATCTATCTTATTATAATGTGATTAAATAAGATTCGATTTAGTGAATTAATATGTTAATTTACTAAATTATATTGAGGTTTTATATATATTTCGAGGTAGAGGTAATTAGTTATTTACATTTACAAGAGGTTGTAAATTTAACTAACTAGCGATTATGGGACCCATTATATGTTGATATAATGGTAAAATATTACTCAATAGGTTGAGTGAATATATGTTTATTAATTTGTCACATAATTGTTGTATGATCAAATTAATATTTAATTATGTAAGATAATTAAACATAAGACTTATAAGCATTTCTGGTACAAATATTATAAGACAAAAATGGGCCATAAGAGCTTATGTGTGTCGTCCAAAATAGGTGTGGATGCTTGAATTTTTGGCTTTGTCATTTAGTTGTTGAAAAGATACTCCAACAACTTATGACATAGTTTAAAGCTAGTCTACAACCTACACACTAAAAGCATTTTTGCATGAGACAAATTGTGAAGACCAAAAATGTTCTATATAGAGCATTTTGGACGGTTCACTCTACATGTGAGAGGAATCTTATTCTTCCTATTTTCACTCTACCCTTTCATATAATATTTTACATGAAAAACCTCTCTCTTGTTCATAGTTTTTCCTCTAAAAACTTGAGAACTTTGATCCAAATTGTTCAATGATATTACTAATATTTTTAATGTAATATATGAGTATTAGTAATCAATTTTAAGGTAGATTACTAAATAAATATCTAGCAAATATTATTTAGTAGTGATAAGGGTTAAATCTTGGGTGCAATCAAGAGGAGAGCTCTTAATATAGAGTTTTGGAGGATCATCCTAATACTCATTATATGTAACACCCCCATATCCAGAGGAGCCTTAACTAGGCCTTCCTTAGCATATAAGGGCGTTACCATCTCGGTTACCCGAGGAAAGTTATCAAACGTCAATAAAAGAACTATTAAGATTTATTACAAGTGATTCAAACCAAAATACAATACAAGGTACAACTCAAAGACTACTTGCTATGACCATCATATCTCGTGAGGACTCATCCCGGCCCGGACTCCAGCTATCCACAACATCAACACCTGCTAAGACCGACTGCTCACCATAAGGGATCACGGCAGACACATAACAAACAAACAACCAAACAAGGTCAGTACTGAGATAAGACAAGACAACGGCAACTACAATCAACAATTCGAACAATGACAACGGTCCCAACCATAATCACAATAATCCAACCAAACTCGCACATCGATCGTCCATGGACTACCGCCATGGGGGACCGCACTGCCGTTCCCACCTAAGCCCCGCTCATCACACGAGCGATAACCCTGTCCCATTAATGTGCACATCCCCTTCCGTGGCGGGTTCCACGAAGGGCGAAACTAGGGCGTGAAGCCACTCCCGCAAGTGACCCCACTCAGCCGAGAACGCATCTCGAGAACATCAACAACAACCACAACCATCACGATACAACAATTATAGCAGACAACCAAACACAAACATGCCCACAATATTCGACACACTAGACCATCTACAAACCGAGTAGGCGAACCTACCTTTACGCATCCGCAACCAATCCATGCCGACAAACAAAGTATCCAGCGCACACGCGAAGCCTATTACCATCATGCAAATATCTATTACTACAAGAAAAACCCTAACTATAGAAACAAAGGCACGGATGATGAATATGACATACCTATTAGGGGAAACTCAAAGAAAAGACCGCTACCCGACTCAAGAGACGCTCTCCTAAGGCTCAAGAATCTTCAAAAGACATCCATGGAGGTTCTGAGGTGAAGGGAAGGGAAAGGGGCGACTGAAGGATAGGAGGAAAGTGGCGGAAGTGGTTTGCGGATTTAACAAAACGCGATATAAAACCCTCGCTGAAAACGCGGTACTCGATCGAGTACCCAACCTACTCGATCGAGTAGCCCCCTACTCGATCGAGTACCCTAGCTACTCGATCGAGTAGCCTCTACTCTATCGAGTACCACTCTCAACACGCAGCCCAAACAAGTTTTGGCACATTTTCCTAAGACTACTTCCACTCCCAAGGTCGGTCAATGACGGTCAAAGGGTCCCTAAAAGGGCGGGTATTACAGTCTTCCCCCCTTAAAAAGAACTTCGTCCCCGAAGTTCACCTCACCCAACCCCCGCTTGAGACACGAGATCAACACCTCACTCATCCTCCCGCTCAACCCACTACTCCCTGGAAACACCATCCCCCCTCCATGTCATCATCATCACCGTCTATACTTATCTCTAAAGACTTTTACTACTATCATGCAAGCACTATTACCGTTAACCGTTACTCTATATACCTATGAAACATCAAGCTCGTCATGCGAATCACCACCTACGATCACCCGACATACGGTATCGACATACCGTATCGACTATCAAACTAACGATTAGGACATGTCTCATATCAATTATCATATGGTACAACCAACGCCACCATGTTACTTGGCGACGTGATTCGAGCAAAATTTATCACACTATAACTATTTTTCATGACCGTCTCTTGAAACATACAACCCCTTCACTTTAAATAGCTAAAGTAATTCGTTATATCTCAGAAGTTTTTGTAACTAAAGCAAAACATAATACCAACAACATTGTAAACAAGCAAAGCATTATTCAAAAACAGCCTTTTTATTTCGCAACATTACTCTTCCCCTCTAAAAAGGAACTTCGTCCCCGAAGTTCACCACCCAAATGTCAACGCGTATTGTATCTTAACATTAAAGGAAACCATCTTATTTGTTGTGGACATTACTCCCTAACTACATACTTGTTAATTTAAAAAAAAATCATACGCAAGTCACCGGGATAACTAGTTACCGTTGACAACACACGTTAAAATGATATGCACAAATATAGGCGGAGTTACAACTCCGATAAGTAGATCGTAATGAGGCGTATGCAATATTAAAGTAACAAGAAAATGATTACCGCTTCACTAATCGTGACAACTATGCTTATAAAAGTTCAACCACAACTTGCAACATATGAATTAACGGTTTAAAGGTGTTACTACGCACTCACAACTACTTTAAACATTAAACTCGCAAATATAAAACAGTTGAACATTCTTAATTTCCAAAAACCCCCTGAAACAGTGCTACTCGATCGAGTAACTAGCGGTACTCGATCGAGTGCCATGCTACTCGATCGAGTGTCTTGGCTACTCGATCGAGTAGCCCGAGATCAGAATGTCTCCTTTCTTCCTTTCCTGCAGCTACTCGATAGAGTGTGGGGTACTGTCGAGTACCCGCAGTCAAGTACTTTTCATAACCCGTCGTAAACCAACATATGACACATGACTGTCACATAAATTGAGTCGGGATGATGCCCCGACTCTCAATAATCCTGCAAAAGGTTAGTGTAGCAATTCCGGCCTTATGGCCAATCATACAAATCCGACTAAGTTTCAATAATAAAAGGAAATAACTACCAAATTCTAACAACAATATCACCATCTAACATCAACTACTATCAACAAAGATAAGGACGAGGAGTATCACTCCTCCTGTCGCTTCGCCGCTCGAACATCACCTCATCATCACCTCCACCACCTCCCGCCATGCCCGCACTCGATGAACCCACTCCCGCATCACCTCCCGCTCCCGCTCCCGGCCCACGTACCATGGGGTCAAGCCACCGTAAGGGAAGGACTGAGGTGCCCCCATGTCGACCGATCCACCCCGTAGGAATGGAAAACCCCTGTGTAGTCCCCGACTCCGCTCCACCACACCGGATGCGGTCCCTCTCGTCCCTATCCCCGCGCGTAGGCCATCTCATGCATGTTCCGGAGTGTCAAAGTAGATGACACTCTCTCCGCCTGTAATCGGATCGCGTCTCCGGGGTGTCGAGGTAAGGGTAGCATGGAAAAGGCTATTCTGCTTTGTGGTGCTACTGTGTCGTGGCCTAGTCTCCGAGGCCCTCTCTCACTTGACGGGGTCCCTCACCACTATGGGTCTCTCCGCCACCGCACTCCCGCATTCTCACCCTTCGTCGGCTCCGGCATCTCCGTGAGAATGGCGCCGTCGATGAGATAGGTCCGTAGGCGACGGGGTACGTCCTCATCCTCCTCCTCCTCATCATCGGAGTCCACCGTCACTACTGTCGGCTCCAAGGGCTCCGTGGTCGGGAGATGCTCGGGAGCTGGAATTTTCATCCAACTCATCCCATGCACCTCCATGCTAGGGTCGCATTGTCACCAAGGTCCTCAACCATTTCAGTCGAGGTAGTATTCACGATCCATGGTAGGCACTGGGGTAGCTAGAGGCACGTACGCCGGAGAAGCCTCAAAGGAGGTTAGCTTTTGCCTAACCGAGTGGCAATGGCACCACAACTCGTGTACCGGGAAGAGGAAGAAGCCATCAAGGCAAGAGCAAAGACAAACTATAGAAGGAGCATTAAAGACCACTTTCTGGCCCGCTCCGGCCGAGGTACGACATCAAGAGTAAGACTTCATGGTTGTTCAATTTACTGATATCCTTACGGTCATAGAGGAGGTTCGAGAGAGAACGGAGAAAGACTCTCAAGGTAATGTGCTGAACATCATTAATCAGCATGCTGCTCGAGGTGGGAGCTTGCTTCCCAGTCAAGCAAGGCATTAGGCGGCAGACGCCGCACTCAGCTGGGATGTCGGTAAAGGAGTCCTTGGGAGGCTTGGCCAACCCAAGGTGAGAGGCAAACAGGTCCATAGTCAACAGGAAACTGGTATTCATCAATCTAAACTGACATCGACCCTACCGGGTCATAGTTAAAAGAGCTCATGAACTCCAAGGTAAGAAAAGGGTAAGTATGCTTCCTCAGCCTATACAAACCCGTAAAACCCAAGGTCTCGAATATGTGACGGACATCCGTCTCTATCTCTAACTCCTCTAATACACTGGTGTCTATACACTTTGTAGGTCTCAATTTGCGTTTTTGTAAGGCTACAAAACGCTCCCTTTGCTTAAAGTCAACAAAAACAACTGTAGGGTATTCGGGGATCATGGTACCACCGGCCCACTTCCTTCCCCTAACTCAGGTGGGTTACCCCTCCCTCGTTTGCTTTGGCGTAGTCCAAGGTTCGTCTCATGATCCGCTTAAGGCATATGGTCAAACAATTTGTATAAAACATGTAGGCATATATTCATACGATTTGAGTTCTATATACTTAGCTAGTTCACTAACTCATCAACTAGTTCCATATTTGAAGCACATAAATCATGCCATTAAACTTAGATGCTCAGCTAGGTACACACATTTCATCAATAGTTCCCTCAATTTTAACATATAGTCTCAGTTTGTAGCTACTTATAAACCGCAATTATGAAAATTTGGCATGTGAACACATATTCTCAGCAATTCGAATATCCTAGCATGCTTCTAAAGGTCGTTCCATTTACATTGCTAATTTCATGTTACTACTTCAAGAGAAAGAATAATTTATGGCATATCATCATCACTTTCATGTTATGTTCAACAACTCAACTAAAATTTGCAGACGGTCTTTACAGCTGTGAAAATTTGGGCATATATTCATCACTCATCGATTCTATTAGCATAATGAAGTTCAACTCATGCTTATATGTCAATTACAACCTCAATTCTTCAATTATAAATCACGAATTTCCACTTAAGGCACTTTTAAGACGGAGTTTTAAGGCAACTTTCTAAGGTAAAATCACCAAAAATCTATCCCCCAACATGATATAAACAATACTTAAGGCTCAATTCTCCCATCTAATCATTGTAAAACAACCAAAAATCGATTTCAATTTTGGAAACCCTAGAAATTTCGGGTTCGATTTTGCAATTTCTAATCTAATTTACAGCAATTAACCACCAACAAACATGGAAAGAAGGCATGTGAATCATGTTTCAACAATTAAAAGCACCAAATTGATCATTATAATCGAAAATTTCAGATTATCACACTATTTTAACACATTCAAAGTAACAAATCACATAAATTAAGAAGAATAACATACCTTGATTGATTAGTAAGGTAAAGAAACGAATTAAACAAGAAAAATCAACCCCAAGAATCACTACTAACCCAAGAGAAAGAGAGGATTTGAGAGGGAATAAGGGATTTGAGAGTGATTTAGGATGGGTGTGTCGAAATATAGAGGAATAAGGAGAAGAAATAGAAAGATGGAGGGTTTTAAGAAAACCCGTAGGAATTATCGCACAAGAACCTACTCGATCGAGTGCTGGGGTACTGATCGAGTACCACCCTACTCGATCGAGTAGGGGCTAAATCGTCGAGTATCTGCAGGAAATTTTCCAAATCCCGACGTTATCGCCTCCTAACTAGATCGAGTAAGGTCTACTCGGTCAAGTAAGCACTCGCACTCGGTCAAGTATAGTTAAGTACTTGGTCATAAGTACGAAGTAACTTGAGGATTCCTGCAAAACAACACCGCGTGTCGATTCCAACTAAGTTCGGAATTCGGCACTCATTGTCTAGTTCGTTCGCGCATTACTATTATTAACAAAGCCTACCATATTGTCAAACAAATGAAGTTCATTTCACGTACACTACACCCATTACTCTATTCGGTTTACCGCACTCGAACCTTCCGTAAACATAATCACGTCATCGTATTACATTTAAGCCTACTTTATATATTACTACCAAATTGAAACTTTTAACTTACCATTCGTTCATTCTTTCATTTGTCATGTAATTGCATAATTTTCATAATAAATGAATCTATCACCTCTCGCATAATGCATACTTTTAAACAACTCATTCGAACATGTCCTACATTCTATCATAAGCAATTCACCTTGCATGAATCGAATATTACGCAGCGGAAAAATTTCGACCATCCTATAAGGCAATAACGCATTACCATACGCTATATCTCGAATTATAACTCACTACACTATAATTACCATCATGTAAGCTACATAAATTTTCGT
Organism: Silene latifolia; assembly: GCF_048544455.1. NCBI lineage: Eukaryota > Viridiplantae > Streptophyta > Magnoliopsida > Caryophyllales > Caryophyllaceae > Silene > Silene latifolia. The sequence goes on from NC_133532.1 coordinate 25,620,246, forward strand.
CACATATCTCATAACCATCATATAAGCTCACTACTCATCCAACGAGCTTCAATAATCCTATCAATAATTACCATACTCGGTCCAAACATTACTATCACACCTCTATTAATTCTTAACAAAACTTAACCGGAGGTAGCTCCGGCACAATTAACATACATAACACACATAGACACACGGACTCCACATTCCCACCCCATGTGACTGGCTTAAGCATCATGGGGCCAAGATTTTGAAATGAGGGCGCCTACTCACCCAAAATCTAGCATCAGCCGGGGCTCCCATTACACATACACCAGGTTCATTTTATTAGACTCTCTACGTTCATTATGTTCATTGGTTACAGGTTCCAAAATCGTCGCTCGATACCACTTTGTAACACCCCATATCCGAGGAGCCTTAACTAGGCCTTCCTTAGCATATAAGGGCGTTACCATCTCGGTTACCCGAGGAAAGTAGTTATCAAACGTCAATAAAAGAACTATTAAGCTTTATTACAAGTGATTCAAACCAAAATACAATACAAGGTACAACTCAAAGACTACTTGCTATGACCATCATATCTCGTGAGGACTCATCCCCGCCCGGACTCCGCCTATCCACAACATCAACACCGCTAAGACCGACCGCTCACCATAAGGGATCACGGCAGACACATAACAAACAAACAACCAAACAAGGTCGATCGAGATAAGACAAGACAACTAAGAACTACAATCAACAATTCGAACAATGACAACGGTCCCAACCATAATCACAATAATCCAACCAAACTCACATCGATCGTCCACGGACCACCGCCAGTGGGGGACCGGCCTGTTCCCACCTAAGCCCCGCCAAAGACACGAGCGATAACCCCGTCCCATTAATGTGCACATCCCCTTCCGTGGCGGGTTCCACGAAGGGCGAAACTAGGGCGTGAAGCCACTCCCGCAAGTGACCCCACTCAGCCGAGAACGCATCTCGAGAACATCAACAACAACCACAACCATCACGATACAACAATTATAGCAGACAACCAAACGAAACACAGCCACAATATTCGACACACTAGACCATCTACAGAAACTGAGTAGGCGAACCTACCTTTACGCATCCGCAACCAATCCATGCCGACAAACAAAGTATCCAGCGCACACGCGAAGCCTATTACCATCATGCAAATATCTATTACTACAAGCAAAACCCTAACTATAGAAACAAAGGCACGGATGATGAATATGACATACCTATTAGGGGGAAACTCAGCAAAAGACCGCTACCCGACTCAAGAGACGCTCTCCTAAGGCTCAAGAATCTTCAAAAGACATCCATGGAGGTTCTGAGGTGAAGGGAAGGGAAAGGGGCGACTGAAGGATAGGAGGAAAGTGGCGGAAGTGGTTTGCGGATTTAACAAAACGCGATATAAAACCCTCGCTGAAAACGCGGTACTCGATCGAGTACCCAACCTACTCGATCGAGTGGCCCCCTACTCGATCGAGTACCCTAGCTACTCGATCGAGTAGCCTCTACTCTATCGAGTACCACTCTCAACACGCAGCCCAAACAAGTTTTGGCACATTTTCCTAAGACTACTTCCACTCCCAAGGTCGGTCAATGACGGTCAAAGGGTCCCTAAAAGGGCGGGTATTACATTATAGCTCAAGAACAAGTGAAGGTAGGAGACCTTACTTGTGCCCATAAATCCGAAAATAATAATGTAAGGGACATTATTTTTCTTATTAATCTCTTATTTTGTTATACATGCACTAGATCTAAAAAACACAAATTAAGAAGTTAATTAGTTCACTATTAGAAGAGTCTAATAATAGGTATATTAACCTAACAAGTGGTATCAGAGCATAGGATGTTGCATGCATAATCGGTTATTGTTTTTCCGAGTTAAAATGTTAACATATAAAACTAAAAATTTGTGATTTATAAGAGTAAGTCACTAAATCATGGTGCATGTTATATATTCTGGTCCTAAAAATTTTTTAGGTCATTTTTATGATTTATGGCAATTTATTGCTCATTTTAATGATTTTTAGTGATTTTATTGCATTTTTATGAGTAAAATGAACTTTTATTCACTAAAATAAGTTAACCTTCACTACTGGCCGTGATATTTTAGTATGAACTCACATGAATATTTTATGTATTGCATGTAAAATATCATATTAATGTGATTAATATTTCATGATTTATGATTTTTATGTGATAAAAATGGCATAAATGGAGGTTAAATGACTAAAAATAGTTAAACTTACTCTATGACCTTGAAAATTTTATGTGTCCTCACATGCATATTGTAAAAGTTATGTGTAAAATCTCGTATTAATTTGATTAATATTGCATGATTTATTATTTTTATGAGATAAAAATGGATTAAAAGAGGTAAAATGGTTAAAAATAGTTAAACTTCGAACCAGGCCATGAAACTTTAATATGTTGTCCCATGTATGATTTACACAGTTTATGTAAATTTTGAGATGAAATGATTTCATTTTGCATGATTTATGAATTTTTAGTGTAAAAATGGCATAAATAGTGACTATTTTAGCATAAATAGCTAAAACGAATTACATGGCATGAGAAAATTATTTTAGGTTGCATAAATATCATAATTATAAGATATAAAGTTGTAAAATTGATTGGATTAAGTTTTGGATACTTTAGATGTTTTATGAGATAAAACCGATAAATTGCAACTATATTTTCTCGAAATTAATTCGAAAATTTTAACCATGATTTTTGGATATTATGAGTGTCATGGAAATATTCCCGAATGTTCAAAAATTTAAAATTCAAATTTTGAAATTATTGTAATTTAATTTGGATTTATTTCATAAATGTTATGATTTTAAGGTCAAAAATGAGCATAAAATTAAATCAAGTTGAATTATTGTCAAAAATTGAGTGATGACTAATTTTTGAGTCCTAAGAGTGTTAGGATAATTAACTTGAGCTTAAATGTGATTTAAGTATTAATTTGTGATTTTAAGAAGTTCTTATCACGCATTTCCATAAAACTGGGTTATATATACGATATAAGTTAAATAGGGCGATTTGGCACATAATTTGGCATGATAGATACATATTATAATGCTGCATATTTCAATTGTTGAATGTCTTTTATTTATATAATTTTGAATTATGTAATTTTATCTTAGTATGGCCATAGTTTTAATCGATATTACCCGTAATGAAAGGGAATATTGATTCGGTTGTAATTTAATGTGATCCCGTATCACTTTTATTTTTACTAGTTTTTCATATTACAAATGTATAATAGGAATAGTTTTGTAATTTTATTATTATTTGTAATCATGGAGTTTCTTCAAGACGGTGCCATTCGGAAAGGCGGTCCAACGAAGACGGTGTTCTTGGAAGGCGTGCCACTTGAAGATTCATGGGACCAAAGGAGTTGGTTTCCGAATATGTAATAGATTATTTGATTTTCTATTTTAGGAAGGCCATACTAGGAATTTTTATTATTGCTTTGCATTTCTTTTAATATGTTGCATGCATTGCCAAATCGCCATAACAACACATGCATATCATATCGAGTCATCGACCGTGTCAATTATAATTATCGTAGTTCACCGCTTTAGTTCACTTAAAACGTGATAGATAATAAATTGACAAGACCTCTCACTTATAATAATTGAGAATTAGCCTTACCAAATAGTAGAAACCATGAGTCCCAATTTCATGAGGAAGTAGGCTCGGCTCACCGGGGTACTAAACTTGTTACGTTGGGTAAGTGGGTAATAAAATGTTATTACATCGAAATTTGGATTGAGCTCAACGGAAGTATTCGTGACCGTAGTCGCATGTGTTCCGGGCTAAAGATAAATATTAAAGTAATTTTTATCGACCGAGAGTTCTAGAAGTAGAATCGATTAAAAAGTTAATACACCGAGTTATATTGATAAGGGATGAATCGGCTCACCGTGCCCGAATTGATATGAATTTGGATCTCGGAATCATTTATAATAGTTGGGTAGAGGTCACTATATAAATGCTTAAAACTTGTTTAAAACGTTTACAAGTATTATTAAACGATAAATGTTAATTATTTCCTTCATCTCCGTTTTTGTAGTTATTTATTTGTAATGGATTCATCTAATACTCTTAGACCCATCACCATTAATTCATGGCTCCAATCATTCGATGAAAAGTGCTCTGAATATGACAATGATACGATTAGAGAATTACGCATTGGCATTGGTCAGGATGGAAATCTTTGCTATTTTACCACTTCCATACTTCCCACTCCAATATTAATGCCCACCACTTTGGTAAGAAAATCTTGTAAAGAAAATCTCACTAAAACCAAGGTATCCTTGTTTGATGAAACAAGGAGAAACATCAAATTGAGTGGGAGTTCTAGCAAGAATGTCCTTGCAACCGAAAGGGGTAATAGTATTAATAAAGGAAAGGCAAAGAAGGGTAAGAAACCCAAATCCGATTGTGAATTAAAAGTTGATAGTGAGACTACCACAACCAAAACCAAGAAGGGTGCCAAATCCTACGACGAATGTCATTATTGTAATGTCATGGCCCATTGGAAGCGTAATTGCCCCAAGTATTTGGAAGATATCAATGTTGGACTTATCACTCCAAGTGGGACTTGGAAATGTGGAAAAGCTAAACAAGGGTGATGTAGATCTCCGACAAGGAAATGGAGTTAGGGTAGCCGTCACTTCAAGAGGGACTTGTGTACTTGTTTTAGCTAACAGCTTTGAGTTGTAATCTACATAATTTTTATTATGTACCCATTTTGTCTAAAAGCATTATTACCATTTCTATGTTAGACATAGAAGGATTGTTCTTTTGCAATCAAACACAATTGTTGTATTTTTTGTTGAATATGACTTGGCTGTGAGCCAAGCCGCTTCTATCAATGGTATTCATGTTTTAGACACTTCCAACACAACTAAAGATATCTATAACATACAATCCAAAAGACTCATATCAAGTGATTCAAATGATTTGTACATTTGGCCTTTTTACGATCAGGTTACATAAATGAGAAACGCATTTAAAGGCTAGTGTTGACTAGATTTATTGAACCATTTGATTTTTCAATCGTATGGAATCTGCGAATCTTGTCTCTTTCGCAAAATGATTCGTACTCTCTTTAGTGGAAAAGGAACACGAGCAAGTGATTTGTTAGGACTAATACATGCCGATGTATGTAATCAAATGAGAATCACCGCAAAGGGAAATTATGACTACTTCGTCACTTTTACCGATGATTTAAGTAGATATGGGTATATTTACTTGATCAAATAATAAGTGAAGCTTTTGAGAAATTTAAAGAATTTCTAAAATGAAGTAGAGAACCAATTGTACAAAAGGAATTAAAGCATTACGATCCGATCGTGGTGGCAAAGATCTAAGTAATGAATTTGATTTATTATATATGGATTATGACCTTGTGTCACTACCCATAAGATCAAACTAATATGAGTCGGATTGAGTTGTTGAACTCACTTTTGGGGATTTTATATTAATCTGGAGGGTCAACCTGGAGATACCTAAAATAGAGAGTCTATTTAACAAATGACATGGATCAGATTTGCATATTACGTGAATCAAACTGCCATAAAAGAGCTGGTCTTTTATGTGCTAACATGTCAATCTAGACAAACTACTATTACTCCACCATATATGTTTGTGGCTCGCAAAGCTATCTCTTAAGAAAATAGGGGTATTTCTAAGAGATAGAGTGGGAGTAGATCACCACAAACATGTCTTATAGTTAATGTGTTACTTTGTGAAAGTAATGGAACTATAATCTATATAGATAGACTGGGAGTATAGCTCAGTGGGAGTTTCGGACACATGTCTTGTTGTTAAAATGTTGCTTTGCGAAAGTAATGGTATTATTCCAAATCGACTTTGTTACATACGAGCCATAGCATTACAATCCAAAAAATTATTACTCAAAGAGTAGATTTACTTAAAGGCGAGGGTCTCTTTAAAGTAAATAGAGCTTTAGAGTACTTAAATGCATGGATTGACATGAAGATGTTGATCAAGATAAATTATGTTAGGAATCGCCACATTTCATTTTGATAAAGGATGGCAAATGATAGTAAAAATTCGCTTTTCTAAAATGGGAATTTAGAGAAGGATGTGTATGGAACACAAAACCTTAGATAAAGATCTAAGAATCCTAACATATTATGCGTAGCTTTCTTAAGTGATCCTAGAATGGTCTTAAGAAAGCATAAAAGGATTATACTTTTCGTTCTTATGATAATTGAGAATTGTATCATTCACATGATTGAAGAATCATGCTTATACATGAAGTTAAGTGGGAGCTAGAATTATTTTTCCCGAGTCTTATATGTTGAAGACATATTACTTATTGAGAATAATGTAACAATGCTCTCTTCTATCAAGAGTGATTGGGAGACTAGGAAAAGGTGCAATATACTTTAGATTACCGAATCTATGTGAGAGTATATTGGCATAGAGTTTAGTGTCTTTTTGATGATAAGATCTTTCAAATCTGTTTAAAATCAACAAGGTTGAATAGGTTATTCATGGTGATGAAAGTGGAATTACTATGATGGAGTCATGGTCATTCACTGAACCTATTAAGTTGTTGATCACATGAAATCATTTGCTAATGTTTCCGCCATTAGAATAATCATGTATGCCAACAGACGCACACGCCGTGATGAACCATATGCTAGGAGCATAAGAAGTCAATAACAAGTTAATTCATAAGATGGTCTTGTGAAAGCCTTAAAGAACAATTGAGGATTTGTTCATATGTCTGGATGCTGTACTAAGTTATGTGTTGAAGGGTTGCACTAGCTTTAGTTTCCAAACTGAAAAGGATTTGTCGAAATCCTAGGCTAATTTTATTGACTAAGGAGTAAGAAACTAGAGAAGTGTTTTAGTTTCGTGCATTGCAAATTCTACAAAAGGAATCTAAGTGAATTGTGATAAAAATGGTCAACATAAGGATTAAGAGTGAATCCCTCTACAATTGACTTTATCACAAGTTATGCGACCCCAGTTGGTGCATCTTTCAAGTTAAAGAGCCCAAGTCTGGTAAGAAGACTAGACATACACTTAGATAAATTCATGTTATTGGATATAACATTGAAAAGAAGGAAATAGCAATTGATAAAGTGGGAATATATGGATATATGGTATATCCACTTGCCAAGCTTTTATTGCATTTCAACAAGTGTAAAAGGTACACTATAGATTATAAGATATGAAGTAGTAATAGAGTATTGACTATTAATATATGATAATCGCATTTATCGTTTGAGTTTTATTAAACTCACCCATTACTTTGTTAAATCCAAATGGGTTGTAGAGACAAATTGAACCCAATTAAAGTGAACTGGATTGACATAGTATTCGCCCCTAGTTACTTATATGAGGTGATGTCTCGAAGTGACTAGAGTGTGATGTGATTGATGGCAAGTTCAAGTGCCATAGAGTCATAAGGGATGACTAGTCGATCACATAGGCAGACTGTATGGGACACTCTGTCTGGCAGTGACCGCTTATAGAGTTCTGGTAATTCATAAAGTCTGGCCGTGGCAAGAGCTGCTATAGTATTCTTATGAGTCAATTCTTTTGACTAGAGACTATTCGCCCAAGTTGGCACAAATTTCTGATTGGCTTTGATTTATGCTCTACGACTATCGTAAATGAGGTCAAATGAGTATATTTTGGGTTATGATGAACTGTGGCTAAACAAAGGGAATAGTGCGATAGGAATTGTCCACCCCCTTGTCAGGGTTATTTGAAATCTCAAGGCCACTCGAGGAGTAGTTAACTGGAAATGTGTGGCCACGCTCGGAAGGTATCTACGGTATATAATTCCGGTCAGACCGTTACACTCAAGATCGAGAAAACCACTCAAGATATGATCAAGTGCAAGTACGACCTGCGAGACACCTTGCATTGAGTGGGAGATTATAATAGGACAAGAGAATTGGTGACGCACACTTGTCTCGGACAAGTGGGAGATTGTTGGAAAATGTGTCATCAACAATAGTGCGATCACATGATTTAATATCATAATTAAATCTCATAATAAGAATACGAAAGGGATGATAAATTATATAGTCAACTGATCAACATTAATCGGTAACGATTAGCTTGCTAGAGTTTGACGTTACTATCGTAGGACGGGGTGATCAGTTGATCCCTTAAGGTCACACCTAAAGGATGATGCCCTTATCAGTAAAGTTAATTAGTTGTATGTTGATACAAGTTAATTAATTCCTTAAATAAGAATAATTTATATTTATAAGAGGAAATATCTATCTTATTGTAATGTGATTAAATAAGATTCGATTTAGTGAATTAATATGTTAATTTACTAAATTATATTGAGGTTTTATATATATTTCGAGGTAGAGGTAATTAGTTATTTACATTTACAAGAGGTTGTAAATTTAACTAACTAGCTATTATGGGACCCATTATATGTTGATATAATGGTAAAATATTACTCAATAGGTTGAGTGAATATATGTTTATTAATTTGTCACATAATTGTTGTATGATCAAATTAATATTTAAATATGTAAGATAATTAAACATAAGACTTATAAGCATTTGTGGGACAAATATTATAAGACAAAAATGGGTCATAAGAGCTCATGTGTGTCATCCAAAATAGGTGTGGATGCTTGAATTTTTGGCTGTCATTTAGTTGTTGGAAAGATACTCCAACAACTTATGACATAGTTTAAAGCTAGTCTACAACCTACACACTAAAAGCATTTTTTCATGAGACAAATTGTGAAGACCAAAAATGCTCTATATAGAGCATTTTGGACGGTTCACTCTACATGTGAGAGGAATCTTATTCTTCCTATTTTCACTCTACCCTTTCATATAATATTTTACATGAAAAACCTCTCTCTTGTTCATAGTTTTTCCTCTAAAAACTTGAGAAGTTTGATCCAAATTGTTCAATGATATTACTAATATTATTAATGTAATATATGAGTATTAGTAATCAATTTTATGATAGATTACTAAATAAATATCTAGCAAATATTATTTAGTAGTGATAAGGGTTAAATCTTGGGTGCAATCAAGAGGAGAGCTCTTAATATAGAGTTTTGGAGGATCATCCTAATACTCATTATAGCTCAAGAACAAGTGAAGGTAGGAGACCTTACTTGTGCCCATAAATCCGAAAATAATAATGTAAGGGACATTATTTTTCTTATTAATCTCTTATTTTGTTATGCATGCACTAGATCTAAAGAGCACAAATTAAGAAGTTAATTAGTTCACTATTAGAAGAGTCTAATAATAGGTATATGAACCTAACAAGCTTCTGCTTAGGAATTTAGGCATATGGTTTTTAAATATTATCCCTGCAAATAAAGCAACATAAGGTTAACTGGATTAACCTAAGACCAGCCAACCACGGCGACCCACCTACGGCCTCCACGGCCTTAATACCTCACGGCCTAGCCGTGATACCACCACCATCCATAAAAAAATCTACCATTTTTACCGTTAAATTACTACAATTAAACATGGTTTCGAGGTCACATAATCCGCATATCACTAGACATGATATTTCTATATCATATAACATCCATTCATGAAAATTACTTAATTTATGACATCAAGATGTTCATACTTATATATATATATATATATATATATATATATATATATATATATATATATATATATATATATATATATATATATATATATACTATCGCAAGAACTTCTTTTTGCAACAGATTTGCATAATTAGATTGTCTTTGGATTCCATTTTCTGAATAAAATCGGACCAAATATTCTTTTTATCCAAAGGATTAACCTGTTTAAGAATTCCTCCATAACCAATGTCCGAAGCATCAGTCTCAATAATTTTATCCCAATAAGGATTAGCTAACATAAGACATGGTAAAGATATAACTTTACTCTTAATTTTTTTGACGGCATTAGTATGATCTTTAGACCACATATTAGGACTCTTTTTTAGTCTGTCATAGAGGATAGCTGTATCTTTTGCTAAATCCGCGTAATAAGGGGAAATATAATTAAGCTTTCTAAAAATCTTTGAAGCTGAGTTTTATCAGTAATTTCATCTGGAAACTTAGACCCAAACTCAATACTTCTGTTTATAGGAATGATTTTTCCTTTTTCAATATTATGACCCAAGAAACGAATTTTAGTTTGAAATAGAGACATTTTAGTTTTGGATATAACTAAACCATTTGAAATAACAATTTTCTTAAAAATGTTAAGATGTTTAAAATGATCCTCTATGGTTTTGGAAAATACTAAAATATCATCAATATAAACAATAATAAAATTACTGTAATCATTAAAAACATCATTCATAATTTTCTGAAATTCAGAAGGTGCATTTTTTAATCCAAATGGCATTACATGTCATTCATATTGTCCAAATGGAACATTAAAAGCAGTCTTGTATCTGTCTGCTGGGTTAATTTGAATTTGCCAATAACCAGATTTTAAATCAAATTTGGAGAATATGATTGCATCGTATAATCGATCAAGTAAATCCTTTTTGTTAGGTATAGGATACCTAATCCATTTTAAAACTTTGTTTAAAGGTTTATAATTAATAACCAATCTAGGAACTCCTCGTTCCTTCTCAGCATTTTTATTTACGTAAAAAGCTGTACAAGACCATGGTGATTTGGATGGTCCTATAAGTTTTTTCTCTATAAGAGAATTTATTTCGTTTTTACAAAAAGACAAATATTCTGAATTCATTTGACAAGGTCTTGCCTTGGTAGGAATATTTTCTTCTTTAAAATTTTCTTCATAAATAAGGTCAACTATATGTTTTTTTTCGACTCCAAAAGGCATTTGGATGATCATTGCAAATAGCTAAAGAAAATTGGTTTTCGATTTCAGAAATTTTTGCTTTTAACTTAGGATTATTAAGTTTTTCATCTATAGTCAAAATATTAACCTCATGTTTTAAAAAGCATAGTTGATTTTTTTTTAAAGATATTTGATCATACATTTCATGTATAGTCTTAACAAAAGGATTCATTATAAAATTGAATGTAATAGTTTTATCCTTATAAGTCGCAATTAACCTATTTTTATCAACACTTTGAAAAGGATAAATTTTATTGATGAAAGGTGTTCCAAGTATGACTGGAACTGAAAGTTTATTTTTAACAAGTAAAAAACTTAAAGGAATACAAGTGTCATTGACACAAACATATGCTTTTGGAAGTTTAAACTGAATATCAAGTTTATCTCCACCTGCTTGAGATAAAGTGTGAGTGGTTTTTTCAAAATATTTGGTAGGAATTAACCCTTCCTGTATGACATTCAAGTCTGCTCCAGTGTCAATTAAAGTAGTAAATTATTTAAAATATTGATTATCAATCCGAAGTAAGATTTTTACATACCATTTCTGGCCTGTAATAATTTCTAAAGTTTGAAGAAACTTATTAGATTTATCAGGGGTTTTATGTAATTGATCATCTCCCAAATTAATAATCTGATTGTCATCATTATTAACTAAATTATTATTTTTAAAAATTTCTTCTTGGAAAATAACTAGAGTTTCTAAATTAGAAATTCTTTTGTCATTACGTTTATCCTGAACTTTTAAATCTTTTATCTCAGACTTTAAAATATCTATTTCTTTTAAAATATCATGTAAAGAAGTAGGAGTAGGATTAGAGTCTTTTTTCTTACTCTGAAGAAGCTTATAAACTTCTTTCATGGTATAAGGATTTTTATTAGTAACGATATTATCATTATTGTACTTATTAGTACTTTGAGAAGTGCTAGGAATATTTTCAATAATCTTAGACCGTGTTTCAGGGTCTTGAATTGTTTTCAATAAATTTATCCATTGATCATTATCAAGGGTATTAATATAATTTTCTTGGAATTGAGATACCAAATTATAAAAATCATCCTTAATTGGACTAGTACAAGGTTTTCCCATACCACAAGGTGCACATTCCGAACTGGATGATTCAGAAGTATCGGAATTATTATCAATGATTTTGATATTATCATTACTAGAACTACTTGAACTGCCTTCGGTTTCACTATTAAGTTCATTATTGTCTAGAAATAATTTTGACAGTTTATCTTTAAGATCATCATCAATCTCTAAATTATTGATCTGTTTCTGAGTCCAGCAATCATTTGTCATGTGACCTTTTTTATTGCACTTAAAGCATCTTATTTGTTTGGAAGGAGTATAACCCTTTTTCCTATAATTCTTTTTATATTGTTGTCTCTGAAATTTCCTTTGAGATCTATCTTCTAATTTCTTCTTGGAATACTTCCTTTTTCTTATATTTATGGTAATTATGATCAATATTATTGTTCTTCTTTTTCTTAGACGTAGAAGGCATATCCATACCAAATTGTTCACAAAATTCACCCAATTGGTGTTTCTCAACTAGATTTTGGTGTTTTAGTTGTTGGTTAAGCTTAATCTCATTACAAAGGTTTAAACCTTCTTGAGTACAAACTTTTATTAATTGTCCATAATTATAACGTTCATAATAAATAGAAGCATCATTACCTCTAAGGGTCTTCCTCACTCTCTCAGCAAACAAATGAGGTAAACCATCAATAAATTTGGCTTTCCAATGAGAGCTATTAGTCTCTGGTAGTATCATAACTCTACTAAGAAATGTGTCTTTATACCATCTAAAATCAGTTAAACTTTTACACCTTTGATTTTGTAAAAGTGTCCTAGTTGATTCTTGATTATTAGCATATTGGCCAGTAAAATGGTCAACAATATTTATGACCAAAGTATAAACAGCCTGATGCGAAGTAACACCATTTTCAATTTTTACCGTATTATACATAGCCTGTTTTTCCTCTTCAGATAAATAATTATCCCACCAACCCTTTAGTTGACCAGTAAAACCTGCTACTATCATTTTAGCAACAGTAACGTCGTCATTATTAGAATTTTTACAAATAGTTGAATACATAAGCATCTTATGAACATGATTATGAATTTGTTTTTCAGAATAACAATCTATATTCCATTCATAAATATGAGTTCCACTATAACTATTATTAATGTGATACTCTTGCTCTTCATGAAGGAGGTCCATTGGTGATGGTCTAGTATTATAATATTGTGTATTAATCGGCTTATCAAACCATTTATTCTTTTTGATAACATTAACACTGTCATTATTTTCTGGATTTAATTCATCATCTAGGGTCTTGATACTAACACTGGCTACTTTATCAGCCAAAGTACTAATTAACTTTTCAGTTAATGCTGTTTCTTGATCAGACTTGAATTTAAAATTCTTTATTTCAGGTGGATCCTGAATATTAGGAATTCTAGAAGATGCAGTTTTAAATTTGTCCATTCTATCTTGAGCCAAATTATTCATTAAACTAATGATTTTGTCAGTCTTTTTATGTAAATCAGTAATATGATCACCAAGAATTTTTAAATATAAATTAGCATAATTATTTTGCTGAATTAAACCATTAATATGATTTGTAGTAATTACGGCTACATCGTTATCAAAAATTTTTGAAAGAGCCATATAACAGCATCCATCAAGCTTAAAAGATTGTAAAGGAGGATAAACTCCCTTTAAATCATCACCATTTAAAAGTTTGAAATTTCTCTCAAGCACAGTTAAATAATTAGATAGATAGGTAGCACAATACCAAGGAACAAAATGTATAATTTCTTTTTTTAAAATACAAAAATCATAAAATTCATCTTGAAGAATCTTTTGTTGACTATCATCAAAATTGTCAAAAAACTAATTTCTAAATTTTTCCCATATAGGAGAATTGAATTCACTACTAATAATCTTTCTGGCTTCTGAACCAGAGGTGAAATCCAATAAAGATGTATTAATCATTAAAATTAAAACTCATTTGAGACATAGTCTCCATATCCTTTATGGGTTGTCTTTTTAAAATTTTATCTGAATGAAGTCTTAAAACATCTTCCTCAGTTTCAATAATGTCTTCATCTCTTATTTGAGAAGTTGAGTATCTAGATGGGCTAGGAATATCTAGATCATGGTCTAAGGCTGAAATAAAAGTTCTATTAGAAATAGATCTAGTTAATCTAGAAGTACTACTTCTTGGTCTGAAATGATTGTCACCAAAATTTAGAGTAACCGTTCCTTCTGGAGTTTGTTTAACATCTAGCAAATTAGTTTGCATAATAGGTTGTGGAGGCATTGCCTTCACAATTGTCCAGTTTTCAGGAAAAGATATTTCTTCCCATTTAATAGATTTTCTAGTTGTAATATTAGATTTGTTACAATTAGTCTCAATAACAATAGTCTCATTAATAGACTTATCAGCTAATCTGCAATGGGGATTTAATTTGTATAAAGATATAAAATAAATTCTATAGCAAATACATATTAATTCGGATCCTTTAGCATAATTATAACCATGAGTCTTAACATTTAAAGTTAAAGCATCAAGAATATTAGTATCTGTTAAAGATAACTGTAAATTTGGATAAACATCAAAATAAACTGGGCCATGAGCTAAACTAGACTTGACCACTCCCATAATTGACTTTTGCCAATCTAAATTTCTACCATCTCTTAGAGCTGCTATAAAGCTTTCCGGTAATCCTTCAAGAGTTAAGGGTTTAAAATCCACTTGGACTAATCCTATGTGAATAAACTTATGATCAGATTTTCTGTAAGGTTCTATATCATAATCATTTAATAATTGAATGTACATCTCATCATTATTCAAAGAAATAGATTCTTCAGTAGTTTTTACTACTTGTTTAAAACCTATTCTTTGAAACCATCCTAATTTATAAATGGTTGTGGTATTAACACGTGGAATAGTATATTTGTTTAATAATTCAAGATCTTGAGGTAAATAAACCTCATTAGTGATACTGTTTTTAACAGTAGACTTGTTCATATTTATATGTTTTACCAACTTACTCATAATTTAAAACATGTTGAATTATGACTTAACTATTATAAACTCCCTATTATTCCATGGCTCTGATACCAAATATAACCGGACCTTTACAGACTTATCAATGTAATACATGAAAAGGTGGTACTCAAGAGTACGTACATTACTAGTGATTCGGATTTTACCATAAAGTGTTAAATTTGAACCTGTTTAAACCTATAGGGTACTGCAAAAAAGCCAGCGCCTTCTATCGGGATACAGCAAACGGTGCGGTACACCCACACAGGTCGTTAGTTCAAACTGAACATAATATGTACCCTCACTAAACCCTCATCAATTACGTTGATAAGTAATAAAACCAGTTAGAAAAATAACATAACCATGGTCAAATAGGTAGTTTAGTCAAGTCTTGTCATAATTCAACAAAGGATTTAGCCTATAAGGCTCATCCTTTAGAGTATAAAAAATAAAAATAAATACAAAAATTAAAGAAACAACTTACAAACTTAATGTTGTAACCAGTAGATGAGGAACGCTTAGTAAACTTTTATTATAAAGAGAGAAGATTTACAAGTGAGAGATAGAGATAGAGCCAGGAAAAGCCTGCTTTCAACAATAAAAAACGCATCCTTTTATAGGCAAGGAGCGGGAAACAGACGAATTACATAACAGAAGATTTATTGTGTGCTTTATAAAAGCAAAACAAAATTCAAGGTATTACTCAAGTGTGCTTTTGAAACACACAAAAATAGGCATGCATTATTTTACGCATCTTTTCCCTAATATTCTAAATGTGTGCACCTTTTCTTAGTGCTCATAATAACACATCCAATGGTCCTTATTAACCTTTGAAACTATTTGCCAAGTCATGAAAAATCTGGGTATTTTTGTTAATATCATCTGCTATAATATTGTCCTCTTCTGGATTTTGAGCGTCTTGTAAAATATCAAATTTGTTTTTGCTGCTTGATGCCATAGATATCGCCATAGAAGTATCACTTTTCTGTGATTTGTCATCATCATTGTTGGCCTTTTGAGCCAAAGCCTTTTGAGCTAAAGCGAAATAATGTTGAACAATTTCTTCCTCTGTTTTGTCCTGGATATTATCCAAGGATTCAGAATGAACACCATCTGAATGACCATCCTCATTATTGAGATAAAGAATAGTAAAACTATCAATCTTTTCTTGAATAAGATCAAGAGTAGAACTACAATTGAGTTTTTTAGTGTTTTTATTTTCTCTGAGCATAGTGTCCCAGAAGCGAGAATATGATTCTCTTTTTAAACAAAATAATTTTTCTTGGGTATAACCCGTTTTTGGATTAAATTTTCAAATCCAAAGAATAGAAAATTCAATAAAAAATTGCATTTGGATAATTCCAGGAATATTATCCTCTGGAACCTTTGGTATAACATCTTTCCATTCATTATATAGATCTCTAAATAATTGAGGTAATATTTCCTCTGATGTTCCATAGAACTGCCACCATTTTATTAACCAGGGCGGTATAGTTTGGTTATAAATTTCTTGGTTAATTTTTATGAACCAAGTATGACTTCTGTTGTCATTTTCATATAAAAAAGTTTTATCAAATGCTTGAATATAATCCCAATAATTATACTCAATACGAGTTCCTTTGATAATTAAGGATTTTGTTTTGAGAGGAGTGATTCCCCATTTTTCAATGGATATAACCTTTCTGATTATAATTTTTGAGAAATTATAAATTTCTGCATCAATAGTAGTGAAATGATTGATTTCACAACCATTTGATGAAAGTATGTTTTCATAAAAAATCTGTTTTTATATGACTCCATTGTATAATTGCTATTTATGAGATATCTCTCACATAGAAGCCAGGGCTGATCTTCCCATCTTTTATCAGACATATTAAGAAAGAGTATAATCCTTTCTTCTTGGTTTTTAACCATTTTTTCTTTTTCATCAATTGATTCCTTAATTATCTTCCTAAAGGAAGGAGAGACTTTATCTTGTCCCTTTTGTTTCCATAATCTGAACTCATCGAGTTCTTCTTTTTCTATGATTCCATCATTGAAAGATTTAGCTATAAGCTTTCTGTTTCCATGCTGGATCAAGATATTACTTGGTCCTGATTCTGAATTACCTCCCTTATTAGGGAAATATCTTCCTCTCCCTCTATTAGAGGGATAAGTGTCACGACCAGTACCACGATACATTCCTGAAAGATTAAACATTAAACAGATAAATACTCCCTTGTTAAAAAATCTGGGAGATGGTTTTCAGAACCTTTTTTATAAAATATTTCAAAATCAAAAGGGGCTAAATGTGCTTGCCATCTTGCAAACATCTGTTTGGAAACATCATGTTTAAAATCTTTTTGAAACATAAATTTCGCAGAACTGCAATCTGTCCTAATTATAAATTTTTGATTATAATATATATATATATATATATATATATATATATATATATATATATATATTTATATATATATATATATATATATATATATATATATATATATATATACACACACACACATAAACTCATTCAATAATTCAATTCATCACTTGATACATATGATAATCCAATTTACGAAAATTCCAATAATAAGTCCACGTATTACACGGCCCTAGGCCAATCATCACTACATATTACTTACCTCAATCAGTATCCTGCAACAAAGTTAGAAATTTCTATCTTAAGGCAAATAATTGACCCTTAAAACACAAACTACTTTCTAACTACCCCACTCGTTCAATTTCTCTCCGTACTCGTTTAATTTCTTTCAAGGTGATCGGTTCGAAACTGAAAGGGCCAGAAGTTTAGTGTGAGGGGGTCCCTACTCATCCCAAGCCTAAGGGGGTTCATAACAGTTTCTACCCGGGTTCATTTTATTAGACACATCCTAAGTTCATTGGGTTCAGTTGTTTTAGGCCTGAGGAACGTCGGCTCGGATACCACTTTGTAACACCCCCATTTATTTAAGAGCCTTTACTAGGCATACCTAGATAAATGTAAGTATTACCATCTCAGTTTCCTGAGTTAGTGATTACAAAGATAAATGAAACCATAGTACTTTAAATAAATTTAACGATTAATGGTTTTATTACAATGTTTCAAACTTAATAACTATAAAGTAATTAAATGCATTTGCAGCGGAAATTAAATAAAGCAAATAACGAAATAATAATTGTACAAGCTAAGTGATCTAGACTTCTAAGTAGCCATCCAATCACACGTATCCCATGCTCTCATATTAGCCAACTCAAGTACCTATTATTTAATCTGATCCCCAATTAACCGGCATCAATTAAA
Organism: Silene latifolia; assembly: GCF_048544455.1. NCBI lineage: Eukaryota > Viridiplantae > Streptophyta > Magnoliopsida > Caryophyllales > Caryophyllaceae > Silene > Silene latifolia. Next base: position 25,638,445 of record NC_133532.1, read on the forward strand.
GCGGTCATCATTTTATTTTGACACAACACACAACATCAACCAAAGGTCGAGTAGGATATATAAACAATAGTATAAAACTCAATAACAAATATGCATGATATGTAAATGCAATGCAGTTGCGCTTATCACCCGAGACACTCATTCATTGTAGTACTACGGTTTTCTATGTCTATCGGTACTCTATCGAGTGGGGCTTACTATGTCGAGTAAGTATGATTTTATACAAAACAGTAGGTGACCTGATGGGTACTCAATCGAGTACGAGTGACACTCGATCAAGTAAGGGGCACTCGATCGAGTAAGACACTTACTCGATCGAGTAACTGAGTCTTACGGGTTATTTTAGCCGGGTTTTGTTAATAACGCGTGATTAGTATAAAAGGTTTTTGTCATCTTCCTTAATCACTTTTACACCTTTCTAAAGCCTTTCAAAATAAAAAGAAGTTACGTAGTTCTCTTCCATCACGTTATTAGAAAATCCTAAGGGCTAGGATCGTCGGATTGTCTTATTCTTTACACCGTTGAGTTCGTCGCGTCGAGGGTAAGATTCTTTTATAATTTTTATAATGTTTTGTTGAGTTTAGTTAAAACCCTAATTGGGTAGATTTGGGGGTTTTGGATGTATTGTGTTGATTAGGCGTTAATTATGTGAATATATGTTATAGGAGGAGGATTCGTAGAGGAACATTACTGATTAGCTGTTGTGACGGTCTTGTGATTGCTATCCCAGGTATGGTTTCCCTAATCGGTTATTGTTTACATGGTATTGTTAATGGTTGATCGTTGTTGATTTATATCATATCGGAATTGATAAATAGTAATTGTTGTGGTATAATGTGGTTGTTGTATAACTGTCTGTGCTTTGCGAGGTGCGTCCTTGGCTGAGTGGAGTCACTTGCGGGAGTGGATTCAAGCCCTTGATTCGCCCACTATGGAACCCGCCACAGAGGGAATGTGTACATTTAGGAACATGGGTTATCGCTCAGATGAGATGAGTGGGGCTTAGGTGGGAACGGTTGCGGTCCCCCACTGGTGGTGTGGAATACTTGTTGCGATGAGTATTCTGGCAGGACTACACACTTTAGTGTGTAGTGAGGTGTGTGGAGATATGATGGAGGTTGGATGTTTGTTGTATTGCCTTTGTTGTATTGTGATGTAAACAGTAACTGACCCCGGTTTAAATGTTTTGAAAACTGTGGTGATCCATTTGGGGATGGTGAGCAGTTATTGAGCAGGTATAAGATGATGCGCATGGGATAGCTGGGTTGAGTTGCCACGAGATATCTAGAAGTCTTCCGCTGTGTCATAAACATTCTTTTACATTGTTTTAGTTGGTTTGACAGTTTTGAGGAACAGTTGTATTTACTTTATCAGTTTTGGTTTGGGACTTGTATCACATTAAATTCATTTATTAAAGTACGTTCTTTATTGTCTATTTGATATACATTGCCTCGGGTAACCGAGATGGTAGCACATCAATGCTTTAAGTGGTCTTAGTAAGGCACTTGGGGTATGGGGGTGTTACAAAGTGGTATCAGAGCGACGATTTTGGAACCTGTAACTAATGAACCCAATGAACTTAGGGAGTCAAAATAAAATGAACCCGAGTAGGAGTTGTTAGATGCTAATGCAAAGACTTGGGAGACGTCCTAAAGTTGCGATCTCGCCCTATAACTTTGAACCGGTCACTATGGGGTGTGGCTTGGGATCGATATGTATTTATCTAAGTATGTTGCATGTCTATATAGAAATGTGTTGTGTGAATCGGTGGATGAATGCATGTGGAGGTTGGGGGATGTTGTGGTGAAAGGTGATCAGTAACATGAGTAAGTGTGTTGATTGAATAACGGAATTGCATGATGAATGATTTTTAATGTGGCTTATTGAAAACATGTGAAATAGGGTGTTGTTTGTTATGTATACACGTATGTTATCGCTTTAAATATATATATTCGGTTGGAAAGTGTTGAGTTAATCATGCGGGTAGTATACGAGTCAGCATGACTCGATCGAGTGGAGGGCACTCGATCGAGTAGGTGAGGGACTCGATCGAGTGTGTAATAATACGGTTTTATGAGTCTCTGGGTACTCTATCGAGTAGGCCTTACTCTGTCGAGTAAGGGTGAGTTGCAGTTTAAAATAATTTCTGACCTGTTGGGTACTCGATCGAGTAACGTAGATACTCGATCGAGTAAGGGGGCACTCGATCGAGTACCTTAGCTACTCGATCGAGTAAGCCAGCTTTCTGGGGATGATTTCTCGGGTTTTGTTAATAATGCGATTAAGTATATAATAACTTCCGTCATTGTTCTTTAAACACTTTTAAAACCTAATCACTTTCAAAAAGAGAAATCAAAGTACGTTCTTCGCATCAATCGCATTGTTGGCAAATCCCGGAGCTTGGAAGGTCGGATTTTAACTTGCTTTATACCGTTGTGAAACTTGTGTCGAGGGTAAGACCTATATACCGTTTTTATAGTATTTCGTCAAAGTTGGTTAAACCCTAATATTGGGATTTGGGGGTTTTGTTGTATTTTGTGATTAGTAGTAATTATATGTTTGTATGTTAGGAGGAGGATTTGTAGAAGAGGCATTTTGATATCAGCTGTGAGACCGTCTGATTATGTTGCTTTCCAGGTAGGGTTTCCCTACTCAGTATTAGTCCCATAATGTGTTGTTGATGTGTTGTGGTTGTTGAATATTATCGTAATTGTATTGTGACGGTTGCTGATTGTGATTGGTTGTCTCTGGTTCTCGAGATGCGTTCTCGGCTGAGTGGAGTCACTTGCGGGAGTGGCTTCACGCCCTAGTTTCGCTCTTTGTGGAACCCGCCACGGAAGGGGATGTGCACATTAATGGGACAGGGTTATCGCTCGGTATGATGAGCGGGGCTTAGGTGGGAACGGCTGCGGTCCCCCACTGGCAGGGCTGGTCCACTGGACAGTCAGTGACGGAGATTGATGGGAGTGGTGTGATTGTGTGTGTGTGACTGTATGAGTTGCATGTTTACCGTATTGTTGGTTTATATATTTATTGTGAGATTAGTACTGACCCCGTTTAATGTTTTAAAAACTGTGGTGATCCATTCGGGGATGGTGAGTAGTTATTGAGCAGGTATGAGTCGAGTTAATGGGATAGCTGGGATGTCCCACCGTCTTATGATAGAAGTCTTCCGCTGTAGCTTAGTAGTTTCATAAACATTTCAGTTAGCTCAGTAGACAGTTGGTTTGAGAACATGTATTCGTATTTTGGTTTTGGTTTTGAGATTGTAACCTTTCACTAAAGTTATACTATTTAAATGTTGTTTCGTTATTGCCTTATGATTATCATTGCCTCGGGTAACCGAGATGGTAGTATCCTTATACCTGAGTGGTCCTGGTAAGGCACTTGGAGTATGGGGGTGTTACAAATGGTATCAGAGCGACGATCCTGAAACCTGTAACCAATGAATCTAATGAACATAGGGAGTCAATTAAAATGAACCCGGGGTAAAGGTTGTAGGAGCTAATGCAAAGGCTTGGGAGACGTCCTAAAGTCGCGAACTCGCCCTACAATTTTGAACCGGTCACATGGGGGGTGTATGTCAAGGTCGTATGTGTTGTTTGTTAGCTTGTGTGTGGATGTGATGAAGTATGTTGTAATTGTTGGATGTTTGGGAGTAGAAGGTTGAGATTGTGAATGAAAGGTTGGTGAAGTATATAGAACTGTTGTTTGAGCAAGAAGCATGTTGGATGTTTACTATGTGGCGTTTGATAACATGATATAATTGTTTTGTTGATCGTATGAAAGGCTTGGTAGAATTGCATGCTTAACTATAGTATAATTTTGGATTTATAAAGTTGTATAGTATGTTTGGATATGATATAGCATGCGGGTAGCATATTCGAGTTAGCATGACTCGATCGAGTGGGTCTGACTCGATCGAGTGGATATATGACGATTTTGCAACCAGAATCGTGTTTTTGGGCACTCGATCGAGTACCTCAGGCACTCGATCGAGTAGAGGGTAACTCGATCGAGTAGCGGGGCTACTCGGTCGAGTATGTTAGAGATCAGAAGGTCTGTTTGGGGTCTGATGTCGGGGCACTCGATCGAGTATGGTGGGCACTCGATCGAGTAGCCTCTTACTCGATCGAGTAGGTTTGGGCACTCGATCGAGTGTGTTCGGGCCATCTGGTTTTCGTGTTTTGGGGTTATAGTGCGTATGTTTATATCTACCCTTTCTTATATAGTTTCAAGATGCCGCCCAAGAGAAACGCTTTGTATGCGAGAGCTGAGACCATGAACATAGATGATATCGTTAAGATGTTGGAGCATCAGGATGCTCTTACCGAGGCCTTAAAGAAAGTGGGAAAGGATAAGGAGGTTGATCACTCTAAGATCAGCCTTTATATAGCGAGGTTTAACCCAAAAGAGTATAAGGGAACCGGGGAACCAAACCTTCTTGACAACTGGCATCGTGAGATGGAGAACATACTAGACTTGGTTCACTGTCCTGATGAGATGAGAGTAGAATAAGCTGCGTTCTACCTGAGGGAAGCAGCTGGTGAGTGGTGGGACAAGGTGAAGGTGAGTGCTAGAGAGTTGTATACGAACCAGGGCTTACCTGTCATACCCTGGGAAGAGTTTCGGAGGGCTATGAGGAAAGAGTTTGTACCGGAACATGTGAGGAGTAAGCTGAGAGAGGAGTTTGATGGGTTTAAGATGACATCTGATATGTCAGTTGCTGAGTACTACAAACAGTTTAATGAGAAGTCTAGGTATGCTGAGGATATGGGTTTGAGTGAGGAGAACCTGGCGCTGAGGTTTGAGAGGGGGTTGACCCCTAAGATTATGGATAAACTACCCGTGGGAGTCCTTACTGATGTTAAGGAAGCTTATGAGAGGGATGGGAGAGCTGAGTGGTTGGTGGAGATGGCTCAGGAGAGACTAGGTGTTGAGAAAAGAAAGGCTGAGAGTGAGGGTGGTGGCCAACCTAGTCACAAGAAAGGCAACCACAATCAAGCTAGAGGGTTTTCTGCTGGGTCAGGGTTCAGTGCTGGGGCTTCCTTTGGGCGTGGCCGTGTGAGTAGCAGTGGTAGTTGGGGAATAACTTGCTTTGGCTGTGGCGGTGTAGGCCACAAGAGACATGAGTGCACGAGTTCACCGGGAGCTTTTCAGGGATCGGCTCGGGGGAGCTATTCTCAGGGACCTGCACAGAGTTATGCGAGCAACAGAGCAGGTGGGTCATGGTCTAACCGGGGAAGTCAGAGCTATCAGGGTGGAGGTAACCGCAATGGCGGTAATTCTTATCAGAAACCAGCTACGAACAACAACAACAATCAGGGGTCCGGTGCTAAGCCGACCACATCAACAAGATCTTGTCGGGGAGGTGGACGGAAGACCGATGGAAAGTTGTTCATGATGGACAAGAAAGCAGCTGAGGATGATGCACATGTTATCACTGGTACTTTTCTTGTTAACGGTATTCATACCTTTGTTTTGTTTGATTCGGGGGCATCTCAGTCGTTTGTATCTTCGAGTCATGTTAAACGGTTGGGTTTGAGGGTATATGAGTCTATAAGTGAGAAAGTTTTTATACCTTTGGGTGAGTCTGTACCATGTGGGAGGTTGTATAGAGATGTACCTATGATAGTTGGGCAAGTTAATCTACCTGTAGAATTGCTAGAGTTTCCTTTTGACGGTTTTGAGGTGATAGTCGGGATGGATTGGTTGGGAAAGTATAAAGCTAAGATAGACTGTCATCAAAAGAAAGTGTCTTTGAGAGGGCCTAAGGGTGTTAGTGTATCTTATCGTGGGTTTCTAGTCAAACCCAAAGTCAAGTTGATTGCAGCTGTCACCTTGAAATCTTATCTGAGGAAGGGATGCCCTTTGATCTTGTGCCATGTGAGAGATGACCGGATAGAGAGTCCGACGAGTTGATCGAGATACCAGTGGTGGGAGAGTTTGCGAGATGTTTTTCGAGAGGAGATTCCGGGGTTGCCACCGAAGAGGGAGATAGATTTCACGGTTGAGTTGAAACCGGGGACGGGGCCAATCTCTAAGGCACCGTACCGGATGGGTCCTAAAGAGATGGAGGAGCTCAGGAAACAGTTAGATGATCTGATAGAGAAGGGATACATTAGACCTAGTGTATCGCCGTGGGGAGCACCAGTTCTTTTTGTGAAGAAGAAAGATGGGAGTTTGAGGTTGTGCATAGACTACAGAGAGCTGAACCGAGTGACGGTGAAGAACAAGTATCCTTTGCCAAGGATAGATGACCTGTTTGATCAGCTGAGTGGTGCATCAGTCTTTTCTAAGATTGATTTGAGGTCGGGGTACCATCAGGTGAAGATTAGAGAGGTGGACATACCAAAGACAGCTTTCACGTCGAGGTATGGCCATTATGAGTATGTGGTGATGCCGTTTGGGTTATCTAATGCACCGGCTGTGTTTATGGATTTGATGAACAGAGTCTTCATACAGTTTTTGGACAAGTTTGTGGTGGTGTTTATCGATGACATATTAGTCTACTCCAAGACTAAGGAGGAGCACGAGGAGCATCTGAGGATTGTGTTACAGACTTTGAGGGAGCATGAGCTTTATGCTAAGCTGTCCAAGTGTGAGTTCTGGTTAGAGAAAGTTGCTTTTCTGGGGCATGTGATCTCTAAGGAGGGAGTAGCTGTGGATCCGGCAAAGATTGAGGCAGTGACAAAGTGGGAAGCACCAAAGAATGTTGCTGAGATCAGGAGTTTCTTGGGTTTAGCTGGATACTACAGATGGTTCGTGAAAGATTTCTCCAAGATAGCTAGACCCATGACAGCTTTGATGAGGAAAGAGAACAGGTTTCGTTGGGATGAGAGTTGTGAGACGGCGTTCCAAACATTAAAGGAGCGTTTGACCACAACTCCTATCTTAGCATTGCCTGAAGGGATTGAGAACTTTGAGGTTTATACAGATGCCTCAAAGAATGGGTTGGGATGTGTGTTGATGCAGAACAGTAAGGTGATTGCCTATGCTTCTAGGCAATTGAAGCCGTATGAGGAGAACTATCCTACACAAGATCTGGAGTTGGGTGCAGTGGTGTTTGCTCTCAAGATATGGAGACATTACCTTTATGGAGCAATCTTTAAGGTATTTTCGGATCACAAGAGTCTCAAGTACATCTTCACACAAAAGGAGTTGAACATGAGACAGAGGAGGTGGATGGAGCTGATTGGCGATTATGACATGGAAATTATCTCCCATGAAGGGAAAGCCAATGTTGTTGCAGATGCTTTGAGTAGAAAGAGTGTACATTCTTTGTGTACAGCTCTATCTTTGATGAGGTTGAGAGATGAGGTAGCGAAGTTTGGGATACACATGATGCAGAGAGGGGATGCCATGGGAGATTTGACAGTACAGCCTGATCTTTATGATGATATTCGAGGTAAACAGGCGTTGGATCCTATGATAGTTGAGTGGAGAGCTGGAGTAGAGAAAGGGACAGTGTCTCGATTCTCTATTCATACAGATGGTAGTTTGAGGTTCGATGGTAGATGGTGTGTCCCTAATGATGAGGAGCTGAAAACGACTATCATGACAGAGGCGCATAGTACACCATATTCACTGCATCCAGGTGGTGACAAGTTGTACAAAGATTTAAAGAACACGTTTTGGTGGCCTGGGATGAAGAAATAAACAGCTGAGTTTGTGGCCCGTTGTTTGACATGCCAGAGAGTTAAAGGGGAACAACGACGACCACAAGGTAAGATTCAGTCTTTAGAGGTACCTGAGTGGAAGTGGGAATCCTTTTCTATGGATTTTATCGTGGGTTTGCCAAAGAGTCAACAGGGTAACAATATGATATGGGTAATAGTGGATCGACTGACCAAGTCAGCTCACTTTGTGCCAATGAAAGATACATGGACTAAAGCACAATTAGCTATGGCTTATCGAAAGAATGTGCTTAAGTTACATGGAGTCCCTAAGGACATAGTGTCTGACAGAGATGCGAGATTTATATCAAGGTTTTGGAAAGAGTTGCAGGAATCTTTGGGAACAACTTCGAAGATGAGTACAGCATTTCATCCTGCGACAGACGGTCAGACTGAGAGGACGATCAAGACTCTTGAGGATATGTTACGAACTTGTGTGATGGACTTTGGTGGTAGCTGGGAACAGAGGTTGGATTTGATAGAGTTTTCTTACAACAACAGCTATCACACTAGTATTGGCATGGCACCGTTTGAGGCTTTATATGGGAGGAGATGTAGGAGTCCAATTTGTTGGGACGACAGTGCTGAGGCAGTGGTTCTAGGACCAGAGATGGTACATGAGATGGTTGAACAGAATAAGATGATCAGGGAACGGATGAGAGCAATTCAGGATAGGCAAAAGAGTTATGCAGATCTACATCGCCGGGATATAGAGTTTCAGGTTGGGGATAAGGTTCTTCTGAAAGTGTCTCCTATGCGTGGGGTTATGAGATTTGGGAAGAAAGGCAAGCTAAGTCAGAAGTTCATCAGGCCTTATGAGATCTTAGAGCGGGTTGGAGAGGTTGCATATCGTCTGGCTTTACCAGCTGCGTTAGAGAGAGTGCATAATGTGTTTCATGTATCGCAGCTGCGGAAGTATGTGAGTGACCCGTCACATGTGTTAGAGGCAGAGAGCTTAGAGCTAGATGAGTCTTTATCATATCTTGAGGTACCTAAGAAGATTCTTGACCGGAAGGTTAGGAAGACTAGGAGTGGTGAGACAGTTTTGCTTAAGATCCTTTGGTCTAACCACGAGACTCTACATGGGAGGCAGAGGAGGCCATGAGAGAGCGTTACCCTTTCCTTTTTGATCAGGTATGTATGGTTACGGGGACGTAACCTTGTTTCTTTTAGGGGGGTAGGAGATGATCGCGAAGAGTTTTTAAGAGTTTTTATACCCTTTTGTATGTTGTGTCGGTATGTTGTCGGGTTGAGTTTGGGTTAGTAACATGTTTTATGTTGAGTTTTGTTTTGGGTGTTGAGTCGGGAGTGTTGTAGTGTGAGTCTTTGTTTTGTTGTGGTTTGAACTTCGGGGACGAAGTTCTTTTTAAGGAGGGAAGACTGTAATACTACGGTTTTATGAGTCTCTGGGTACTCAATCGAGTAGGCCTTACTCTGTCGAGTAAGGGTGAGTTGCAGTTTAAAATAGTTTCTGACCTGTTGGGTACTCGATCGAGTAACGTAGATACTCGATTGAGTAAGGAGGCACTCGATCGAGTACCTTAGCTACTCGATCGAGTAGCCGGTTTACGGGGGATGATTTCTCGGGTTTTGTTAATAATGCGATTAAGTATATAATAACTTCCATCATTGTTCTTTAAACACTTTTAAAACCTAATCACTTTCAAAAAGAGAAATCAAAGTACGTTCTTCGCATCAATCGCATTGTTGGCAAATCCCGGAGTTTGGAAGGTCGGATTTTACCTTTCTTTATACCGTTGTGATCCTTGCGTCGAGGGTAAGACCTATATACCATTTTTATAGTATTTCGTCAAAGTTGGTTAAACCCTAATATTGGGATTTGGGGGTTTTGTTGTATTTTGTGATTAGTAGTAATTATATGTTTGTATGTTAGGAGGAGGATTTGTAGAAGAGGCATTTTGATATCAGCTGTGAGACCGTCTGATTGTGTTGCTTTCCAGGTAGGGTTTCCCTACTCAGTATTAGTCCCATAATGTGTTGTTGATGTGTTGTGGTTGTTGAATATTATCGTAATTGTATTGTGACGGTTGCTGATTGTGATTGGTTGTCTCTGGTTCTCGAGATGCGTTCTCGGCTGAGTGGAGTCACTTGCGGGAGTGGCTTCACGCCCTAGTTTCGCCCTTTGTGGAACCCGCCACGGAAGGGGATGTGCACATTAATGGGACAGGGTTATCGCTCGGTATGATGAGCGGGGCTTAGGTGGGAACGGCTGCGGTCCCCCACTGGCAGGGCTGGTCCACTGGACAGTCGGTGACGGAGATTGATGGGAGTGGTGTGATTGTGTGTGTGTGACTGTATGAGTTGCATGTTTACCGTATTGTTGGTTTATATATTTATTGTGAGATTAGTACTGACCCCGTTTAATGTATTAAAAACTGTGGTGATCCATTCGGGGATGGTGAGTAGTTATTGAGCAGGTATGAGTCGAGTTACTGGGATAGCTGGGATGTGCCACCGTCTGATGATAGAAGTCTTCCGCTGTAGCTTAGTAGTTTCATAAACATTTCAGTTAGCTCAGTAGACAGTTGGTTTGAGAACATGTATTCGTATTTTGGTTTTGGTTTTGAGATTGTAACCTTTCACTAAAGTTATACTATTTAAATGTTGTTTCGTTATAGTCTTATGATTATTATTGCCTCGGGTAACCGAGATGGTAGTATCCTTATACCTGAGTGGTCCTGGTAAGGCACTTGGAGTATGGGGGTGTTACAGAGTGGGTGTGACTCGATCGAGTGAGGTGTTTATCATTTTTGAACGGTGTACTATTTTTGGGCACTCGATCGAGTAGGATAGGGGACTCGATCGAGCGAGGTCAACTCGATCGAGTAGGTAGTGGGCTCGATCGAGTAAGGTTTTTGATGCATTCTGGTCAGGTTTTGGAGTCGAGGCACTCGATCGAGTAAGTGGGCAACCGATCGAGTGGCCTCAACTCGATCGAGTAGGTTGTGTTGCTCGATCGAGTAGGTTCTGCACAGGTCATATACGTGTTTGAGTTGTGGGACGTGTGTCTATGTTTACCTTTTCTCTTATATAGTTCAAAGATGCCGCCAAAGAGAAATGCGCTGTATGCTAGGGCTGAGATGATGAGTATTGATGAGATAGTTAAGATGCTAGAGCATCAAGATGTGCTTACAGAAGCTCTAAAGAAATTTGGGAAAGATAAAGAGGCTGGGGTGGATTTCGGTAAGATGAGCATCAACATCGCTCGTTTTAACCCAAAAGAGTACATGGGTACAGGTGCGCCAATCTTTCTTGATAATTGGCACAGAGAGATGGAGAATATACTTAATGTGGTTCACTGCCTTGGGAACTTTAGAGTGGAACAAGCTGCGTTCTACTTGAGGGATGCGGCCGGAGAATGGTGGGATAAGGTTAGGGAGAGTGCTCTAGACCTATATGTGAAAAAGGGGATGTCTGCTATACCTTGGGGTGAGTTCAAGAAAGCTATGCAACGAGAGTTTGTGCCGGAACATGTGCGTAGTAAGTTGAGAGAGGAGTTTGATGATTTCAAGATGACTCTGAATATGACAGTGGCCGAGTACTATCACAAGTTCAATGAGAAGTCTAGGTACGCTGAGGATATGGGGCTGAGTCAGGAGAACTTAGCGTTAAGGTTTGAGAAGGGTTTGACACCTAGGATCATGGAGAAGCTACATGTAGGAGACCTTACTGAAGTTAAGGAAGTGTATGAGCGAGCCGGGAGATCTGAGAGGTTGGTCGAGATGGCAAAGGAGAATAGGGAGAGAGGTTCTGAGAAGAGGAAGGCTGAGAGTAAGGGTGGTGGTCAGTCTAGTGACAAGAGGGGTGGCCATAACCAGGCAAGGGCTTATTCGTCGGGATCGGGCTTTAGTGGTGGAGCTTCTTTTGCGCGTGGCCGAGGTGGTCGGTAGTAGCAGCTGGGGAATATCTTGCTTTAACTATGGCGGTATGGGCCACAAGAGACATGAGTGCACCAGTGTTGTGGGCAGGGGTTTCCAGAGACCATCACAGGGGAGTTTCTCTCAGGGTCCATCTTAGAGTTATGCTAGTAACAGGTCGGCTGAGTCATGGAACAATCAGGATGGTCAGAGTAACAACAACGGTGGGGCTAACCGCAATGGCGTTAATTCATATCAAAGACCAGCAACGAACAACAACCAGGGGTCGGCTGCTAAGCCATCTACTTCTGCTAGTACTGTCCAGGGAGGTGGACAGAAGACCAGTGGCAAGCTTTTCATGATGGAGAAGAAATCAGCTGAGGATGATGCTCACGTAATCACGGGTACTTTTCTTGTTAATGGTGTCTTTACCTTTGTTTTGTTTGATTCGGGGGCGTCACAATCTTTTGTATCGTCAGGTCATGCTAAGCTTTTGGGTTTGAGAGAGTTTGAGTCTGTAAAAGAGGAAGTTTTTATACCGTCGGGTGAGTCTGTATCTTGTGGGAGGTTGTATAAGGGTGTGTCTATCATAGTTGGGCAGGTTGACCTACCAGTGGACTTGTTAGAGTTTCCTATGGATGGTTTTGAGATGATAGTTGGCATGGATTTGTTGGGTAAGTATAAAGCTAGAATAGACTATCACCAAAAGAGAGTCGCTTTAAGAGGTCTTAAGGGAGTTAGTGTGTCTTATCGTGGGTTTTTTGTCAAACCCAAAGTCAAAGTGATTGCAGCGGTGACATTGAAGTCTTATCTGAGGAAGGGGTGTCTGTTGATTCTATGTCATGTGAAAGACCATAGTATGGTGAGTTCGACAGTTGATCAGATACCAGTGGTGGGAGAGTTTCCAGATGTCTTTCTGGAGGAGATACAAGGTTTACCACCAAAGAGGGAGATAGATTTCAGTGTGGAGTTGAAACCAGGGACGGGACCAATCTCTAAGGCCCCTTACCGCATGGGTCCTAAGGAGTTGGAAGAGCTGAAGAAACAACTGGATGATTTGATTGATAAGGGATACATTAGACCTAGTGTATCACCGTGGGGAGCACCAGTTCTTTTGTGAAAAAGAAAGATGGGAGTTTGAGGTTGTGCATCGACTACAGAGAGTTGAACAGGGTCACAGTGAAGAACAAGTATCCTTTGCCAAAATTAGATGATTTGTTTGACCAGTTGAACGGGGCAGCAGTCTTTTCTAAGATTGATTTGAGGTCGGGTTACCATCAGGTGAAGATTCGGGATGAGGACATACCAAAGACAGCTTTTACATCGAGGTATGGTCCCTATGAGTATGTTGTGATGCCGTTTGGGTTATCTAATGCACCTGCAGTGTTTATGGATTTGATGAACCGGGTCTTCAGTCAGTTTTTGGATTGGTTTGTGGTGGTCTTCATCGATGATATCTTAGTCTATTCTAAGACTAAGGAGGAGCATGAGGAGCACTTGAGGTTGGTATTGCAGACTTTGCGTGACAATCAGCTGTATGCAAAATTGTCAAAGTGTGAGTTCTGGCTCGAGGAGGTTGCTTTTCTGGGGCATGTGATATCTAAGAAGGGTGTAGCTGTGAATTCGGCAAAGATTGAGGCAATCAATCGATGGGAAGCACCGAAGAATGTGGCAGAGATCAGGAGTTTCTTCGGTTTGGCAGGGTACTACCGTCGGTTTGTGAAAGACTTTTCTAAGATAGCCAGACCTATGACAGCGTTGATGAGGAAAGAGAACAGGTTTCGTTGGGATGAAAGTTGTGAGACGGCGTTCCAAAATTTAAAGGAGCGTTTGACAACAACTCCAGTCTTGGCATTACCTAAAGGTTGTGAGAACTTTGAGGTATATACAGATGCTTCAAAGAATGGTTTGGGATGTGTGTTGATGCAGAACCGAAAAGTGATTGCTTATGCTTCTAGGCAATTGAAGCCTTATGAAGAGAACTATCCGACACATGATCTGGAGTTGGGTGCAGTTGTGTTTGCTCTCAAGATTTTGAGCCATTATCTTTATGGGGCTACCTTTAAGGTGTTTTCGGATCACAAGAGTCTCAAGTACATCTTCACTCAAAAGGACCTGAACATGAGACAAAAGAGGTGGATGGAGCTGATATGGGATTATGACATGTATATTATATACCATGAAGGGAAGGCAAACGTGGTTGCAGATGCGCTGAGCAAGAAGAGTATGCATTCTCTATGCACAGCTATGTCTTTGATGAGATTGAGAGATGAGGTGGGGAAGATGGGGATACATATGATACAGAAAGGGGATGCTATAGGGGACTTGACAGTGGAGCCAGATCTTTATGATGATATTCGTAGGAAACAGGCTTTGGATCCTAAGATTGAGGAGTGGAGAGCTGGAGTAGAGGAAGGGACAGTGTCTCGGTTCTCTATTCATACAGATGGCAGTGTAAGATTTGATGGCAAGTGGTGTGTTCTTAATGATGAGGATTTGAGGAAAATGATCATGACAGAGGCTCATTGCACACCATATTCGGTACATCCAGGCGGTCACAAGTTGTATAAAGATTTAAAGAAGACTTTCTGATGGCCTGGGATGAAGAAAGAAACAGTTGAGTTTGTGGCTCAATGTTTGACATGTCAGAGGGTTAAGGGAGAGCAGCGACGACCACAAGGTAAGATTCAATCTCTTGAGGTACCTGAATGGAAATGGGAGTTTATCTCTATGGATTTTATAGTGGGTTTGCCGAGAAGTCAACAGGGTAACAACATGATATGCGTAATAGTTGATCGTTTGACCAAGTCAGCTCACTTTATGCCGATGAAAGATAATTGGACCAAGATACAGTTAGCTTTGGCTTATAGGAAGCACGTGGTTCGTTTGCATGGGGTGCCTAAGGATATAGTGTCAGATAGAGATGTGAGATTCATATCACGGTTTTGGAGAGAGTCGCAGGAGTTTATGGGAACTACTTTGAAGATGAGTACAGATTTTTCATCCTGCGACAGATGGGCAGACAGAGAGGACCCTCTAGACCTTAGAGGATATGTTGAGGGCTTGTGTGATGGAGTTTGGTGGTAGCTGGGAGGATAGGTTGGATCTGATTGAGTTTTCTTATAACAACATCTATCACACGAGTATTGGTATGGCACCGTTCGAGGCTTTGTATGGGAGGAGGTGTAGGAGTCCGATTTGCTGGGATGATAGAGCTGAGGCAGTGGTTCTAGTACTACAGATGGTACAGGAGATGATAGAACATGTTAAGCTGATCAGACAAAAGATGAAAGCGGCCCAGGATCGACAAAAGAGTTATGCGGACTTACACCATCATGACATAGAGTTTCAGGTTGGGGACAAGGTTCTTTTGAAAGTGTCTCCTATGCGTGGGGTTATGAGGTTTGGTAAGAAAGGGAAGCTGAGCCAAAATTTTATCAGACCATATGAGATTTTGGATCGTGTAGGTGAGGTTGCTTACAGGTTAGCGTTACCAGCAGCTTTGGATAGGGTAAATAATGTGTTTCATGTGTCTCTGTTACGGAAGTATGTGAGCGACCCTTCACATGTGTTAGAGGTGGAGAACATAGAGTTGGATGAGTCCCTGTCTTATCTTGAGGTGCCAAAACAGATTCTAGATCGCAAGGTTCGGAAAACTAGGAATGGGGAAACAGTGTTGCTTAAGGTTCTATGGTCTAACCATGAGGTTGAGGAGGCTACTTGGGAGGCGGAAGAGGCTATGAGGGAGCGGTATCCGTCTCTTTTTGATCAGGTATGTGTGGTTACAGGGACATAACCATGTTTCTTTTAGGGGGGTAGGAGGTGATCGCATAAGGTTTTGGTATGGTTTATGTTGGTTTTGGTAAAAGTTACTAGTTGCTTTGAGTCGGTTTAAGTTTTGGTTATCCGTTTTGTTTTGAGTTTTGGTTATGTTGTTGTGTCGGAGTTGAGGTAGTATGCTTTGTTTTTGTGTATGGGTTGAACTTCGGGGACGAAGTTCTTTTTAAGGAGGGAAGACTGTAATACTACGGTTTTCTATGTCCATGGGTACTCTATCGAGTGGGGCTTACTCTGTCGAGTAAGTATGATTTTATACGAAACAGTAGATGACCTAATGGGTACTCGATCGAGTACGTGTGACACTCGATCGAGTAAGGGGCACTCGATCGAGTAAGTCACTTACTCGATCGAGTAAGTGAGTCTTACGGGTATTTTAGCCGGGTTTTGTTAATAACGCGTGATTAGTATAAAAGGTTTTCGTCATCTTCCTTAATCACTTTTACACTTTTCTAAAGCCTTTCAAAAGAAAAAAGAAGTTACGTAGTTCTCTTCCATCGCGTTATTAGCAAATCCTAAGAGCTAGGATCGTCGGATTGTCTTGTTCGTCGCGTCGAGGGTAAGATTCTTGTATAATTTTTATAATGTTTTGTTGAGTTTGGTTAAAACCCTAATTGGGTAGATTTAGGGGTTTTGGGTGCATTGTGTTGATTAGGCGTTAATTATGTGAATATATGTTATAAGAGGAGGATTCGAAGAGGAACATTACTGATTAGCTGTTGTGACGGTCTTGTGGTTGCTATTCCAGATAGGGTTTTCCTACTCGGTTATTATTCACATGGTATTGTTGATGATTGATCGTTGTTGTTGATTTATATCATATCGGAATTGATAAATAGTAATTGTTGTGGTATAATGTCGTTGTTGTATAACTGTCTGTCGTTTGCGAAGTGCGTCCTCGGCTTGAGTGGAGTCACTTGCGGGAGTGGCATCACGCCCTTGATTCGCCCTCTGTGGAACCCGCCACATAGGGGATGTGCACATTTAGGAACATGGGTTATCGCTCGGATAAGATGAGCAGGGCTTAGGTGGGAACGGCTGCGGCCCCCCACTGGCGGTGTGGAATACTTGTTGCGATGAGTATTCTGACAGGACTACACACTTTAGTGTGTAGTCAGGTGTGTGGAGATATGATGGAGGTTGGATGTTTGTTGTATTGCCTTTGTTGTATTGTGATGTAAACAGTAACTGAACCCGGTTTAAATATTTTGAAAACTGGGGTGATCCATTCGGGGATGGTGAGTAGTTATTGAGCAGGTATGAGATGATGCGCATGGGATAGCTGGGTTGAGTTGCCACGAGATGTCTAGAAGTCTTCTGCTGTGTCATAAACATTCTTTTACATTATTTTATTTGGTTTGACAGTTTTGAGGAACAGTTGTATTTACTTTATCAGTTTTGGTTTTAGACTTGTATCGGTTTAAATTCATTTATTAAAGTACGTTTCTTTATTGTCTATTTGATACACATTGTCTCGGGTAATCGAGATGGTAGCACATCCATGGTTTAAGTGGTCGTGGTAAGGCACTTGGGGTATGGGGGTGTTACATTCATTCTGACAATCCCTAGCCCGGGGAAAACCCTCAACCGCCGTTAAGTTGACCAGGATACACCTGAGGACACTAGAGACAAATCTGCAAAACCAGCCTGAGCCTTAAACCAGAATAAATCTGAGGACACCAGCGACAAGTCTGGAAATGCAGCACCGGCATGGGCCTAAATCACAATGACTGGTAACCAATATGCATATGACATGTCAATGAATGCAACAAAGATGATATAATTCCATGAAGCACTCCATTATAATATCTCAACCAAAGTTATAAACCAACCAATCAAACATGCCATATGAATAATACAACAACAGAAAAATATAGTTGAGTAGATATCCTACCTAGCAAGCAAATATTCCAATTACGTATTCCCAAGAAATCAACTAAAAGTATTCTTCAACAAATGTGTCACCTAACACAAATAATATTTACAATTACTAATTATTTATAATCCATTGATTTAATTATCTTTTAATTACATTAATTATATTATTATTACGTAATTCGTTATTTATTAAAACGCGTCTTTAACAAAACCTAATTTAATACCCAATCCCGTGTCAACAACCGACTTCCAAGACCCCACAAACACCAACACCAAACACGGTTTAATCCTGTGTTACACCCGCACCAAATCCCATGTGAAAACACCCATCTCGCGGCCACCATTACCCTTGCCACCAGCTCCACCGTGAGCCATCACCACCTTGCACCCGAACTTACCCCAAAAACCAGCCTAGCCACCACACACGGCTGCCTTAGGCTAAGCCCTAGCACCCCATATCACGACACCAACAAAAACAACAATAACATACAACACCAACCCAAATCGCCACCACACACAGCTAGTAGCCACCACGTGGAATCCCTTGACCCACCGTGGTCCCACCAGCAGCCACCCATCCTAGGTCAACTCTCCGTCTCACACGGTGGTCCTAAAGATAACAATTACACGGTTTTCTACCAAACACGCAACAACCACCGTACAAACCACCACCTTTCACCACTCTTCACCACCTACGATGGGCGACACAACCACGGCCACCCAACCAACCCTAGTCTAGGTCGAAACCACCCACAACCCGTGTCCCTTACACGATTTAAACATCAAACCCTAACCCTAGCCTAGCGGTAAACGGCGGTCAACGGTGGTAAACGGCGGTCACGGTCAGTCCACAGTGGTCAACGGCACGGTCACGGTGTTAGGTCAGTCATACGATGGTCAAAATAATAACTTGAATTAAATATTATACGACAGATTAAATTGTGAGACGATATCTTACCTTGAGGCGTTAATTAAAACGAATGCTCCCTTTCCCTTCTTTGTATATCCCTCTCTCCCTTTATGAAACTTGTGAGGTTTTATGTGAATAATATCTTATGGTATGATAGGTCCTTTTTATATACTAGTAAGGGTATGTGGAAGGAAGCTTCCTTGAAGTTTTCTAATTATAATATGTAAATACTATTATTATTTTTAGAAAAACCCTTATTATTATTGTAGTATTAGTTTCGTCTTATTATTAGTCCATAATATGTCATACACGGATAAGTCACACGTGACACACGAAATCTCGACTCAATATTATTATTTATTTTATTTTTCGTCTCACAATTTTATTCTCTAATTAATATAATTTATTAAATACCTTTTGAAAAATACATTTTAATATTTCCACCGTCTGACTAACCATTAACCATGCCTTAAAATAAGGGGGATTGCATAATTTGTTAAATTTACGTCTCGTCATAATTTATTTTAAGATATCATAGAACAATATATTATAAATAGTAAATGTATGTGTTAAGCAAATCTAACACAATACTATTTCTTAGAAAATAAATTTAAATAGTAAATAGAGGTAGCCCGACTGAGATCGAGCACCAAACTTAGTTTATTATAAAATTGTAAGACAGTATAATCTGGTTATATATTCTAGTTATTGTAACCTGAGCTTTATTTTTCTGGTATATGGCTCATACTTTCCATTTTACTAGTCTTAAACCCGTGCAATTTGCACGGGTTTGTTGTTTAAAGTTTTGTATCAAATTATGTAAATAGAGAAAATTGCTCTTTAATTAAAGTAATATTTAATGTTTTCAATGCATATCATAATGTCATTTGCAATTAGCAAGTTTGTACCTATCGGAGGTATCTAAAATATAATAATAATAATAATAAAACTACATTTTATAATCATATATCAAAACATAACAAAAGTTAGACAAAATTGACGAAAAAAACAACAATAAACTGTTACAATGTACAATTATAAGTAAATTGTACTATAACTTCTCAAAAGTTTATTCAAACACTTCTTAAACTCGTGTCAATTGCATTTACACGGGTATGCTGTTACAAACTTGTTGTCTAAATTAATGTTAAAATGATGGCTGAGTTTTGTATAAAGTCGTATTTAAAAATTTCAATTTAAATGATTGACAAATTAATATATCCAACCTTAGTCATTTTAACACACTTAAAACTTATCATATATTAACAAAATTAAATGGCAGACACTACTCCGTGTAAAATACAAAAGTGCTCCAAATTTAACCCGTGCAAATTACACGGGATTGTTTTACTCGTGTTGACTGTTAATTAGGACCCGTGTATTAAACTTATTGTGTAAATTGTACGGGATTGTATTACACGTGTTAACTGTTAATTAGGGCCCGTGTATAAAACTTATTGTGTAAATTGCACGAGATCGCTCAAGATATTTGTAATCTGGGCCCGTGTATCAAAATTATAATACGTAAGCATGTGTAAAACAAAACTGTGTAAATTGCACCTGATTGCTTAAACTTTTTGTGTGTTAGTGTTACGGTTGTTTTAATAGGAACAATCTCGTGCAAATTCTTAATATAGTTGTTGTAATTTATAGAGACCCCTGAATTTGAAAGAACGTACCTTTAGATTTACACATGTTGTCACTTGTCACGGCTGTTTCAATGGGAAACATGTAGACCTGGCAAAAGCAACCCGACCCGATTGACCCGATCCGAAAAAGTTGACCCGAGACCTGAAGTGACCCGAGCTACATCACCCGAACGTGACCCGAAAACCCGAATTGACCCGACCCGACCAGAACATGACCCGAGCTTTCTTGATCCGAACTGGCCCGACCCGAAAATGACTTGATCCGAAACCACCAAACCCGAAATGACACGACAAAATATAACTCTAACTGAACCGAAAAGACTTGAAATGACTATTTCTCTATTATTCATTGACCCGAAAATGACCCGACCCAAAACAACCCGACCCGTTTGACCCGAAACTGACCCGACCAACAAACCCGAAACAGACCCGAAACCCGAATTGACCCGTCCCGACCCGAGTTAACCCGAAATCAATGAGAAACCCGAATTGGACCGGCCCGAACCCGACCCGTTGACCCGTTTTGCGAGGTCTAGAAACATGCATTCCCTTCTGTTCTTGATAATTGTCACTATTGGGAGTTGGCATAAGATTCAAGAAATGAAATTAAATAAGGTAAAGTATTGTTGTGGGGTAAGGTAATTGGAGAGAGAGAAGGTATTGTAGGGTATTATTATGGGTGGGGTGATTAAAATAAGTATTGTTGTGGGTGAGTTGATTAAAATAAGTATTGTTGTCGGGTGAAGTGGGGTGTTGTGGGGTGAGATGATTAAAATAAGTGTAAAACTTTACTAAAAGGGGAAAGTGGGACATTATTGTGAATAGACGATTATGAAAAGTGAGACATTTACGTAGAATAGGAGGGAGTATAATTTTGTTAGGTGAATGCATACCCATGCAATTTACACGAAAATAGTAAAAGTATGAAAAGCAATTGACAAATTAGTATAAATTCATATAAAAAAAAATTATAATTATGCTAGTAGTTTTTAAATAAATATTACTTTGGTAGAAGGTTTTAAAAAGTGGATTGTGATGAGTAATATATCTACTGTCAAAATTAACACCGATATCAAAAACCTTCTATTTTTTTATAAAAAACGATGATTATTCTATATAAAATCATACTCCCTCTCATTTACTCCAAAGGTAACATGTACCCATTTTTCCTCCCACAAAAAGTGGGTCCATGTTACCTTTGGAGTGGATGGGAGGAAATGTAAAAAACTCGAAACGTAACTCGTATAATCATACTTGTATTATGACTCTACCCGTATAATTTATCTGACACGATAGTTATACGCTCAATGAGGCAATGGTAACGTATTTAAATTCTACCGAATTAAACCACCATGTATTCTCATTTAAGACGGTATTATTCGTCTTAAACTTAAAACAAGTCAAGTATCATACCAAATGTATATAAGACAAATTTATTGCTTTTGACTTTCATTTTATATACACAAGTGAAATTTACTTGACCTGTCTTAAGCTTAAGACGGATAATATCGTCTTAAAATGAGACTTATTGAACAAACAAATACATGACTTAAACAATGGGCCACTAAAAATCAGATTTAATTTGGGCCAAAATTTGCTTGCGCTTATCTATAATAACGTAATAAACCATATTTGACCCAACATATAAATAACTAATGAATACTGACCTTTCTATTGATTCAGCCTCTCGTCGTCTCAGTCTCTCAACTCTCAATTCTCTCACCTTCAGACCTTCTCACTCTCACCCTTGCCAACAAAATTTGATAAACTTCCCATCATGGCATATACATTGGCCTTCCTTTGATTTTGTTCTTTATCATAATTCTGAAATCTACCTCATTCTATTTTATTTTATTTTTATTTTATAAAAGTTATTTGTACATCAAGTTCGAATTTTTTGTTTTGTTTTACAATTTACATCAAGTTCAAGCACATGCAGAAAAAAAACTATAGTTGTGTCCCGGCGTTTTGTTTTATAAGGTTTGATCTGATTATTTTACGTATTGGTATGATTTATTTTTAGAATATTTTTTCTATTTTCGTATCTTTTGTTTGGATCCAATCCTTCGTCCTTGTTGATTTTTACAATTTCTAATCTTCATAAGTGTATTTTGTTAAATAAAAAGAAAGTAAAATAACGCGTCCTCAATTAATGGGTAATCATGAACTGCGAACTATATCAATTTAGTTAATTAATTGTCTGTTTACAATATTAATTTGGTTAATGGTTAATTATAAAATTTATTAATAATTAATAAGTAATGGAAAATAATTAAAACCATATTTTTGATCAAATCTTATATACCGTGCTTGTAAAATTCTTGAAGTTTATTATTTCGTTTTAACTGAAATTTGAGATTATGATTTATTATATGTAATTTACTGAATAATTAATTATTTATCAATTTTAAATTTAAAATACTGATATTACAATGTATTTTTTTTTCATAAATATATAGTATTAAATTTAGTGATTGAATTATTTTAATGGTTGATTTTGTTAATCGTTTGTATCATAATTAAGTGAATAACTATTTTATTTTGGTTAATTAAATTTATTGATTGTATTATTTAGTTTATTTGTACAACTTGATTTTTGTATATAAAAAGACTGATTTTGTAAATAAAAATGGCCAGAGAACGTGAGAGATAATGTGGGCCACTTTAAAAATAATAAAATAATCTACTTTCAACCACAGGTTGACAACTAAGCCTTGTGGTTGTTTGTTTAATAAAGAGGATTATATACATCCTTCAATTTTCTTTGAAACCTCTTATAAAGTTAATAATGTAATTGCCCAAATTATTTTAAGTTACTAATATTCACTCTATCTTGTTAATAGTTTATATTTTTCTTTTTTAAGTGTTTTAATCAATAATTTACACTTTTCTTTATTGGGTATGTTTAACTCTTTGTGTTATCTTTTAATAATCTTAAAAACAATTTCCCTCTCTTTATACATTATCTTTGTCTAAAGCATATGTAAACATTTTATCGAGACAGAGGGAATAATATTTATGAATATTGGTAAATGTCACGCATCAAAAATAAGTTGACAAAGTCGTTAATTCCTTAATTGCCAGTTTATATATGGCAGGGCGTACTATTAGGGCTGAGCAAAAAACGATTATCCGAACTGATTCGATATCCAATCCGAACTTCTGGATATCTGAACCGAAGTTAAAGGGATCAGATATCTGTTCCAAAATTTTTGATATTTGGATCAGATATAGATAATACTCCCTCTCATCCAAACCAAAGGTAACACTAAACCATTTTGATATCTGCTCCGATCGGATCCGAACCTATATATTTCTATTATTTACTACTCGTTCTAAGTCTCTCATTTGTTCCCTATTTCATTTTCCATTCAAGTCACCTTTTATTTTATCTTTCCTTTTGTGGATGTGGTTGTGTGGTCCAAATTTAATTGCACGTGGGGTGGTTTGTTTTGTGTTGTCTAAATACATTCCCTTAATTCGTGTAAAAAAAATGGAACAAATGAGAGATATTTCTCGTTGTTTATTCAATGAGTGTGTTTAGATTGTAATATTTATTGTGGGTTGGAAGAAGTTTCCAAAGTTGCAGTATTAAACTATTATTTTTTAAATCATTCTTTGGTGTTGTTTTAAACTTTCAGAGCCAAAGAAAAGTTTAAAATTTAAGAAAATATATAAGTGATACTTAAATTTTATGTTGAGATTATTGGAGTAATGACACAAACGAAAATAATTATCATGTAAAAAGATTAATACTATTGTGTTTTAAACTTAATTTTCAAGCAAATTCCAAAGATATCCGAAATATTTGAGTAGGATATAAATATCTGACTTCGGTGACTTTTAATATAGACATCCGATCCGAACTATACTTTTGGATCCGATCTTCTCTAAAGAGTTATACGTCACAATTGCGTGAGACCATTATCATCCCACATACATGCAAACCACATTAGAAAAAATAATAAGAAAAAGAAGCCGTAATCTAACTTTCGAGAATGCGACCAGATAGACACAGCATGCCCAACACTCAAAAAGCCAACTTGATGGAATCCGACATTACTATAACTTACTGGGTCCCCGTTTTCATTTCGATTTTCCAGACGTTTACTCTAAAGGTACGAGATATAAAAAAAAAAAACTAATTAGAAAAAGATTTTTAAAAACATACCATTAGAGATTGGGGTACAAACTAGTCTTTTTTGTTAATTCCATAATTTAACGGGAACGGGGTCATGTTGAGTTCAGTTAATTATTATTCCGTAATAGAAACCTAATATTAATATTAATGGCAATAGCTCCTGTGAACTGGATATTAACAAGTCTTGTACTAGAATTTCACACTTTTTTCTTGGTACATTACCTGCGTGGCTGCGTTGTGATATTAACAACCAAAAACTAAAATCCCACAACTTTTCACTAGTGGAAATGAGAATGATAATGACTTTTTGACCCCCAAAAGAAAAAAGAAAAAAGAAAAAAAGAACATAGCTGCCACAACAAATGTAAAAGCATTATCAATTCCAATGTTTAAAAGTAAGTCACTAAAAATTAGAGTGCATAACAAGTTAACAACCAATGAAGGCTTTATATATGTTAAGTTTCATCAACTTAGCAGTTTACAAGTTGATATATTCAGGGCACTGTCTGTCTGATAATATTCACATTGGTTATAACTTCACATTGCCAATTCCGGTGGAGTACATTCAAGGGTTTAACGGCAAGGCTTACTTAATGGAAACTGATCAAATGCCTCTTAATTTTCGGACAGCGTTGAGTGTTGATGCAGTCGATGGCATCTACTGTTGTTCGCTCCAAGTTTTCTTAGGGAATGTTAAAGTTTGGACCTCTGGACATCATTCAATGTTCTGTACTACTTCTCAGAGTTGTGTTCTTGAGTTTACTGAAATTGGAGATTTAAGGCTCAAGGCCTTCAATGGTCAAATTGGTTGGCGTACTGCAACTTTTGGACAAGGTGTGCAGGTAATTCTTCTACTGTTTTTTTTTTTATTATTATTATTATTTTTAATTGTGTGGGTTTGTGTTTTGTGGGACAGTAAAGTTTTTCTATGTATAGTTGTGCATTTGTAGTGAGTAGTCTTTTCAAAATGGCTTCTGCAAAATGGCTAACTAACGATAATGTGAGGTTGTTTCCGGATGAAAATGTATTGGTATACAGCGGCACATAAAATTTGACAGAGGGAGTAATTAAGTATATATGTATGTATTTCTTGTAGTTGGTCACACATTGATGTTTCCTCAAGTTCCCTCAATGAGAACATGGCTTGGTAGTCTTTGAGACATCGAGCAGTGTTTTAACAATGTCTATTTTCACTTTGGTTTTTGAGGTCTGAAGAGCAGTTTGGATACTGGCGGGTTTTGAACTCAAGTCATATATATATATATATATATATATATATATATATATATATATATATATATATATATATATATATATATATATATATATATATATATATATATATAGTCGGTGATCAAGGTGAACCACTAATATAATGAGCATTGAGAACCCTTACTAAATCATCCTCAAATCTTGTTCCAAAAGTTTTGATGGATCATTTACCCTTAGTTTAGTTTATTCCAACACATTTTTAGTATAGCTAAACAAAATTTTTTGATTTTATTAACAAAATATAAACTTAATGTACAAAAACACAATTAGGTATACTAAAATGGCTATAGATGCTCTGAAACGAATACTAGGTGCATGAAAATTGTTACGTGCATGAAAATAATTACTAGGTGCATGAAAATATCAAGCTCTAGGTGCACGAAAACGAGTTCTAGGTGCGTGAAAATTGTTAAATACATGAAAAATGACTAGTAGGCGCATGAAAATTAATAAAATGTTTCTCGTATCGATTCTGGTCAATAATTTATACTTTTTGGACCAAGAGATATGTTATCTAGGCATAAAATTCTATGCCGAATCCAAATATGTCGTTATTTTTAAGAAAAAAAATCCGTAAGGTGGAGTTCTCACGGTTCTCATTATGTTGGTGGTTCTCATAGGATCCCAATTCTATATATATATATATATATCAGGGGCGATTCTAGGATATGATCATAGGGGATGCTCAAGTTTAACAATGATTTTGGTGATGGAAACGAAAATTTAAACACAAAAATTTCGTGATGTAAAGTAAAACACTAAATTAAAATAAAATTGGATCCAAATAAGTCGAGTAGGTATAAAAATAATAGAACAAATTTAAACCCTTGATTTCCTTAAAATAAATGTAAACACAAAAAATTCGTGAGGCAAAGTAAAACACTTGAACCCTTGATACCTTAACAAAAAAATTTCATAAAACTTGATGAAACTACCAAAAACAACAAAAATAATAGAAGGAATATATGAAAATGAATGACTAAAACCAGGTATTAAATAGCATTAAAAACACAATTTATAACTAAATGAGATAAAAGTGCAAAAATGACAGCTATAGGAATTGAACTCATGACCTAACCAATACAAACTAAGTTTCTAACCACTGCACCACTAAACATTTTATGATACTTATGAAACTAATCATAAATATTTTAACAAAGGGGATGCGGGTGAACCCCCGCACCCCCTCTAAAACCGCCATCGATATATATATATATATATATATATATATATATATATATATATATATATATATATATATATATATATATATATATATATATATATAAAACTGGGTTGAAACCAAGTGGTGTTAGTCCAGTGGTAGCTGGGTTAAACCTTAAAGTTTGCAGAAATGCAGGAGTTGAGAGGTCCCGGGTTCGACTACCAGCTGGGGCGATGATCACTTGGCCACTGCAGCCCCTAAAGGGGGTGGTTTACATGGTCCATATGGTGGTGCGAGAATGCATGGGTCCGGGGGGATTCAACCCCCTCGTCATCAAAAAAAAAAAAAAACTGGGTTGAAACATTGTGGATGCGCCACGTGTCATACTCGGCATTTAATACATCATAAATATTAAATACAATGTATTAATTACATGTAATAAAAATATAAGTTTTAAATAATCACCATCGATCAATTATCAATTTATTAATGTCTTCTTTTACGAGATAGGTTTTAGCTTTCAATTTTAATAAAAAATATATTAATTGCTTCTATTCATACTCAACATTTAATATGCATGAATGAAGAATGAAGATACATGGTACTTGATTCTACATACTAATAAGCGGAACGTATGCATTGTGCCTATACACAAAAAATTTATATTTTCAAGATACATACATTGAGATTAAGAGTATTTGTTTTTTCAAGATACATACATACCAACGAGGCAACCACCATGTTTTTCAACCCAATATTTAGGATATTCAAACCCTCTTAATTTGTGTGTTATGTACACATTCACTACTCAATATACTTCTCTTCGGTGCACACACCTATAAATATAGAATTATTTCTCCTCACAGCAAGACACTACCAAGTACTAAAATTTAGTTTCGTGTTGCTACATACAATCGTACGTCAATCTTTCAAAACGTGAGAAACAAAAAGTAAGTTCTTCAATTTGCTAGGTCTACACGGTACAATAGCCTCATTTGCAGGTCCGACATTGCACGCCAATTTGAATGATATGATTAGCTAGAAATTAAAACGATAAGGATGACTGGGAGGTGAAAGAGCAAGCATCCATATCGTGGGAGGATATGATGACCTTGAATATTTTTTGGATGCAAATTCCTTATTGGTCCAAGAAACCAACTTTCCTATTGACAATAGTTTGTCAAATATTTATCAGCCAGCACAATTATTATCAAGTCGATGATGAATATTCATTGAAGTGAGGAGTAGAAATATGTGGACAAGGCCCTCGGGAACTGCGTCCGCGGGATCCACACTAGGCATAATCGACTCGAGGTTCTTTCGAATCGAATTAAGACATATTAGAGTCGCCACCAAGTTTTTTGGGAACTTGGAACCGTTCAAGTCAACTTTACACCTTTCATCGAAAAGCATAAAGCCAATCGACTACGAGTGATTAAAGATAAAGACTTGTACCCTATATCACTCGATTTGAATGACTCTCGTAATCCAATGGTATTTAGACGGATCCACAAACCATAGATCTTGAGTAAGGGGTGAGGGTACGTGTTGGGAAGCCCATAAGGACACCCAACCCCGCCCGTCAATAACGGCCTCTACTAAGTCAAGTGTCGAATTTCAAACAAGGTCATAGCTACTACGATATATGATATGCAAACATCGTTTTAAAACCCTAACATGTGACAACAATTTCTATGTCGTTTTAGATGCAACTAAACTAACTTTGTCAAAGTTGTAATTTAGCATGTGGGTTGATTGATCTAAGCAACATATGAACGAAAGCAAACAAGGCTTAGGGGGAATGGGGGAGCCGTTGGGATCTACCTATTACAAACCAGGCATTTCATGCCGACGCAACGATAAATTAAAGATACAACTCGATCTAAATACAACGCTATACACACGACGCAAAACACGGCCATTCGGCCTAGAAAACCGTGCACAAAGGGGTGACTCACGGCCTACATGACACACGGCCTTGGGTCACTCCTCGTAATGCGTGCTTTCACTTAATCTCATCGAATTAGGCATAAGGCTACGCACCAAAGCATGCATTAGCATAAACCGGGCCATGTTGCTTTAAACAACATGCGGTTTACTACGCTCCTACAAGCATTGGGGAACAACCGTCTAACCAAACAAGACTAAGGTTTTTTGAAGAGGTTTTGACTCAATAAAAGTAAAACAAGCTCGAAAATTACAACTCGATAAACAAATTACAAATTACAAGCAACGAAACGACGAGGAACAAAGGGTATAAAAAAACGAAGCAAGAAAGACAAAGAAGACGGCCAAGCTCACGGCCCAAACCACGACCACCCTCACGGCCAAGACAAGGCCATCCTAGTTCCTAGGTTAGGTTCATTGGTTAGATCGAATGATTGTGAAACGGATTAGAAAACGAGTTAGAAAACAAGTTATAAAACAGGTTGATCGATTGAGAAGAAACGCGCGAGTGTGTATTCTACACGGCCTAAAGGGTCCAATTAGGTCACAATATCATAAGATTAATGCTTACTCGTCGAGTGTTAATAGGAAGGTGCTAATCACGCACTCCTATGCTAGCGAGAAATCAAGTGATAAGAAAGATGTATTCAATTAGGTTATAGAATTATTAATCGATTTTAAAAGCTATGTCGATGCCACCTAACATGTCTAATTAGATTATTAAAATGATCGAATGTCGTCTAAATACGTCATATGTTAACCATCAGAGGTTAAACTAACATACAACGGATCCTAGGGTGTGTCGAGTTGGCCGAAATAACAAAGGGGTCAAAAGCGAAGAGCGAAGTTAGAAATTCGTTTTATTTATGCCCTACCTTGAACACGAGGATATGTAAATGAGACGGGGGTGTACGACCGACTGAAGTAGCGGTTTATTTTCCCATCTCAAGTCAACGCGGGTGTTCATGGTGGTACTTTAACTCATACTCGGACTAAACTAGTTTCATTGTTAATTAAACAATCGATAAACAAAAACGATAAACGAATAAAACAAACTATAAAAGAACAAGCATAAAAAACGAAATAAAAAAGGAGAAAGAGGAGGATTTGATGCACCCTCAACCTACATGTATCGTTGACACCGTCTTGGGTCGTAATCGATGGTAGATTTTATCTCGAGAGGCCGTCGTCGACGAAGAAACAAAGCAAACACGCGTTTTTTGACAAATCTGGACAGCAACTTTCAAACGATGATTTCTCCCTCGTTTCACGACGAAAATTCGATTTAAAAGATGTTTTGAAAACTAGAAAGAGAGGAGAACAGAGATCTTAAAGCAACCCCTGCTCGTTTTGAGTTATTGGGCACGAAAAACGAGCACAAACAGAACTGGACAGACAAGAACAAACCGCGAAAACAGAGTGTATAACACTCTGTTTTTCGAAGGATTTCGTGTACTCTCAAGGGCAATTTGGCTCGTAAATCTTTGTCTAATGTGTAGATGGATGTTATGTGGTTAATTAGGAACAAGAAAATCGAGTTTTGATGGAGGTTTGAGGGAGGAACGAATTGTTTTTCGAGGAGGACACACAAACAGTTTCAGTTTGTATGTCGGTTTTGTGGAAAGTTTTTGAGAGGCAATTAGGGTTTGTTTCTGAGGTTTAAAGCTTGTAAGTGACGGTAGGATGTATGGAGAACTTAGAGGAATGAATGTATGGTGAAGGGTGGGTATTTATAAGGAGTTAAAGTAGGGTAAAAGGGAGGAGAGGCAGACGGGCTCGGCTGAGCATAGCTGCTGTCCAGCAGCTTTTGGGGGGTTTTCTAGGGTTCGTATGGGGGGTTTTCTTGGTGATTAAGGTAAGGTAATATGGGTAGGATATTAGGGTATGGGTTAGGGTTAATGGGCACGGGTTTTGGTGGTGTTTGGAGCGGGTTTTGGGCTCGGGATTGAGCTGCAAAACAGGGGGGGGGGGGCTGTTTCGTGTTTTGCGGGCTGTTGGGGGTGATTTGGGACGGGATTTGGGCCATGGTTATGGGGTTCGAACTGGGGTTGGATGGGTAGAGGCTTAGGTTGGTTAGTATACTCGAGATTCGTGCCAATTCGTAAAGAAAACGGGCTCAAAAACCGAGCTAAAATCGAGCTCAAAAACACGCTTTTAAAACGAGTTTTCTTCGCTTTTTAAAATCGATTTTTCAAATTAATTAACACATTAAAATAAATGATTTTTCAAATCAAATATATTCATAAAATGATTTTTCAAATCAAATATTTATTTTATTTTCAATAAAATAAACTTAAGAAAATAAATTCAAAATAAAATAAAATAAATTGAATTCACCTTAAAAACTTTAATTTAAATATCATTTAAATTAAAATACTCCGTCGACAACGCTCATTCTACATCGTAAAACGAACCCAAATAAATGACAGTGACAACTAAAAAATACATGTGTCCTATCATCATCGGGTGTTTGTCGGGTTCTCTATAAATTCCAATATCGACGGATACGGGTATCTACAAAATAGATCAAGGTGAAATGAGGAATTTCGTGAAAGAATAAATCGGAGGAGTATAGATAAGTAAAAGAAAAAGATTATCTGGTCTTTTTTTTTTTTATTTGAAGGTTGTTTCAGTTAGAAATAGATAATCTTTGCAAATTTTAGAGCTATATTAAGTAATATGCATGGGAAGGTTGTCGTGCAACAAATCAAAGAAATAAACTCAATCCAACTTCTTGATTAGCAATATCAACTCACAAACAAGGAGTATTATTTGTATTTATTGATTGGAGTATTGGACGATGAACGAGATGGTGCATTGCTCAGTAAAGAGTAATTCATTAGTAGTAATGAATCGTTGTAATAGCCCGAAACGTAGTAGATACGGATTGAAGGAAGATCGACTAGGTATGGAGCTAGGAAGATTTACTAGAGGAACAAAGAGTGAAAGGAGTTTTGTCCTCGAGAACGTTAAACGAGATTAGTAAATTTTACGAGTTCCTGAGTAGTTATCCATATACGGAGTACTATGGATCATACAATTAACTTAAGTTTTAATTAGTAGTATATACTCGGTCATTTCTTGTCCTTTGGTTTTGGCACAAAGACCAAGGAAAGGGGAGGGAGCCAATTACTAAATGACAAGTGGAATAAATTGAGTTTGAATGATCAAATTACTCATCAAATTCATTCTTAAAATAGAAAGGACAACAAATGACTGAGAAACCCCAAAATGAAAAAGGACAACAAATGACCGGGACAGAGGGAGTATATTTTGAGGGGGTCTGCTCATATACACAGTACAAGGGTAGGTATGATATAATATTTTTTTTATATATACAAGAATGAGTTTATTGTTATGTTTAAGACAAGTAAATGACTTTGATATTATATTAAAATAACTAGATATTTTATTTAAAAAGTCTTTCATATAAATAATTATTACAACTATATAAATTTTAAATTCATGACGTAAATATTATATATTAATCAAAATAAAAACTCATTATTATAAGGAGACACTTACTGTTATGAGAAAAAATGGTAATTTAACAATTACTTTTAGTAGGTAATTGAAAAAAACGAAATTAGCTAAAAAGTGAAATGGATGGAATCGAAGAAACAAGAGTATTACTACGAACCTCCGTTGTAGTAATGCTTTAGATATCTATTTTTTATTGTTGGGTTGTGTATCAATTCACTATTAAACAATAATTTACGTGTTCAAATTATGTACTTAAGATATATCAATTTGAATGAATTGTTTTTTGTAAAAAAGGTGAGAGTTATAAATGATTTCTTCGTCGTAAATTAATATATAAACCTGGGTTGAATCGTTGTGGATGCGCCACGTGTCAACCCAGCCATAAATATAAGCATTAATTACAGTTGAACATTAAATATAAACATAATAAATATATCAATGCATAGTTTAGGATTTTGGAATGTTAGGGGTCTAAATGACCTGAATAAGTAGAGAGTGGTGAAATCTTTTTTGCACAATAATGGGGTAGGACTATTTGGTTTGCTTGAAACTAAACTGAAGCCTAGCACTTTGTTGAAGAGGAATACCTCTATTTGTAATGGTTGGAGTGTCTCCACTAACTGCAGTTGGCATAAGGGTAGTCGAATTTGGATATTGTGGAAGCCTAATCTTTTTGATATTCAGTTCTTGTCTTATAGTGCTCAACATATTCATATGTTGGTCCATTCTAGAATTGATGATAAAAAATTCTTGCTTACTATGATCTATGCCTTTAATGGATTGTATGAAAGAGTTGAATTATGGAATACTCTCAAAGAAATTTCTGCTACATGTTGTGAACCTTGGCTATGGCTTGGGGATTTCAACACTGTATTATCTCTCATTGAGAGGTTAGGGGGTAATACCACTGATGCTGAAATGGAGCATTTTCGGGACTGTGTATCTATTTGTGGTATGGAGGATATCCCTGCCACTGGTGCCATGTTTACTTGGTCCAATAAGAAGGAACTATGTGATAGAGTATACAGTAGGTTGGATAGGGTTATGGGAAACCAGGAGTGGTTGGATGGTTTTGCTACTAGCCTTGCTCATTTTCACCCTGAGGGACTGTTTGATCATTGTCCCTGTACCATTGTGGATAGGAAAGCTGAAATTGGAGGGAAAAAGAGTTTCAAATATTTCAATATGTGGGGGCTTGCTCCTAGCTTTAAGGACTCTGTTGCTATGGCTTGGGCTACTGTCTACAGAGGGACCAAAATGTTTTCAATTGTTAAAAAACGCAAGTCTCTGAAGCTTATTCTGAAGAAAATTAATAGAGAATGTTTCTCTGATGTTGAGAATAATACAACTATTGCAAGTATGGCTTTGGAGCATGTACAAAAAGCCTTAGCTGATAATCCTGGGGATGCTGATCTAATTCAGCAAGAATCTGCATTGGCTCATGAATTGAGAGATTTAATTACTGCTAGGGACAGTTTTCTAATCCAAAAAGCCAAGGTGCAGTGGTCCTTAGAAGGAGATCTTAATACTTCTTACTTTCATCATGTCATCAAGAAAAGAATGATGCTTAACAAAGTATTCCAAATTGAGGATCAGGATGGGACTATGTGAACTGATGGTGATTCAATTCAACAGGCTTTCTTAGGGTATTATAAAGGCTTGCTTGGGTCTCATAATATTACCTCTGAAGTTAATGTGAATGTGGTCAGAAATGGTGCTTGCTGTTCTGCAATTCATTGGGATATCTTAGCTAAGCCTGTAACTGTTGAAGAGGTAAAGAACAACATTTTTAGCATTCCTAAGAACAAATCACTTGGCCCTGATGGCTATACTAGTCAATTTTTCAGGGATGCTTGGGAAGTAATTGGGACAGATGTGTGTGCTGCAGTAATTAATTTTTTTGAAACTGGAAAGTTATTGAATCAACTCAATGCAACTATAATTACCTTAATACCAAAATTGGATAGGCCTACTAGTGTCAAGCATTTCAGGCCAATATCTTGCTGTAATGTCCTTTACAAAGCCATTTCCAAAATCCTTTGCAATAGGCTGGCTATAGTCTTACCTGATATAATAAGTAAGAATCAGGGTGCTTTTGTCAAGGGCAGGAGTATTCTAGAAAACATTTTGATTTGTCAGGATTTTGTTAGGCTTTATCATAGGGGAAAGGCCTCTCCTAGATGCATGTTTAAGCTTGATTTACAAAAAGCTTATGATTCTATTGAGTGGGCTTTTGTGGATCAGATGTTAGAAGCTCTTATGTTCCCTGAAAAGTTCAGAAAGCTGATTATGACCTGCATTTCTACTCCTTCTTTTACTCTTAATCTCAATGGGGCTCAGTTTGGCTACTTCAAGGGTAGAAGGGGTCTTAGACAAGGTGATCCTATCTCACCTCTTCTGTTTTGCATTTGTATGGAATATTTGACAAGGGTTATGAACTTTGCAACTAAGAAATGGTTCTTCAGGTATCATCCTCTCTGCAAGAGTTTACAACTTACACATTTACTTTTTGCTGATGATCTACTAATGTTTAGTAAAGGGGATGTGAAGTCCATCATGTTAATCCTTAGAGTACTGGTAACATTCTCTGCTACATCAGGTCTTACTGTTAATGCTTCTAAATCTGAGGTAGTGTTCTGTGGAGTTGCTGATAGTTTGAAGCTTGACATTATTCAGATTTCTGGTTACCAGGAAGGTAAGCTTCCCTTCAAATACCTGGGTATTCCTATCCAACCTGGTAGACTAACTAAAGCTGATTGTAATGTGTTAATTGATAAGATTGTTTCCAAAGTTAGAGGGATTGGGGAAAGGAAACTTAGTTATGCTGGTAGACTTGTTCTAATCAACTCTGTCTTTAATACCCTTCATAATTATTGGGCATCTATTTTCCTGATTCCTAAAGGAGTTATCAAGAGAATAGAAGCAATTTGTAGGAACTTTTTGTGGTGTGGTGAGTCAGAATATAACAGAACACCTTTGGTCTCTTGGCATGATGTATGTTGTAGTAAGAAGGAGGGTGGTCTGGGTATTAAGAATGCAGGGGCGTGGAATGTAGCAAGTGTAGGTAAACTTGTTCATTGGTTGTATACCAAGGCCGATAGGTTGTGGGTACTCTGGATAGACCATGTCTATATGAAAGGAGCAAATTGGGAGAATTATCAACCTCCTCTTGATTCTAACTGGAATTGGAGGAATATATGTCGTGTTAAAGGTATTCTTGAGCGGGGTTATCAAGGTAATGCCTGGATAGCTTCTCCTGGTGGTTATACTGTCAGTGCTAGATACCATTGGATGCAGGGTTCACACCCCCCTGTCCTTTGGTATAAGGATGTGTGGGATAATTGGTTGTTACCAAAGCATTCTTTTATTGCTTGGTTGATTCGGAAAAGGGCTCTTAATACCAGATGTAAGCTTCACAAGATGGGTCTATGCTTAACTGATAGATGTGTTTTGTGTGAAGTAGGAGAGGAAACGCATGAACATCTGTTTGCTGATTGTGCTTACAGTTCTAGGATTGTTGCTGGTGTTGAGGAGAGGTTTGCTATTAGCTTCACTGGATCTCTTCAGTCATACTCGAAGCTGCAGAAAAAGACTTGTAGATTGGCAAAGCTGGTTACATGCTATATGTTATGGAATGAGAGAAACAAATGCAGGCTTGACCTTCAACTTAGCAGGCCTGAAAACCTGATATCCAGAATTTCACAGCAAGTGCACAATAGACTGATTGGCAAGATGAGTATTGTGGTGAAGGCTAATGATTGTGTTTGGCTAAGTAGATTACATATACGTTGTAGTTTTTGTACTTAGTCTCGGATGATGGAATCTGTAATCTCGATGACCTTGTAATATTTTGTTTGATTATATGAAATACAAAAAGCTCACATGTTACCAAAAAAAAAAATATTATAAAATTACATATAACAATTACGGTGATTTGATTCTAAATTTATTAAAGAAATATGATAACAATTCTAAAATGTAAATAATT
Source organism: Silene latifolia (assembly GCF_048544455.1). NCBI lineage: Eukaryota > Viridiplantae > Streptophyta > Magnoliopsida > Caryophyllales > Caryophyllaceae > Silene > Silene latifolia. The sequence goes on from NC_133532.1 coordinate 25,674,269, forward strand.
AAGTTCATTACGAAAAATGATTTCAATTGAGTATAATTTTCATTATATTTATTGAAATATTTTGATATGTAGATATGATCAAAGTGAGTGTCTCACAATATTTTACATTTACGTAAAAAAACATTTTAAGAAAGTTATACAACTTAGACCACTAAATCATTAAGAAAAATATATTTTGAAGAGTCATTTATGTATTAAAAACAGAACTTAAAAAAACTATTAACAGATAAGTTTTTATATCGTGAGAATGAAAAAAAATTATATTGCAAGAAATTGAATACATATGAGATTTTGATAGGTTTAAATAGTGTGATAACGAGTATGTGTACGAGTATGTATGTACACAGTGATCGCGAGTGGATTTGAATAATCAAAACTAAAAGTAATGATTATTAAGTCTTATAGTATTATAAACGATATGAAAAAGTAGAAAACATATTACAGTTTTCTTTAATATCTTCAATTAAATATGTATATTTCAAGCATAAAATAGTGATCATGACTAACTAAATATTAGTTTTAGTTAAATATTTTATAAAATGAAACCTAAAAAAATTAAATTTGAGAAAAATTAACATATTTGTATTTATAATTAAAATATTAAAGGTTATATATAAATTATATTATTTATCTATAATTATAATAATAAAATTTTAAAACAGGCCGCGCGAAGCGCGGGATACTACCTAGTAGAGGCGTAGCTACCTAGTAGCATGGGGTAGCAGCCGCGACCCCAAATCCCAAAAATTTGACTAAGAAGACGAAATTTTGCTACTCCATATATCGCTGATATGTGTCAAAGGATAAATAAATAATACGTTTCTAAGGTACCATCAGAATGTACATGGTCTAGTGGTAAAGTATAAGTACATCTCTCAGGAGAGTCGGGTTTGACTCCTACAATAAGCAATTTTTTACACTAATATCTCTCCTAATATCCCATTCTCTAATTCCGAACTCCATTTCCCTCGAAGGCCCGTTTATAATTTTTTTGTATAATTTTTTTGTATAATTTTTTTGTATAATCTTTATATTGTAATATTATTAGTATTTTAAATTATATTTTATTTAGATATTTATATAAGTATGTTATAATATAATAATTTTTAATATTTTATAATTTTATTTGTTTTTCAAAAATATTTATATTTAGTTAGATTTAAAAGGTGAGAAAGTGAAAATATATAATGACAAAACGAGCTCGATTCGAGTTCGAGCCGAGCTCGAGCTTTTCCCGAGCCGAGTTCGAGCTTCAATTTTTTAGGCTCGACGAGCTTGAGCCAAAAAAAATGCTTAATGAAAGGTCTTAACTACCTAGGATTTGAGGCACCGTCATTCCCGTCAACAACCACGTCAATTATCGCGAAAATATTTTTTTTGTATTTACAAATTGAAAGTGTAGTTCTTATTGACAACAAAAAAAACGAATTGTTTATAAAAAAAATTATATGTTGTTATTGTGCTCACGGCTTCACGCTACTTTCGCTACCCCAAATTTTCAATCCCGGCCCGCCCTCGCTACCTAGTATATATATATATATATATATATATATATATATATATATATATATATATATATATATATATATATATATATATATATATATATATATATATAGAGAGAGAGAGAGAGAAGGGTTCTCATAAGGCCCTTACATCTTATGAGTCCCTAAGTCCTTATAAGGACCTTAGGATGGAAGGAATGGAGGGATGAGATTACATCTCATTCAAGGGTCACAAATGAACCTCCCTAATTGTGTATAACTCCTCCTAATTTTGTACAACTCTTCCACCATTCTAATCTCCCTACCCACTTCCTCATTATTCATTCTTTCACATTTCTCTCATACACTCATTCTCTCTCATCTTTCTCTCATTCTCTCAAAAAAAAAAACCAAATCAACAAAAAAAAAACCAACAAAAAAAAAACCAAAAAAAAAAAAAAACAATAACAACTTCATCGACAACACACCACCATAACAAACCACCTTTCCACCACCATTCACCACCACCATACCGTCCTCCCTCCTTTACTCCACCACCATTCACCACCACCATACCGTCCGACAACCACCCCCGTTTCCACATTTTCAGACCACACCACCGGGACCACCAACAACCAATCCCGACTCCACCACCACGCATCCCACGCCAACCACCACCTGCGACCTCCTCACGTCGTCACCCTATCTCCTCTCTTTCTCGCCCCACTACAACACCACTACAACCACAACAACAACACCAGCCGGCCTCCCTCTTCTCCTCCACCACCACCACGCATCCCACTATCCTGCCCATTCCCCTCCACCACTCTCCTCGCCACCCTCCTCTCCCACTGCCAACCATGCCGGCAACAACCACCCACAACAGACGCAATAACCGCAACAACAGCCGCGACATCAACAACCACAACCAACCCGACATCCCTCTTTCTCTCCCATTTCCTGCCACCTACAGCCACCCTCACGGCCACCCAGAACCACCACTCGACTCCTCTCACCACCCTCGACCTAGATCTGTCCATACCCAGACCCAAACCAACCCGAAACCCCTTCAAAAACGAAGCCCTAAACCGGGTCACCAAACCCCTTCTCACATTCGTTCATGCCGCTGTCTGTTATTTGGTTTTCTCGTTTTTTTTTTTTCGTTTTTTGTGTTTTTGTGTTTTTGTTATTTGGTTCATGTGAATGGTTCCCAGATCTGGTTTTTTAATTTTTGTGTTTTTGTTATTTGTTTTTTTAATTCTTTAATTAGCTTGTGTTTGTCTCTTTTTTTTTAGTGTTTTTTCAGATTTACTTTATTTTGTTATTGTTATTTGGTTTTTTAATTTTTGTTGGTTATTGATGGGTTGTTATTTAATTTGTTCAGATTTAATATTTGTTGATTAATTACGATTTTTCATATTTATTTGGTTTTATAAAAGTTATACTATTTACGACTAAATTTATACACTTAAAACATTAAAGTTATACATTTTATGACTAAAGTTATACCCTTGAAACATTAAAGTTACACTATTTACGACTAAAGTTTTACCCTTGAAACATTAAAGTTACAATTTTTATGACTAAAGTTATACATATTGTCGATTAAAGTTATACACTGCGTGCATTAAAGTTATACACACGATATATAAATTTTTTGAGAATTTGGTTCGACTATTATTTTTTTTTGAGAATTTGGTTTGTGGGATGTCTTTCGGTTTTTTTTTTTTCATTATTTTTTTTGGCCTTTTTTCAGTGTTTACATATTATGGTTTTTTTTTAGATAAGGATTTTTGTTTTTCTAGTATTTTTGGTTTGGATTTTGGTTTTTTCTTTTATTAAAGTTTGATTTTTTTTTATTATTTATTTTTTTCAGATCTACTTTTTTCAGTCCACTATGTTTTTTTGTTAGATTATTTATTATTGTATTGTATTTTCTAATTTTTGATCTTTGTTGTTTTTAATTTCTAATTTATTATTTTTCAAGTTTCATATTTTGGGCTGAAGTTATACAATAATCAAAATAAAGTTATACTATTAACTACTAAAGTTATACATTGTATAAATTGAAGTTACGCAAATTTTGGACTAAAGTTCTACATCTTGTCTATTAAAGTTATACACTGGGTGCATTAAAGTTATACATCTTGTCTATTAAAGTTATACACTGCGTGCATTAAAGTTATACAATTTTGGACTAAAGTTATACAATTTTGGACTAAAGTTATACAATTTTGGACTAAAGTTATACGCTTAAAATATTAAATCTCTTATTCTTCTCATTTCTCTTCATTTTTGGACTAAAGTTGCGCCATTTTGGACTAAATAATGTCACTTTATGGACTAGAGTAATTTGGACTTAAAGTTATACAAATATGGACTAAAGTTATACAAATTTGGACTAAAGTTATACAAATATGCACTAAAGTTATTCATAATAACAGTGAAGTTGAACACAATGTCATTGAAGTTGCACACAATGTGGATTGAAGTTATATATAATGTCAGTGAAGTTATACTTAATGTTGATTGAAGTTGTACAAAATGTCTTTGAAGTTGTACACATTTTGTATAACTTTAGTCTATAATAGTATAACTTTAGTCATATTTTGTATAACTTTAGTACATAATAGTATAATTTTTAGTCCTTTTTTGTATAACTTTAATCCTTTTCTGTATAACTTTAGTCTATAATAGTATAACTTTAGTCGTTTTTTGTATAACTTTAGTCCAAAATTGTGTAACTTTAGTCCATAATAGTATAACTTTTAGTCCTTTTTTGTATAACTTTAATCCTTTTTTGTATAACTTTAGTCCTTTTTTGTATAACTTTAGTCCAAAAATCGTGTAACTTTAATCCATAATAGTATAACTTTTGTCTAAATGTAATTAAGATTTGAAACTAACACAATGTCATTGTTGTACATAATGTAAGTTAAAGTTATACATAATGTCAGTGAAGTTATACATAATGTCAGTGAAGTTATACATAATGTTCATTGAAGTTATACATAATATCGGTGAAGTTGCACACAATATCATTGAAGTTGTACATAATGTAAATTAAAGTTATACATAATGTCAGTGAATAAAGACTAAAGTTTCAAATATCTTCTTTTTAGATCTAATAATTTATATAACAAGACGAATTTTAAGGAAACGACATTTGTAAAAATAAAAAAGTATATCACCCAAAAAACGATATTTAAAACCCGAATTTTTTAAAAAAAAAACGTATAACAAGAAGATATTTGAAAAGAATAAGTAACAACAAAAACCAACAAAAATTTACAAATAAAATAAACCGACCCAAACAACAAATTTAACACAAAATCTAAAAAAAAAAAAAAAAAAAAAAAAAAAAAAAAAGTGACGAAAATAACCGAGTAAGATGTGCAAAATCTGGAAAAAAAAAAAAACGAGTTTACCGACGGCGGTGGTGGAGGTGGGTGGCGGTGGGGGTGGGCGGTGGGTGGTGTCGGGTGGGATAGTGGTGGTGATGGTGGTGGTGAATGAGGAAGAGAGGAATGAATGATTTATTTGAGTTTTTTGATTTATTTGGATTTTTTGGGTTTTTTATTTATTTGGATTTTTGGGTTTTTTTTTATTTATTTGGGTTTTTTTTTAGACTTTGGGAGAAGAGAGAAATGAAATGTGTAAGATGAAAGAGAAATGGATGAGTGGAAAACAAATATATAGTAAATTAGTGATTAATTAGAGTGGATTAGTGAAGGAGGAGAGAGATGGTGAGATTAGCTATTAAACACACTTTTTTGGGGTTGATCTTGGCCATCCATTTTCACCATCCAATGGCCCTTAATAGAACTTATGGACTCAATATATATATATATGGCCTTAGTTGATCTCTTCTATATATATATATATATATATATATATATATATATATATATATAGTAATAAGATCAAGTGAGTTCTCCTCTTACATTTGAGTCCATAAGTCCCATTATGGGCCATTGGATCTAGGAAATGGAGGGCTAATATGAGAACAAAAAAATTAAGGTTAATGCTCTAATTTTTCCATCTTCCTCTAATTTTCTCATTAACTACATTAATCCTCCTCATCTTTCATTCACCAACTCATTATCACATCTCCTCATTCTCTCTCTATATCTCACTTCTCCATATTCACTCCAAAAAAACCAAGAAAAAAAAAACCCCAAAAAACCAAACAAATAAAAAACCCAAAAAATCCAAATAAATCATTTACTCATCTTTTCCTCATTCACCATCCACCTACCACCACCAACCGGAAACCACCACAGTCGCCAACCGCCACCGCCACCGCCGCCGCCGCCGCCACCGCCGCCGCCGCCCCGACGTCTTTTTTTTTTTTTTTTTTTTTTTTTTTTTTTAAAAAAAAAAACTTGATGTTTGGGTGTTCTTTTTATTTTTTTTGTTGTTTTTTTCCTCCTTATATCGTCTTGCTATATAATATTGTTTTAAATTTGTGAGTTTTTTTATTTTTAAGCTTAGATCTACTAAAATAGATCAATTTTCATTGACCCATTTTTTTTTCATTTCCGTTTTTTTTTTTTTCAATTTTGATGTTTTGGTATTTTTTTTTCCGGTTATTGACATTCTTACAAATTATAATGTGATTTTAGTACTAAATCAATTAGTTATGAAATCTCATTTTTTACTTTTTTCTTGTTGATATCACTTTGTTAATATCCGTCTTATTATATATATTTGCCAAATTTCGTATTTAAAATTTTGTCTTGGTATTGTGTGATTTAGGATCTATTAAACTTACTTGTTCGGTTAAAATTACACTTTTTCGGTTAAAATTACACTTTTGTCCGTTAAAATTACACTTTTTTTCGTTAAAATTACACTTTTTTCGGTTTAAATCACAGTTTTTTTCCTGTTAAAATTACATTTTTTAACGTTAAAATTACACTTTTTTCTGTTAAAATTATACTTTTTAACGTTAAAATTACACTTCTTTTCCGGTTAAAATTACACTTTTTCCCGTTAAAATTACACTTTTTTCTGTTAAAATTACACTTGTTTTCATTAAAGTTACATTTATCTCTATTATTAAAGTTACACTTATCTCTACTAAGGTTACCCTCTCAATGACTAAAGTACGCTTTTGGACTAAAGCTAGAACAATTTGGACTGAAGTTACACAAATTTGGACTAAAATTACACAATTTGGACTAACTAATGGAGTTATTTGTAAATTGTAACTTACACAATTTGGACTAAAGAAACACAAATTTGGACTATAGTTATACAATTTGGATTAAAATTACACTTTTATGGGCTAAAATTACACTTCCGTGGACCAAAATTACCCCTTTGATAGACTAAAGTTATACATTTGTGGATTAAAGTTACACATTTTTGGACTAAAATTACACTTTTTTGGACTAAAATTACACTTTTATGGACTAAAATTACACTCATAAAACGATAAAAGATATACACTATCAATGTACTAAAGTTACACTTTAGTGGACAATGATTGAAATTGCACAATCTCAATGACTCAAAACAAATGAATTGGGTAACTTTAGTCCAAATTGTGTATTTTTACTCTAAATTTAGTCGTAAATAGTGTTATATTAGTTCAAACAAATTCAAATTTATTCGTAAATAGTGTATTTTCAGTCCAAAATTGTATTTTTAGTCCAAATTTAGTCGTAAATATTGTATTTTTAGTCCAAATTGTCCAAATTAGTTAGTCCAAATTGTCCAAATAGTCCAAATTAGTTAGTCCAAATTGTCCAAATTAGTCGAAATTAGTTAGTCCAAATTAATGTAACTTTAGTCCAAGAGTATAACTTTAGTCATTATGAGGATAACCTTTAACAGGAAAAAGTGTAATTTTAACGAAAAAAAGTGTAATTGTAACAGGAAAAAGTGTAATTTTAACGAAAAAAAATGTAGTTTTAACAAAAAAAAGTGTAATTTTAACGAAAAAAAGTGTAATTGTAACGAAAAAAGTGTAATTTTAACGAAAAAAAGTGTAATTTTAACAGAAAAAAAGTGTAATTTTAACAGAAAAAAAGTGTAATTGTAACAAACAAAAGTGTAATTTTAAGCAACAAAAGTGTAATTTTAGTTACAAAAGTGAAATTGTAACAGACAAAAGTGTAACTTTAGCTAACAAAAGTGTAATTTTAACCGAAGAAAGTGTAATTTTAGCAGAAAAGAAGTGTAATTTTAACAGAAAAAAAGGTAATTTTAATAGAAAAAAGTGTAATTTTAACAGAAATAATGGTAATTTTAACCAAAAAAGGTGTAATTTTAACCAAAAAAAAGTGTAATTGTAGCAGAAAAAAGTGTAATTGTAATAGAAAAAAGTGTAATTGTAACAGGGAAAAGTGTAATTATAACAGAAATAAAGTGTAATTGTAATAGAAAAAAGTGTAATTTTAACAGGGAAAAGTGTAATTATAACAGAAATAAGGGTAATTTTAACCAAAAAAAGTGTAATTTTAACCCAAAAAAAGTGTAATTGTAGCAGAAAAAAGTGTAATTGTAACATTAATAAAAACCCAAATAACAAATCTAAAATATAGTATAACACCCACAACATTAACATAATAAAAAACCAAAATAAAAACCAAGAATACTAGATCTAAAATAAAAAAAAAAACCGAAATAAGAAGTAGATGAAAATAAATGAAAAAATCAAGCGAAATCTTAAATACAACCGTTTACAAAACGGAATCTATACCTTAAAAAAACGGAATCCGACACAAGTAAACACGGAATTCAAATTATATAAACATTGGAAACCTCAACAAAAACCGAATCTGAAATTAAAAAAAAAAAACGAATCTGAAAAGGGAAGAAAGGAGAGTAGTGGTGGGGTTATTCGTTAAGAAAAAACCACCCAACAACAATTTAAGAAAAAACCATTAAAAAAAAGATCTCAAAATAATTTTAAAACATAACAACCCAACACCAATTCACGCAAAATCATTTTCACGCAACCCCATTTTCACGCAAATCTTAAAAGACTAAAAATGGGGAAGGAAGAAGAAAGGAAGGCGTGTGGTGGTGGATCTAAAAGTTGATGCGGTGGTTTGTGGTGTTCTGGTGATGGCGCTGGTGCGTGGTGGATGGCGGCAGCGGCCGCGTGTATGGCTGCAGATCTGAAAATAAAAAAGAGAAAGGAGAATATAGTGGTTGTGTGGCGGTGTTCAGAGGGGACTGGTGGCGCTTCTGGTGTTGGTGGCCGAAAGGAGGAGTAGAAGAAGTGGTTGTGGTGTTGATTGGCGGCAAATCTGGAATGCGGTGGTGGTGGTGTGCGTGTGGTGGCTGCTAGCTTGGAGGTTTAGTGGTTGCGAGGGGAGGTGACCGTGTGGGTGAATGGTGACGGGAGTGGTGGGTGGTGTGCGTGGTGACGGGAGCCAGTGGTGGAGAGGAGGACGGATTATTTTTTTTTCCTCCTGTTATTTTGGGTTTTTTTTTTGAGTAATTATTTTGGGTTTTTTTTTTCAGATTTTGTTTGTTTGGTTTTGTTAGATGAGAGAAAAAAGGGAGATTGTGAGATTTAGAGAGAGGGAAGTAGTTTGTGATAATGAGGGATGAATGGATTAGTGAGTAACTTAATTGCAATGAGGAGCTAATTAGACTAGATTGATTTGTGGCCATCCATTGAGATGTAATCTCATCCCTTCATTCCCTTCATCCAAGAGCCCTTATAAGGACTTAAGGACTCAATAGATGTAAGGGACTTAGGAGAACTTCACACTATATATATATATATATATATATATATATATATATATATATATATATATATATATATATATATATATATATATAATTTTTTGGTTTATTGCGTTATTAAGCAAACTAATTAGATAATTAGCGTTGAGTTGAAATTATTTACGTTTCTAGTGTCCACGTCATCACTTTATTTTTTTTCGCAGATTTTCAACAAAGCCGCTAATGTTCTTAGCGGCTTTGTCAACTTTTAAAAAAAAAAAAGCAAACACCATAAGCCGCTGAGGTTCTTAGCGGCTTTACATGAGGAAATTGGAAAAAAAATGCTGAAGCATTCCAGTAGCTACTGGACTCCAGAAATGCGAAAAAACAGACAAAGCCGCTGAGGTTCTTAGCGGCTTTGTGTAATTTTCACAAAAAAAAAGAAAAACCCCCGTAAGCCGCTGAGGACCTTAGCGGCTTTCTTAAGTTTTTGAAAAAAAATAAAAGTCAGAATTCTGACTACCTCCCACCCACGATTTGGGACCAAATACAATAAATGAAACCTGCAAATAAAGCTCCAAACTCAGCATGAACAATCACACACACACACATGATTGAATTTCCGAAAACATGTTTCATTTGATTGAAAACGTAAAATAAAAGATAGTGCATACAAAGTACTTATAAGGTACCAAATCTAAAGTTCAAACAAAGTACCTAAAAGTGTTTTACATTGTTAACAATTCCAACTAATTTTACTTTGAAATCAAACTAATCTTAGGCCAATCTCGAGCGTGGCCTCTTTCCTTTTTGTCTTGAAGTTGAACCGCTCGGTGTCGCCTCCTCTTGGATAGGGGTAAGTTGAACCGCTCGGTGTCGTAAGTCATATCTTCGAGGTTCATTGTGTGGAGGGCTTGGATGATCGGCCTCGGTAGGTAGGATTAGATGCCCGTGTCCCGTCCGTTGCAAGCACTCGAGTGACATTGACTGCATTTCTTTCACCATGTTTACATGTGATAGTGGCACACCATCCGGCATCTCACCAAGCATAGTTGTGGCACGTTCATAGTTGTATACATGACCTTGACTCTACAAAATTGAACAAATAACAAATTATACAAAGGTTGTTAAAAATAATTAAATAGCAAACATGTAAAGGTTGGTAAAAATAATTAAATAGCAAACAAAAAACATTATAGAAAGAATTACTTACAAGTAACATATTGTCCGCCGCATTTGGATAGAAATTGTGTCTCTTCTCATATAAATCCTTGTTTTGTGTTTCGGCACTAAGCGGGCTAATGACTAGACGAGTGATTTTACGATACCATTCTAGGTATGGATCATTGTAGTCAAGATAACCCTTGTAGGGAAGACCGCGAGGAGTCAATCTTGATTTGCGGTTGTTCCACTTGTCAATGCTCAATCTATGCAATTCCTCATAATTAGTCGCATTTCCCCGTCGATCTATCTTGTGCAACTTCTTAGAAGTCTTGCACGAATTGGGTAGCGTTGGATGCCAACCAAATTGCCTAACAACCCTCTCCGCATAATGCCACTCAACCGCCTCAAAGCAAATGAGTGGTGCATTTACAATCCACTCATAAGGGTCTTCGGTACAAATGTCGGGGAGAAGGGCAAGGACTTCCCTAGAGTATGGTTCCCAAGTAAACATGGAGTCGGTCATAGTATCAAGAGCATGCCTAAATGTGACTAATCCAAGCAAGTGATCCGTATAAGAACGGTCTACTCTTAGCCACCTACAACCTAGAGGGTCAACACCCGGGACTACTTGTGAACCAATAGGGTTCTCTTCCCCCTCTATTTGAGGTAACATAATGGTTGGACGACCAATAGATATATGCTCCCAAGACCAAAGTTGCATTAGGAGAAGACAACCACCTATCTCAATGCTTCCTCTCCTAGAAGCCGTACACAAATGTCTATACAAGTAAGCAAGTGTCGCACTCCCCCAACTATATTCATTCAATCTATCCAAATTGATCAAAAGGGGGAAGTATAACAATTGTACTCTATTCCCACTTTTATCCGGAAAGAGCACCGTACCAATCAAGTATAACAAATAAGCCCTCACAAATCTATGTACTCGCACCTCACTAGCATCTTCGGGTAGGTCTTGGTAATGGGTTCTTAACCAAGATAACTTCAATGTGTTACCCTTTAATGCATCGGGAGGTGGCCGCCTACCTAGGTGCTCATCCAATAACTCGGACCAAATATAATCACTTTTGCCCGTGATAGGCAACCCACCCACTTTTAGACCCAACAAAACACCGACATCTTGCAAAGTGATGGTGGCTTCTCCAACCGGTAAATGGAAAGTGTGGGTTTCTTGTCTCCAACGCTCAACTAATGCAGTTATCATATCGGGACGCGCGACAACATAAACTAACCTATGAATACCATGAAATTGTGTTCCGCTAATAAAATTCTCGACGGCCGGGGCAACGGTAAATTTATTTTTGGAAAATAAATGATTTCTACATTTGAGTGTGCCGACATCCTTCAAAATAAATAAAAAGAAGTATAAAAACCCATTTGACCTTAACAAATCATTTAAAAAAAATAAATATAACATAGTGAATAAAATGACGACATATTACCTCTCCCTCCCAAATGTCCGTGCTTCTATGGTCCGACTGCAAGGTGAGAACGCTAGGATCCACTGGGCCCGGCTCCATTTGACCTTCACAAATCATTAATAAAATTACATCAAACTACAAAATAAAAATAACATGGTTTATAAAAAAAATAATGACAAAATATTAATAACATGGTTTATAAAAAGAATAATTACCCCCTTGTTGGACATGACCGCTTGTTATGACCCTCTACATTGCATAAACTACAACTATAAGAGGACTTGGAATTCTCATCCATTTCATTACGAATTCTTTTTGATATTGGTCTTCCCTTTCCTCTCACCTTAGCATAATTTGGAATCAATGTTTTATCCGTCCATGGTCTCCAATAACCCTCATCCGGAATTGGTTGAAAGATTGTGCGATAACTACCATGGTATTCCCCGGAAGAGTACAAAGGGTCAACAAATTGATCCACGTCGATCGAAAAAGCACGACATACCGCCATTACATGTGAACAAGGATAATGAAAGTTTTTCCACTTATTACAAGTACAAGTCCCTTCATGCAATCGCACCGTGTGGCTTCTCCCGGCACGATTTCCACTCCTACGACCTTGACATGTAGACACTTGATAAAGGCCCGTCTCAAAATCATGTTCATTAACTTCATGGTGGGCGGCTATTTCTTCAATTTCATCTAGTGTCTTAGTAACTTTGTCCGACCATTTCAACCCACCTAACAACCTATCCCTTGTCAATTTTCTTCTCTCAACAAAATACTTGTTAACTCGGGTAAAAGTGGCTTTTACAAGGGCTTGAATTGGGAGAAATCTTACCCCCTTCAAAACACCATTGAAACATTCACTCATATTTGTTGTTTTCAAACCATATCTCTTCCCACCATCGTGAGCAAGAGACCACTTGCTTGGAGGGATGCTATCTAACAACGCTCTAGCATTCGCATTGATCAAACCTATTTTCTCCATACCTAAGTCAAATTTTCTAATTTGATGTTGCATTGCGGTCTCCGAGAAAGTTGATTTTAAATCGGAATCTTTGAACATCTTGTTGATATTTGATGCATGATGTCTAATACAATACCTATGAAAAGCGTATGGCTCTTCCCAACCACTTCCCGGTTGACTCATTGACTTCAAAATACCCCCATGGCGATCGGACAAGACACAAAGACCTCTACGATTTGTCACATAATGTCTTATGCAAGCCAAAAACCAACTCCAATTCTCATAGTTCTCCTTCTCAACAATGGCAAACGCTAACGGAAAGAGTTGTTCATTTGCATCAACTCCCATTGCAATCAACATAGTCCCACTATATTTACCATAAAGATGAGTGCCATCTATGGTAATTATTGGCCTACAATGTGGGAAGCCTTTGATCGAGGGACCAAATGACCAAAAACTTTATCAAATTGTTGGACATTGGGATCATTAGTGGGCTTATTGACAAAATGGACGGCGGTTCCTGATTAACCTCTTTTAAAGCATCTAAGTAACGGGGAAGATAAGCATAAGACTCCTCCCAATCTCCATAAAGATCCGCCAAAGCTCTTTGTTTTGCCATCCAAGTCTTCCAATAAGAGATCTTGAAGTTGAACTCCTTTGTTATGGATGCCCTTAACAAACTCACCTTAGCCCCCCAATCTTCTTTCACAAGATGCTTAATAGCATTGCTAATAAACTCACCCCTTAAATTTGGATGATCAAGAGATGGTTTCCGAACCACACAAGAAGCTTCATGTGGCCCTTCGTATGACACAATTGTGAAAACATCCATATGGATGTTTTTTTTAGTGGCTCTCAAATACCAACTACAAGGTGACGGTTGTCTATTACATTTATAAGTCACGGTGTGAGGTCTTGATTCGGCAATTTTATAAACTTGGTTTCTAGCCACGTTGTAGGTTGTCACAACTTGTCGCAAAAGCTCTTTGCTTGCAAAATCTTGCCCCTTACTAAATTCCTCACCACTCTTAAATGGAGCCACACATGACTTATACCAACTATTTTCATGCCCAACATCTAAAACTCCAAGTTCGATAAATTGGGTGTTAGTACATGGTTGAGAAACAAGGTCTACCATATCATCCTCACTCAACAAAAGCAATGCATCCTCCTCTTCAATCCCATTTTCAATCTCATCTCCAAAAATATTACCATCTATGGCCACTTTGTCAACATGATTACTTGACAAAGACACATGCCAATTAGGATCCTCAACTTGACTAAGCATATTTGTGAATGACAAATTAGGATCTTCTTCAATAGGCTTTAACTCGATAAACAAATCCATGGAACCGGCTTTTGATTGACACACAATTGCCCACAAAGCTTTCAAACTACGATCATTATTCAAGGATACTACTTTGTAACCTCTTACACTTGGAAATTTCATTTTGATATTTAGCTCAAATTTTGATCTATCAACCTCTAAAGACTCATAAATTTCATTCTTGAGCTCATTAAAACTAATATTACTACTAACAAGAACAAAGGTTTCACAACCACCCTTATAGCTAATATCTTCACCATTTACCACAACTTCACCATTCCACCAACAAGTCAAAGGGTAATTATTCACCTCCATTGTAAATAATCAAACTAAATACTAAGCACAACAATCAATCTACTAATTTCAACAATTACAAACTAAATAAAACGAAATTACTAATTAAAAACTAGATAAAACGAAATTACTAATCAAAATAAATCGAAATTTGTAAACAAAAGTTGGGGATTAATTGCTACTCTATGCACGAAACTAGTACATTAGGGATGAATTAATACCTTTAGATGAATATAGGATGAACTAGGTTGATGGATAGCAAATGATTAAAAGAAATTAGGACGAATTTGGATGACAATTTGGGGTTTTCGCAACTTAGGGTTTCGAAAATAAAATTGGGGATTTTCTGGGTTTGTGTAAATAAGAGAGTGATTGTGTTTACTCGGGTTTTTTTTTTTTATATAAGAGGGAAATACGCCATCTTTCACAAATGGGCTTTGCCCGATTTCGCTTTTTTTTTACGCACTTTGCTAAGCCGCCTGTGTTCTTAGCGGCTTCTCTTGTTTTTTGTGTGCCTCACAACTCCAAAGATATCTACCTCATATTTAGGTATGGCTTGCAATTTTTTTTTTTAATGAATCCTTGCAAAGCCGCTAAGAACCTCAGCGGCTTTGCTATTTGTACCCATTTTTTTGCACTCCAAGAGCTAATGTAACTTGAGGACGAAATTTTTCAAGAAACAAAGAGGCAAGCCGCTAAGAAGTATAGCGGCTTTGCCAAAAACTGGAAAAAAAAATCGGCGATGACGTGGACACTAGTAACCAAATTATGTTAAATTAAACGCTAATTGTCAAATTAAGTGGATAATTAACACTAATTACCCAAAAAGTTCATATATATATATATATATATATATATATATATATATATATATATATATATATATATATATATATATATCACCCACAAAATAAGTAACTAGAGTTCATTTTGGTTTGTTTGAATGCAGAAATTGCAGCTGTTTGATAGTGGCAATTTAGCCCTGGTTGATGCCCAGGAAAACATAAAGTGGCAGAGTTTCAATTTCCCAACAAATGTGTTACTAATGGGGCAAAGACTCAGTGTAGCTACTCACCTCACCTCATCAATTCCTACTAACAATTCCAACTCATTCTTTTCATTTGAAATTCACCATGACAAGCTTGCTCTCTACTTGAATTTAGGTAGTAATGACATCAAGTATTCCTACTGGGAGTTTCACCCTTCCGCCACCCGTAACATTACCTACATTCACTTGTCTTCAAAGGGTCTCGATTTGTTCGATGACAAGTATCGAAATTTCTCACAAATTCTTTCTCCGATTGAACAACCAGTACGTTTTCTAGCACTCGCTAATGACACGGGAAACCTCGGTCTTTACTACTATTCACCTTACAAAGATAAGTTTGAGGCATCATTTCAAGTCCTGAATGCTACATGTGACCTTCCTCTAGCTTGCTCACCTTATGAAATTTGCACATATTCAAATACTTGCTCATGTATAAGATTATTAACAAACCCGGGAGATCATACTTCGAAATTTGACTGTGATCCGGGAATAACAGGGAAACTCTGTGGGAAGAAACAAGTAGAAATGATTGAATTGCAGGATTCTGGGACACTACTAAGGAATTCAACCACAATGACTAATGTTAGCAAGGATGAATGCGCTAATTCTTGCTTAAATGACTGTGATTGTGCTGCTGCATTATACTCATCGCGGATTGGTGAATGCATGTTCTATGATACAGTCAGAGGAGTTAAACAGGTTAATAGAGGAAGTGGGTTGAGTTATTTGGTAAAGGTTCCGAAAGGGAGTACTGGAAATCAGAAGAAAAGTGGTTTAAGAAAATGGGTTTTGGTTCTAATAATAGCAGCTGATGGGTTGATACTGTGTGTAGTAATTGGAGGGCTTGGCTACTTCTTGATTTGGAAGAGGAGGAAGATGTCTAATGATTGCAACAGTGATGCTTCATGACCATCACGAGTCATTCACCACCCTAAATCTGAGTCGGAATTTATTAGATTGTAGTGCAGCAGAACAGCCATATAAAAATCACGACAATCGATTCTGCAGTAGAAATCGATATTCAATGCCATGACTAGAGCTGATACACATAAGCAACTACAACTTGTCTTTGTGCAAAGCTGGTACAGTGATGTTTCGAGTTTGAATCTCGTCAGTATCAAAATTATTCTTGTGGCCATTACACCAAAAGATTACTGTCTTTGTAATTACCGTCTTTGTAAGAGTGAAAAAAATTAGAAAACCCCACATCACGTGGGTGTTTACATCAAAAGTATTATGTTTAGGTCGATATTTTTACAGAGAATCGACTATTTTGGAATGCCTCGATTGCACTTGTATTGAATCAGATGTTTCTCATTGACACACATGATTAAATAAAAATTCCAACTTTACAGTTTATTCAAGCACATGAGTCGAAGGCTAATATATGTTACAGTCGCCTTCCATGAACGATGAAAGGAGACATAAATCAGCGCATAAATCTAGTTCCTCATCATATGACGAACGTCTACTGAACAGTGTGAACAAGTGGTGGCTTGATGTATACCACACTCCGTTCTTCGAACCGGAATTGGAACATAATGTCATTAGATGGTAGTAAGCCAAAGAAACATTGCTCTGCTAGAGAGGATGCCTTCTTCAATGAATCAACGTGAGACCACAAGAACTCCACATGACGCCTCTACCCTGATGCCAAGCCCGCATTTTCACCAATCTGCAAATCCAAAGGACAACCTATTACTCCACGTAAATCTACACAGTATCAAATGTGATCACATTAAAAGTCACGATATTTTGTAGCCTTCTAGGTGGAATAACCATTTCTTAATTCAAAGAGTAGTGATTCCTTTTCTCTTTGCTATAGTTATGGATGAGTTGACAAGGGATATTCAGGACGACATTCCTTGGTATATGATGTTTGCGGATGATATTGTGTTGATTGATGAGACGAAAGAGGGGGTTCAGAAAAAGTTGGAACTGTGGAGGCATACTTTGGAGACTCGTGGGTTTAGGTTAAGCAGGAGTAAGACCGAGTACTTGAGGTGTCAGTTCAGTAACGTGGCGGGGTCGAGATCGACAGAGGTGGGGAGTATTATTTTCGATGGAAATGTTGTTGTGGGGCAGATTAAGATATCTGGGATCTATTATTCAAAAAGATGGGGAGTTAGACGGAAATGTGGCTCACAGAATTAAAGCGGGATGGTTGAAATGGAAAAGTGCTACTGGGTTTTTATGCGATAAAGATATGCCCAAATTTTATCGCACGACGATTAGGTCTGCTTTACTTTACGGCTCCGAGTGTTGGGCCGTGAAACATTAAATATGAGTGTGGCGGAGATGCGTATGTTGAGGTGGATGTGCGGCCATACAAGGAAAGATCGATTAAGGAATGAGGTGATTAGGGAAAAGGTGAAAGTGGCGCCAATAGAGGACAAGATGATGGAAAACCGACTAAGATGGTTTCGCCATGTGAGAAGGAGACCTATGAACGCACCAGTTATGAGGCAGTTACTTCGGGTGGGGAACAGAAAAGTTTGCTAGGGGTAGAGGGAGACCAACACAGATCGAGCACGATATGAGATTTCTCGGGCTTGATGAGGGAATGGTGACGGAGAGGGCAATGATACATGTGGATTTTTAGCATTTGACGTTATTTGATATATTTAATGTTTTTTATTTAATTTTTAAAATTTATTTGTTTCTTTTCGGATTTATTACACCTTTTTACCAACAACTTTCTTATATATTAATACTTGGTTAACTTTTAAGCTTAAGTTTTATTTCGATTTTCAAAATCGTTTTAATTTTTATTCTCGATTTACTTGGCTTTCGTATTATATTTCACTCCCCTATTGTTTTTCACTTTTTCATTTTTGTTTTTCGCATTTTGAGGTGTGCGTTCACACATGGACGGTTCTAAAGGATGATTCATGTCAGCCGACCCCAAATCATTTTGGGATTAAGGTTCTGATGTTGTTGTTGTAAAGAGTAATGATTCCAGGAAATAAATTTACCTCCATGTTACATCTGAATTCCCATTCGGTTTTACCAATCAAGAACTTCATCTCTGCTGATGTTATGTCCACTGTCACTGTTGAACATCAACAGAAAAGTGTAAGACGTGTCGAAAGTTGAAAGTGAGGATCTAAGAAGTCGGAAAAAAATAAAAGAAAGAACATAATTGTCAGATGTACCTAATTGAGTAAAACCATTTGTGATCATTTCTGGAATCATGGTGTTCAACGCTTCAGTTGGTATGATGGCCTCACAAGTGCGAGACATAGTGCCAGAGTATGCATTGAAGCCAACATTGTTTTCTTGCAATCCAACTCCCAATACGATGCCAGGATAAGTCACTGAAATTTTATGACGATAAAATTTCAAAGCCAGGCAACCAAATATGTCATACGCTTACTTCAATTGATTCCTACTTCAAAAAATAGTATTTTAACATTCATAGCCTAGATCAAAGGAAGGCACTAGAAAGAGCTACTTGAGGTGTTTTCTTAACATTTTACTAGAGACTTAATCACAATCAGAAAAATTGAATTGTACTAAATAAACATTCAAAGACAAGCATCGTTTTATTCGCCTATAGAAGTTATTACTTTTTATGTAGGACAATAATTTATTTGTGCACTCTCAACAACAAATATAGGAGGTGTAAAACCTAAATCTCCTATTGCACAAACAAGAGCATAGAAGTAAACCCTCTGAGTATGGTTGGCAAATGAGTTGAATGACTTGACTAACTTCAAAGGAATTATTATGGTAAGTTTACAGTTCATTTCTAGTAGGATGGTTAGAGTTTAGACTGAATGTTCTCTATTACTCTTTGTATTAGGCAGTAAAGACTACAACTTTATAATGTTTTCTTATTCTAGATGTAAACATTTGAACTGCTAAACTCAAAAAAGCTAAAGATGTGCTTCTACATATCTGGGAACACCTCACTTCAAGATCCAACTTATCAGGTGACAAGTTATGCAAGCCAGTTAGTACGACTCAAAGCAAACAGCCTATCCAACTACTACAAGAAACAAATGCGATCCTGTGAAATCACATAAAAACGAGTCTAAACTAGAGGTGATCATGGGCCGGGCCAATGCGGGCTTGGGCCGGGCCTTTCTAACAAAAACGGCCCATTAGTGTGGGCCGGGCCGGGTCGGGCCAGGTGCGTGGGCTTATTTAGCAAGCCCAAACCCGGCCCTTATGGGCTAATGCGGGCTTTTTGGCCTAAATGGGCTTTTTCAGGCCCTAAAATTTACAATTTTCCCTAGGAAATAATTAGCGTAATACCTTCAGTTACAACTTTTAAAACTTACATAGTGTATAAAATTGCACAAAATATGATGAAATGCATATAAATTGCTCTCTAAAATAAAATAATGACAAAAATCGTCACTTTAGAATGCTTAATCATGCATTCTTAGATATGATTTATGTTATGTATACTTTGTTTTATAAATCTAAAAAAATATACTTGAGTTTGTAAAGAGTTGGGTAAAACTTTAACGCTATTTTAATAGGTTTTATTAGAAAAAATATTCATTATTAATAAATATGGGCGGGTAGCCAAAATTTAACGCTTTAACGCTTGGCCCAAATCCAAATTTCAAAATATTTTGTGTTTTAGTTTACCAGGCTTTTTTGGGCTAATACTAATCTCAAGCTTTCTTCAAAAACCGGCCAGGTGAGAGGCTAATGGGGCCATTTGATCAGCTCTAGTCTAAACCACACAGAAGAAAACAAGCAGAAGAAAGTACTCATAAGCCCAAAGGAACTTCTATTCTAAAACCAACTAGCAAGAGTAGCAGCCGGTCTCTCCAGTTTAAAAACACACCTAAAACTCCAATCCAGTAGCGAAAAGCAAATATACCAACAACAAAAAAAATAGTACTTTGAATAATTAAAAAACGCAACATTACGTCCTGAACTTGAATCTTCAAAACCTATGTTTCCCTACTAAAACCCATTATAAGGGTCCGTGATTATTGTGTAAGACCGTCTCACGCTTTTACAATATAATTTGTTTAAATAGTTTTCAAAATCCACAACAATAATATCACACAAAACCCTAAATAATGAAATCAAAATCAAATGAACAAAAAAACCCAGAAACTTACCAGATTCAAAAGAGAGCATTGAAGAACCATTTTCCTGATAAAAATTAATACCATCCTCTTCAATTGCTTGGAGCATCCTCAACAAAAACTTTAAATTAACCATCTTGTTCATCAAGGGTTGGCTACATTGGAAGTTTTCTAATTCATTGGGTTTCAAACACATAAATGTAGTGAGCCCAGAATTAGAGTCGGGAATTGACGAGATTTTTAAACCGTTAGTTGGATCAATGTCAATAATTCCCGACCCTTTCGAATTAGCTAGGGATAGAGCTTCAATGGCGGTCTTTAGTTTACCACCGTGGTTTGTTTGGAAGCTTATAGTTTTTGTTGCCATGGCAATTGATTGAAATTTGGCAGACACAGTTAGGAGAGATTTTCGGGATGAAGATGAAGTATTTGATACGGGGTATATATAAACCCTCGTAGATGTATAATACATGAGATTGATATAGCTAATGAGTATTAATATAAAACTAGTTTTGTGGTAGTGAAATTCGGGTTACGTAAGAGATCGTTCATGCGATTTTCCCTTTAGTTTTTTGATGATTTTTTCATTTTTCATTCGTGGTCTATCTCTATAATTATTTTTAAATTCGTATTTTAGGTATGTTTTATCGAGAAATTTAGAAAATGAGTCGTTTCTATGAATCGATAACAAAAATAAAGTTAACACATGAGACACTCCACGATATCTCATATTAATATACTCATATATTTTATAAAAGTAAAAGATTGGGCTTTTAACGAGCATGATGAATTTGAATTTATGGCAAATTAATGAAAGAATTAAAAGTTAGAAAAGATGCAAAGACAAACAAAGCATTTGTGTAGAGTTCTAACTATTGCAATATTATGATAGGGAAATTGAAAGGATGAGGTGTGGTTTATTCAATAGGAGATAACCTATTGTGAAAGTGTAAGACTTAAAGCTCTAACTTTTCATTAATTTGTTGGTGTAAAAATTTTTTTTTTTACTACTTTTTGTAGTAGCTTGATATTCAGTTATTTACGATTTTACCTCATTCTTTAGTATTGTTTTTTTTCATTGTAACCTATTATATTCTCATTCTCATTACTTTTGTAACCAAATGATATTATTTTTATTCAACGTCAAATTTGATATTTTTGTTAGTCAACTTTATTAAAATGATGATACTCCGTATTAATTAAAAAAATAATATATAGTATTAAACATCGTTTATATACCTCTTTTTTTTAGTTTGGAAATAATGATGATATTTAAGACTTAAAATATTCTTCACTCATTTTCTCTTAACTATTGTAACGTTTAATCAAATAAAAATAATTTAAATAAGGTGTGTAAATAGATAAAACATCCATTCTCACATTGAAAATTAAAAGTAAAAAAGATATTATACTCATTAGTATTATGTTATTTTGGGATAAAATGTAAGTAATTATACTAAGAGAATTAATATAAACAGATTATCGCAAATCGATATATACAATGTACTTTTGCCATCTTATCATCAAAGCCACAATAAGACAACAAAATCAAATGTATCCTATCTCATCTCATTAGTACTCAAATCATAAGAAAAATATAGATTTACCCATCTAACCAACTTAATTAAATATATAGAGAATACTATATTTACACCAACTTGCCCTAGTCATATTTGTAATTTGTTGTTAATATCAATCTTAATAAATTTATTACACATTAACAATGATGAATATAATAAAAACATCCGCAAAACAATCTATCACTATTGAAAAGAGATTAAAAAAACTAAAGTTACAATTTAGTCAAGTTATATTACTACGAAAACGCGGGTTACTGACGGGCAAAATCCGTCGAAGCGATTGACCCTAACGTCGGTGATGATTTCCTTCACCAAAGTTTGACCACCATTCGCTGATGATTATATTCAATCGTCGACGATCTCAAGTGTCTTTATATACATTCGACAATGCCTAAAACAAACTATATAATACAAATGCTTGTTGAATTCTCCACTTTTCTTCTACTTCTCTCTTATCTCTTCATTTCTTGTCCATTTGATTCCTACACACCACAAAGTAAAGATATGAGAATTGTTGAAAAATAAATCAAATAAAATAATTAGGTGAAAATAAACAAACTTTTTCATTAATTTGTTTTTGCTAGGAATGTGCTAGAATTTTTTTTTTTTTTTTTGGGAAAGGTTAAATAAAATAAATCAAAAGAATAGAGTTATGTACAACTTTGCATCTATCACACTATTACATCAACAAATCAGACTGCGCAAAACAGACTAACGAATGCTATTCAACCAGTCCATATCACTTTGCTTCAAATTGTTGCAATTTCTTCTAGTAAACCGAGAGTGCACTTCAGACAAAACGAGCTGCACCACCTTAGCAGGTGCCCTTATGTAATGATCAATCCGAGCTTCGTTCCTAACCCTCCAGATATAGTAAAACATACCAACATAGCAAGCTCCAATATACCTGCGTTGGAACTTTGACCTCCTTGCTCTAGAAAACCAGTGAACAAAGGCCAGGTCCAGAAAGAGTAATCCTCAAGGCTTTTTGGAGTATTCTGCTGCAGCCAAGAGCATAATCACAAGAATAAAATAAATGGTGGTGATCCTCAGAATGGAGCCTACAAATATCACACATGAAATTGTTAGAAATTATTAATCTCATTAATTTACATATTCATATATGTGAGAAATTATTTAGTCATAAAATAATTACAAATCTTATGCATGCAAACAAAAATAGAAGTAAAGAAGAAATCGTTTTCCTTACTATGTGATTTCGGTTTTATGGGCACCAACAAGATCTCCTTCTTGTTAGTTCTTGAGCTTTCCAACAATGGATGAACAAGGATTCAAGGATAGAATCCCCCCCAAAGATGAATACCCAAGGAATACTCTTAAAGACTAAAATAATATGATCTAGTATTAGGATTAGTCTTACTTAAAATTTTGACACAAAATATTTTTGTTCTCTCTTGTTTTTTTTCGGTTGAGAGAGAAGAGATTAGTGAGTTTATTTCTCTAGAATTTTCACAAATTGTAGAGAGTAGGATAATTTCTTACACTAGAAATTTTATGATAATTGTGAATGAATAAATTGTAGAGGAAACACTCTCTATTCCCTTGGTAAAACCGGTTGGAGGGAGTGATGTGTCCAATGCATGGGCTAGTTTTTCTACCCAAGAAAAGATAGGCATGCAAGGCTAAGACTATAGGTAATTATTGTGTTTTCCACTTTAAAAATAATCAACACAATTTTTATCCTAAAACTCCCTCCATTTCGGTACACACACATAAAATGGATGAGTCCATTTTATTTGTGATTTTGTCAATATGTCACATGTGTCACATTACATGACATCTTATATATAAAATGTGTTTTTAACAATTAAAAATCAACATATTAATAAAATATGTCACTTATAAAAATTAACATAGTAATTCATAATTACTGGTACCAAAAGTGTTTCCAAATTATAAACTACAACATTCTGTATTTATAATAATTTATTCATTCCGTTTCAATTGTTTCCGTAAACAATAATTTCATCTAAGTAATAAAACAATTCGATTACTTAGACCGTGTCTCATTTAATCAAATTACAATAAGATACGTTAACTTTACTCACAAAATCATCCGTCAATTTTAAGCAATTTAATTAACTCGTATCGGCATACGATTAATTAAATAATCAATTAAGAGTATTTCCTTATAAGTATGACCTAAGGGGATCAATCGATCACCACCGTCGCACGACAAGTAATGTCAAACTCTAGTCAGCCAATCATTACCGACATGTGTGGACCAGTTGACTGTAAAATATTACATCCCACATGTATTCTTAAAATGAGATTTAAACATGTGATCATTATGATCAACAGTTGTGATCGCATTATTGTCGGAGGACACATATTCCAACAATCTCCCACTTGTCCTCGACAAGTGTGCGTCACCAATTCTCTTGTCCTATTAATATCTCCCGCTCAATGCAAGGTGTCTTTCAGGTCGTACTTGCAAGTGATCATATCGAGAGTGGTTTCCTCGATCTGGAGAATAACTGATTGACCGGAGTTATCTACCCTAGATACCTTCCGAGCGTGGCCACGCATTTCCAGTTCATTACTCCTCGAGTGGCCCTGAGATATTGTTATAACCCTGACAAGGGGTGGACAATTCCTATCGCACTTATTCCCTTCGACTAGCCACAGCTATCATAACCCAAAATATGCCCATTTGACCCCATTTACGAAGGTCGTAGTAACATAAATCAAAGTTAATCTGTAACTGTACCACCTTAGGCGAATAGTCTTTAGTCAAAAGAATCGACTCATTAGAATACTATAGTAGCTCTCGCCACGACCAGGCTATATAAATTTGCCAGAACTCTATAAGCGGTCATTAGCCCGACAAAGTGTTCCTAACAGTCGGCCTATGTGATCGACTAGTCATCTCACATAACTCTATGACACTTGAACTTGCCATCAATCGCATCACACTCTAGTCTCTTCGAGACGTCACCTCATATAAGTGACTATGGGCGAATACCATGTTAATCCGGGTTCACTTTAACGGGGTTCAATATTGTCTCTACAACCCGTTTGGATGTAACAAGGTATAAAAGGAGTTTTTAGATTTTAAAAACTCGAACGACAAATGTGATTATCACATATGAATAGTCAATACCTGATTACTACTTCATATTCTATAATCCAGTTTGATCTTGAATGTAGTTGTTCATCTCAATTCAATTGAAATGACATGACTCATCATGTTAAGCCTATGAGAAGGCTTTGGTTAGTAGGTTTTATCAACTTCTTGTACCTTACTCAACCTTACTACATACTCGTTTTCCTTTGTAATGTATACATTTGCATTACAAAACTTTCTGAGTACGTGTCGAGATCCAATCAAGACATAGGCCGTCTAGCCTTAGAATAGCTCCCACTGTTTTCACAGTGTGTGGGACTCATCCTTCTTGCACATCTCATGAGTGCAAGTGTACTCAATTTCCGTTGTAAATATTTCTCATTGTTCTTTATTGCCTAGAACGATTCTAGAAAATCTATTTCTTAAATAACATAGCCACAATGGTATCTTAACCATCCTAACGTGTTTTTTTTTTTGGTGAAATGTAAGTAATCTCATTAAGCTCAAACCAAGGATAAAAAGTACATCATAACTTAGTTTAGAATACAATTGATCCAATCCCTATCACTAGCTCTTACAACCTTACTTGATTGACATCTAAGCCTGATTTTCATCAGGTTTTTGCATTGAGTAAACACAATAGTAGGTCGTACCACAGCACCTTCTAATCTGGCAGAGTTACGTTGCTGCCAAACCATATAATGTACAGCCATAAAGACTGCTAAGCATATGTCCTTCTGCACCTGTGACCAATTTCTCCTACCAGTCCAGATAAGAGAATTCCCTTGGGGTTTTGGAATCTTCAGCCAGTCACAGGCCAACTCCAGTAGCTTCAGCACATACGGGCATTGCTGGAACAGATGAGTAACAGTCTCAGAACTCACTTGGCAAATGCAGCACAGGTCATCAGGAATAACTCCAATCCTATGTAGCTTCTCTTTAGTGTTAAGGGCATTCCTCATAATAAGCCAGTTAACAAAACAATGCTTAGGAACAGCAGCATTATTCCAAACCAGCTTAGACCACCCCACTTTTGTCTCTTTAAGCCTCCTAATGTGTTTTGATTATGGTTTTGTCGGAAACCATGTGCAATCTCAATTGTCAATTGTCATTTGTGTAACACCCTTACACAAAATTTCATCAAGAACACTTTGCGTTACATCCTTAATGCTTCTTCAAGCACTTAAGATTAATCTATATAGCTACTTGGTAACTATTACTTAAATTCGATTTGAAACAATTCATCATACTCAAAGTATATGAAGTGTTATACATCATTATTCATTTAATTGATCCGGCAGCGGAAGCAAATGGAATCAATCAAATGTGTTCAACTTGATTGAACTAGTCATGAATCTTATCAACATAAGACTTCTTATTTTGACGCTAATATCATGTGGATTTATCTCCATAAATCTGGATATTAAAGATGTATTATAATACTCCAAAAGTCTTAAATCATTCCCAATGATCAATATGTCATCCACATATAAGACTAATTAAAATTTCCGTAACTCCCACTAAACTCCATGTATAAACACAACTTCTCGATTTATCGAGAAAAGTTTTATAACATGATCAAAACATTGATTCCAACTCATTGATGTCCTACTTAAGACCCTCTCTTAAGTTTCACATTATCTTAGGATGGCAAGAATCTACAAAACTCAAGACATGTATTGAATACATTCCTTCTAATTTAAGAAGTGGGTTTTAGATTCACTCGCTATATATATATCTCATAATGAAACACAATCCCTAAGAAGATCTAAATAGACCTAAGCATTTCAACTAGTGCAAAACCCTTTGCTACCAATCAAGCTTTGATATCTAACAATTCACTTGGAATTTATTTCGGATTTTCATGGCTCTAAGCCTTGTATTGAGTTGTGACTTAAACACTCTCATGTAAGTCATATGTTAATTACTTTCCAGAAGTAATTAACTTGAATCAAACAATTTCTTTGTAAGTTGTAAGCTCTTTACTTTCCAAAAGTAACATTAATTCATCATCTTCAACAAGTGATGACTTTAACCTCCTAGGTTTTGAAGAAACAACGTCTTACACAAAACGTCTCATGTAGCCAAGAAATACCAGTTTCTTGCGACATAACATTCTTTGTGGCTCTTATTTGTGGCTCTTGAATAATTTTCTCCCACTCTGTCTTCTGGAAATAAACTTGTATTCTAGGAAGACAGCTTTACGAGCCACAAACCTGTTGTACTCGTGATTATAATAAGGGAAAATGAGCATTTGTTTCTTGTGTAAACTTACAAACATGGTACCCTACCATTTCATATCTCATATGATTCGTTTTAGATTTAGTGGAAAAATAATTTAGACAAAATGATAAAATCCCAAAGAATCAAGTAACTCAAAGTAACTTGATTGAAGTCCAAACCATATCGAATAGCGTTTGATTTCTTTATCCAACCACACATTATCCCATAATACGTGCTAAGAGAGATTAATTTGTGATACTATTGATGTGGGGCATGTCGTTGTACACCCAATCAAACACATTTATAATACTCAACAAACAACTAGTTAGCGGTAAGTCGAGGTCGATCCATGGGACGGTGTGCTTTGGGTTCTAAGTCTATCTAACTCAATTTGTGCTAGTGTCACAATTGATGGGATTTGTAGTTGTGTTCTAAACTAATGCAAGCGATAAAGTAAAGCAAACAATGAAATAAAGGATGTAAACAAATGATTAAAAGTGCTAGGATATCATGGGGTTATGGGGGATTCATGGGAGTTGACCATACAAACATGTTTACTAAGTTGCAAGCAATTAATGTTGTAAAGGAACCGAGTTGGTTTATGTCTTACGGTTCATAGGAAGAGTTGGGTCCCGGAGCCGAATCGATTAGATTGTACAACACCTACAAGTCGACTTAATTTCCTCCTATTCAACTTCTATGCATGGTCTAACAAGACTCGAGTTGGTTTATATCTTACAAGTCAAGTTGAGTAGATAAGAGATGGTTGTAAATGCAAGGATTCATAGGCTTAGCATTTCATCAAACATGACATGTGCATAAAGTTGACATCACAACAAGCAAGCAATTTAATTATGAAAACATATTAGATTAAGCATGAATCAATCCCATGTTGGTTTTCCCTAATTACCCACTAATCCTAGATAAAGACTACTCACTCATTATCATGGGAAACATGTCATTAATGGTGTCAATCATCACAACAAGTATAAACATGATAATAGAATGAAGAAATGAACAATAAAGATTAAAGAGTAAAAGGATTATACCAAACTTGAGATGATCCAAATAATAAAGCAAAGAATAATAGAAGAAACTTGATTGATTGATGAAGGGTTGTCAATCCTCCAATAATAACCCAATAATCTTCAATTACCCAATAATAAACTTGAATAATAAACTTGAACAATAATTAAGGAGAGATTAATGTGTAATTTGTGGAAAGATTAGAGAGTAATCTATTCTAATCTACTCCTAATCTAATCTAAAGAAGGATTTTTCTAGCCAAGAGAGCCCCCTTTGATTATTACAAAATGGGGTATTTATAGTAGGGATTCATTAGGTTAACTAAGGCTAACTTAGTAATTACACTTTTTAGTTTAGAGCAGGGAAACGCCGGTATTTTCCGAAGGAAGGGCATCTTTCATGGAGGCTTGAAGAAGACGAAATTGTGCTGGGCTGGAATCCGTGCGTCTTAGGAGGAAGACGGGCGGATTGTTGAGGTGGTGCCCGGGCGTCTTCGTGGGAATCCGCTCGGATTCTTTGGAGGAATCCGGGCGTCTTGTGGGTGGGACGCACGGATTGTGGTGCTGGGGACGGCCGGATTCAGGACAATCCGCACGGATTGCTCCTCAGTTTTGTTTCTTCTTCTTTTCTTCCCTTTTCTTCATAAAATCCTTGGGGATTTCCTCGGGGATGCAAGGATCTTTCCTCAACATTGCCCAACTACTATAATATGTACAAAGGCCTTCTAATCTTGTCTCTCCTTGATGATTGGTCATTGAATTCAATCAATTTGGTCTCGTTTTGCCATGAAAATGCAAGATTCTTACTCCTTTCCTATGGAGGGATCAAAATCTCAAAGAATATGCAAAACAAAGAACTAAAGGCAATAAATGACCCAAATATGCACTAAAAAGCATGGGAACAAGGCTAATTCGGGGGTTAAATATGCGCTAATTATGGTCACATCAAATATCCCCAAACCAAACCTTTGCTCGTCCCGAGTAAAGAGGTGACAAAGACTAGGACCATTATTTAAACTAACCTAATAACATAGCCGATATGAGACAATTAGCGGGTCTCACTCCGCCCCTTCAACTCACAACAAGACAACCATGAGGTAGGATGCCTTCTTGCAAGGCAAGGTGGGTCTTGCCAAAATGGCGACACATCCAAACATTAAGCACACAAAATCAAATAATGGATGCATCTACAAAAGGAATAGCCACTTCCTCATCAAGTGGCGGAGGCACTAAAGAGGAACAAATTTAAGAGCATATAATCCTTCACAAATACTAGTTCAACAAATTACTAAGGCTAAGAGGATGGCACTAAATCACCTCCAAATGGTGTTAAACTAGACTACTTTCGTCCTCAATTTCCAAATGCTTTCGTCAAGAGCGATCGGATGGTGGTGAAATGATGATCCCTATGATGCTAGTAGCATATGACATGACAAGTCTCGAATTCTCTACAAAAGTAAAGGTCATGGATCGTCCCAAGCTCGACAAAGTGGCTTGACAAAAAGGCTTTTTGGGAATGAAATGCTCAAATCGTTATAAACAAAGGGTGGATATGACTAGTATTCAAAAATTGGCCTCATTTAACTTTCACATTTCAAAAATTTAAGATGGGGTTTGTCCCTTCCGGGCTAGTTTCCTTTGCTTTCGCCAATCGCTTATTAGGCAACCGGTTAACCTCTAGACAATAGCTTTTCGGGGTGATAGTCACTCTGTCTCTGGGCGGTTAAATTCACAACCGTGTGGGGGCCCAATTCAATGGATCCCTCTCCAAAGCACATCGAAGTGGTACGCCTCCATCAAAATAACTAAAATTTCTCAACATTTCAACATTTCATAACATTTGAGGTTTCCTTAGCAATAGATTGTTTCCGCATAACAAAAAATCTTCGAAATGAGCACTTCAAACTTATTGATAGAAAGTATTTTTGGGTTGCCTTACCACAAGGTCAATCAAGGTCACCTAGACAAGTTAACCAAGTCCACATCGCATCACGGGGTTGGATAGGTGACTCACATGCAAACCCTTGACTAGGCTTTGGGTCATGGGTCAAAAGACACTAGTATGACACAATCTAGGGTGTCTTACAACCATTCTAGTAGGCAAAGTCTTAAGTTGAAAAAGTATTTGTAATGGCTTAGTTGCTCTTGTCAAAGTTCCCAATTAGGCATTTTTCAAAACTTTTCTATCTAAATGCAACTACAGGCCATGATGCAACTATTATATACATCCTAATGCAAGTGATTCTACCAACTAATATGACATATAAACTAAATGCAAATCCTAAGTTCACATTGTTATACCGCATCAATCAAAATAAAGCCACATAGTCATTAACATAAAGAGGAAAAAGGAGATTGGAAAGATCATACCATGCGGTCTTCAAATTCCTCATGTCTCGGATGTGGCGTAGTCGATCAATGTGAAAAAGGATAGACAAACAAACAAACAAGTATATACAATATATACAATTCTACACTATAAAGGAAATGAACTTGTTTTTGGATTTTCAATTTTTTAAATTTTTATGGTTTTTATTTTTATGAAATTAAAGAACATATTTTTGCGATTTTTCGAAATTTTTCAATTTTTATCATTTTTGGAATATAAATTCCCATCCCCCACTTTATTTTGGACATTGTCCTCAATGTACATGTAGGAGTAGGAATGAAAAAGCAATACATGTTTTTGGATTTTTGATTTTATGGAAATTGAAGTACAAATGCAATGATATGATTGAATGCATGCTCTAACTAAATGCAATTCTATATGACATATATAACAAATGAATGCAATCTAAACTATATTATATGATGCATGATTTCTAGTAAACTATGGTCACCCATAATCAAACCTCCCCAAACCGATTTAAACACTATTTCTAGTGTAGAAATGAATAGGTTTGGCCATTAGTAACTATGTATGAATTCTAGTCTATATGCAACTAACTACATGAATCATGTGAGATATATTACAATGAAAACTATACTATATGAACTAACTAATGCAAATGAAATATGAAATATAATACAAATGCATGCGGAAACTATACTAAGTGCAATGTATATACAAAAGAGAGAGAGAGAGAGAGATGGGTATCATACAAATGGAGGTGGTGATGTAGGCCTCTTTCACTCGTCATCCTCATCTTGATCATAGCCATAACGATGAGAACTCCCAGCTTGGTCATACCCACTTGCTTGACCCCAATACCCTCCTTGGTCAAATTCTCCCTCTTGACCCGAGTACCCTCCACCTTGGCGATCCCAAGCTTGGTTCCCTTGAATAGGGAACAAGTGTTCCGGTTGTGCCCAAGAGGGCTTAGGACCATTGGGGTCGACATACCCTTGTTGAGCCATGTTATAGTATTGGGGATAAAGGGCCAAGTAGTTGTCGACCCTTCCTTCATGTACCCCGAGGTCCACTCTATTCATGAGTGCCATCAAATCATTAATACCCGGGGTATTGGGGATTGCCGGCTCAAATTGGGTATATGGGGTAGGGTATGGTGGGATAGGTACAAAGGAGGGTGGGCGAATAGGCCTTCCCGGTGCTCCACGAGGTATTTGGCGGGGTGGCTCTTCCCTTTGAGGGGGATTGTCAAGAATTTGGATATCAAGGAGGTAGCTTGGTGGAGGCGAGTATGGGCTCAATCTTGGGTCAATGCCCGGTATCTTCCAACCTTCAAGGATCATTGGAGTGCATCCTTTGGTGTACCACTCTACACTCCCGTCTTGAGTGTAGTTACACCACCGGTGATGGTTGAAGATGGTGTGCTCATCAATCAAAGTCCTCCCCTCAAGAGGAGTATAGGTCCCTTGGGAATTGAACCCGGGACAAAGGTTGTTGGCCAAAATAGTAATTAGACCTCCCATTACGAAGGTCTTGAGTTGGGTGGTCCCTTGAGCGAAATCATTGAACCTAGTAAGTATCTCAAGTGGCGTATTGAAGTTATAACGCCTCATCCCTCGAACATTCAAATAGGACTCAAGAAAAGTTAAATCAATGAGAGTACACCTATCTTGTTCGTACCTCCCATTGATGGTACCGGCCACAAAGCGCTCGGTGAATCGAATCACCGGATGTTGGATGGCGAAGGTATAGCATTGCTTTGGATGGATAAAATCCCTCCCGGAGATACCCTTCCAAAGATGACCCACACCGAAATCATCGGGTTTTTCGGTAAAGTTGGCGGGCACTTCAAGACTGAAAATGTAGGCGAATTCGTCAAGTGTAAGATGATGGTCTAGGTTGCACAACCTAAACTCCATGCCCACATTGGTGCGGGTATTCGTTACAATGCGAAGGCTACTCAAGAATTCAAGGGTGAGACTAAGGTACGTCTCCTCATGGGCATGGAAAAGTTTCCCAATGCCAAGACCATCAAAGAACATCTCGGTAGGGTACCTTATCTTAAGGATTTCCAACACCCTAGTATCTACGAATTGAGTGGGTTCGTAGTTCTTACCTAGTAATTTGACAAAGTTCTTGCGGTGGTCATCGGATTCAAATAGCACCTCTTGGAAGTAGTCAAGTTGTTCAATTCCTCCCCTCATTATGGGGCGGAAGTTCCTTGGTAGCGCTACCTCCCGCGGAATTGAAGAGGATGATCCCTTGCGTTTCTTTCCGGTGGATTCAACCAACTTCTTGGCCTTGCCTTTGAGGTTCATCAATGGTGCCATTTTGATGGGGGGGGGGGGGTGTTTTTGAGGATGGAGGGGTGATTTTGAGGATGAAGATGAGTGTTTTAGGGTTTTGATAAGGTGAAGAAATGAGGGAGAAAGGGGGTGATTTTATAGAAGAAGGGGAAATCCGAGCGGATAAGGGTGGGCCATGTCCGGTTTATCCGATAAAAATGGGGCAATCCGGGCGGATTTCCTTCGGGACGGGCGTCTTTTAGTAATGGAAGACGGGCGTCTTCGGTTGAATCCTGGCGGATTCTAATGCAGGGATTTTTCCAAGTTGAGAGCAGGAAGAAGACGGGCGTCTTCAGAGTTTGGACTGGCGTCTTGGCCAGGACGGGCGGCTTGTATTAAATCCGCCCGTCTTCTTGTGCAGCGCAAGATCTTGTTGTTAGATAACATACGGGACGGGCGGCCCGTGAAGAATACGGACGTCTTCTCTAGGACGGGCGGCTTGGGTTGAATCCGCCCGTCTTCTGCTACAGCGCCAACCATTCTTCTGACGTGGGTCCTAGACGGGCGTCCAGGTCTCGGGACGGGCGTCTTCAGCTCCATTTCTTCTTTTTCTTTCTTTTCCTTGCAATATCATACCCCTTTCACCGAATTTCTATTCCTCCTTATCTCTTTCTGAAATTTGCTCATTAAACATGTAAGATGACTCTCTCTCTCACCACTCTTATGCAAAAAATTAAATGCAAATGCAATAGTGTACAATATTATACAAATTAAAAGGGTCCAAGAATTATCTTACAAATGGTGGTTTGAGATATGACTCCACCAAACTAGTTCAAATTGTAGAAATTCTTATCCATAGAGCTCAAGGCTCTTAATAAGAGATCAAAAGCTTGTGAACAAGCTCCAAATAGGCATAAATATGGGTTGCTCAACTTGAATATGAAATTTGGCCAAGGAAGCTTGTAGACTGTTCTTTCTCTTGCTTTGTCCTTAGCATTAGAGCTTTCCCGATGCTTCAAACCAATAAGCCCATGATTCTCGTCAACACTAGGTATGAAGTGTGGTTCATTTTCATCCGGAGACTTCAACTCACCACCTTCTCTTTCAATTTTTGTGGTGATGATAGCATTTTGGGTTTTCAATCCTTCCAAGGTGGAAGAAGAATTGTCATGGCTTTGATGATCGAGTTCCTTAGAAGTTGACATTGTGGATGCCAAATTCCCACAAGTAGCTTCACGAGCAATTTTCTCTTTGAGCTTTTTCACCAAGTAGCTCTTGTATGAGACTTTGGCCTTTTGGAGAAGGTCTACCATATCCTCTTCAATGATCATTGGCTCCATAATAGGTGTCAAGTGGTCTTCATGATGGATAAGGGAAAGACGTTCTTCTTCATGATAGGGTATCTCAAATGTCTCAAGGATAGGCTCCTCAAGCAAGGTGATATTATGAGTCCACCCGTTAGGCTCATCATCATTGTTGCTATCTTCATACGAATCATAGATGGGGGCTTCAATTAACTCTTTATCCAACACCTCAATGTTCACATCAAAGGACACACCCTCATACTCACAAAGGTTAAGAGTACTTGGCCTACTCAACCTCATGTCTTCCTCATCGAACACAACACTTTCATAGTCATAAGAGCTCAAGGAGGTTGGCTCTTCCCATTTCTCATTTCTCATATCAAAAGTTACTACTTCAAATTCGCATTCATGCTCAATGTCCAAAGGGTGGTGAGGAGTGATTGCTTGGGATTCTTTTAATTGGGCAATTTGAATCTCCAATTCCTCACCTTGGGCAACAATGCCTTGGAGAACATTATCCCTCTTTTGGCTCTCCTCTAGCATTTGTTTGAAGAAGTTTTGTTGATCTCCCATCATTTGGAGAATCACATTTTGAATGGGCTTTTTTTCTTGTTGTGGGTAAGTGTGAAAGTGGTTGTATTGTGGCAATTGAAACTCATTATGAAGTGGGTATTGGGTGGGTGGTTGTTGTGGATATTGGATGTGAGTGTTTTGGTTGGAAAATTTGGGGTAGTAGTTAGGATTTTCATTGTACGAATAATAAGGTAGGTTTGTGTTGACTTGCTTCTCAAACTCCCCATACCCATAGTCATACTCAAAGAATCTACCACATACTCTATAAGTAAAGTCTTGAGCCATCATAGC
The DNA here is from genome assembly GCF_048544455.1 of Silene latifolia. Taxonomy (NCBI): domain Eukaryota; kingdom Viridiplantae; phylum Streptophyta; class Magnoliopsida; order Caryophyllales; family Caryophyllaceae; genus Silene; species Silene latifolia. The sequence goes on from NC_133532.1 coordinate 25,709,454, forward strand.
TAAGATAGGGAAACAACTACAAGCATGGAAACTACACAAAAACGGTAAGAACAATCCTTGAGGAACAAGTTCCTCAAGGTGAAAGCAAAATCAAAATAGACAAACAAGTAAGAACTTAATCACATAACACCGTCCCCGGCAACGGCGCCATTTTGATGTGGGGCGTGTCGTTGTACACCCAATCAAACACATTTATTATACTCAACAAACAACTAGTTAGCGGTAAGTCGAGGTCGATCCATGGGACGGTGTGCTTTGGGTTCTAAGTCTATCTATCTCAATTTGTGCTAGTGTCACAATTGATGGGGTTTGTAGTTGTGTTCTAAACTAATGCAAGCGATAAAGTAAAGCAAACAATGAAATAAAGGATGTAAACAAATGATTAAAAGTGCTAGGATATCATGGGGTTATGGGGGATTCATGGGAGTTGACCATACAAACATGTTTACTAAGTTGCAAGCAATTAATGTTGTAAAGGAACCGAGTTGGTTTATGTCTTACGGTTCATAGGAAGAGTTGGGTCCCGGAGCCGAATCGATTAGATTGTACAACACCTACAAGTCGACTTAATTTCCTCCTATTCAACTTCTATGCATGGTCTAACAAGACTCGAGTTGGTTTATATCTTACAAGTCAAGTTGAGTAGATAAGAGATGGTTGTAAATGCAAGGATTCATAGGCTTAGCATTTCATCAAACATGACATGTGCATAAAGTTGACATCACAACAAGCAAGCAATTTAATTATGAAAACATATTAGATTAAGCATGAATCAATCCCATGTTGGTTTTCCCTAATTACCCACTAATCCTAGCTAAAGACTACTCACTCATTATCATGGGAAACATGTCATTAATGGTGTCAATCATCACAACAAGTATAAACATGATAATAGAATGAAGAAATGAACAATAAAGATTAAAGAGTAAAAGGATTATACCAAACTTGAGATGATCCAAATAATAAAGCAAAGAATAATAGAAGAAACTTGATTGATTGATGAAGGGTTGTCAATCCTCCAATAATAACCCAATAATCTTCAATTACCCAATAATAAACTTGAATAATAAACTTGAACAATAATTAAGGAGAGATTAATGTGTAATTTGTGGAAAGATTAGAGAGTAATCTATTATAATCTACTCCTAATCTAATCTAAAGAAGGATTTTTCTAGCCAAGAGAGCCCCCTTTGATTATTACAAAATGGGGTATTTATAGTAGGGATTCATTAGGTTAACTAAGGCTAAATTAGTAATTACACTTTTTAGTTTAGAGCAGGGAAACGCCGGTATTTTCCGAAGGAAGGGCATCTTTCACGGAGGCTTGAAGAAGACGAAATTGTGCTGGGCTGGAATCCGTGCGTCTTAGGAGGAAGACGGGCGGATTATTGAGGTGGTGCCCGGGCGTCTTCGTGGGAATCCGCTCGGATTCTTTGGAGGAATCCGGGCGTCTTGTGGGTGGGACGCACGGATTGTGGTGCTGGGGACGGCCGGATTCAGGACAATCCGCACGGATTGCTCCTCAGTTTTGTTTCTTCTTCTTTTCTTCCCTTTTCTTCATAAAATCCTTGGGGATTTCCTCGGGGATGCAAGGATCTTTCCTCAACATTGCCCAACTACTATAATATGTACAAAGGCCTTCTAATCTTGTCTCTCCTTGATGCTTGGTCATTGAATTCAATCAATTTGGTCTCGTTTTGCCATGAAAATGCAAGATTCTTACTCCTTTCCTATGGAGGGATCAAAATCTCAAAGAATATGCAAAACAAAGAACTAAAGGCAATAAATGACCCAAATATGCACTAAAAAGCATGGGAACAAGGCTAATTCGGGGGTTAAATATGCGCTAATTATGGTCACATCAACTATATCACATTTCATTTGGTTTATATCAAAGTCTTCACTTTGATAATCCCATCACGACTAAATCGTGATTTCTTGAACTCTTTGAACTTCTTCAAACATGTCTCTATTTACCTTATTAAGTGAACACATTGGTGTTAACTTAAATCGTTGGTAAAAGAAAATGATCAAACTATTCTGGATCAATGATTTACAACCTCGATTTCCTTTTCAACCAAAAGGCACGAGACGTCTTGCTTTGAATACAAGATACGCATATACCATAAGATCTAATGGTTTCAAGAGTACTCGATAACTCTTTGCGTTCATCATTCCAGAATCTAAGGTTCAATCTTGGGTTACCAATTTGAGTCTTGCAGCATCTACATGATATATCATTCTAGTTTGGTTTAGAATATAATCACCTTGATAATGGGCTAGCCATACATCAAATCATGGTGTATAGGGTCACAAAAGTGAAACCTCTTTTGTATCTTAACAAGTTTATATTCTTATTTAGAGTTTATGCACTTAATAGTCACAATTAAGTACAACTTTAAACCCAAAAACTAGATTGAGTACACAATGACTCTATCTCTCGACATTATTTGATGCTAGTCGTCATATTCTAATCATCCTATGTATCGCATATAATGATGAAAACCATCATTGATTTCTAATATTGACGAAATGGTACTAGCAAAACTTATGTCAGTCAAATAAATAAAGAACTAAGTCTTATTAGATGTCCCACAACTAACTTGCTTATTCTTTAACAACTTGGGGTAGTTTCCTTTCTAGCGTCCAACAATTAAGACAATGGAAACTTTATCGGTCGGGATTGATAAGTTTAGTATCGTTATTCTCAATAACGTTACTTTTAACATTACCTTGTATCAATTCCATTCTAATTTTACTTCTTTAAACCTCACCCTTTTCTTAACGGTTTAAGAGAATGCTCCCACTCATTTCAATGAGTCTTTGCTAAGAGAAGCAAAATTGAAATTCATGAAGACTACTCTTCATTCGTTCGTTTAGTCTTAAAACTTTTATTGAAGTGGTTGCGGTATTTTGGTCAATTTTGATTTCCAACAAATCTAGTTACCAAAATAATGTAACGTTTCAAAGTACTTAACTCAATTAAGCATATGAGAAACATTTGTAAGTAGATATGTTAGTCAAGAATCAAAAACCTTTTTGATCACAAATAACTTTCATCTATACTCTTCACAAGAGATCCTTACAATGGATAATAAGAGATTTTTAGAAGAAAATTCATATTTGTCTTTAGTTACGATGTTTTAATGGAGATTTGAATCGAAATGATATCGTATAAAAATGTGGTAAAGAAATAGAACAATATGATAACGGAATAGTGGAAAACTTAACATTTATCGTTTTATTAATACTTGTAAATAACAAGTAAAGCATTTATATAGTGACCTCTACCCAACTATTATAAATGATTACAAGATCCAAATTCATATTAACTTGGGCATCGGTAAAGCCGAATACAACCCTCATCAATATAACTCGGTGGATTAACTCTTTAATCGATTCTACTTTTAGAACTCTTGGTCGATAAAATTACATTAATATTTATCTTTAGCCCGAAACACATCCGGCAACCGTCGAGAATACTTTCGTTGAGTTCAACCCAAATTTCGAATAAATGTGTCCATGATCCAAATTTACATCAACTTGGGCATCGGTAAAGCCGAATACAACCCTCATCTTTATAAATTCGGTGGGTAGACATTTATCACCCACTTCCCCTACGTAACAAGGTTTGTACCCCGGTAAAGCCGAGTGCACTCCCTCACGAAATAGGTTTTCATGGTTTCTAATTTTTGGTAAGGCTAAGTCTCAATTGTTTATTTAAGCGAGAGGTCATGTCTATTTATTATCTATCACGTTTTAAGTGAACTAAAGCGGTGAACTACGATAATTGTAATTGACACGGTCGATTAACTCGATTTAAAATGCATGTATAGTTATGGCGATTTAGCGATGCATGCAACATATAAATAAAATGCAAAGCATAAAAATAAAATCCTAGTATGGCCTTCCTAAAATAGTAAATCTAATAAACTATTACAAATTCGGAAACCAACTCCTTTGGTCCCTTGAACTTCGGTCTTGGCACGCATTTCAAGGCAACACTTTCTTTGATGGATTGCCTTCTCGAGTGGCACCGTCTTCAAGGTGCTCCGGAATAAATAAATTACAAAATGAATTACATAATTTCCTATTATACATTTGTAATTAAAATAAAAATAAATCTATTAAATTACAAAACGGTGATACGAGATCACAATAATTACAACCGAATCGATATTCCCATACATTTCGGGTAATACCAATTAAAACGAAGGCCATACTAAGTAAAATTACATAATTCAAAAATTACATAAAATTAAAATATGACAATCATAAATAAAATGCAGCATTATAATATGTATGAACATGCTAGATTTTATGCTAAATCGCCTTTTAAGAGCCAATATCGTATATTAATCGGTTTTTACGGATTTGCGTGATTTAACCTGTTAAAATCACAATAATTACATAAATTCATATTTATGTACAAGTTAATTACCCTAACCATCTTAGGACTCAAAATTAGTCTCCACTAACATTTTGACAATAATTAAACTTGATTCCTTAATATTTTTCATAAATGGACCCAAAATATAAAATTATGCTATAAACTTCAAATTAAATCATAAGAATTTCAAATAATTTCAAAATTTGAAATTTAAACTCATGAACATTCTGAAAAAATACCATGACACTCATAATGTTCAAAACTTAGGTTAAAAATTTCAAAAATTTATCGAGAAAAACAATGTTGCGGTTTATCGGGTTTAACAATTATGACCATAAAAATATGAGAAAAATTATATTCATCAACTTTTCACTTTTAGATCTAAAATATATGATAAAATGCAACATGTGACGTTTTCTCTTTAGTCATGAAGTATGTTTTAGCATTATTACTAATTATAGTCACTATTTATGTGATTTTTCATCAAAAATTCATAAATCATGCATAAAGACTTCATTATAGCCAAATATTTTACACACATCTTGTAAAATTGCATGTGACAACATACTAAATTTCCATGACCAGATTCGAAATATAACTCATATTAACCTATTTACCCATTTAAATACGATTTTAACTTGAAAAATCCATATTTCTAGCAAAACAACTCATTTTATCATGAAAATTTACAGGCCATCAGAAGATAATATATGTAAAAACATATCCAAAAATCACTGAAAAATTCAAAGTTTAGCTAATTTTCGTCCAAAAATGACATTTTTATCATAAAAATCACATTTTAATGCCAATAATATATAAAATGAACAATAAAATCCATAAATAAACCAAAATGTCCTAAAAATCACTTAGGACCAGAAACTTTTAACATGCAAAGTTATTTTTAGGTTTATCTTCATAAATCCAAATTAATTAGTTTTGTATGTTAATCTTATAACTCGGAAAAACTATAAACCAATTTGCATGCAAACAACCTAAGGCTCATGATACCGCTTGTTAGATTTTATTTAATCTCATTAATATACATATTCATGTATGTTCAAATTTATTTAGTCATAAAATAAATTCTAGATCTTATGCATGCAAACATAAATAAGATAAGAGAAGAAATCATCAATCTTACTATATGATTTCAGATTAATGGGCACCAACAAATTCACCTATTTGTTAGTTCTTGAGCTTTCCTTAAAATGGATGAACAAAAGGTCCAAATTAGAACCTCTCCCAAAAGTGAATACCCAAGGAAATCTCTTAATAACCAATATTATTTTGTACTAGAAATAATACAAGTCTTACTATAAAATTGACACAAAAATATTTTGTATTTCCTCTTGAATAATTTCGGCCAAGAGGAGAGATTTGTGAGTTTTATTTCTCTAAGTTTTCACAAAATGGTAGAGAGAAAATTTTTCTTACACTAGAAAAATTATTAAGTAAGGTGATGAATAATTGTAGAGGAAAACCAATGGTATTTTCCAAGTGGAAAAACCGGTTTTAGGGGGAGGGTTATTGGGTAGCCAATGCATGCAAAAGATGCTCTTCACAAAAGCTTGTAGGGTTGCATGGCTAGAGATTAGGCTTAATCATTATGTTTTCTCTTATTAAAATAATCAACCCAATTTTTCATTAATACTCTCTCCAATTTTTCGGTACATACAAAATAAAATGGAAGGTCCATTTTATTTTCTCATTTGTCAATTGTGACATAGGTGACATGTTACTTGACATGTGAATTTGTAATGTATTTTTAACATATTAAAAATCAACATACTCATAAAATATGTCATATACAAAATCCACTAGTAATTCGTAATTACTTGTACCAAAATGGTTTATCAAATTATAAATTACAACGTCTTGTATTTATAATAAATTATTCATTCAATTTCAATTGTTTCGTAAACAATAATTTTATCGAAGTAATAAAACAATTCGATTACTTAGACCGTATCTCATTTAATCAAATTACAATAAGACACGTTAACTTTACTCACAAAATCATCCGTCAATTTTAAGCAATTTAATTAACTCGTATCGGCATACGATTAATTAAATAATCAATTAAGAGTATTTCCCTATAGGTATGACCTAAGAGAATCAACTGATCACCACCGTCGCACGACAGTAATGTCAAACTCTAGTCAGCCAATCATTACCGATATGTGTGGACTAGTTGACTGTAAAATATTACATCCCACATGTATTCTAAAAATGAGATTTAAACATGTGATCATCATGATCGACAGTTGTGATCGCATTATTGTCGGAGGACACATATTCCAACAGTTTCTACTTTTTGGTAAGGCTAAGTCTCAATTGTTTATTTTTAGCGAGAGGTCATGTCAATTTATTATCTATCACGTTTTAAGTGAACTAAAGCGGTGAACTACGATAATTATAATTGACACGGTCGAAAAACTCGATTTAAAATGCATGTTTAGTTATGGCGATTTAGCGATGCATGCAACATATAAATAAAATGCAAAGCATAAATTAAATCCTAGTATGGCCTTCCTAAAATAGTAAATCTAATAAACTATTACAAATTCGGAAACCAACTCCTTTGGTCCCTTGAACTTCGGTCTTGGCACGCATTTCAAGGCAACAATTTCTTTAATTGATCGCCTTCTCGAGTGGCACCGTCTTCAAGGAACTCCGGAATAAATAAATTACATAATAAATTACATAATTTCCTATTATACATTTGTAATTAAAATAAAATAAATCTATTAAATTACAAAACGGTGATACGAGATCACAATAAATTACAACCGAATCGATATTCCCATACATTTCGGGTAATACCAATTAAAACTAAGGTCATACTAAGTAAAATTACATAATTCAAAAATTACATAAAATTAAAATATGACAATCATAAATAAAATGCATCATTATAATATGTATGAACATGCCCAATTTTATGCTAAATCGCATTTAAAGAGCCAATATCGTATATTTATCGGTTTTTACGGATTTGCGTGATTTAACCCTTTTATAATCACAATAATTACATAAAATCATATTTATGTACTAGTTAATTACCCTAACCATCTTAGGACTCAAATTTAGTCTCCACTAACATTTGACAATAATTAACCTAGATTTCTTAATATTGTTCATAAATGGACCCAAAATACAAAAATATGTCATAAACTTCAAATTAAATCATAAAAATTTCAAATAAATTCAAAATTTGAAATTTAAACTCATGAACATTCTGGAAAAAAAAATACCATGACACTCATAATGTTCAAAACTTAGGTTAAAAAATTTCGAAATTTATCGAGAAAAACAATGTTGCGGTTTATCGGATTTTAACAATTATTACCATAAAAATATGAGAAAAAAATTATTTTTATCAACTTTTCACTTTTAGATCTGAAATATATGATAAAATGCAACATGTGACATTTTTCCTTAGTCATGAAGTATGTTTTAGCATTTTTTACTAATTAAAGTCACTATTTATGTGATTTTTCATCAAAAATTCATACATCATGCATAAAGACTTCATTATAGCCAAATATTTTACACACATCTTGTAAAATTGCATGTGACAACATACTAAATTTCCATGACCAGATTCGAAATATAACTCATATTAACCTATTTACCCATTTAAATACGATTTTAACTTGAAAAATCCATATTTCGAGCAAAACAACTCATTTTAACATGAAAATTTACAGGGCATCAGTAGATAATATATGTGAAAACATATCCAAAAATCTCTAAAAAATTCGAAGTTTAGCTAATTTTCGTCCAAAAATGACATTTTTATCATAAAAATCATATTTTAATGCCATTATTATTAAAAATGAACAATAAAATCCATAAATAAACCAAAATATCCTAAAAACATTTTAGGATCAGAAACTTTAACATGCATAATAAATTTCGTGATATATCATAATAAACACAAATTTATAAGTTTTGTTTGTTAATCTTATAACTCGGAAAAACAATAACCGATTTGCATGCAAATAACCTAAGGCTCATGATACCGCTTGTTAGAAATTATTAATCTCATTAATTTACATATTCATATATGTGAGAAATTATTTAGTCATAAAATAATTACAAATCTTATGCATGCAAACAAAAATAGAAGTAAAGAAAAAATCGTTTTCCTTACTATGTGATTCCGGTTTTATGGGCACCAACAAGATCTCCTTCTTGTTAATTCTTGAGCTTTCCAACAATGGATGAACAAGGATTCAAGGATAGAATCCCTCCCAAAGATGAATACCCAAGGAATACTCTTAAAGACTAAAATAATATGATCTGGTATTAGGATTAGTCTTACTTAAAATTTTGACACAAAATATTTTTGTTCTCTCTTGTTTTTTTTCGGTTGAGAGAGAAGAGATTAGTGAGTTTATTTCTCTAGAATTTTCATAGATTGTAGAGAGTAGGATAATTTCTTACACTAGAAATTTTATGATAATTGTGAATGAATAAATTGTAGAGGAAACACTCTCTATTCCCTTGGTAAAACCGGTTGGAGGGAGTGATGTGTCCAATGCATGGGCTAGTTTTTCTACCCAAGAAAAGATAGGCATGCAAGGCTAAGACTATAGGTAATTATTGTGTTTTCCACTTTAAAAATAATCAACACAATTTTTATCCTAAAACTCCCTCCATTTCGGTACGCACACATAAAATGGATGAGTCCATTTTATTTGTGATTTTGTCAATATGTCACATGTGTCACATTACATGACATCTTATATATAAAATGTATTTTTAACAATTAAAAATCAACATATTAATAAAATATGTCACTTATAAAAATTAACATAGTAATTCATAATTACTGGTACCAAAAGTGTTTCCAAATTATAAACTACAACATTCTGTATTTATAATAACTTATTCATTCCGTTTCAATTGTTTCCGTAAACAATAATTTCATCTAAGTAATAAAACAATTCGATTACTTAGACCGTGTCTCATTTAATCAAATTACAATAAGATACGTTAACTTTACTCACAAAATCATCCGTCAATTTTAAGCAATTTAATTAACTCGTATCGGCATACGATTAATTAAATAATCAATTAAGAGTATTTCCCTATAGGTATGACCTAAGGGGATCAACTGATCACCACCGTCGCACGACAGTAATGTCAAACTCTAGTCAGCCAATCATTACCGATATGTGTGGACCAGTTGACTGTAAAATATTACATCCCACATGTATTCTTAAAATGAGATTTAAACATGTGATCATTATGATCAACAGTTGTGATCGCATTATTGTCGGAGGACACATATTCCAACAGGAATCAGTGGTAACCCCCATCCTTACCAGCCTATCCTTAGTCAATAGACGAGAATGCATAATTGACCAGAAAATGAAAGAGTATTTAGGGACATTCAGCTGGTTCCAACATATATGCCTCCATTCAACCTTTGGTGCTTTAAGTCTGAGCCAATGATAGCCAGTTTGAACAGTATAGGGAGCATCAGCATTCAACCATTTTGATCCAGTGTATGCTTGGTGGAAAACTTGCATAGTATGAGTAATTTTCCTCCATGACCAGCTGCAGTCAGGGGGGAGGGGGGGGGGAGTGTAAGTAGACCAAGCTGTACCCTTTAAGTAAACATGGTTCACCCACTTAACCCATAAATGATCTTGTTTAGTAGCTAACCACCAAGCATATTTCCCAAGTAAAGCTTTATTCCAACACTTAGCATCTTTAATACCCAAACCTCCCTCCTCTTTAGGCAGGCAACAAGTATCCAAATTGATAGAAGGAGTTTTCTGATACTCAGAAGTTCCAGACCACAGAAAGTTTCTGCAAATAGAAGTGATTCTATTCATTATAGCACTAGGAATCAGAAAAATAGAGGCCCAATATGAGTGAAGAGTAGTGAGAACAGATGTAACCAGCGTGAGCCTGCCTGCATTAGATAAATGCCTGGTCCCCCATCCTCGAATTCTGGCCACTATCTTATCAGTCAATTTCATACCCTCATGCTTAGTCAATTTTTTTTGCAGATATGGGCACCCCTAAGTATTTAAATGGTAGAGTCCCCCTATGGAAGCCAGAAACTTGTAGAATATCTTTCACTATAGAAGAAGTCACCCCATTAAAATAAATCTCAGACTTGCTTTTGTTTAGAGATAAACCAGAGGCAGCAGAAAAGGTGGCAAAACTTCTAAGAATCCACATAATAGATTGTTCATTACCCTTACAAAAGAGTAATAGATCATCAGCAAAGAGTAAGTGATTCAGTCTAAGATGCCCACAAAGAGGATGGAATCTAAAATCTTCCTGCTGAGCTACCACACCCAAAATTCTTGATAGATACTCCATACATAATGTAAAGAGAAGAGGAGAGAGGGGGTCTCCTTGTCCGATTCCTCTTTTCCCTAGGAAAAATCCAAAAGAAGTACCATTCACAGCCAGTGTATAAGAAGGGGAGGTAACACACAACATAATCAAATGGATAAATTTCTTAGGAAATTGCAAAGCCTCCATCATTTGCTCCAAAAAAACCCATTCCACAGAGTCATAAGCTTTTCTAAGATCAATTTTAATCAAGCAACGAGGTGAGGCAGCTTTCCTATTGTAAAGTCTGACTAAATCCTGACAAATCAAGACATTTTCCACTATATTTCTCCCTTTGATAAACCCCCCTTGACTCTCATTAATAATGTCAGGAAGAATCTTAGTGAGTCTTTGGCACAATACCTTAGATAGGCATTTATAGACAGTATTGCAGCATGCAATAGGTCTGAAATCAAGCACACTAGTGGGGTTAGTCATCTTTGGAATAAGAGTAAGGTTTGTAGTGTTAAGCTCTCTAAGGAGTTTCTCAGAAGTGAAAAAATCTTTGACAGCAGCAATTATATCATCTCCAATAGTTCCCCAAGTGTCCTTAAAGAACTGACTTGAGTAACCATCAGGGCCAGGAGATTTAGAAGAAGCAATGGAGAACATACTGTCTTTTACCTCAACAGCTGTAATGGGAGCCAAAAGGATAGCATGATGATCAGGGGTAACCAGTCTTCCAGTCCTAACAGTAGGAGCATGAACAGGGGTAGTAGGAAGACTTGTACCCAGAAGATCCTTATAGTAAGTCAGAAAAGCATTTTCAATCTCAGTAGGATTACTATATAAGATCCCATCAGTCCCTTTAATGCAACTTACACTATTATGGACCTGCCTAGCTCTTATGTGATTATGGATAAATTGAGTGTTATCATCCCCATTGGCTAGCCACTCAATTTTGGCCTTCTGGGACAGAAAACTATGTTGAACGTTACTCAGGTACCTCAAAGAATCAGCAGCAGCCATTTCAGCCTCTATCAAAGAGTGATCATTTGGTGTGCTCTGGACCTGAAGTTGAATATCTTCTAAGAGGGCCTGAGCCACACCCACTGCTTTGTCAACATCAGAAAAATGATTCCTGTTCAACTCTTTAAGGGGCTTCTTTAACTTCTTCAGCTTGGTCACAACCTGATACATAAGAGAGCCCTGAACAGTAGGGAGCCAGTTATGCTGAACAATCTCCTAAAACCCTGTGTCAAGACTCCACATATTATAATACCTAAAAGCTGGCCTTCTACAAACCCTGTCTTGTCTCCTATAACAAACCACAGGATTATGATCAAACAATCCTTCTGGGAGAAAATGAGCATAAGCAAGAGGGTATAGATCCATCCACTCTGAATTAACAAGAAATCTATCAATTCTAGAGTAGTGTCTAGCCCCAGGAACTTGCTTGTTGTTCCAGGTATAAAAAGGGCCCCTCCCCTGAATATCAATCAGGTCACAATACTGGACACAATCTCTAAAATCCATAATCTCAGAAGAAGTAACCTCCCTTCCAATTTTCTCATTATAATGCAACACATTATTGAAATCCCCACAAATCCCCCATGGCCCAGGAAAATTATCATGTACATTTTTCAGATCTTGCCAGAGAGACTTCCTATCTCCATCATCATTAAAACCATACACAACAGTGAAAATGAAACAGTCACCAGTAGACATTTCAGTCACCTAAACAGTAATAGCTTGAGCTGATTGATGCAAAGTAGTAACATTGAAAAGATGAGGTATCCATATAATCCAAACTCTCCCTCCAGTATGAAAACTATTATTATTGATACCATGCCAATGAGACCCTAAATTATGCAAAATTGTATCAAAATCCTGCTGCTTAACTTTAGTTTCAACTAACCCATAAAGACCAACTTTATTCTGATGCAAAAATTTCTTGACATCCATTTGTTTATTGATCCCATTTATTCCCCTAACATTCCAACTACCAATGCTATTCATGATTAATAATTCCAGGTGGTTCCTCCTGTCCCCCATTCTGACTTGACTGCTTTGTAGGACTGAGTACTTCAGCATAAGATTTAGCAGGAGAAACATCACTCCTTAAAGTATGATGTTCTTGCCTTGTGATCTGCTGAATGACAGAGATAGTAGGAATATGAGCAGAATTATGGTAAGTGGGACCCCCAAATGGAGCCGGAGGCTTCTGAATTGTAGGCTTAGAAGGAGGCACTGGCTGAATGTGCTAGAATTTTTATCAATTTATTTTCTTTTATAGGTAAAATGTTTTCATAACGGTAGAATATAAAAAGATTAGCACTAAATTATGATTATTAAGTAGAATAATGCATGATAAATGAAATTGTTTAAATAAGATGAGTAATTAGTCTATTGATTACTACTTTGCCTTTTCATTTTCTATTTTTACTTTTTTTTAAATAAAAAATTAAAAATTGATCTAACATGTAAATGTAACTCGTCACGTGTCATTCTACTAACTACTCAATCGAGGCTTTTTATGTTACTTTTCATTAATTTTTCATTAATTTATTTTTGCTAGGAATATGCTAGAATATTATCAATTTATTTTCTTTTATAGATAAAATTTTTTCATAACGGTAGAATATAAAAAGATTAGCACTAAATAATGATTATTAAGTGGAATAATGCATGGTAAATGAAAGTGTTTGAATAAGATGAATAATTAGTCTATTGATTGCTACCTTCCCTTTTCATTTTCTATTTTTACTTTTTTTTTAAAATAAAAAATAAAAAATTAATCTAACATTTAAATGTTGCGCACCACGTGTCATTCTACTAACTACTCAATCTAGGTTTTTTATGTTATATAGATAGATATCTTGAAATTATTAACTTATTGTTAATGCGTATTTTTTATTGTAGTTTTTTTTTGAGTTAATTAAGTTTAAAGCTAATGGAATATGGATGAATTTTTAAAGGAAATAAGTGAATTAAATTAATGCAATATAATAAATTGATAATCCATGTCATATTCGTTTGCCAAGTCACATTGTTATTGTGTACGTGGCTTTTTTTTCATCCCATGTGGCATTGTCTACGTGACATTTTTAGGCTAGCTTTTTAATAATATTTTATAGATTTTTGAGTTTTAATTTAAAAATTTTGAGTTTTATTATAAAGCTTTTGATTTTATTTACTTAAATATTTATCTCAAAAATTATATTATAACTCAAAAAAATTACATATAAGCTCAAAATTTTTTTGATTTTTGACATCATAAAATTAAAATGTAATTTATAAATTCTATAAAACTCAAAAAAATACACAAAAACTCAAAAAGTCATTAGGTGTGAAGTTCTACATCTGATGTACAATCCTTTTTCTCAGGCCTGTTTGAAAAGAAGAAAAATAAAATAATTCATATATGACATTTAATATCTTTACTTATAAATAAAAATAAATTAACTTTTTTACTCTTATTTTCTTAGGTTTAACTTCAATGTTTTAAAATAAAATACATACAGTTTTAATTATAACTAATAAGTGATAGATACATATTCATGATAAACACGGTTATTATATAAATAATTTTGTGACTTATAAAATATCATATTAATAAAAAAAATGTATTCGAATAATGCAACAATCAACATTAAGTTTTAAGTTCGATCATTTCACGACACGTTATGTTCCAAATCATTTAATATTTATTCAAAATGATGTGGATATAATTCGATGCATTTGTCAATTTTTAATGTATAACGCGTGATGTTTATTAAACATATAGGGTCAAAGCTCAACTTATTTGAATGTTTTGGTTGTGTATATATCTTGCATATGCTACGTGTCAAACAACATATTTAAAAGAAATTTGCACCTTTTGTTTTTCGAAACAATTATATACTCCCTCCATACCAGACCAATGGTAACATGGTAAAAAATTGGGTTTTTAAGAAAAAAAGGGTAAAAGCAGAGGCAAATATGGAAAGTAAGCTGAATATAATAAGGATTAATGCTTTTTTTTTGAAGAAACCCCAAAGACGGGTTTACTCTATTTCATTAAGATGATTACCAACCATGTCCATGTTGGAGTATGTGTCCTCGACAATAATGCGATCACATGTTTAAATCTCATATTAAGAATACACAAGGGATCGTAATATTTTATTGTCAACTGATCCACATTAATCGGTAATGATTGGCTGACTAGAGTTTGACATTACTGTCGTGTGACGGTGGTGATCAGTTGATCCCTTAAGGTCATACCTCTAGGGAAACATTCTTAATTGATTAATTAATTAATTGTATGATGATACAAGTTAATTAATTCCTAAAATTAAACCAATGATTTTGTGAGTGATAATACGTATCTTATTGTAATTCGATTAAATAAGATTCGTGCTAAGTAATTAAATTGTTTTATTACTTAGGTTTATTTATTGTTTATGAAACAATTGAAATAAGAATGAATTGTTTATTATAAATACAAGTAGTTGTGATTTATAATTATATGACCCATTTTAAGTAATGGTAATTGTGAATTACTAGTTAATTTTTGTATGTGATTTATTTTGTTTATATAATGATTTTTAATTTGTTAAAAATGCATTATTTAAATGACATGTCTAGTAACATGTCCAATATGTCACACAATACAAATTGACAAATTGACAAAGTTAAAATGGATCCATATTACACACTTGAACCGTGTAAATGGAAGGGAAAAGAGGTGTTGTGCTTTATTATTCTAATTAGTGGGAAGCATAATCATTACCTACAAATAATAGGCATGCAAACCTACACTCTTGTGAAGAGCAACAAGAAAATGCATTGGGCACTCTACCCATGCCATCAAAAACCGTGGCCTCTCCCTATACACTCAATTAGTGTATTTTCCACTAATCTCTAATTTCATTCTTATTAGTTTTATAACTTGAAAATAATTAATCTCTCTAGTTTTTGGTTGAGAACAATACTAGAAAATCTCACATAATCACTAATATTATTCTTAATACTAGAAGTAGTATACATATAATATTAGTAATAATTTTATGAAAACAAATATTAATTCTAGTAATCAAATTAATATTTGTATTAAGAAGGATTTCCTTGGTACAATCCTTACGGAGAAGTTCCTACTATGGAGCTTGAAGATTTGGAGCACTCTTGGAAGATCATCCTATTATGGGTAGCTCAAGAACAAGACTAGGAAGAAGTCCTATCTTTTGCCCTTGAAACCGAAATATCATATGGTAAGGAGACGATTTCTTCTTACTAATTTCGAAAGTTTTGCATGCATAAGATCTAGAATTAATTTTATGACTAAATTAATTTATCACATATTCAATATGTAAACTTTTGAGATTAATGAATCCTAACAAGTGGTATCAGAGCAACACGGTTGTTGCATGCAAAATCGGGTTAGTTTTTCCGAGTTAATTTGTTAACAAATAAAACTTGTTATTTAGGATTTATGAAGATAAATCATGAAATAATTTTGCATGTTAAAAGTTTCTGGTCCTAAATGGATTTTAGGTCATATGGGACGATTTATGGATTTTTATTGTTCATTTTGTATATTATTGGCATTAAAATGTGATTTTTATGAAAGAAATGTCATTTTTGGACGAAAAATATCTAAACTTCGAATTTTTCAGTGATTTTTGGATATGTTTTCATATATATTATCTACTGGTTGTATGTTAAATCTCGTGAAAAACCAAGTTATTTTGCATGAAATATGGATTTTATAAGCATAAATCGAATTTAAAGGGTTTATTAGGTTAATATGAGTTATATTTCGAATATGATCATAGAAATTTAATATGTTGTCACATGAATTTTTACTCAGTGTGTGTAAAAATCTTAGATGAAGTAAACTTCTTATGCATGATTTATGAATTTTTGAGTAAAAATTCAATAAATAGTGACTTAAATTAGCCTATAATGCTAAAACATATTTCATGACTATTGAAAAACGTCATATGTTGAATTTTATCCCACATTTCAGATCTAAAAGTCAAAAGTTGATTAAAATTATCTTTCTCATATTTTAATGGTCATAATTGATGAAACCGATAAACCGCAACGATGTTTTTCCTCGAAATTTTTTTCGAAATATTTAACCTAAGTTTTGAACATTATGAGTGTCATGTTATTTTTCCAGAATGTTCATGAGTTTGAATTTCAAATTTTAAAATTATTTGAAATTTTTATAATTTTATTTGGAGTTTATGATATAATATTGTATTTTTGGGTCCATAATGAACAATATTAAGGTATCAAGTTGAATTATTGTCAAAGTGTTAGTGAAGACTAATTTTTGAGTCCTAAGATGGTTAGGGTAATTAACTTGAACATAAATATGAATTTATGAGACATTTTGTGATTTTAACAAGTTTATAATCACGCAAATCCATAAAATCCGATAAAATATACGATATTGGCTCTTTAAAGGCGATTTAGCATAAAATTAAGCATGTTCATGTTGGAATATGTGTCCTCCGACAATAATGCGATCACGACTGTTGATCATGATGATCACATGTTTAAGTCTCATTAAAAATGAATACAATTGGGAAGTAATATTGTTACTGTCAACTGGTCAACATATATCGGTAATGATTGGTCGACTAGAGTTTGACATTACCTTGTCGTGTGACGGTGGTGATCAGTTGACCCCCTAGGTCATACCTAAAGGGCAACACTCTTAATTGATTATTTAATTAATCGTATAATGTTACGAGTTAATTAAATTACTTGAAAATTGACGGACAATTTTGGAAGTAAAATTTACGTATCATATTGAAATGTGATTAAATAAGATACGGTCTGAGTAATTGAATCGTATCATTACTCGGATGAAATAATTGTTTAAAGAAACAATCAGAATTGAATGAATTATTATAAATACAATCTGTTGTGATTTATAAATTGGTAAAATATTTTGGCACTAGTAATTATGATATTACTAAGTCAATTTTTGTATGTGACGTATTTTATTAATACGTTGATTTTTAATATGTTGGAAATACATTACAAATATATGTGACATGTGACATGTAACATGTAGACAATTGACAAAAATAATATGGGATCCATATTATGTAAAGTGCCGAAAATTGGAGGAGTTTTAGCTACATATTGTGTTTATTTTATTATTAGTAAACATAATGATTGCTAAAAAGAATAGGCTTGCAAGCCTAGTGTGCATTGTTAAGACAAGCAAGGGCATGCATTGGGTGGGTGTTCTTCCCTCCTCTTCTCCTCCTACCCGGTTTTCCAAGAGGGCAAGGCAAGGGTTTGTCTTATATTTTTCTACATACACTACTTGATTAGTGTAATAAACACATCATTCTATTATTCCATCATCCAAAATATAGTTTTAGAGAGAATAAAAATCCTCCTCTTTATCTCTCTAAAAACCGAAATATATAAGAGTTTATAAATATTTTGGTTCCATTTTTCTACCTTGATTAATATTATAACTAGTATTTGTAATATTAATTATATTAAGAGGAGCCTTGGGTATAATACATAGGGAGAGATCTTACACTTAGATCTTTATTCTTCCATTGGAAAAGCTCAAGAACAAGAAGAGAAAGGTGATCTCTCTTGTGCCCTAATAGCCGAAATCTACTATGTAAGGACATGATTTCTCCTCTATTTATATTATTGTTTGCATGCATAAGATCCGTTTTAATTTTATGACAAATTAGTTTAGACATATATGAGTATGTTAACATGTATATGAATCTACATTTCCTTCAATCGGTATCATGAGCCACGGTTGTTTGCATGCAAATTGGTTAAAAGTTTTTCCGAGTTATATGAATAACAAAATAAAACTTGTAAAATTTGTGTTATTATGATATATCACGAAATTATTACATGCATGTTAATATTTCTGGTCCTAAAATGTTTTAGGATATTTTGGTTAATTTTTCGGATTTTTATTGTTCATATTTTACAATAATGGCATTTAAATGTGATTTTATGAGTAAAAATGTCATTTTTGGTCGAAAATTAGCTATACTTCGAATTTTAAGTTGATTTTTGGATATGTTGTCACATATATTATTTTGAGATAACCTGTAAATTTTCATAATTTTTGGACTTGTTTTGCTCGAAAAATGAATTTTTCATTATTAAATTCGGATTTAAGAGATAAAATAGGTTAATATGAGTTAAATTTCGAATCTGGTCATAGAAAATTTATATGTTGTCACATGCAATTTTACAAGATGTGTGTAAAATAATTGGCTATAAAGAAGTCTTTTAGCATGATTTATGAATTTTTGAAGAAAAATAGCATAAATAGTGACATTATTAGTTGAAAATTAATAAAACATAATCTATGACTTAGGAAAAACGTCTAATGTTGCATTTTATTATATTTTTCAGATATAAAATTGAAAAGTTAATGAAAATAATTTTTCCATGTTTTTTATGATTATTTTATTAAAAATCGATAAACCGCAACATTGTTTTTCCGGAAAAATTTCGAAATTTTTAACCTAAGATTTTGAACATTATGAGTGTCATGGAATTTTTCCAGAATGTTCATGAATTTAAATTTCAAATTTCAAATTTATTTGAAATTTTTCGATTTATTTGAAGTTTAATAGCTTATTTTTATAATTTTGGTCCTTTTATGAACAATTTTGTAAATAAAAGTTAATTATGGTCAAATTACTAGTGGAGACTATATTTTGAGTCCTAAGAGGTTAGGGTAATTAACTTATGCATAAATATGAGTTTATGCATTTTTGTGATTATAAAATGTTGAAATCACGCAAATCCGTAAAAACCGAGTAATATACGATATTGGCTATTTAAAAGGCGATTTAGCATAAAAATTGAGCATGTTCTTACATATTATAATGCTGCATTTTCTTTATGATTGTCATAATTTTTAATTTATGTAATTTTGAATTATGTAATTTTACTTAGTATGGCCTTAGATTTTAATTGATATTTCCCGAAATGTATGGGAATATCGATTCGGTTGTAATTTTTATTGTGATCTCGTATCACCGTTTTGTAATTTAATAGATTTATTTTATTTTAGTTACAACTGTATAAATAGGAAATTATGTAATTTATTATGTAATTTTATTCATTCCGGAGTTCCCAAAGACGGATTTCTTCAAGAATGGCGATACATAAAGACGGTGTTACCTCGAGATGCGTGCCACAACCGAAGTTCAAGGGACCAATGGAGTTGGTTTCCGAATATGTAATAGATTAATAGTTTTTCTATTTTAGGAAAGGCCATACTAGGATTTATTTATCTTTATGCTTGCATTTTATTTTATGTCACATGCATCGCTAAATCGCCATAACTAAACATGCATTGTCTTTTATCGAGTTTATCGACCGTGTCAATTCGAATTATCGTAGTTCACCGCTTTAGTTCACTTAAAACGTGATAGATAATAAATTGACATGACCTCTCGCTAAAACAAACAATTGAGACATAGCCTTACCAAATAGTAGAAACCATGAAAACCTATTTCGCGAGGGAGTGCACTCGGCCCTACCGGGGTACAAACCTTGTTACGTAGGGGAAGTGGGTGATGAGTGTTAATCCACCGAGTTCATGTTAATGAGGGTTTCATCGGCCATACCGTGCCCAAGTTGATATGGATTTGGATAATGGACACATTTATTCGAAATTTGGATTGAGCTCAACGGAAGTATTCGCGACCGTAGTTGCATGTGTTCCGGGCTATAGATAATTATTAGAGTAATTTTATCGACCAAGAGTTCTAAAAGTAGAATCGATTAAAATGTTAATCCACCGAGTTATATTGATAAAGGTTTCATCGGCCATACCGTGCCTAAGTCGATATGAATTTGGGTCTTGGAATCATTTATCTAGTTGGGTAGAGGTCACTAGAAAAATGCATATAACTTGTTTAAGTCATACTTTTACGAGTATTATTAAAACGACAATTGTTTTACTCCTTATATTTTGTTTTGTAGACCACTTCTTATTCATAACAAATGGCAACACCAACTCCTAATGCTACACCACTCGCTACTTCATCTTGGCTCCGATCCTTTATGGATCGATGTAAACTTGAAAAGAATGGGTCAAATTTCTCCGAGTGGGATGCCCAACTCAAATTAGCCGCCGAGGGTGACGACAAGCTTCGTTACCTTACCGAGGCCTCTCCACCCGAACCCTCCACTAGGTCCACCGCGGCCACTAGGGAAGCCTATGAGGCTTACCAAAAGGAGTCCGCCACAATGAAAAATGTATTAATATTTGCGATGGAGGCGGAACTCCAAAGGAGAGCCTTCAAAATGGGCAATGCTAATGAGATTTACTCCAAACTTGTGACCATGTTTTCACAAACTCCGCGGATCGTCCAATATGAGGCGGCCGCGACATTCTTTGATCTCGACTTCAAAGAGGGCCAAAAGGTTAGCCCTCATGTGCTCAAACTCATGGAGCTTGTCGAGACCTTGAAAATTCAAAAGGTTGAAATCCCCAAAGAACTCATCGTAGATAGGATTCTACACTCCTTGTCTAAGGTCAAGGCATATGTGCAATTCCGGGTGAATTTCAATATGCAAGACAAGGATGTGTCTCTTGAGGAGTTGCACAAGTTACTTGTGCAAGCCGAAAGGGACATGGGGTTAAATGTGAACCCTTCCAAGGATGTGCTTAACATAAGCACAAAGAGTAAGGGGAAGTTCAAGAAGAATGGGAGAAAGGGTAAAAAGCAAGCTCCCACATTCACCAAAGCTAAGTCTTGTGAAGCTAGCACCTCCAAAGTCAAGAAGGGTCCTCTTGATAAGTGCCATTATTGTAATGGCATGGGACATTGGAAAAGAAATTGTTCCAAATACCTTGGTGATATCAAAGCTGGAAAGATCACTCCAGTAGGTAAATGACTAACCTTCTTTTATGTTTCTAAATTCAACTATGGTATTATGATGCAAAGTTGTGATAATGTATCTCCCTTTTTATTGTAAATAGGGCCTCCACCAAGCAAAGACAAAGGAAAAGAAAAGCAAGCATAAGAAACCATGAAGAAGCTAAGGATAGCTTTTATGGAGCTTTGTTTTTCATTGTCTTATTTTAAGTAATGTTTTGGATTTTAGAACTTTAAGTTTCCGTGTTTGACATGGAAAGGTATTTTGGATAATGAGTTGTATTTTGGATGATGGTGACTTGGTTTGCAACCCAAGTCACCCGTTTTATCATTTATCCTTTTAATGTTCTAAATTTCATCTTTAAAATGCTTGCGTTTTGAAACATAAGATTATTCACTTAAAGTGATCTAATAGACAAATATAATGACCGGTTTCATTATATGTCCACATGCTTGAGGCATGTGTATGATCATTTATGAAGCGATTTTGAGTCTATGAACTCTCTTAAAGGAATGTCAATCACCAAGAACTCATATGAAATCAATAACTATTAGTCTATCTATGAGATAGTTCTCCTTATACTTCAACATCATTAATTTGTGTCTCATATGCTATCTTTGAATGTTTAGTGTATTCATTCAAAAGATAGAGTGGGAGAAAAATGAGGACACAAGGCAAAATGAAATTGTGTACTTGTGTAAATGAAGATCTACGCAAGAGAGAATGATTTGAATGAAGGTATATCTAATTACATAGTATACCGAATAGATGAGATCTATGGTCTCAAGTTAGTTCTAAATAACTAAAGAGACCAAGTGTAGTAATCATAAGAGTATATTCTCAAAATAACTACGCGAGGAGACCAAAAGAAGTTTTGGGTGAAAATGACTAATGCAAAGTCTTAACAAGTTTTGACTAAGTTCTATATGATAAATTTTGACCAATAGTTTCAACCTTGAGATTTACTTAAGAGCCTAAATGAATTAAAGTAACATCCTAGTAATAAGCGACATTTATGACTAGAGGTTACAAGATTTGATATACCGATATCCTCAATTGCTAAAAGTTAAACCATACAAATGTCATTGCTTAACCTCACTATGAAATGGTTAAATCTCCTTCCAAAAGGGTATTTGCAAGGGACGTATTCTAAATACTATTTGTATTTGAATAATGACATTGCTACACTTCATTATGACATAAGTGTGTTAGAGATTTAAAATCTCTTTCCGTAAGGTAGAGATGAGACCACTTCAAAATAGGCATTTTGAAAGGATATGATAGGAACATATATGGTTTTATCCTAGTAACTTGGCAAAGCAATTTATATTTATATTCTTGACAACTTTCGATTGAGAAGTCCATTTCGAAATATGTGGAATTGAGTGGGAGTTAGGAAATTCTCATGTGAAGACATGAAATTTAGTGGGAGCTATCATCCTTGAATGTATAAAACTCATTACTCATTAAAGAATGACGAGCTAATACCTTCTTTCATTAAGAAGCTTTTGAGTTTTCAATTCTGGATGAAAATGGACAATGATGAATCCAATTGCATCAGGAATGTTGGATTAGTATTAAGAGATACACATCATATCAACATATACATAGGTTATTCATATGAATGAAAATGGGATTACCATTAGCAGTCATGGTAGTTCATTGAACCTAAGAACGGTTGATCTCATGATTATTAGTAACTAATGTTTCCGCCATTAGAATAATCATATACGTGTCCAATTATGAATCATATGCATAAGAGCATGATGATTGGTTGGTGAGCCATAAAAGAAACGTCATGAATTCTCGAGTAGAATCCGATGAGCGATTTCGGTGATTGACGGAATGTTCCATTGTGTGTTAAGAGGTTGCACATACTGTAGAAAATCCGAGCACATATGAGGATTTATGAGAATCCCAAATCTTTCAAGCCAAGAAAGAGAAATGAGAAGTTTTGAAAAGATGCTTGGTTGAATAAGAGGTTATTCAAGATAATCTTTCCTAGTTAAGCTAGGACCTGTGAGAAGTACTAAGCTAATAATCTTGTAAATTGTTACAAGATTCTACAAAACACATACCTAGTGCATTGTGTGTGGATGAAATACTTGATCAGTACAAGTTATATTATTCATCGCAAATTCGTTCGTTATGAGATGATCGGTAAGAAAGTTCTTTCAAGTTAAAGAACCAAAACCAAGGTCGAGAACCTTGATGTGTGCTTGGTAAGATTCATGTTATGAGAGAGAACATGAATGTGAAGGAGAATGCAAGTGTAAGAAGTTTGAACACATGGACACATGGGATGTTAAACTTCCATTGCAAATCAATGAGTGTTTACACTTATGATATACATCACAAGGTTGTAATATGATATTAACTACCCGAGTGTGATGTCGACATTTGTCGTTTGAGTTATTATTAACTCACTTTGTACATTGTTATATCCAAACGGGTTGTAGAGACAATTGAACCCCGTTAAAGTGAACATGGATTAACATTGTTTTGCCCATAGTTACTTATATGAGGTGACGTCTCGAAGTGACTAGAATGTGAGGCGATTGATGGCAAGTTCAAGTGCCATACAGTCATGTGAGATGACTAGTCGATCACATAGGCAGACTGTTAGGAACATTTTGTCGGGCTTAATGACCGCTTATAGAGTTCTGGCAAATTTATAGAGCCTGGTCGTGGCGAGAGCTACTATAGTATTCAAATGAGTCGATTCTTTTGACTAAAGACTATTCACCTAAGATGGCACAGTTTCAGATTAACTTTGATTTGTGTTACTACGACCTTCGTAAATGGGGTCAAATGGGCATATTTTGGGTTATGATGGCTGTGGCTAGCCGAAGGGAATGAGTGCGATAGGAATTGTCCACCCCTATTCAGGGTTATAACAATATCTCAGGGCCACTCGAGGAGTAATGAACTGGAAATGCGTGGCCACGCTCGGATGGTATCCAGAGTGGATAAATCCGGTCAATCAGTTATTCTCCAGATCGAGGAAACCACTCTCGATATGATCATTTGCAAGTACGACCTGAAAGACACCTTGCATTGAGTGGGAGATAGTAATAGGACAAGAGAATTGGTGACGCACACTTGTCGAGGACAAGTGGGAGATTGTTGGAATATGTGTCCTCCGACAATAATGCGATCACGACTGTTGATCATGATGATCACATGTTTAAGTCTCATTAAAATGAATACAATTGGGAAGTAATATTGTTACTGTCAACTGGTCAACATATATCGGTAATGATTGGCTGACTAGAGTTTGACATTACTGTCGTGTGACGGTGGTGATCAGTTGACCCCCTAGGTCATACCTAAAGGGCAACACTCTTAATTGATTATTTAATTAATCGTATAATGTTACGAGTTAATTAAATTACTTGAAAATTGACGGACAATTTTGGAAGTAAAATTTACGTATCATATTGAAATGTGATTAAATAAGATACGGTCTGAGTAATTGAATCGTATCATTACTCGAATGAAATAATTGTTTAAAGAAACAATCGGAATTGAATGAATTATTATAAATACAATCTGTTGTGATTTATAAATTGGTAAAATATTTTGGCACTAGTAATTATGATATTACTAAGTCAATTTTTGTATGTGACGTATTTTATTAATACGTTGATTTTTAATATGTTGGAAATACATTACAAATATATGTGACATGTGACATGTAACATGTAGACAATTGACAAAAATAATATGGGATCCATATTATGTAAAGTGCCGAAAATTGGAGGAGTTTTAGCTACATATTGTGTTTATTTTATTATTAGTAAACATAATGATTGCTAAAAAGAATAGACTTGCAAGCCTAGTGTGCATTGTTAAGACAAACAAGGGCATGCATTGGGTGGGTGTTCTTCCCTCCTCTTCTCCTCCTACCCGGTTTTCCAAGAGGGCAAGGCAAGGGTTTGTCTTATATTTTTCTACATACACTACTTGATTAGTGTAATAAACACATCATTATATTATTCCATCATCCAAAATATAGTTTTAGAGAGAATAAAAATCCTCCTCTTTATCTCTCTAAAAACCGAAATATATAAGAGTTTATAAATATTTTGGTTCCATTTTTCTACCTTGATTAATATTATAACTAGTATTTGTAATATTAATTATATTAAGAGGAGCCTTGGGTATAATACATAGGGAGAGATCTTACACTTAGATCTTTATTCTTCCATTGGAAAAGCTCAAGAACAAGAAGAGAAAGGTGATCTCTCTTGTGCCCTAATAGCCGAAATCTACTATGTAAGGACATGATTTCTCCTCTATTTATATTATTGTTTGCATGCATAAGATCCGTTTTAATTTTATGACAAATTAGTTTAGACATATATGAGTATGTTAACATGTATATGAATCTACATTTCCTTCAGTTCATACATATTATTATGCTGCATTATATTTATGATTGTCATATTTTCATTTTCATAATTTTTGAATTATGTAATTTTACTTAGTATGGCCTTAGTTTTTAATTGATATTACCCGAAATGCATGGGAATATCGATTCAGTTGTTATTATTGTGATCTCGTATCACCGTTTTGTAATTTAATAGATTTATTTTTATTACAAATGTATAATAGGAAATTATGTAATTTTTATTTATTATTTGTAATTTCCCGGAGTTTCCATGAAGACGGTGTTACCTCAAGATGCGTGCCAAGACCGAAGTTCAAGGGACCAAAGGAGTTGGTTTCCGAATTTGTAATAGTTTATTAGATTTACTATTTTAGGAAGGCCATACTAGGACTTTATATTTATGCTTTGCATTTTCTTTATATGTTTGCATGCATCGCTAAATCGCCATAACTTTACATGCATTTTATTTAATCGAGTCATCGACCGTGTCAATTATAATTATCGTAGTTCACCGCTTTAGTTCACTTAAAACGTGATAGATAATAAATTGACATGACCTCTCGCTAAATTAATAATTGAGATATAGCCTTACCAAATAGTAGAACCCATGAAGTACCAATTTCATAAGGGAGTTAAGCCGGCTTCACCGTAATACAAACCTTGTTACGTTGGCGAAGTGGGGTAGTAAAATGTTATTACATCAAAATTTGGATTGAGCTCAACGGAAGTATTCGTGACCGTAGTCGCATGTGTTCCGAGCTAAAGATAAATATTAGAGTAATTTTATCGACCGAGAGTTCTAGAAGTAGAATCGATTAAGGTGTTAATCCACCGAGTTATATTGATAAAGGATGAATCGGCTCACCGTGCCCGAATTAATATGAATTTGGATCTCGGGATCATTTATAATAGTTGGGTAGAGGTCACTATATAAATGCTAAAATATGCTTAAATGTTTTAAATATAACGATGGATGTTTGTTTTTATTCCCACTATTTCGTTGTTTATGTTGTTCTTTGTTATCGCTCCTACTCATATATGATATATCTTCGATTGTTAACACGAATCTCCATTAAGCCACTATTACTAAAAGAATCTCTTTCTAAAATGAACCGTATCTTAGGTTGTGGATTAGATCCATAGGAATCGTTCTATTCCATTGAACTCGATAGGACATCGTCCTATGCAACTATAGGATTAACATCTTAAAATTCCTAACATACCTATATTTTCTTGTGAAGAAATGAATGGAAGTAGTACTTGATCAAAATATGTTTTGATAATATATTCTATGCATCCATGGTTCAAAAGTCTTATTGCTCAAACCATTCACTTGTCATCAAACACTTAAGTTGTTAAGCACATGACAATGTAAAATTGGTAAATTAATTTGTGAGAAATTTTGATTAACCGAATACCACTTTAAAAGTGATTCTTGTGAAGAATTGACTAGGAATTTATATGAAGATAAGTCTTCATCAAATAGAAATTCTTAAAGTGAGTGGGAGCAATAAGATGTAAAGTATCTATCTTAATTGTTAAGGATAGAACTAGACTCGAAAGAGAGGGTGTTAGACACTAAGATAGAGACGAATTTCTAAATAAGTAAAGATCAGGAAGTTGGTTGTGTGACACCAACATATTCCTACTAAAATATGTACGACATTGACATAGCCTTCTTGCGAATTATCACGTCATAACGATTTGATACTAATTTGTGAACAATGTTAGAAAATCCCACATTTCATGATTATGAAATATGGCAAAAGGTTGTCAAACCACCTTTCTAAATGGGTATTTAGAGGAGGATGTGTTTATACAATCCGAGGGTAAATCCTTAGAATCCTAACATTGAATAATCGTACGACGACTAGCAAGAGTAAGTTCAAAATTTTTTGCATGAATGGAACTAGGGTAGTTGCCATTTCATCAATGAACATATGAATGTTGTAGTGTACTCATTTTAGTTTTGTATTTAGGTATATACCTCAATAATTGTTATGATGTATAATATATCTAAATAAGAATATAATTTGTAGTTTTGCACAAAAGGTAAAGGGTTTTACCATTATCCAATTAAAACAAGTGTTATACCCTTGCATACCACGACTAATTTTATGGTGAGACCATACAAATCAAGGTAATTATATTCAAACTAAAATTAATGTCATACATATTGTATAAGACTCAAATTGGTGAACCCCATTATTTCTCGATTCTCGATTGAAATTGCTCATAGAGACTAGTTTTGACTAGTGTCCCAAACCACTTGATTGAGAATCTCTTGGTATGTGTGAATCTTATATTCAAAGCAAGGATAATTCATGACTTCTTTCTGGAAAAGAATTATGAATATAGTAAGATATTCGCCCTATTTACACTTTGAAGTGTATGGTCGAATACAATTTCAATCAAAAGCGGTTATTACTTCTTCATCTCTTTTAACAACCAACTAGGTAGATACTTGGTATCCACTTAGTGATGTAAGAAGAGAAATACTTTGAATAAGTTCAATGAATGTTTAAAAGTATCATAACCTAGAAATTATAACCAAAGTATTAGTACTTTATTGGGAACAATAATGTGAAGACATTTATATGCACCAAAAGGAGTGTGATATCGTATCACAAGTTCACCTTCATAATATTAAAGGGTGAAAAAGAATCCTATACGATATGATTGTATCTTTACTATAAAAAAAAAATTTGGAAGTTGTTTCTATCACGATTTGTCTAGTATTTATTTATTTCACTAAATCAAAACACAGTTAAAGCAATCAAGGACAATTCATATATGATATGATTAGGCATGGTACCTAAGTTGTAGCTTGTTTCAAAAGAAAACATGTTGTCTCTCTTCCTACATGACCACGAGAACAAAGGGTTTGTGGATAGTGATGCTGTCTATTAAGAAAATGAGAAGTATTTCTTAAAGACAGAGTGGGAGAAAATGTTCAAGAGCCACAAACTGAAGATAAGACGTAAGAAAAGTGGTCTTTCTTGGTCGATTCAAAACCTAAGTGAACAGGAGTCATGTTATTTTGGATCGACCAAGAAAGACCACTTTCCTTACGTCTTATCTTCAGTTTGTGGCTCTTGAAAATTTTCTCCCAGTCTGTCTTTAAGAAATACTTCTCATTTCTTTAATAGACAGCATCACGATCCACAAACCCTTTGTTCTCGTGGTCATGTTTATGAAACTCTTCTGTAACTTTGTTATATCCAAATGGGTTGTAAGGACAACGTTGAACCCCATTAAAGTCAACTGGATTAACATAGTATTGGCCCCTAGTTTCTTATATGAGGTGACGTCTCGAAGTAACTAGAGTGTGATGCGATTGATGGCAAGTTCAAGTGCCATAGAGTCATGAGAGATGACTAGTCGATCACATAGGCAGACTGTATGGGACACTCTGTCGGGCTTATGACCGCTTATAGAGTTTTAGCAATTTTTATAGCCTGGTCGTGGCGAGAGCTACTATGGTATTCTTATGAGTCGATTCTTTGACTAATGACTGTTCGCCTAAGATGGCACAGTTTCAGAGTGACTTTGATTTATGTTCGGCGACCTTCGTAAGTGGGGTCTAATGGGCATGTTTTGGGTCATGATGAGCTGTGACTAATCGAAGGAAAGAGTGCAATGGGAATTGTCCATCCCCATCTGGGTTATCTTATATCTCAAGGCCACTCGAGGAGCAATGAACTGAAAATGCGTGGCCACGCTCGGAAGGTATCTATGGTAGAAAATTCCGGTCAGACAGTTATTCTCCAGATCGAGAAAACCACTCACGATATGATCAAATGCAAGTACGACCTGCAAGACACCTAGCATTGGGTGGGAGATAGTAATAGGACAAGAGAATTAGTGACGCACACTTGTCGCGGACAAGTGGGAGATTGTTGGAGTATGTGTCCTCGACAATAATGCGATCACATGTTTAAATCTCATATTAAGAATACACAAGGGATTGTAACATTTTATTGTCAACTGATCCACATTAATCGGTAATGATTGGCTGACTAGAGTTTGACATTACTGTCGTGTGACGGTGGTGATCAGTTGATCCCTTAAGGTCATACCTCTAGGGAAACATTCTTAATTGATTAATTAATTAATTGTATGATGATACAAGTTAATTAATTCCTAAAATTAAACCAATGATTTTGTGAGTGATAATACGTATCTTATTGTAATTCGATTAAATAAGATTCGTGCTAAGTAATTAAATTGTTTTATTACTTAGGTTTATTTATTGTTTATGAAACAATTGAAATAAGAATGAATTGTTTATTATAAATACAAGTAGTTGTGATTTATAATTATATGACCCATTTTAAGTAATGGTAATTGTGAATTACTAGTTAATTTTTGTATGTGATTTATTTTGTTTATATAATGATTTTTAATTTGTTAAAAATGCATTATTTAAATGACATGTCTAGTAACATGTCCAATATGTCACACAATACAAATTGACAAATTGACAAAGTTAAAATGGATCCATATTACACACTTGAACTGTGTAAATGGAAGGGAAAAGAGGTGTTGTGCTTTATTATTCTAATTAGTGGGAAGCATAATCATTACCTACAAATAATAGGCATGCAAACCTACACTCTTGTGAAGAGCAACAAGAAAATGCATTGGGCACTCTACCCATGCCATCAAAAACCGTGGCCTCTCCCTATACACTCAATTAGTGTATTTTCCACTAATCTCTAATTTCATTCTTATTAGTTTTATAACTTGAAAATAATTAATCTCTCTAGTTTTTGGTTGAGAACAATACTAGAAAATCTCACATAATCACTAATATTATTCTTAATACTAGAAGTAGTATACATATAATATTAGTAATAATTTTATGGAAACAAATATTAATTATAGTAATCAAATTAATATTTGTATTAAGAAGGATTTCCTTGGTACAATCCTTAAGGAGAAGTTCCTACTATGGAGCTTGAAGATTTGGAGCACTCTTGGAAGATCATCCTATTATGGGTAGCTCAAGAACAAGACTAGGAAGAAGTCCTATCTTTTGCCCTTGAAACCGAAATATCATATGGTAAGGAGACGATTTCTTCTTACTAATTTCGAAAGTTTTGCATGCATAAGATCTAGAATTAATTTTATGACTAAATTAATTTATCACATATTCAATATGTAAACTTTTGAGATTAATGAATCCTAACAAGTGGTATCAGAGCAACACGGTTGTTGCATGCAAAATCGGGTTAGTTTTTCCGAGTTAATTTGTTAACAAATAAAACTTGTTATTTAGGATTTATGAAGATAAATCATGAAATAATTTTGCATGTTAAAAGTTTCTGGTCCTAAATGGATTTTAGGTCATATGGGACGATTTATGGATTTTTATTGTTCATTTTGTATATTATTGGCATTAAAATGTGATTTTTATGAAAGAAATGTCATTTTTGATGAAAAATATCTAAACTTCGAATTTTTCAGTGATTTTTGGATATGTTTTCATATATATTATCTACTGGTTGTATGTTAAATCTCGTGAAAAACAAAGTTATTTTGCATGAAATATGGATTTTATAAGCATAAATCGAATTTAAAGGGTTTATTAGGTTAATATGAGTTATATTTCGAATATGATCATAGAAATTTAATATGTTGTCACATGAATTTTTACTCAGTGTGTGTAAAAATCTTAGATGAAGTAAACTTCTTATGCATGATTTATGAATTTTTGAGTAAAAATTCAATAAATAGTGACTTAAATTAGCCTATAATGCTAAAACATATTTCATGACTATTGAAAAACGTCATATGTTGAATTTTATCCCACATTTCAGATCTAAAAGTCAAAAGTTGATTAAAATTATCTTTCTCATATTTTAATGGTCATAATTGATGAAACCGATAAACCGCAACGATGTTTTTCCTCGAAATTTTTTCAAATATTTAACCTAAGTTTTGAACATTATGAGTGTCATGTTATTTTTCCAGAATGTTCATGAGTTTGAATTTCAAATTTTAAAATTATTTGAAATTTTTATAATTTTATTTGGAGTTTATGATATAATATTTTATTTTTGGGTCCATAATGAACAATATTAAGGTATCAAGTTGAATTATTGTCAAAGTGTTAGTGAAGACTAATTTTTGAGTCCTAAGATGGTTAGGGTAATTAACTTGAACATAAATATGAATTTATGAGACATTTTGTGATTTTAACAAGTTTATAATCACGCAAATCCATAAAATCCGATAAAATATACGATATTGGCTCTTTAAAGGCGATTTAGCATAAAATTAAGCATGTTCATATATATTATTATGCTGCATTATATTTATGATTGTCATATTTTCATTTTCATAATTTTTGAATTATGTAATTTTACATAGTATGGCCTTAGTTTTTAATTGATATTACCCGAAATGCATGGGAATATCGATTCAGTTGTTATTATTGTGATCTCGTATCACCGTTTTGTAATTTAATAGATTTATTTTTATTACAAATGTATAATAGGAAATTATGTAATTTTTATTTATTATTTGTAATTTCCCGGAGTTTCCATGAAGACGGTGTTACCTCAAGATGCGTGCCAAGACCGAAGTTCAAGGGACCAAAGGAGTTGGTTTCCGAATTTGTAATAGTTTATTAGATTTACTATTTTAGGAAGGCCATACTAGGACTTTATATTTATGCTTTGCATTTTCTTTATATGTTTGCATGCATCGCTAAATCGCCATAACTTTACATGCATTTTATTTAATCGAGTCATCGACCGTGTCAATTATAATTATCGTAGTTCACCGCTTTAGTTCACTTAAAACGTGATAGATAATAAATTGACATGACCTCTCGCTAAATTAATAATTGAGATATAGCCTTACCAAATAGTAGAACCCATGAAGTACCAATTTCATAAGGGAGTTAAGCCGGCTTCACCGTAATACAAACCTTGTTACGTTGGCGAAGTGGGGTAGTAAAATGTTATTACATCAAAATTTGGATTGAGCTCAACGGAAGTATTCGTGACCGTAGTCGCATGTGTTCCGAGCTAAAGATAAATATTAGAGTAATTTTATCGACCGAGAGTTCTAGAAGTAGAATCGATTAAGGTGTTAATCCACCGAGTTATATTGATAAAGGATGAATCGGCTCACCGTGCCCGAATTAATATGAATTTGGATCTCGGGATCATTTATAATAGTTGGGTAGAGGTCACTATATAAATGCTAAAATATGCTTAAATGTTTTAAATATAACGATGGATGTTTGTTTTTATTCCCACTATTTCGTTGTTTATGTTGTTCTTTGTTATCGCTCCTACTCATATATGATATATCTTCGATTGTTAACACGAATCTCCATTAAGCCACTATTACTAAAAGAATCTCTTTCTAAAATGAACCGTATCTTAGGTTGTGGATTAGATCCATAGGAATCGTTCTATTCCATTGAACTCGATAGGACATCGTCCTATGCAACTATAGGATTAACATCTTAAAATTCCTAACATACCTATATTTTCTTGTGAAGAAATGAATGGAAGTAGTACTTGATCAAAATATGTTTTGATAATATATTCTATGCATCCATGGTTCAAAAGTCTTATTGCTCAAACCATTCACTTGTCATCAAACACTTAAGTTGTTAAGCACATGACAATGTAAAATTGGTAAATTAATTTGTGAGAAATTTTGATTAACCGAATACCACTTTAAAAGTGATTCTTGTGAAGAATTGACTAGGAATTTATATGAAGATAAGTCTTCATCAAATAGAAATTCTTAAAGTGAGTGGGAGCAATAAGATGTAAAGTATCTATCTTAATTGTTAAGGATAGAACTAGACTCGAAAGAGAGGGTGTTAGACACTAAGATAGAGACGAATTTCTAAATAAGTAAAGATCAGGAAGTTGGTTGTGTGACACCAACATATTCCTACTAAAATATGTACGACATTGACATAGCCTTCTTGCGAATTATCACGTCATAACGATTTGATACTAATTTGTGAACAATGTTAGAAAATCCCACATTTCATGATTATGAAATATGGCAAAAGGTTGTCAAACCACCTTTCTAAATGGGTATTTAGAGGAGGATGTGTTTATACAATCCGAGGGTAAATCCTTAGAATCCTAACATTGAATAATCGTACGACGACTAGCAAGAGTAAGTTCAAAAATTTTTGCATGAATGGAACTAGGGTAGTTGTCATTTCATCAATGAACATATGAATGTTGTAGTGTACTCATTTTAGTTTTGTATTTAGGTATATACCTCAATAATTGTTATGATGTATAATATATCTAAATAAGAATATAATTTGTAGTTTTGCACAAAAGGTAAAGGGTTTTACCATTATCCAATTAAAACAAGTGTTATACCCTTGCATACCACGACTAATTTTATGGTGAGACCATACAAATCAAGTTAATTATATTCAAACTAAAATTAATGTCATACATATTGTATAAGACTCAAATTGGTGAACCCCATTATTTCTCGATTCTCGATTGAAATTGCTCATAGAGACTAGTTTTGACTAGTGTCCCAAACCACTTGATTGAGAATCTCTTGGTATGTGTGAATCTTATATTCAAAGCAAGGATAATTCATGACTTCTTTCTGGAAAAGAATTATGAATATAGTAAGATATTCGCCCTATTTACACTTTGAAGTGTATGGTCGAATACAATTTCAATCAAAAGCGGTTATTACTTCTTCATCTCTTTTAACAACCAACTAGGTAGATACTTGGTATCCACTTAGTGATGTAAGAAGAGAAATACTTTGAATAAGTTCAATGAATGTTTAAAAGTATCATAACCTAGAAATTATAACCAAAGTATTAGTACTTTATTGGGAACAATAATGTGAAGACATTTATATGCACCAAAAGGAGTGTGATATCGTATCACAAGTTCACCTTCATAATATTAAAGGGTGAAAAAGAATCCTATACGATATGATTGTATCTTTACTATAAAAAAAAAATTTGGAAGTTGTTTCTATCACGATTTGTCTAGTATTTATTTATTTCACTAAATCAAAACACAGTTAAAGCAATCAAGGACAATTCATATATGATATGATTAGGCATGGTACCTAAGTTGTAGCTTGTTTCAAAAGAAAACATGTTGTCTCTCTTCCTACATGACCACGAGAACAAAGGGTTTGTGGATAGTGATGCTGTCTATTAAAAAAATGAGAAGTATTTCTTAAAGACAGAGTGGGAGAAAATGTTCAAGAGCCACAAACTGAAGATAAGACGTAAGAAAAGTGGTCTTTCTTGGTCGATTCAAAACCTAAGTGAATAGGAGTCATGTTATTTTGGATCGACCAAGAAAGACCACTTTCCTTACGTCTTATCTTCAGTTTGTGGCTCTTGAAAATTTTCTCCCAGTCTGTCTTTAAGAAATACTTCTCATTTCTTTAATAGACATCATCACGATCCACAAACCCTTTGTTCTCGTGGTCATGTTTATGAAACTCTTCTGTAACTTTGTTATATCCAAATGGGTTGTAAGGACAACGTTGAACCCCATTAAAGTCAACTGGATTAACATAGTATTGGCCCCTAGTTTCTTATATGAGGTGACGTCTCGAAGTAACTAGAGTGTGATGCGATTGATGGCAAGTTCAAGTGCCATAGAGTCATGAGAGATGACTAGTCGATCACATAGGCAGACTGTATGGGACACTCTGTTGGGCTTATGACCGCTTATAGAGTTCTGGCAATTTTTATAGCCTGGTCGTGGCGAGAGCTACTATGGTATTCTTATGAGTCGATTCTTTGACTAATGACTGTTCGCCTAAGATGGCACAGTTTCAGAGTGACTTTGATTTATGTTCGGCAACCTTCGTAAGTGGGGTCTAATGGGCATGTTTTGGGTCATGATGAGCTGTGGCTAATCGAAGGGAAGAGTGCAATGGGAATTGTCCATCCCCGTCTGGGTTATCTTATATCTCAAGGCCACTCGAGGAGCAATGAACTGAAAATGCGTGGCCACGCTCGGAAGGTATCTATGGTAGAAAATTCCGGTCAGACAGTTATTCTCCAGATCGAGAAAACCACTCACGATATGATCAAATGCAAGTACGACCTGCAAGACACCTGGCATTGGGTGGGAGATAGTAATAGGACAAGAGAATTAGTGACGCACACTTGTCGCGGACAAGTGGGAGATTGTTGGAGTATGTGTCCTCGACAATAATGCGATCACATGTTTAAATCTCATATTAAGAATACACAAGGGATTGTAACATTTTATTGTCAACTGATCCACATTAATCGGTAATGATTGGCTGACTAGAGTTTGACATTACTGTCGTGTGACGGTGGTGATCAGTTGATCCCTTAAAGTCATACCTCTAGGGAAACATTCTTAATTGATTAATTAATTAATTGTATGATGATACAAGTTAATTAATTCCTAAAATTAAACCAATGATTTTGTGAGTGATAATACGTATCTTATTGTAATTCGATTAAATACGATTCGTGCTAAGTAATTAAATTGTTTTATTACTTAGGTTTATTTATTATTTATGAAACAATTGAAATAAGAATGATTTGTTTATTATAAATACAAGTAGTTGTGATTTATAATTATATGACCCATTTTAAGTAATGGTAATTGTGAATTACTAGTTAATTTTTGTATGTGATTTATTTTGTTTATATAATGATTTTTAATTTGTTAAAAATGCATTATTTAAATGACATGTCTAGTAACATGTCCAATATGTCACACAATATAAATTGACAAATTGACAAAGTTAAAATGGATCCATATTACACACTTGAACCGTGTAAATGGAAGGGAAAGGAGGTGTTGTGCTTTATTATTCTAATTAGTGGGAAGCATAATCATTACCTACAAATAATAGGCATGCAAACCTACACTCTTGTGAATAGCAACAAGAAAATACATTGGGCACTCTACCCATGCCACCAAAAACCGGTGCCCCCTTCTATATACTCACATGTTGAGCTTCTTTGATGGGATTCATTCTTTTTCTTCATGAAAAATCTCTTACCCTCTTACACATAAAAATGGTTTTATACCTAATTTGTTCAAAAATCTCTAATATTATTCCACTAATACTAGAAGTAGTATACATATAATATTAGTAATTTTAAGGAAACAAATATTAATTTCTAGTAACTAAATTAATATTTGTATTAAGAAGGATTTCCTTGGTACAATCCTTAAGGAGAAGTTCCTATTATGGAGCTTGAAGATTTGGAGCACTCTTGGAAGATCATCCTATTATGGGTAGCTCAAGAACAAGACTAGGAAGGAGTCCTATCTTGTGCCTTTGAAACCGAAATATCACATGGTAAAGAGACGATTTCTTCTTACTAATTTCGAAAGTTTTGCATGCATAAGATCTAGAATTAATTTTATGACTAAATTAATTTATCACATATTCAATATGTAAACTTTTGAGATTAATGAATCCTAACAAGTGGATGACATGACTCATCATGTTAAGCCTATGAGAAGCCTTTAGTTAGTAGGTTTTATTAACTTCTTGTACCTTAGTTAACCTTACTACATACTCGTTTTTCTTTGTAATGTATACATTTGCATTACAAAACTTTCTGACTACGTGTCTAGATCCAATCTAGAAATAAGCTCTCTAGTCATAGAATAGCTCCCACTGTTTTCACAGTGTGCGGGACTCTTCCTTCTTGCACATCTCATGATTGCAAGTGTACTCAATTTCCGTTGTAAATATCTCTCATTGTTCTTTATTGCCTAGAACGATTCTAGCAAAACTATTTCTTAAATAACATAGCCACAATGGTTCATTAACCATCTTCACGTGTTTTGAATAAGGTTTTGTCTGAAACCTTTCGCAATCTCAATTGTCATTTGTGTAACATCCTTAGACAAATTAGTCAATTGCATCAAAAACACTTAACCTTACATCCTTAATGCTTCCTCAAGCACTTAAGAATAATCTATATGGCTACTTGGTAACTATTACTAAAAATCGATTTTGAAACAATTCATCATACTCAAAGTATATGAAGTGTTATACATCATAGCTCATTTAATTGATTGAGATGAATAACTACATACATGATCAGATTGGATTATAAGAATATGAAGTAGTAATCAGGTATTGACTATTCATATGTGATAAATCACGTTTGTCGTTCGAGTTTTTAATCTAAAAAAAATCCTTTTATACTTTGTTACATCCAAACGGGTTGTAGAGACAATATTGAACCCCGTTAAAGTGAACCCGGATTAACATGGTATTTGCCCATAGTCATTTGTATGAGGTGACATCTCGAAGTGACTAGAGTGTGATGCGATTGATGGCAAGTTCAAGTACCATAGAGTCATATGAGATGACTAGTCGATCACATAGGCAGACTGTTGGGAACACTTTGTCGGGCCTAATGACCGCTTATAGAGTTCTGGAAATTTTTATAGCCTGGTTGTGGCGAGAGCTACTATGGTATTCTTATGAGTCGATTCTTTGACTAATGACTGTTCGCTTAAGATGGCACAGTTTCAGAGTAACTTTGATTTATGTTCGGCGGCCTTCGTAATTGGGGTCTAATGGGCATGTTTTGGGTCATGATGAGCTGTGGCTAATCAAAGGAAAGAGTGAAATGGGAATTTTCTATTCCTGTCAGGGTTATCTTATATCTCAAGGCCACTCGAGGAGCAATGAACTGGAAATGCGTGGCCACGCTCGGA
Source organism: Silene latifolia (assembly GCF_048544455.1). Classification (NCBI taxonomy): domain Eukaryota; kingdom Viridiplantae; phylum Streptophyta; class Magnoliopsida; order Caryophyllales; family Caryophyllaceae; genus Silene; species Silene latifolia. The sequence continues at coordinate 25,748,134 of NC_133532.1, forward strand.
AGGTATCTATGGTAGATAAATTCCGGTCAGACAGTTATTCTCCAAATCGAGAAAACCACTCACGATATGATCAAATGCAAGTACGACCTGTAAGACACCTTGCATTGAGTGGGAGATAGTAATAGGACAAGAGAATTGGTGACGCACACTTGTCGCGGACAAGTGGGAGATTGTTGGAGTATGTGTCCTCGACAATAATGCGGTCACATGTTTAAATCTCACATTAAGAATACACAAGGGATTGTAAAATTTTATTGTCAACTGATCCACACTAATCGGTAATGATTGGCTGACTAGAGTTTGACATTACTGTCGTGTGACGGTGGTGATCAGTTGATCCCTTAAGGTCATACCTCTAGGGTGACACTCTTAATTGATTAATTAATTAATTGTATGACGATACAAATTAATTAATTCCTTAAATTGAACAAATTTTATTTATAAGAGAGAAATTTTATATCTTATTGTAATGTGATTAAATAAGATTTAATTTAGTAATTTAAGTGTTATATTACTAAATCGATTATTGTTTACGAAACAATTTGGGATAAGAATAAATGGTTAACTGTAATTACAAAATGTTGTAGATTAAATTAACATGACCCATTTTAAGTGCTTGTAATCAAGAATTACTAGTCAATTGTTAAATGTAATTTATTAATTGAAAATTGATATTTAATTATTTAAATATGCATTAAAATTAATTAGGACATGTAACATGTTACATGACCTACCAAATTACATTTTACAATTGACAAAGTTAAAATGGAGGTCTCCTAATATGAGGAAAACCGGTTGGACAAGGGTTAATGGGTGATGATTTTTGTCATTAGTTTAATGCATGCTTAAGGACATAATGATGACTAATAAAGCATGCTTAAACTAGACCTACACCTAGCCCTTCTTGTGAAGACAAAAAGCAAAAATTGAGAAGTGCAATTTTGGCTCCCTATGTGTGGAAAAACCGTGCCCCTTACTATATATGGGTAGAGGAGTTTTTCCTTATCATTCAATTCTAAATTTCTCATGCAAAAATATGATTCTCTCTTCCTCTCTCATAAAATTGTTTTATGCATAATTTGTTCCAAAAATCTCTAATATTAATCTATCTTACTAGAAATAGTAAACCATAATATTAGTTTTAATTTAAGGACTCATATTCTAGTTTCTAGTACATAAATTAGTATATGAATTAAGAGGGATTACCTTGGTACAATCCTTAAGGAGAAGTTCCTGTTGGGATTCATTAATCTCATTTGTTTACATATTATATATGTGATAAATTAATTTAGTCATAAAATTAATTCTAGATCTTATGCATGCAAGACTTTCGAAATTAGTAAGAAGAAATCGTCTCCTTACCATTAGTTATTTCGGTTTCAAGGGCACAAGATAGGACTCCTTCCTAGTCTTGTTCTTGAGCTACCCATAATAGGATGACCTTCCAAGAGTGCTCCAAATCTTCAAGCTCCATAGTAGGAACTGTTGGAGTATGTGTCCTCGACAATAATGCGATCACATGTTTAAATCTCACATTAAGAATACACAAGGGATTGTAACATTTTATTGACAACTGATCCATACTAATCGGTAATGATTGGCTGACTAGAGTTTGACATTACTATCGTGTGACGGTGGTGATCAGTTGATCCCTTAAGGTCATACCTCTAGGGTGACACTCTTAATTGATTAATTAATTAATTGTATGATGATACAAATTAATTAATTCCTTAAATTGAACAAATTTTATTTATAAGAGAGAAATTTTATATCTTATTGTAATGTGATTAAATAAGATTTAATTTAGTAATTTAAGTGTTATATTACTAAATTGATTATTGTTTACGAAACAATTTGGGATAAGAATAAATGGTTAATTGTAATTACAAAATGTTGTAGATTAAATTAACATGACCCATTTTAAGTGCTTGTAATCAAGAATTATTAGTCAATTGTTAACTTAATTTATTAATTGAAAATTGATATTTAATTAGTTAAATATGCATTAAAATTAATTAGGACATGTAACATGTTACATGACCTACCAAATTACATTTTACAATTGACAAAGTTAAAATGGAGGTCTCCTAATATGAGGAAAACCGGTTGGACAAGGGTTAGTGGGTGATGATTTTTGTCATTAGTTTAATGCATGCTTAAGGACATAATGATGACTAATAAAGCATGCTTAAACTAGACTTACACCTAGCCCTTCTTGTGAAGACAAAAAGCAAAAATTGAGAAGTGCAATTTTGGCTCCCTATGTGTGGAAAAACCGGGCCCCTTACTACATGTGGGTAGAGGAGTTTTTCCTTATCACTCAATTCTAAATTTCTCATGCAAAAATATGATTCTCTCTTCCTCTCTCATAAAATTGTTTTATGCATAATTTGTTCCAAAAAATCTCTAATATTAATCTATCTTACTAGAAGTAGTAAACCATAATATTAGTTTTAATTTAAGGACTCATATTCTATTTTCTAGTACATAAATTAGTATATGAATTAAGAGGGATTACCTTGGTACAATCCTTAAGGAGAAGTTCCTACTATGGAGCTTGAAGCTCTGATACCACTTGTTGGGATTCATTAATCTCATTTGTTTACATATTGAATATGTGATAAATTAATTTAGTCATAAAATTAATTCTAGATCTTATGCATGCAAGACTTTCGAAATTAGTAAGAAGAAATCGTCCCCTTACCATTAGATATTTCGGTTTCAAGGGCACAAGATAGGACTCCAAACTGAAGATAAGACGTAAAGAAAGTGGTCTTTCTTGGTCTATTCAAAACCTAAGTGAACAGGAGTCATGTTATTTTGGAAGTAACAAGCCTGTAACTTAGTAAGTTGCTTTATCTCGTTTTAACTCCACAAAAGTCCGAAGCAAGCATGAACATGAAAATGTTTATTTAGCTTGGTTAGTCGGTGGCAATGGTTTTTGCACGCAACAACAATTCGGATATGATTTGATAAAGTTAGATTTTAAAATCATCTTGCATGTATTTTGTAAATCGCAACTATCCTAAAAGTAGGATGCAAACTTAAGAGGAAGTCTTAAGTAGATATCAAAGAGTTAAATTGTATGTCTTGATAATGTGATAAACATTTCTCGAACCTTCGAGTAGTTTTGTTTATACATGAAGTTTAGTTAGACCTGGCAAACTGATCAGGTCGTGTCGTGTTCGTGTCCGTGTCAACTTTAAACGGGTCATCACTACCCCAACCCTAACCCGACCCAATTACATAAACGGGTCATTTGTCTCAACCCTAACCCAACCCATTTAATTTTTCTATAACCCAACCCGACTTGTTTAACCCGTTTATCGTATAGCAGGTCATTTTTAACCCATTTAACCCAATAAACTAATAAATAATATAAGTTTTATAACCTTATTATCTCAAAAATGATGAATAAGAATGATTATTTTTAAGTTGTTTGGTTGGATTATTGATTGAACCCAGCTATATTATGACACTTTTAAATAAATAGGTTATTCGTGTCGGGTTCGTGTCAAAAGAGCTCAACCCTAACCCGACCCATTTAAGTTTCGTGTCGTGTTCGTGTCAACCCAATTACTTAAATGGGTCACATCCTCTCAACCCTAACCCGCTAACTTCGTGTCGGGTTCGTGTCATGTTTTCGGGTCGTGTCAATTATTGCCACCTCTAAGTTTAGTGGGAGTCATGTGGTGTTATTAGTCTTATATGTGAGGGACATATTGATCATTGTGAATGATGGAAGGCTTAGGAGAAGAATAATACATCTCTAAGATATCCAGACCTATAAAGATAGTGCTGTAAGGATTTAGCGTTAAATGAATATTCTTATATTGATAAGAGTCTGATGATGTTCATGTTGGGAAATGTGTCCTCAACAATAGTGCGATCACATGATTTAAATATCATTATTAAATCTCATTTTAAGAATACATGTGGGATGTAATATTTTACAGTCAACTGGTCCACACATATCGGTAATGATTGGCTGACTAGAGTTTGACATTACTGTCGTGCGACGGTGGTGATCAGTTGATCCCCTTAGGTCATACCTATAGGGAAATACTCTTAATTGATTATTTAATTAATCGTATACTGATACGAGTTAATTAAATTACTTAAAATTGACGGATGATTTTGTGAGTATAATTTACGTATCTTATTGTAAATATGATTAAATAAGACACGGTCTAAGTAATCGAATTATTTTATTACTTGGATGAAATTATTGTTTACAGAAACAATTGAATCGGAATGAATAAATTATTATAAATACAGAATGTTGTAGTTTATAATTTGGAAACATTTTTGGTACAAGTAATTATGAATTACTAGTCGATTTTGTAAATGACATATTTTATGAGTATGTTGATTTTTAATATGTTAAAAATACATTACATTGTGACATGTCATGTAACATGTCACATGTGACAAATTTGACAAATGACAAAAATAAAATGGATTCTCCATTTTATGTCTTAAAACCGAAAATGTGGGTGGGCATTTAGTTTATATTGTGTTATTTATTTTAAATGGAAACACAATCATAACAATAGGTAGTAGGCTTTGCATGCTTGGTCTCTTGTGAAGAGCAAAAATGAAAGCTATTGGGCAACCTACCCAATGCCATTATTTCGGCCAAATGAAAAAGAAAAGAGAGAGATTTTCTTTTTCAATTAATTGATTCATTCTTCATCTTATTTTCTAGTGTAAGAAAATCCATAAAAAAAACTCTCTACAATTTATGAGAATTCTAGAGAAATAAACTCACAATATTACCACCTCTTGACCGAAATTCTCAAGAGTAAAAATACAATTTATTTGTATCAATTTTATTGTAAAAACCATTATTATTACTAGATCTAAATAGTATTGGTTTATTAAGATGTATTCCTTGGGTATATGCTTTTGGGAGGGATTCTACACTTGAATCCTTGTTCTTCCATTTGGAAAGCTCAAGAACAAGAGAGAAAGGTGATCTCTCTTGTGCCCAATATAACCGAAATCTACAATGTAAGAACATGATTTCTTCTCTTTTATATTTTGTTTGCATGCATAAAATCCGTTTTAATTTTATGACAAATTAGTTTAGACATTTCCTTCAATCGGTATCATGAGCCACGGTTGTTTGCATGCAAATTGGTTAAAAGTTTTTCCGAGTTATATGAATAACAAAATAAAACTTGTAAAATTTGTGTTATTATGATATATCACGAAATAATTACATGCATGTTAATATTTCTGGTCCTAAAGTGTTTTAGGATATTTTGGTTAATTTTTCGGATTTTTATTGTTCATATTTAATAATAATGACATTTAAATGTGATTTTATGAGTAAAAATGTCATTTTTGGTCGAAAATTAGCTATACTTCGAATTTTCACTTGGTTTTTGGATATGTTGTTACATATATTATTTTGAGATAACCTGTAAATTTTCATAATTTTTGCACTTGTTATGCTCGAAAAATGAATTTTTCATTATTAAATTCGGATTTAAGAGATAAATAGGTTAATATGAGTTAAATTTCGAATCTGGTCATAGAAAATTTATATGTTGTCACATGCAATTTTACAAGATGTGTGTAAAATAATTGGCTATAAAGAAGTCTTTTAGCATGATTTATGAATTTTTGAAGAAAAATAGCATAAATAGTGACATTATTAGTTGGAAATTAATAAAACATAATCTATGACTTAGGAAAAATGTCTAATGTTGCATTTTATTGTATTTTTCAGATCTAAAATTGAAAAGTTAATGAAAATAATTTTTCCTTGTTTTTATGATTATTTTATTAAATATTGATAAACCGCAACATTGTTTTTCCGGAAAATTTCGAAATTTTTAACCTAAGATTTTGAACATTATGAGTGTCATGGATTTTTCCAGAATGTTCATGAATTTAAATTTCAAATTTTGAATTTATTTGGAATTTTTGGATTTATTTGAAGTTTAATAGCTTATTTTTGTATTTTTGGTCCTTTTATGAACAATTTTGTAAATAAAAGTTAATTATGGTCAAATTACTAGTGGAGACTATATTTTGAGTCCTAAGAGGTTAGGGTAATTAACTTATGCATAAATATGAGTTTATGTATTTTTGTGATTATAAACTGTTGAAATCACGCAAACTCGTAAAAACCGAGTAATATATGATATTGGCTATTTAAGGCGATTTAGCATAAAAAAAAAAATTGAGCATGTTCATACATATTATAATGCTGCATTTTCTTTATGATTGTCATAATTTTTAATTTATGTAATTTTGAATTATGTAATTTTACTTAGTATGGCCTTAGATTTTAATTGGTATTTCCGAAATGTATGGGAATATCGATTCGGTTGTAATTTTTATTGTGATCTCGTATCACCGTTTTGTAATTTAATAGATTTATTTTATTTTAGTTACAAATGTATAATAGGAAATTATGTAATTTATTATGTAATTTTATTCATTCCGGAGTTCCAAAAGACGGATTACTTCAAGAATGGCGTTACATAAAGACGGTGTTACCTCGAGATGTGTGCCACAACCGAAGTTCAAGGGACCAATGGAGTTGGTTTCCGAATATGTAATAGATTAATAGTTTTTCTATTTTAGGAAAGGCCATACTAGGATTCATTTACTTTTATGCTTGCATTTTATTTTATGTCACATGCATCGCTAAATCGCCATAACTAAACATGCATTGTCTTATTTATCGAGTTTATCGACCGTGTCAATTAAAATTATCGTAGTTCACCGCTTTAGTTCACTTAAAACGTGATAGATAATAAATTGACATGACCTCTCGCTAAAACAATTAATTGAGACATAGCCTTACCAAATAGTAGAAACCATGAAAACCTATTTCGCGAGGGAGTGCACTCGGCTACCCCGGGGTACAAACCTTGTTACGTAGGGGAAGTGGGTGATGAATGTTAATCCACCGAATTCATGTTGATAAGGGATGTATCGGCTACCCCGTGCCCAAGTTGATGTGGGTTTGGATAATGGACACATTTATTCGAAATTTGGATTGAACTCAACAAAAGTAATTAATAAGGGTTGCATCGGCTACCCCGTGCCCTTGTTGATGTGTTTTGGGCTATAGATAAACATTAGAGTAATTTTATCGACCAAGAGTTCTAAAAGTAGAATCGATTAAAAGGTTAATCCACCGAGTTATATTAATGAAGGTTGCATCGGCTACCCCGTGCCTAAGTTGATATGAATTTGGGTCTTGGAATCATTTATCATAGTTGGGTAGAGGTCACTATGTAAATGCTATACTTGTTTACAAGTATTTATAAAACGATGAATGTTAAGTTTTCCATTATTCCGTTATAATATTGTTCTATTTCTTTACCACAATTCATATACGATATCATTTCGTTTTTTGATTCAAATCTCCATTAAAACATCGTAACTAAAGACAAAATTTGAATTTTTTTCTTCTAAAAACCTCGTTTTATCCATTGGAAGGATCTCTTGTAGAGAGTATAGATAAAAGTTATTCGTTATCAAACAGGTTTTTGATTCTTGACTAACACATCTACTTACAATGGATTGTTTTTCATATACTTAAATGAATTAAGTACCTTGAAAAGATAAAATTGTTTTGGTGATTAGATTTTCAGAATTCGTAATTGACCAAAATAACGCAACCACTTCGATGAAAGTTTTAAGACTAAAACGAACAAATGAAGAGTAATCTTCATGAAATTCAATTTTGCTTCTCAAAGCAAAGACTCATTGAAATAAGTGGGAGCATTCTCTAAACCGTTAAGATGAGGACGAGGTTCAAGAAGTAAAGATTATAATGGAATTGATACAAGGTTATGTTAAAGGTAAAGTTGTTGAGAATGACGATACTAAACCTATCAATCCCGACTGATAAAGTTTCCGTTGTCTTAAATGTTAGACACGAGAAAGGAAACTACCCCAAATTATTGAAGAATCAACAAGTTAGTTGTGGGACATCTAATGGGACCTTCTTCTTTAAAAATGTTTATTTGATTAAACATAAATTTTGCTAGTATAAATTCGTCAATATTAGAAACCGGTGGTGGTTTTCATCATTATGTTTGATACATAGGATGATTAGAATATGACGACTAGCAACAATGAAGTCGAGAGATAGAGTAATTGTGTACTCAATCTAGTTTTTGGATTTAAAGTGGTACTTAATTGTGACTATTAAGTGCATAAACTCTAAATAAGAATATAAACTTGTTAAGAGACAAAAGAGGTTTTCACTTTTGTGACCCTATACACCACGATTTGATGAATGGCTAGCCCATTATCAAGGTGATTATATTCTAAACCAAACTAGAATGACATATCATGTAGATGATGTAAGATTCAAATTGGTAACCCAAGATTAAACCTTAAATTTTGGAATGATGAACGCAAAGAGTTATCAAGTACTCTTGAAACCATTAGATCGTTAATGGTATATGCGTATCTTGTATTCAAAGCAAGATGTCTCGTGCCTTTTGGTTGAAAAGGAGATCGAGGTTGTAAATCATTGATCCAAAATAGGTTGATCATTTTCTTTTGCCAACGATTTAAGTTGACACTAGTGTGTTCACTTAATAAGGTAAATAGAGAAATCCTTGAAGAAGTTCAAAAGTTCAAGGAATCACGATTTAGTCGTGATGGGATTATCAAAGTGAAGACTTTGATATAAGCCAAAGGAAATGTGATATAGTATCACAAGTTAATCTCTCTTAGCACGCATCATGGAATAATGTGTGATTGGATAAGAATTCAAACGCTATTCAATATGGTTTGAACTTCGATCAAGTTACTTTGAGTTACTTGATCCTTTTGGGGATTTTATCATTTTGTCTAAATTAATTTTTCCACTAAATCGAATCATATGAGATATGAAATGGTAAGGGTACCATGTTTGTAAGTTTTCACAAGAAACAAATGCTCATTTTTGCGGCTCATGAAGCTGTCTTTCTAAAATACAAGTTTATTTTAGAAGACAGAGTGGGAGAAATTATTCAAAGAGCCACAAAGATGTTATGTCGCAAATTATTCAAAGAGCCACAAAGATGTTATGTCGCAAGAAACTGGTCTTTCTTGGCTACATGAGACGTTTTGTGTAAGACATTGTTTCTTCAAAACCTAGGAGGTTAAAATTCGTCACTTGTTAAAAATGATGAATTCATGTTACTTTTAAGAAAGTAAAGAGCTTAAAACTTACAAAAGAAATTGTTTGATTCAAGATTGATTACTTCTGGAAAGTAATGAACATATGACTTACATAAGAGTGTTTAAGTCACAACTCAATATAAGGCTTAGAGCCATAAAAATCCGAAATAAAAAAGGCTTGATTAGTTGCAAAGGGTTTTGCACTAATAAAGAGAGATTTCAAGGCTTGATTAGTTGCAAAGGGTTTTGCACTAATAAAGAGAGATTTCAAGGTTGATTGGTTGCAAAGGGTTTTACACCAATTGAAATACTTAAGTCTATTTGGATCTTCTTAGGGATTGTGTTTCATTATTATGAAATACAGAGCGAGTGAATCTAAAACCCACTTCTTCAATTAGAAGGAATGTATTCAATACATGTCTTGAGTTTAGTAGATTCTTGCAATCCTAAGATGATGTGAAACTTAAGAGAGGGTCTTAAGTAGGACATCAATGAGTTAGAATCAACCTTTTTGATCATGTGATAAAACATTTCTCGATAAGTCGAGAAGTTGTGTTTATACATGGAGTTTAGTGGGAGTTACGGAATTTTAATTAGTCCGATATGTGGATGACATATTGATCATTGAGAATGATTTAAGACTTTTGGAGTATTATAATACATCTTGAATATCCGGATTTATGAAGATAAATCCACATGATATTAGCGTCGTTAAGAAGTCTTATGTTGATAAGATTCATGACTAGTTCAATTAAATTGAACATATTTGATTAATTCCATTTGCTTAGCGCTTAGGATCAATTAAATGAGTTATGATGTATAACACTTCATATACTTTGAGTATGATGAATTGTTTTCAAAATCGAATTTAAGTAATCTTTACCTAGTATATAAAGATTACCCTTAAGTGCTTGTAGAAGCATTAAGGAAGTAAAGCAAAGTGTTTATGATGCAATTTTGTGTAAGGGTGTTACACAAGTGACAATTGACAATTGAGGTTGCACATGGTTTCCGACAAAACCATAATCAAAACACATTAGGATGGTTAAGATACCATTGTGGCTATGATAATTAAGAAGTAGATTTTCTAGAATCGTTCTAGGCAATAAAGAACAATGAGAGATATATATATAACGGAAATTGAGTACACTTGCAATCATGAGATGTGCAAGAGGATGAGTCCCGCACACTGTGAAAACAGTGGGAGCTATTCTTAGGCTAAGAGGGCCTATGTCTTGATTGGATCTCGACACGTACTCAGAAAGTTTTGTAATGCAAATGTATACATTACAAAGGAAAACGAGTATGTAGTAAGGTTGAGTAAGGTACAAGAAATTGATAAAACCTACTAACCAAAGCCTTCTCAAAGGCTTAACATGATGAGTCATGTCATTTCAATTGAATTGAAATGAACAACTACGTACAAGATCAAATTAGATTATAGAACATGAAATAGTAATCGGGCATTGACTATTCATGTGTGATAATCGCATTTGTCGTTCGAGTTTTATTTTAAAACTCTTTTATTATACTTTGTTACATCCAAACGGGTTGTGGAGACAATTGAACCCCGTTAAAGTGAACACGGATTAGCATTGTATTCGCCCATAGTCACTTGTATGAGGTGACGTCTCGAAGTGACTAGAGTGTGATGCGATTGATGGCAAGTTCAAGTGCCATACGGTCATGTGAGATGACTAGTCGATCACATAGGCAGATGTTAGGAACACCTTGTCGGGCCTTATGACCGCTTATAGAGTTTTGACAAATTTATATAGCCTGGTCGTGGCGAGAGCCGCTATAGTATTCAAATGAGTCGATTCTTTTGACTAAAGACTATTCACCTAAGATGGCTCAGTTTCAGATTAACTTTGATTTGTGTTACTACGACCTTCGTAAATGGGGTCAAATGGGCATATTTTGGGTTATGATGGCTGTGGCTAGTCGAAGGGAATGAGTGCGATAGGAATTGTCCACCCCTTGTCGGGTTAAAACAATATCTCGGGGCCACTCGAGGAGTAATGAATCTGAAATGCGTGGCCACGCTCGGAAGGTATCCGAGTGGATAAATCCGGTCAATCGGTTATTCTCCGGATCGAGGAAACCACTCTCGATATGATCACTTGCAAGTACGACCGAAAGACACCTTGCATTGAGTGGGAGATAGTAATAGGACAAGAGAATTGGTGACGCACACTTGTCGAGGACAAGTGGGAGATTGTTGGGAAATGTGTCCTCAACAATAGTGCGATCACATGATTTAAATATCATTATTAAATCTCATTTTAAGAATACATGTGGGATGTAATATTTTACAGTCAACTGGTCCACACATATCGGTAATGATTGGCTGACTAGAGTTTGACATTACTGTCGTGCGACGGTGGTGATCAGTTGATCCCCTTAGGTCATACCTATAGGGAAATACTCTTAATTGATTATTTAATTAATCGTATCTCGATACGAGTTAATTAAATTGCTTAAAATTGACGGATGATTTTGTGAGTATAATTTACGTATCTTATTGTAAATATGATTAAATAAGACACGGTCTAAGTAATCGAATTATTTTATTACTTGGATGAAATTATTGTTTACAGAAACAATTGAATCGGAATGAATAAATTATTATAAATACAGAATGTTGTAGTTTATAATTTGGAAACATTTTTGGTACAAGTAATTATGAATTACTAGTCGATTTTGTAAATGACATATTTTATGAGTATGTTGATTTTTAATATGTTAAAAATACATTACATTGTGACATGTCATGTAACATGTCACATGTGACAAATTTGACAAATGACAAAAATAAAATGGATTCTCCATTTTATGTCTTAAAACCGAAAATGTGGGTGGGCATTTAGTTTATATTGTGTTATTTATTTTAAATGGAAACACAATCATAACAATAGGTAGTAGGCTTTGCATGCTTGGTCTCTTGTGAAGAGCAAAAATGAAAGCTATTGGGCAACCTACCCAATGCCATTATTTCGGCCAAATGAAAAAGAAAAGAGAGAGATTTTCTTTTTCAATTAATTGATTCATTCTTCATCTTATTTTCTAGTGTAAGAAAATCCATAAAAAAAACTCTCTACAATTTATGAGAATTCTAGAGAAATAAACTCACAATATTACCACCTCTTGACCGAAATTCTCAAGAGTAAAAATACAATTTATTTGTATCAATTTTATTGTAAAAACCATTATTATTACTAGATCTAAATAGTATTGGTTTATTAAGATGTATTCCTTGGGTATATGCTTTTGGGAGGGATTCTACACTTGAATCCTTGTTCTTCCATTTGGAAAGCTCAAGAACAAGAGAGAAAGGTGATCTCTCTTGTGCCCAATATAACCGAAATCTACAATGTAAGAACATGATTTCTTCTCTTTTATATTTTGTTTGCATGCATAAAATCCGTTTTAATTTTATGACAAATTAGTTTAGACATATATGAGTATGTTATTAATGTATATGAATCTACATTTCCTTCAGTTCAGAGGTATTGAACATGTAGAAATTGAATCCACTTGCTTCCGCTGCGGGATTAATTTATTACGCTTAGATGTATCACCATTCTTAAATTTCCTATACTTGGAGTATGACGAAAAGTTACAAAATCGAATTTTTGAGAGAAGTCTCTATATAGCATTATAGTTCATTGGTCAGTTCTCTTGGAGCACTAAATATGTGAAGCTAAGTGATTAGAATTGATATGGTTTTATGTGCAAGGAGTTACACGATAACCATATTCTAATCACACTAGGATGGTTAGAGAACTATCTTGGCTATATTATTTAAGGAGGATTTCTGCTAGATACACTCTATGCAGAAGAACAATAAGAGATTTACAATGAATATTGAGTACACTTGCGATAATGAGATATGCAAGTAGGAAGGTAAGGTACTAGGATTCCGTTTTATGAATTGGAGGAACCATGGTAGTTCGTTCCAACAACCAAAGGTCCTATCCCTACACACTGTGAGGACAGTGGGAGTTATTCCAAGGCTAAGGAACCTATCTCTAGATTGGATCTGGACAAGTACTCAAAAGGTTGGTATAATAAAGATTATACAAAGGGAAATAATGTAAGGTTAGGGAAAGTGAAAAGTGTTGTTAAAACTTGCTAACCAAGGCCTTTTAATAGGCTACGCATGATAAGTCATGGCATTTCAATCAAGTTGAGATGTATAATAATATACAATATTAAGTATAGATTATAGATTATGTAGTAATTAATATGGTATCAATTTTACATATGTGATAATGCATTCATCGTTTGAGTTTTATTAAAAAACTCTTCTGTAACTTTGTTATATCCAAATGGGTTGTAAGGACAACGTTGAACCCCATTAAAGTGAACTGGATTAACATAGTATTGGCCCCTAGTTTCTTATATGAGGTGACGTCTCGAAGTAACTAGAGTGTGATGCGATTGATGGCAAGTTCAAGTGCCATAGAGTCATGAGTGATGACTAGTCGATCACATAGGCAGACTGTATGGGACACTCTGTCGGGCTTATGACCGCTTATAGAGTTCTGGCAATTTTTATAGCCTGGTTGTGGCGAGAGCTACTATGGTATTCTTATGAGTCGATTCTTTGAATAATGACTGTTTGCCAAAGATGGCACAGTTTCAGAGTGACTTTGATTTATGTTCGGCGGCCTTCGTAATTGGGGTCTAATGGGCATGTTTTGGGTCATGATGAGCTGTGGCTAATCGAAGGGAAGAGTGCAATAAGAATTGTCCATCCCTGTCAGGGTTATCTTATATTTCAAGGCCACTCGAGGAGCAATTAACTGGAAATGCGTGGCCACGCTCGGAAGGTATCTATGGTAGATAAATTCCGGTCAGACAGTTATTCTCCAGATCGAGAAAACCACTCACGATATGATCAAATTCAAGTACGACCTGCAAGACACCTTGCATTGAGTGGGAGATAGTAATAGGATAAGAGAATTAGTGACGCACACTTGTCGCGGACAAGTGGGAGATTGTTGGAGTATGTGTCCTCGATAATAATGCGATCACATATTTAAATCTCATATTAAGAATACACAAGGGATTGTAACATTTTATTGTCAACTGATCCACATTAATCGGTAATGATTGGCTGACTATAGTTTGACATTACTGTCGTGTGACGGTGGTGATCAGTCGATCCCTTAAGGTCATACCTCTAGGGAAACATTCTTAATTGATTAATTAATTAATTGTATGATGATACAAGTTAATTAATTCCTAAAATTAAACCAATGATTTTGTGAGTGATAATACGTATCTTATTGTAATTCGATTAAATAAGATTCGTGCTAAGTAATTAAATTGTTTTATTACTTAGGTTTATTTATTGTTTATGAAACAATTGAAATAAGAATGAATTGTTTATTATAAATACAAGTAGTTGTGATTTATAATTATATGACCCATTTTAAGTAATGGTAATTGTGAATTACTAGTTAATTTTTATATGTGATTTATTTTGTTTATATAATGATTTTTAATTTGTTGAAAATGCATTATTTAAATGACATGTCTAGTAACATGTCCAATATGTCACACAATACAAATTGACAAATTAACAAAGTTAAAATGGATCCATATTACACACTTGAACCGTGTAAATGGAAGGGAAAGGAGGTGTTGTGATTTATTATTCTAATTAGTGGGAAGCATAATCATTACCTACAAATAATAGGCATGCAAACCTACACTCTTGTGAAGAGCAACAAGAAAATGCATTGGGCACTCTACCCATGCCATCAAAAACCGTGGCCTCTCCCTATACACTCAAGTAGTGTATTTTCCACTAATCTCTAAGTTCATTCTTATTAGTTTTATAACTTGAAAATAATTAATCTCTCTAGTTTTTGGTTGAGAACAATACTAGAAAATCTCACATAATCACTAATATTATTTTTAATACTAGAAGTAGTATACATATAATATTAGTAATAATTTTATGGAAACAAATATTAATTCTAGTAATCAAATTAATATTTGTATTAAGAAGGATTTCCTTGGTACAATCCTTAAGGAGAAGTTCCTACTATGGAGCTTGAAGATTTGAGCACTCTTGGAAGATCATCCTATTATGGGTAGCTCAAGAACAAGACTAGGAAGGAGTCCTATCTTGTGCCCTTGAAACCGAAATATCATATGGTAAGGAGACGATTTCTTCTTACTAATTTCGAAAGTTTTGCATGCATAAGATCTAGAATTAATTTTATGACTAAATTAATTTATCACATATTCAATATGTAAACTTTTGAGATTAATGAATCCTAACAGTCCATGATATGTCGGGGTAGAGAACCAACCCAAACTCGTCTATCGTATTGCATAGAGCTACAATGAGCAAGCTCATGCGCAACACTATTGTACTTCCTACTAATAAACGACCATAAAACCAACTCGAAATCAAAACATAACAAAAAATTATCATCTAAAATTAAATGAAAATCGCTTCGTCCCTTCGTCCGCTGCTCCAAAGCTTCAATAAGTGTCTTGCAATCACTTTCGACGACAATCTTCAAGTGGCTGCGCCTCCTCGCCTCTTTTATGCCCTCAAGCACAGTTACCACCTCTGCAATTCTCGGCTCCACCTCTCCTCTTCTATGCTCGGTCAGTCCCCAAACCACCCTCCCATCACTATCCCTAGAAACCGTACCAGTGCCCAGTCCCCATCCCACCTTCGTTCCCGTACCAACGTTCACCTTCACTATTCATTCCGCCAGTTTCTGCCACTTTCCCCTCACCCCCGCCTGCTCCACTTCATTCCAGTCCCATTTGTGATTTCCCTCATCTCCTTACATAGCTCCTCCACACGCTTCACCACACGATCCACATTCGTTTTAACCTTTTCAAACACCCATAAATTCCCAACTTCCCACATCTCCCAACAACCGAAAATGAATAAATCTATCTCACCATCCTCCAACTCCCTTCACACAGCTTCCACCCACTTCCTCACCCACTCATACCCATACGTCGCCCACACAACCAGCCCCAGCCTATCACATACCCCACCCGTCCACCCATATCACCCAACAAGATGGAGAAAAGTCTCCATCTCGTCACAACAAATAGGACACCCCACATCCATCAACTTAACACGACATGCCAGATTATGCCTTGTTGCGATAGCTGCAGCAGGAGCTGAATCAGGGGATCCCACACCCAACCCAAGTCAGGGCACCACACTTGCACCACCACCAGAACAACCTGTCAAGAGGTTCACCAGGTCCAGCTTTCAGCTGCCCATATGGCCAGCTGGGGTAAGCCTAAATTAAGTCCAACAAAAGCCTCAAACATCCAAGACCAGCCAAGTAAAAGCAATGTAAAACTCAGCACAGAAAGCAAGCAAGGAAAACCAGTCACATGCTGCTGAAAGGAATGATAAAGCATAAAGTAATCTTTCCATTTTTGGTGAGGCAATTGTGAGATTGTTGCAGAAGGACCACTGCACCATTTTCCCACGAAATCAGCTACAAAAAAAAACTACAAGAAGCCTTGACTTTGGAAAGTAATCAGCTATCCAACAAAGCAACAGTAACCCATGCACAATAGACAAATGATCAGACTGCAATCTTGCTTTATTTCAGTCTGTTTTACCCCATTGCTTTTAATTTTCACTTATTTACTTCAAATTACCAGCTTGTAATATATTTAGTATTATTTGTACTCATCCTAAAAGAGATCTTGGCCCTTGGATGCTAGGTTATTTCGAGATGTAATGCAAGACAAGGCCTATATAAGGACTTGTGTCTCAAACTGTTGAAGCAGAATACTTTTGAATGAAATTTAGCCTTGAGACTTCTCTCAAAACTTTCAAACTTGTATCTAAATTGTATTTTGTGTCCTGGCCTGATAATTAGCCTAAGATCCCTATGGCTAATTGATCAAAGTCAGTTTAGCATAATTAAATTAAATCTGTACTTGGCTGTGGTTCCTTTAGTTGTGTTGTGCAATATAGGCTTGCAATCCTGTGTTAAACTGTGGATTCTAAGTCCAGATTTGCTTAAGTTGATCTCTTAAATTTCCTCTGAGAACTCTGTGGGAATTTAGGACCTTAACTATATCCTCACCTCAATCAAATCAGCCCATTCACTAGGTCAAGCTTTTGTCTGCAATCTCCTTGAGCAGGCTGTTTCTGAGTAGCATTAAAATTACTTAAACTACAATATAAATCTTAAAATTTAGCACAATTTTAGTTTATTATTTTAAATTCATTGTCACAAAAATTCAGGATTTTTAAGGTTCATTTGATATTTTTAGTGTCTGCTGCAACATCCATAGCATTGTTGTGAAACGCTTGGTTTTACACTGCAAATTGGTACTAAGAGCCAGGTTATAACACACTTCCACCTTTGAGTTAGTCTTGGGTTGAGAGAATAGTGAGTTTATTATCCCTAACTACTTTAAAAACACAAAAAAATAACCATGAGTGAAGAGAGGATCGCAGGAATTGAAACAAGGATTGAAAAACTAGCAGGAACTGTCAAAGTGATGGTTAATGTTATGAATGCTGTCATGGAAAGGATTCCAAACCCTGATCCAAGGAGGAGACCACCTGGTAGAGGCAGAGGCAGGGCCAGAGGGTTTCATATGGAAGCAGGAAGAGGACAGCCACATCATGAAGAGGATTATGGCTCAGATTCAGATGAGAGCATCAGAACACAAGAGGAGGCCTTCGAGCAAACAGACAAGCATCTAAAGGTAGAAATTCCCAATTTTTCTGGTAGTCTTAACCCTGATGACTTACTAGAATGGATTAGGGATGTCGAAAAGATATTTGAGTATAAAAACTATAATGATGCTAAGGCTTATAAGGTTGGTGTGTTGAAGTTAAAGGGGTATGCCTCATTGTGGTATGATAACCTTAAACACCAGAGATTAAGGGAAGGGAAGGAACCTGTTAAATCTTGGTCCAAACATCAGAAAAAATTATTGGATAAGTTTGTCACCAAAGATTACACTCAGGATTTGTTCATTAAGTTGTCTAAGCTTAGGCAGGATGAGAGACCCATTGAAACTTATTTAAGGGAATTTGAACTATTAACCTTGCAATGTGAGATTAATGAGAAACCTGAGCAAAGGATTGCTAGGTTTTTAGAAGGGCTTGATAAAAATATTGCTACTAAGGTCAGGATGCAACCACTGTGGTCATATGATGATGTTGTTAACCTAGCACTCAGATTGGAAAAAATGGGAAAGTCCAAACCTGCTGCACCCAAACCAAAACCTGTTTATAGTCCCTACACTGGTGTTAAGATTGTTGAGACACTCAAACCAGTGTCCCAAATAGGAGGAGACAAGAGGAAAGCATCCATGTTCCATAAGTCTAACCCACCTTTGACCAAGGAGAAGATTAAGTGCTTATAATGCCAAGGCTATGGTCATTTCAGGAAGAATTATCCTTCCAAGAGAGCACTAACAGCAATGGAGGTAGAGGAGTGGGAAAAAGAGGGCTCAGTTGAATATGAGCAAGAGGATCCTGTAATTGAGGAGACAACCCTTGAAGAGGAACTCACCCATGACATGGTCATGGCTCACCCTGATACAGGCCATAGTATGGTTCTATGGAGGGTGATGCAGTCTCAACAGGCACCTTTGGAGGAGGATCAAAGATCCCTCATTTTCAGGAGCAAGTGTACTATTCAGGGAAGGGTATGCAACCTAATCATTGATGGTGGAAGTTTCACCAATGTGGCATATGTCACAATGGTCAGTAAGCTCAACCTTAATACCTAGGAGCGCCCCAATCCTTACAAACTGAGATGGTTAAACAAAGGAACAGATGTCAAGGTTGACAATCAATGTTTGGTTCCATTTTTAATTGGCAATGTTTATAAAATGAGATCTTGTGTGATGTAGTCCCCATGGATGCATGTCACCTATTACTGGGGAGACCATCGAGATTTGACAAGAATTCAGTCTATCAGGGAAGGAGAAACTGTTGGAGTTAGTGTCCTCCACAATAGTGCGTTTACATAATAAATCTCATTAAAGGAATATCATCAAATATTTAATTATTTGATCCTCGTCAGTTGATTAACGTAAATCGATAACTGTTGGCTGACTAGAGTTTAACGTTATTGTCGTGAGACGGCGGTGATCAACTGACCCCTTTCGGTCACACCTATAGAAACGAACCCTAATTGATAACTAATTAATTGTATGAGATACAATGTATTTAGTCCCTTGATTTGTAGACTAAAAGGTTAGTCGATTATTTTTAGAGAGATTTCGAGTTGCGAACTCGAGGCACGACAGTTATTATTTAATTATGCGCTAATTAAATAATAAATTTTGGGAGACGAGTTTTAGTTAATTAATTGTTAATTCACTAAAATTGTACTAATTGATTAATGTGATTAATATTAGTACGTAAATATTATGTGTAGCGGTACACGTATATTTACGGAGTGATTTGGACGAAATTAATTGAAAACATTTAAACATGAAACGATGTTTGAATAAAATTTACACGTATTTGTGCGACAAATATAAGAACCAAAATGGACCCGTAAATGGGACATTGGACCGTGTAAATGGAGTGTAGTGGATGATTATAATCATAATCATTACACATTACTTGTTTTTCTTCCATAAGTTGTCATAACATCTTTGTGCATGTGATAAAGATTGGACAATATTAAAACAAGTTGACTCCCTCACTCCACCCGCCACTTCCTCCTTATACACTCTATCATTTGTTCATTTTTCCTACACACTTCACTTGAACATTTGCATGTGTATATCTATCTTCTCTCTAAAATAATAAACATCTTTTTACTAAGTTGTTAGTAAACTAAATAATAATAACTAAGATGGTTAGTATTATTAACATATTATCAAGGGTTAGTTTTACAAATATCTAGTTAGTATTTGTAAGATTATTTGTGGGTGATGTTCTTGGGTGCAACTTGAAGGAGACTTTCTTGTTGAAGGTTTTTCAAGGAGGATCATCCATTTCTTTTTAGCTCAAGAACAAACTAGATAGGTGATCTAGTTTGTGCCCATTTTCACCATAAAAATCAATGTAAGGAAATTGTTTTTCCTTAACTTTCATTTTTATGCTTTTATATTTGCATGCATGTTACATAGATCACTAAATGAACATATTATGAGATAATTTGCTTTTAATTAGAGAGTCTAATTAGGATCTATGATATTTCAAGTGGTATCAGAGCTTAGGCTTGTAATTTGCATGTTGATTTTAAGCATATTAATAAATTATGAGATAATTTATAAAAACTCAAAATTTGTGTTAGAAGAGGTTTTAGTACGAAATTTTTGGGACATGCATAACTACTGATCTCAAAAGATTTGTGGTTAAGTTTGGTGATTTATGAAGTTATTTTGCTATTTTTAATGATTTTTGGTAGAAAATCGAGTCAAAATGCCGTATTTTAGTTATAAATTGACTAAAAATAGTTAAAAGATGATTCAGGCCATGGAATTTTTATGGTGTTTCATGCATGTTTTCTACTGATTATATGCAAAATGTTGAAGGTTTGTTTGAAGTTTTGCATGTTTATTGATTTTATGAGATAAAAGTCGATAAAAGTGAAATAAATTAATCATAATTTTGAAAAATTTGTTCCTGCCCTTGATAAATTTATTTACATTTTAAAATATTATTTAAAAGTTAAAAGTGAAATTTAAAATGTGATTTCACCTTGTTTTGATATTTATTGGTTTTAGTGGTTAAAAACCGATAAATATCGATCGTTTTCTTCATAAATTTTATCCGGATTTTTTGGGCATTTTTTCTGATATTTTGGTGTTCTTGGGAGTGTTCCAGAATACTCAAAATTTTTGTTTCAATTTTTTGTGTAATTTTTAAATTTTTTGGATTTATTACTTAACAATTATGATTTTACCGATTAAATTAGCAAAATATCACCAAATCAAACTAATTATTCATCATAAAATTATTGAGGACTACTTTTGAGGTCCAAAACAGTTTGGACAATTAGTTTGGACTTAAATGAGATTTAAGAGTTGATTATTGAGTTTTACAAGTTAAAAATCGATTAAATCCACAAAAACCGAGATGGATACCAACGATTGATAGATAGGGCAATTTTGGCATCATTTTACAGCATTTTAAGCATATTTATTTAATTTGAATGAATGATTGTCATTCATTTAAAGTATTTATCTTGTTGTACCTAGTATGGCCTAGTTTATTTTAATCGTTATTACCCGAAATGAATGGGAATATCGATTTATTTGTAATTAAACACGATCTCGTATCGTCGGTTTGTAATTAATTAATAGTTTTATTTATTTTATTAATTAATGTATAATAGGAATAACTATGTAATTTAAATTGTAATAGTTATTCTTTCCGGCGTTTCCAAAAGACGGATTACATCGAGACGGAATCTATTTTTGGAAGGTGTTCCAAATCCCACAAGAGGAGCCACTTTTGGAATGAAGAGGCAAGGGACCAAGGAGTTGGTTTCCGAAATGTAATAGACTAGTTTTTATTAACTAGGTGGCCATACTAGGATTTATTCATATGCTTACTTGTTTGCTTGTTTTATTTTCGCGCATGCCAAAATCGCCATTCACATGCATTTTATCTTCGCGATTGTCAATTCACGTCATTTACATTCACCGACTTAGTTCACTTATAGGGAATTTATGACTAAATTGACAAGATCTCTCACATAACTAAAATTGAGATTAGCCTTACCAATTAGTAACACCTATGAATCTCTTGTTCATTAGAGCCACGCTCGCCCAAGCGGGGTGTTCTCTTTTTACCTTGAGTAAGTAGGGTGGTAAGCCGTTATCACACGCCAAAATTGGTTGGACTCAACGGGATATAAGACGGTCTTGTGTTCCGGGGCTAGTAGATGGATTTAAGGAAATTCGTCGACCAAGAGTTCTAGAGGTAGAATTAGTCAACGTGACTTACCGAATTTACACAATTATGGGATGTTTCGCCCAAGCGATGCCTATTTTGTCTAAAGACGGATCTTGGAATCATTTATATAATTTAGTTGGAGATCATTATATAAATGTTTAAACTTGTTGAACATGTTTTCACAAGTATTTTTAAAACATTGAATGTCAATTTTTCCTATTTTTCGTTCTTAAATGTATTTACTATGACATCGCGCACTTCATCCTCCTTTCATCCTCTATTTATTATTATACTCGTTTCGTTCTTTGATAGGAAGCGATTTCTTTGAAGGAATTCGGTAGCAATGATTGGTAACATGATTTACTAATTCACCTACATAAGCTTACAACAATTATTGCGATTATTATACAACTTAACATCCATACATATTTAAAAAAGGGGTTTTCATGTTGCAAACTCTTATTACGAGTTTAAAAGGGAGTCACATTTTATCAAGAGAGTCTTGATTTCGGAAGTGACACCTCCGTCATGAAGATGACATATTAGTTTTAATTACTCAAGAGTAATTCAAAAGTTTGCGAAAAGAGTTTTCAAAAACACAAAGAATACTCCAATATGATACCGTCAAATGGCTCAATTCGAGAAAGGTCAAATCGATTGTTTATGCGCTAAAGAGTTTAGGCATATGATGACAATTGAACGGTTAGGTAGTCCAATTTCGCAAGAAGTTGAGATTTGCCACATGTTGCACTCACTTTATAGTAATTCACTCTTACTAAGTGTATAAAATATCACGAATGACTTGAAGAGCGGCCTTCATAAGATTCATTTTTGCTTGATTGAAGCAAAGAGGAATGTGAAAGTGAGTGGGAGTTAAGAAGAATCAACCCTAGATGTATGCGATAGAACAAAGTTGAAGGAGACATCTACTCAAAGGATAGGCTAGTTCCACTATCTTGGTATGAGATACCAAGTATGGATCATTTCTTTGTAAAGAAGTTTACATGAATTGATAAAACGTAAGACATCTAGCATATGACATTTTTGTATCGAAATGGTGCTAGAGTAGCAATGATTTCGATAGGGACAAATGTACCTAAATTTGGTTTTAAAAGAATGTAATCATCTATGTTTATACATAGAAGGCATCACTCATGTGATTTAAAACAAAAGGTTGTACCTACTCTTATGATAACTTGGTGGTTGGTTTAGACCACTCAAGTTAGAGGAATTTTACATTCTTCACGAAAACTAAATATTATACTATCTTGTAGATTTTAATGTCTTTAATTCGGTGAACCCAAATTGATCAAACCTCAAGTAAATACGTTTAAACGAATAAACGATAAGCAGATCGAACAACCATTTGATTGAGAATCTTATGGTGTGTGTGCATAAATTATGTTTTCTTTTGCAGAACAGAAACACAATAGTGAGGTGATTGACCATATACATACGGATGTATAAGGCCGATAGTTGGTTATAAATACACTTCGTTACTTTTACCGTAATGTTAAGTAGATATGAAAACCTCGTATCTATTTAATAAGACATAAAAGTGATTTTTGAAACGTGTTATATTTTCAAAATGAAGTAGTAAACCAAAAGCACGACAAGATCATAATGTTGATCGAAAATTTCAAAGTAATGACTTTGAAGATCAAATGGGTAATATCAAGTAATGACCTTGATAATCACTAAGAAGATTGTGAACCATAGAGTATGGTATAGTCAAGAAGATAAACCAAACTTTATGAGATATAGTTTGAGGTTTTCCGCAATTTTGTAAGCAATTTTCTCACTAGAAGTTTAAAACCCGACTATAATAGCCTTAATGACTCCATATGAGATATGGGTAGGGAGGGTCCCTAACTTGTCATTATTATACATTTGGGACCATAAATGTTTATGTTCAGAACCAATTTATATATTTGTGAGGGTTATCCAAAATTAAACCACTTGGTTTTTACTCCTCCAAAACGAGAACAAAGAGTTTGTGGCTCGTAATGCTGTCTTTCTAGAAAGATTTTTATTTTCTGGAAGACAGAATGGGAGAAATTTTGAACTTACGGAAGTCCAAGACCCACTAACTGAGTACAATGCAAGAAGACGTTCTTTATTGAGGCTCAGTGGTGAGTACAATGCAAGAAGACGTTCTTTATTGTGGCTCAGTGGTAATAAGGAGATAATTTTGCGATAATATTGCGTTACTTTTCAAAAGTAACGAATCTTAAACCCTCATTAAAGGCTTTTCTATAGCATGAACTCTATGTGATGGCGTGTCACCATGCATTTTGAATTGGTCTCCTTACACAAGATGTGATAAGGAAGGAAACACGAGATGTTTTCGAGACTTGATTTAAGGTGAATATTTTGGTAGGTTACCTTGATCTTATCATAAAGGTTACATAAGATGTTTAAAATTTGGGTTGGTTATAGAGAGTTTGTGACAACCCAAATGCCTTTATCAATTCGTATGTTCTTAGCAATATAGCCTCTCATGAGGATGAGATTCGGCAAAAGAATAACGAAACTTTCTCCTTCGGAGAAGTTTTGTTGATCTTGTCAATGCTAAGAAGCCTGGCATGCTTGAAAGATCCCTTTTGTGATCTGTATACGTCAAAGAGTTGGAACTTTGGGTTCAATCATGTAGTCTATCAAAATGGTATTACTCGAGTGTCGTGGTACCATGATGATACATGGAGTTTAGTGGGAGCTAAAGTGAGTTTCTTAGTCTAAATATGTGCTTGACATATTAGTGACTAGAAATGTAGCTAAGAAGATGTTTCTTAGTCTAAATATGTGTTTGACATATTAGTGACTAGAAATATTCTCGGGTGAATATTTGAGAGTAGCATGGCGCATCTTAAACATCCGGATCTAATGAGATAGATCTCCATGGATATTAGCATTTTAGTCAAGAGACTTATGTGATAAGATTCTTGACTCGTTCAATTTGTTGAACAATTAATATGATCTCTTGTGCTTCCACTGCAGGATCTATTAAATATGCTAAAAGCTTCTCTCGTCGGGACTTATCATATTGAGAATATGAGAAGTCATTACCAATCATTTTCTAGTGAGTGTCACAGATGATTATCAAGAGCATCCTTGAGTACTTGAGAAGCACTGAGGATTTACTCTTGATTGGAGGAATTAATGAATTTCGTGTACAAGGATTACACGGAAACATTCCTATGCTTATAAGAAGTTATGGGCCTCGTTAAGGAATGGTTAGCATGTAAGAGTGCTATGTGCATAAAGAATAATATGTATAAGAAGTTATACATATGTGTATAAGAAGTTATACATGTATAAAGCAAACATGTATGAGGAGTCATACATAAAAGATGTCATATGAAGGATGTGTATGTATAAGTGTTATACGTACAAATCATGAACGAAAGCTAAGTACATTACAACATCCGATGTTGTAAGAGAGATAGTTGATAACCGGAATTTAATGGGACTAGAGTAGTTCTGTTAGCCGAATATTGTATCCCAAGAGACTGTGAAAACAGTGGGAGTGTTTGACTGGCTTTAGAACCAGAGTCTAAAAACTTGTTTAGACATGTACTTAGAAAGGCTCTATGTGATGAAAAGATTGCATAGAACAAAGGAAAATAGCAATGGAAATTAGAGTGATGCAACTGTTGCTAATCCTCTAACCAAAGTCATTGGCATAAAGTAGACATGATGGTTATGTTATCTCAATGTGATTGA
The DNA here is from genome assembly GCF_048544455.1 of Silene latifolia. Lineage (NCBI taxonomy): Eukaryota > Viridiplantae > Streptophyta > Magnoliopsida > Caryophyllales > Caryophyllaceae > Silene > Silene latifolia. The sequence goes on from NC_133532.1 coordinate 25,773,893, forward strand.
GCAGTATACCTTAATTGCTGAAGATCGTTATGTAAATATTGGATAGAGTATTGATATTTACATAAGTGATGATCTCATTCATTGTTTGAGTCTCTTAAGAACTCAATTATTCAGTTTGACTGAAAATATGAATACCTTGTTTATCTGAATAAGTTGTGGAGACAATGTTGAACAATATTCAAGTGAATAAGATGAACATTGTATTTTGTCCCTAGTCACTTAATGAGGTGACGTCTCAGAGTGACTAGATTGTAAGCCGATTGATGGTTGTTCAACACCATGAGGTCATACGTGATGACTAGTCGATTAAATAGGCAGAGTGTGTGACACTTTGCCGGACAGTGACCATTTAGAGAGTCCCTAAGTTCTATTATAGACGCCTGGTCGTGGCAGGGATCTCTAAGATGTTCCTATGAGTCGATTCTTTTGACTGGAGACTATTATCTGAGCAAGTGCAGTTTCCGAGTGACTTTGGTTTTTGTCCTAGGTCGTGCCGTGAAAGGAGGCCAAAAGGGCATTTACGAGGTCATGGTAATCTGTATTGTGCAATAGGATAGATAGGGCATACAGGAATTGTCCACCCACGTTGGGTAACTATATCTCAAGGCCACTCGAGGAGTTAATGACTAAAAATGCGTGGCCACGCTCGGAAGTAATCTGTGAGAGATTTTTCCGGTCAGGTAGTCACACTCCCGATCGAGAAAACCACTCGCGATATGTTCATGTGCAAGTGCGACCTGAAAGACACCTTGCATTGAGTGGGAGATTAAAACGGACAAGAGAATTGGTAGCGCACACCTTGTGTCGGACAAGTGGGAGATTGTTGGAGTTAGTGTCCTCCACAATAGTGCGTTTACATAATAAATCTCATTAAAGGAATATCATCAAATATTTAATTATTTGATCCTCGTCAGTTGATTAACGTAAATCGATAACGGTTGGCTGACTAGAGTTTGACGTTATTGTCGTGAGACGGCGGTGATCAACTGACCCCTTTCGGTCAAACCTATAGAAACGAACCCTAATTGATAACTAATTAATTGTATGAGATACAATTTATTTAGTCCCTTGATTTGTAGACTAAAAGGTTAGTCGATTATTTTTAGAGAGATTTCAAGTTGCGAACTCAAGGCACGGCAGTTATTATTTAATTATGCGCTAATTAAATAATAAATTTTGGGAGACGAGTTTTAGTTAATTAATTGTTAATTCACTAAAATTTTACTAATTGATTAATGTGATTAATATTAGTACGTAAATATTATGTGTAGCGGTACACGTATATTTACGGAGTGATTTGGACGAAATTAATTGAAAACATTTAAACATGAAACGATGTTTGAATAAAATTTACACGTATTTGTGCGACAAATATAAGAACCAAAATGGACCCGTAAATGGGACATTGGACGGTGTAAATGGAGTGTAGTGGATGATTATAATCATAATCATTACACATTATTTTTTTTTCTTCCATAAGTTGTCATAACATCTTTGTGCATGTGATAAAGATTAGACAATATTAAAACAAGTTGACTCCCTCACTCCACCCGCCACTTCCTCCTTATACACTCTATCATTTGTTCATTTTTCCTACACACTTCACTTGAACATTTGCATGTGTATTTCTATCTTCTCTCTAAAATAATAAACATATTTTTACTAAGTTGTTAGTAAACTAAATAATAATAACTAAGATGGTTAGTATTATTAACATATTATCAAGGGTTAGTTTTACAAATATCTAGTTAGTATTTGTAAGATTATTTGTGGGTGATGTTCTTGGGTGCAACTTGAAGGAGACTTTCTTGTTGAAGGTTTTTCAAGGAGGATCATCCATTTCTTTTTAGCTCAAGAACAAACTAGATAGGTGATCTAGTTTGTGCCCATTTTCACCATAAAAATCAATGTAAGGAAATTGTTTTTCCTTAACTTTCATTTTTATGCTTTTATATTTGCATGTATGTTACATAGATCACTAAATGAACATATTATGAGATAATTTGTTTTTAATTAGAGAGTCTAATTAGGATCTATGATCTTTCAGCAACACCTATTCCTTTATGCAAGGAAGTAGAAAAATTACATTGACTCATTTACCACCTAATCAGAAGAACTATGGGAGTCCAAGTGTGACTGATGGGCTTAATGGAGTTTTATTCCTATCTGAAGCAGAAATGGTCAAGGAAATACAACAAGAGCACCCTGTCCTCATCTTATTGTCCAAAGAAATTCATGAGGATGTGGAGCACCAACTACCGTGATCAGGTCGACCATTGCTACAAAGCAGCATTTCAAGATGTCTTTCCTGCTGAGTTGCTTAGTGGCTTGCCTCCACTGAGAGGAATTGAGCACCAGATTGACCTTGTGCCGGGATCTGTACTCCCTAACAGACCTGCATATAGGTGTGATCCTGATGCTACAAAAGAACGACAAAAACAAATTGATTAATTGATGAACAAGGGATTTGTGAGGGAATCTTTAGGCCCTTGTGTTTTTCCAGCATTATTGGTTCCTAAGAAAGATGGCACCTGGAGGATGAGTATGTTAGAAATCTATATTTATTTACTTGACATATTCATAGATGTGATGATTTTAATTTAGTCATAAATTTAAAAGATGATCTTATGGATGCAAACAATAATTAAAAGGAAGAAATCATCAACCCTTACATTGGTATTTCGGATTATAGGGCACAAGTAAGATCTCCTTCTTACTTGTTCTTGAGCACTCCAAAATGGAAGAACAAGGATTCAAGAGTAGAATCCCTCCCAAGGATTTATACCCAAGGTAAACTCTTAACAAAATTAATATTATTATTACTAGAACAATATTAATTTAACTAAAATGATCCAAAATATTTATTTTTGGCTCTCTTAATTCGGCTAAGAGAGGAGGAAGTTTGGAGTTTTTATTTCTCTAGTTTTCTTAGAGAGCTTACTTATTTCTTACACTAGAAATATTGTATGAATATGAATGAATGATAATAGAGCAAAAACTCTCTATTTGGTCCTTTACAAAACCGGTGGAAGGAGAGAGAGAGAGAGGGAGCCAATGCATGCACACGGTTGTCTTCACAAGAACAACTAGGTATGCATGGCTAGTATTAGGCTAATATGATCATGATTTCCACTAACTCAATTAACATAATATATTTCTAATACTACCCCATTATTTCGGTCCAAATAGATAAAATGGACTCCATTTTATTTTTGTCAATTTGTCAATTTGTCACATGTCATATGTCACATAAAATTGTTATGTATTTTTAACATATTAAAAATCAACGCATTAATAAAAATACGTCATATAAAAAATCGACTTAGTAATTCATAATTACTTGTACCAAAATAATTTACCAATTATAAATCACAACATCTTGTATTTATAATAATTTATTCATTCAAATGCAATTGTTTCCTTAAACAATAATTTCATCTAAGTAACAAAACAATTCGATTACTTAGACCGTATCTTATTTAATCAAATTTCAATGAGACACGTAAATATTACTTCCAAAATCGTCCGTCAATTTTAAGTAATTTAATTAACCCGTATCATCATACGATCAATTAAATGATCAATTAAGAGTGTTACCCTATAGGTATGACCTAAGGGGATCAACTGGTCACCACCGTCAGACGACAGTAATGTCAAACTCTAGTCAGCCAATCATTACCGATATGTGTGGACCAGTTGACAGTAAAATATTACTTCCCAATTGTATTCTTTAAAATGAGACTTAAACATGTGATCATCATGATCAACAGTTGTGATCGCATTATTGTCGGAGGACACATATTCCAACAATCTCCCACTTGTCCTCGACAAGTGTGCGTCACCAATTTTCTTGTCCTATTACTATCTCCCACTCAATGTAAGGTGTCTTTCAGGTCGTACTTGTAAGTGATCATATCGAGAGTGGTTTCCTCGATCTGGAGAATAACTGATTAACCGGAATTATCTACCATAGATATCTTCCGAGCGTGGCCACGCATTTCCAGTTCATTACTTCTCGAGTGGCCCTGAGATATTGTTATAACCCTGACTTGGGGTGGACAATTCCTATCGCACTCATTCCCTTCGACTAGCCCACCATCATAACCCAAAATATGCCCATTTGACCCCATTTACGAAGGTCGTAGTAACACAAATCAAAGTTAATCTGAAACTGTGCCATCTTAGGCGAATAGTCTTTAGTCAAAAGAATCGACTCATTAGAATACTATAGTAGCTCTCGCCACGACCAGGCTATATAAATTTGCCAGAACTCTATAAGCGGTCATAAGGCCCGACAAAGTGTTCCTAACAGTCTGCCTATGTGATCGACTAGTCATTCTCATATGACTCCATGGCACTTGAACTTGCCATCAATCGCATCACACTCTAGTCACTTCTAGACGTCACCTCATATAAGTAACTATGGGCGAATACAATGCTAATCCGTGTTCACTTTAACGAGGTTCAAATGTCTCTACAACCCGTTTGGATGTAACAACGTATAAAGAAAAGATAAAAGACAAATTTGATTATGAACATGAACAAAAACAACACTTTTATTTCATTTCAAAATCTAACATAAACTTGATACACGTTTAAGTCCCATGGACGCAACATGTCCATCATGCTTGGCCTGCGATAAAGGCTTGGTGAGCGGATCTACTATGTTGTCATCCGTCCCAACCTTACAAATCACAATTTCCTTTCTTTCAATGAAATCTCTTATTACATGATATTTTCTAAGTACATGTCTAGATCTATTACTAGACTTTGGCTCCTTAGCTTGGAAGATCGTCCCACTATTATCACAATAGAGAGTGATGGGATCATTGGCGGTAGGTACTACTCTTAGACCTTCCGTGAATTGCCTGATCCATACAGTTTCCTTGGCGACTTCCCGATCTTTGCAATGTACTCAGCCTCCGTTGTTGAATCCGCATGATTCTGATTTCCTTGAAGCTTCTCCATTAACGGCACCACCATTGAGCATGAAAACGAAACCCGACTTGTGATTTCATGTCATCTCTATCCGTTTGAAAACTCGAGTCCGTGTATCCATTAACACGTAGCTCGGTGTCTCCTCCAAACACTAAGATAGAATCCTTAGTTCTTCTTAAGTACTTAAGGATGTTCTTGACGGCTATCCAGTGACTCTCACCTGGATTTCCTTGATATCTACTCGTCATGCTCAAGGCATACGAGACATCGAGACGTGTGCATATCATGGCATACATGATTGATCCAACAGCGGAAGCATAAGGGATCATCTTCATGCGTTCAACATCATGGGGTTCGGAGGAGATTGAGTCTTGCTCAATATAGTCCCGATTACCATAGGTACCAAACCCCTTTTTATTTGTCCATCTTTGAAACCGTCGAAGAATCTTATCAACATAAGACTCTTGACTTAGTGCCAATATCCTCTTGGATCTATCTCTATGGATCCGGATACCTAATATGCGTTGTGCTTCTCCTAAATCCTTCATTTGGAAGTGGTTACCTAACCACTTCTTACCGTAAGACAACATCGGAATATGATTTCCAATGAGTAGTATGTCATCGACATACAAGATTAGGAACACAACATTGCTCCCACTAAATTTCATGTATAAACATGGTTCCTCAACACTTCGAGTGAAACCATTCTCTTTTATCACATGATCAAATCGATGATTCCAACTTCTAGATGCTTGCTTAAGACCATAAATGGATCTCTTAAGTTTGCACACTTTGTTAGGATTCTTAAAATCAACAAAACCTTCGGGTTGTATCATGTACACCTCCTCTTCTAAATGCCCATTTAGAAAAGCGGTTTTGACATCCATTTGCCATATTTCATAATCATGAAATGCGGCGATCGCTAACAAAATCCGTATGGATCTTAGCATGGCTACGGGGGCGAAGGTTTCATCATAATGGAGACCTTGGACTTGGGTAAATCCTTTTGCCACTAGCCTAGCTTTGTAGACATCATCATGTCCCTCTATGCCATTCTTGACTTTGAATATCCATTTGCATTGAAGAGGTCTTGCCCCTTTAGGCAAATCTACCAAGTCCCAAACTTGGTTTTCATGCATAGAATCCATTTCGGACTTCATGGCTTCTAGCCATAAAGAGGAATTTGGACTAGAGATTGCGACCTTGTAGGTGGAGGGTTCGTCACTTTCTAAAAGCAACACATCGAGTGTTCCATCTTCTTCGATAAGTCCCACATATCGATCGGGATAGCGTATAACACGGCCCGTTCTTCGAAGAGGAGGAGAGACAACCGCATTAGACGACGAAGGAACATCTTCTTGCGTCTTTATCTCGGTTTGTGGCTCTTGAACTTCATCAAGTTCAAAATTTCTCCCACTCTGTCTTTTAGAAATAAAATCCCTTTCTAAGAAGACAGCCTCAGAAGACACAAACACTTTGTTTTCTTGAGGTTTATAGAAGTAATAACCTCGGGTGTTAGAATTGTAATACTACGGTTGTATGAGTCTCTGGGTACTCTATCGAGTAGGCCTTACTCTGTCGAGTAAGGGTGTGTTGCGTTTTAAAAATAGTTTCTGACCTGTTGGGTACTCGATCGAGTAACCTTGATACTCGATCGAGTAAGGGGGCACTCGATCGAGTACCTCAGTTACTCGATCGAGTAAGGGTTCTGGGGGATGTTTTGTCGGGTTTTGTTAAATGATGCGAGATAAGTATAAAAGGTTGTCCGTCACTTTTCTTAGTTTCTTTTATCTTTTCTAAAAACCTAAGTGAGGAGAAAAGGAGTTACGTAGTTTGTCTGTCATCGCATCATTAGCAAATCCCGGAGCTAGAGGTGTCGGATTTCATCGTTCTTTGCATCTTTGTGATCCTTGCGTCGAGGGTAAGATCTATGTATCGAATTTGTTATATTTAATTAAGTTTCGTTAAACCCTAATTTTGGGAATTGGGGATTTGTAGTAGTTTTGTGTAATTAGTGATTATGTGATTATATGCTAGGAAGAGGATTCGTAGAAGAGGAATTTTAATACAGCTGTTGAGACCGTCTGATTGTGTTGCTGTTCCAGGTAGGATTAACTACTCAGTATTAGTCCCATAATGGGATGATTGTTGATGTGTTGAGATTGATTGTTTGATATAGTAATTGTGTTGTGACGGCTGTGATTGTGATTGTTGTCTCTGGTTCTCGAGATGCGTTCTCGGCTGAGTGGAGTCACTTGCGGGAGTGGCTTCACGCCCTAGTTTCGCCCTTCGTGGAACCCGCCACGGAAGAAAATGTGCACATTAATGGACAGGGTTATCGCTCATTATGAGGAGCGGAGATTTGGTGGGTACGGCTGCGGTCCCCCCAGCGGGTGTATGGGTCCAGTGGACGATCGGTGATTGAGATTGTTGGGATTGGCGTGGTTGTGTGTGTGTGTGACGTTTGGTTGTCTGTTTATCTTATTGTTGATTATATAAATTGTGTGATTAGTCTTGACCCGTTTAAATGTTTTAAAACTGTGGTGATCCATTCGGGGTGGTGAGCGATTTGCTTGACAGGTATATCTTGGATACGCGTGGGATCTAGCTGGGGATGGAGTCATCACATATCAAAGTCTTTAGTCTTCCGCTGTGTTTGTTAAGACAGTTCCATTCAGTTGGTTTATAGTTTGAGAACAGTTGTATTTTGCTTGCAGTTGGTTTTGTTATGTAATCACTTAAACTTATTTAATAAAGTACGTTTCCTTATTGTCTTATGATTATCATTGCCTCGGGTAACCGAGATGGTAGTATCCTTATACCCGAGTGATCCGGTAAGGCACTTGGAGTATGGGGGTGTTACAAATGGTATCGAGCGACGATCCGAAACCTCGTAACCAATGAATTTAATGAATATAGGGAGTCAATTAAAATGAACCGGGGTAAAGGTTGTAGGAGCTAATGCAAAGACTTGGGAGACGTCCTAAAGTCGCGAACTCGCCCTACAATTTTGAACCGGTCACCATGGGATATGAGTCGGGATCGCTATGTGTTTATCTTGTGAATTGTGTACCTATATGGTGATGTGTGGCATGAATCAGTGGATGTATGTATGTGGAGAATGGGGAATGTGTAGAAAAGATGGTGATGATGTGATTTCGTATGTTGTTGATTGAAAGCATGTTGCATGATAGTTGTTTTACGATATGGCATTATAGAGATGCGGGAGGAAAATTTGTTTGATTTGAGTTATACATAGAGTTATGTATACATATATGTTGTTGGTAGTGTTGTACGAGTTTATATAGCTGAAAGTTTGAGTAAGAGCATGAATAATTGGTGGAAAAAGATGATAAGTGTTGCATGATAATATGATATTTTTTTTTAAAGCATGTTGTATGATGGAAGAGATGTTATAATTTTGTTATGCTAGTAACATGTGAATATGATACTTGATGTCATATAATTGTAATTTTGTTTACGTAAAGTTATATAATAAAAACATGTGGGTAATATGCGATTGGTAAGTTGAATGATATATGTGCATCGAGTTACTTGTTGCTTGGCTTTTGAAGATAGTAACATATGACTAGGAATACTGGTTTTATGAGTTTTGGATTGGTTTTGTTTGCTTGGTTGTTGTCTAAGTTGTTTGGAAGTAAAAATCCAATTGTTATGTCGTCTGATTACAGCAAAGTTATCTTTAAACTGTTATAAATTGAGATGCATAAATGATTTTGATGTGATTCTAATTGGAGGTGATAGCTTGTCCTTTTACGATTCTAACGATAGGTCACACGCCCAAATCGACCAAGAAATGAGTGAGTTATGACTGTTTTACGAAAACTGGACAATGCTGAGAATTGCGTAGGGTACTCGATCGAGTAGCCTTGGCACTCGATCGAGTAGGGGGGCACTCGATCGAGTACCTCAGTTACTCGATCGAGTAGCACTGGTGATTTGTTTTACGTGCTTCTGACCTTCACCTACTCGATCGAGTAAGTACCTTACTCGATCGAGTGGCCTGTACTCGATCTAGTGACCCCTGTTTTGGGTCATATGCTTATCTTTTGACTTCGTTGCATATTATGTTTAATTCAAAGTGGTTATTTTGCTTCTTTATGCATTGTTTTACATGTATGTTGGTCTTGATACGTAAGTTACCCAATCTTATGGGGTGGTGAGTGGCACCTTTTGGTGAGTATGAGTTTGGTGGGAGGAGATGAGCTATATGTGGTGGTGATAGATAGTGGAAAAAGAAAAGAAAGATCGTTATGGCTTAATTGAGACATAGAGCATGTTTTCTGAGATGAGAAGAGTGATATGATTGTGTGTTGAGTAACGTAAAAGCAAGTGAATATGGGCAAGGGATGATGTGAGTCTAAGGAACGTGAGAATAAACAGATTGAAAGTACGGATGTGGATAGTGGTAGCTTGAGATGTGTAAAGAATTATGGAGGGAGATGGTTAGGAGTCATGTGGGTTATGGATATATGTAGTGAAAGTTCGTTTTAAAGGGGGTTGAGAAGAGTGGTAAATAGTGAACTTTATGGAGACATGTCGCGAGGTAGATTTGTACACAGTGAGTGAGTTTGGGAGATTTGGTTTATTAAGAGATGAAACTACTGTGGGATTTCCTTGGGCATTTAACGGTATGAAATGAATTCTGATTTCTAAAGAGGTACAAAGGAGATACAATTGTTCAAACAGTGAACGTTGATTTTATGGATAGATTAGTGGCAAATGTGGGTGATAGCATAATAAGAGAAGATCCATGGTAAGAAAGAGTGAGATGATATCGATATAAAATAATGGGATTTGAGTTTTAGAGCGATGAGAAGGTAATTGGTGCACTAAAGGGTTAGATAGAAGTAATAAGGAGTTGAGCTATTAAATGGTATTGTTGAGTATAAAGAGAAAAGAAGGATAAAAGTAAGCTGAGAAAAATGTTCGCCGGAGTTATGTAACATAAAAGTAAGGAATCGTCGAGACGTATGATACTATCAAGAGTAAGTAAGTTAATGGTTATACAGAAGTTTCAGGACAACATGATTAATCATGAGTTTCGAGGAATTAAGGGAGTAAGAAGTTGGTAGAATATCTGCATGATATGAGATTTTGGTGGAGAGTTAAATGATGACATAATTAAGAATAGTATTGGGAAGAATGTTGAGGTAATTTTGTTGATGGATTCGATGTTCGTTATTTGGGATGTTAACTAAAGATAGGAAAGAAATCGTGATGTTTAGAGATGAGTGTAAGAGGTTTGATGTCCGGACAATGGTAGTGTTATGGTTTGTGACTAGTGGATAAGGGTGATGGTATATTAGAAAGGTAACAATTCTAAAGAGGTTGATTTTGCAGAGACCAGATTGCTATGTATGGTTGTGAGAGAGTATAAGGTGTGGTTATATGAGGCGGTTGTTAGTAGTTGAGTATTACTAGTATGGTTATATTTGGCATGAGTTGATGGTTATGCGAATGGGAGAACGTGTTATGAGGGGCATACGAGTTAAGCTCGGGTGAGAGGTAACTTTTATAAGGTGGTAACTTACGTGATCAGGATTGACTGGTTGGATGTGATTACGGGTCTGTGATATATATATAAATTTTTGTGTGAGGTTTTGACCTCATAAGACGTGATATGGTGTGATTATCATAAAGTTGTTATTTGAATGTTCTATAACGCATGTTGGGAACGCTAATCTAATTGAATGATGATTAAAAAGGTAATAATTTGAGTGATCGGCATGGTGGTTATACTGTATATATTCATGATACATGTCAATCTGTGATATGGTAAGGGGATGATATTCATGAGGTTATTATCTGTTTAATCCATAAAATATATTGCGTTGTGATTTAGTAAAGTGGATTTGAGTAAGTTTTCCTTGTCTGAGAAGTTATTCTGAGTCAGTGTTTATGGGAATTTTATGCAGTTGTGATGTCTATCGATGTGGTTGTTGTGCCTCGGGTGGTGATCCGTGCACGGTACATAGTGTGGTGGTGCGGGTATTTTCGCACTACGGTGTGGATGTTGGTGGCGGTGTTGCGATGCCGTCACCGGTTGTGGTGGAGTAGGCGGGATGATTATGATACGAGTTCTCAAAAGTACATATCAGTTATACATAGTTGTTGTTTTGTTTGTTGTTATTTCCGGTGAGTTTCAGTTTGGACAGATAGACTGTTGTTTTGTTTGTTGATGTTTTCTTCACCAGGTTAAGTTTGGGAATGAGGGTAGAGTACGATATGAAATAGAGTTGTATATGTTTTCGTTGTTGTCATGGTATAGTGACACTCTGTTGATGGGACACGGTTGTGAGAGGTTGTTACAGTAATTCTGATCTTGTTCTAGATAAGGCTTCCGTAGACATGGTAATGGCAAGTGATTCGTAAAACATGTGTGGTAATGACCTGAAAGATGCGGGGGTTCATAATCCTTTGTGGAGACAAAGTGAGTGTAGGGTGTTGGGGGAATTAGTGTCATGTTAAGTTATGTATGAGTTTTGCGGTAATCAAGGAAAGAACTTGAGGATCTAGTGTGAGTGTACATAACGAGTGTGGATCGTGAGTTATGCTTTTGGGAGATAGGTGCTTTACATAGAGAGGTATGTTGTTTTGCAGTAATAATGGAGAGTTAGTATGGTGATTTTGCTACGAGTTTTATGGTATAGGTTAGGTGATGGACCGAATGAGTTGAGATATGAGAAATGTTTAAGTAAGAGAGCTTTGGATATATACATGGCGAGTGTTTAGATTATAGGTGGCTATCTTTGACATGCGGTGGTGATGAGGATAATGAGACGATATAGCTATGATTTAGTATTAGTGAGTTACGAGGACGTAACATTTATCTTAACAGGAGTAGGATGCGATAAAAGAGATTTTGATGGTTGTACTTATGGTGGTATATTTTTGGAAGTAGAGTGTTGGTGTAGCATAAAGGACGGATATTTGTTTTGATTTTATTAAAAGTCATGACAGTTGGATGATGATGTTATGAGTGTGAGTAAACTTCGAGGACGAAGTTCCTTTTAAGGCTGGTAGATTGTAACATTCCGTTTGATGTTTATGGGTGTCTTGATAGTGGATTTTCTAGTGGATGATAGGTTAGTGAAACGGAGCTAGCAGCGTTAGTGGACGGTAGTTGGTGGTGTATGGAGTTGGTGTCGGGAGAGTCTATGACGTAGTTGATACGATATCGTGAGCCATGTTGTGGAGGTAGGAATAGTTGGTGGAGTTGGTGTTGAGAGTTCATGTTTTATAGGTTGGGGTTTTGTTTTGAGTTCTTAGTTGCGTTGTTGTGTCTTGATCGAGTCAGTATGTTTGTTTTTGAGTATGGGTTGAACTTCGGGGACGAAGTTCTTTTCAAGGAGGGAAGACTGTAATACTACGGTTTTATGAGTCTCTGGGTACTCTATCGAGTAGGCCTTACTCTGTCGAGTAAGGGTGTGTTGCGTTTTAAAAATAGTTTCTGACCTGTTGGGTACTCGATCGAGTAACCTTGATACTCGATCGAGTAAGGGGGCACTCGATCGAGTACCTCAGTTACTCGATCGAGTAGCCGGTTTACGGGGGATGTTTTGTCGGGTTTTGTTAAATGATGCGAGATAAGTATAAAAGGTTGTCCGTCACTTTTCTTAGTTTCTTTTATCTTTTCTAAAAACCTAAGTGAGGAGAAAAGGAGTTACGTAGTTTGTCTGTCATCGCATCATTAGCAAATCCCGGAGCTAGAGGTGTCGGATTTCATCGTTCTTTGCATCTTTGTGATCCTTGCGTCGAGGGTAAGATCTATGTATCGAATTTGTTATATTTAATTAAGTTTCGTTAAACCCTAATTTTGGGAATTGGGGATTTGTAGTAGTTTTGTGTAATTAGTGATTATGTGATTATATGCTAGGAAGAGGATTCGTAGAAGAGGAATTTTAATACAGCTGTTGAGACCGTCTGATTGTGTTGCTGTTCCAGGTAGGATTTCCTACTCAGTATTAGTCCCATAATGGGATGATTGTGAAGGAAAAGTAGATTCAAATACATACTAACATATTCATATATGTCGAAATAATTTGTCATAAAATTAAATACGGATTTTATGCATGCAAACAATATAATAAAAGGAGAAGAAATCATATCCTTACATTGAAATTTTGGTTCAAATGGGCACAAAAGAAATCTCCTTTTCTTTTGTTCTTGAGCTTTCCTTTAATGGAAGAACAAGATCCAAGTGTAGGATCTCTCCTTAGGAATAATACCCAAAGCTTAACTCTTAATCTAATTAATATTATTTGAGCTAGTATAATATTAATCTAGTGAAAAATTGAACCAAAAATTGTTTGGTTTTTGCTCCTAAAACCGGGTAGGAGAAGGTATTTTGGAGTATATTATCTCTCTAATTTATCATTAAAATGTAGAGAGGAAATTATCTTTCTAACACTAGAAATTATGAATGTGAATGAATGAATAATTTTATAGGAGATAAACTCTCTAAATCCTCTAGGAAAAACCGGTGGGGAGGAGCTTTTAGGGGAGCCAATGCATGCCCATATTTGTCTTCACAAGATGAGTAGGGTTGCATGGCTACTCTAGCTTTTTCATCATTATGTTTTCTATTTAAAATATAAACATAATTTTACCCTAATATTCCTCTAATATTTCGGCACTTTAAGTTAATATGGATCCCATATTATTTTTGTCAATTGTCAATATGTCACATGTCACATGTCACATATATTTGTTATGTAATTTTTAACATATTAAAAATCAACGTATTAATAAAAATACGTCACACACAAAAATCGACTTAGTAATTTCATAATTACTTGTGCTAAAATATTTTACCAATTTATAAATCACAACAGATTGTATTTATAATAATTCATTCAATTCCGATTGTTTCTTTAAACAATAATTTCATCCGAGTAATGATACAATTCGATTACTCAGACCGTATCTCATTTAATCACATTTTAATTTGATACGTAAATTTTACTTCCAAAATCGTCCGTCAATTTTTCAAGTAATTTAATCAACTCATAACACTATACGATTAATTAAATGATCAATTAAGAGTATTGCCCTATAGGTATGACCTAGGGGGTCAACTGATCACCACCGTCACACGACAGTAATGTCAAACTCTAGTCAGCCAATCATTACCGATATATGTTGACCAGTTGACAGTATAAATACTTCCCAATTGTATTCTTTAAAATGAGATTTAATAATGATATTTAAATCATGTGATCGCACTATTGTTGAGGACACATTTCCCAACAATCTCCCACTTGTCCTCGACAAGTGTGCGTCACCAATTCTCTTGTCCTATTATTATCTCCCACTCAATGCAAGGTGTCTTTCAGGTCGTACTTGCAAGTGATCATATCGAGAGTGGTTTCCTCGATCTGGAGAATAACTGATTGACCGGATTTATCTATCATAGATACTTTCCGAGCGTGGCCACGCATTTCCAGTTCATTACTCCTCGAGACAATTCCTATCGCACTCATTCCCTTCGACTAGCCACAGCCATCATAACCCAAAATATGCCCATTTGACCCCATTTACGAAGGTCGTAGTAACACAAATCAAAGTTAATCTGAAACTGTGCCATCTTAGGCGAATAGTCTTTAGTCAAAAGAATCGACTCATTAGAATACTATAGTAGCTCTCGTCACGACCAGGCTATATAAATTTGCCAGAACTCTATAAGCAGTCATAAGGCCCGACAAAATGTTCCTAACAGTCTGCCTATGTGATCGACTAGTCATCTCATATGACTCTATGGCACTTGAACTTGCCATCAATCGCCTCACACTCTAGTCACTTCGAGACGTCACCTCATACAAGTGACTATAGGCAAATACTATGTTAATCCGTGTTCACTTTAACGGGGTTCAATTGTCTCTACAACCCGTTTGGATGTAACAAAGTATAAATTAAAGACAAAAGACAAATGTGATTATGAACATGAACAAAAACAACACTTTTATTTCATTTCAAAATCTAACAAAAACTTGGTACACGTTTAAGTCCCATGGACGTAACATGTCCATCATGCTTAGCCTGCGATAAAGGCTTGGTGAGCGGATCGGCTATGTTGTCATCCGTCCCAACCTTACAAATCGCAATTTCCTTTCTTTCAATGAAATCTCTTATTACATGATATTTTCTAAGTACATGTCTAGATCTATTACTAGACTTTGGCTCCTTAGCTTGGAAGATCGTCCCACTATTATCACAATAGAGAGTGATGGGATCATTGGCGGTAGGTACTACTTTTAGACCTTCCGTGAATTGCTTGATCCACATAGCTTCCTTGGCGCACGATCTTTGCTATGTACTCGACCTCCGTTGTCGAATCCATGATTCTGACTTCCTTGAAGCTTCTCCATTTACGGCACCACCATTGAGCATAAACACGAAACCGACTTGTGATTTCATGTCATCTCTATCTGTTTGAAAACTTGAGTCCGTGTATCCATTAACACGCAACTCGGTGTCTCCTCCAAACACAAGGATAGAGTCCTTAGTTCTTCTTAAGTACTTAAGGATGTTCTTGACAAAGCAATCCGTGACTCTCACCTGGATTTCCTTGATATCTACTCGTCATGCTCAAGGCATACGAGACATCAGGACGTGTGCATATCATGGCATACATGATTGATCCAACAGCGGAAGCGTAAGGGATCAACTTCATGCGTTCAACATCATGGGGTTCGGAGGGACATTGAGTCTTGCTCAATATCGTTCCGGTTACCATAGGTACCAAACCCCTTTTGGATTTGTCCATGCTGAATCGTCGAAGAATCTTATCAACATAAGACTCTTGACTTAGTGCCAATATCCTCTTGGATCTATCTCTATAGATCCAGATACCTAATATGCGTTGTGCCTCTCCTAAATCCTTCATTTGGAAGTGGTTACCTAACCACTTCTTAACAGAAGACAACATTGGAATATCATTTCCAATGAGTAGTATGTCATCGACATACAAGATTAGGAACACAACATTGCTCCCACTAAATTTCATGTATAAACATGGTTCCTCAATATTTCGAGTGAAACCATTTTCCTTTATAACATGATTGAATCGATGATTCCAACTTCTAGATGCTTGATTAAGACCATCAATGGATCTCTTAAGCTTGCACACTTTGTTAGGATTTTTAGAATCAACAAAACCTTCGGGTTGTATCATGTACACCTCCTCTTCTAAATGCCCATTTAGAAAAGCGGTTTTGACATCCATTTGCCAAATTTCATAATCATGAAATGCGGCGATCGCTAACAAAATCCGTATGGATCTTAGCATGGCTACGGGGGCGAAGGTCTCATCATAATGGAGACCTTGGACTTGGGTAAATCCTTTTGCCACTAGCCTAGCTTTGTAGACATCGTCATGTCCTTCTATGCCATTTTTGACCTTGAATATCCATTTGCATTGGAGGGGTCTTGCTCCTTTAGGCAAATCTACCAAGTCCCAAACTTGGTTTTCAAGCATAGAATCCATTTCGGACTTCATGGCTTCAAGCCATAAGGTGGAATTAGGACTAGAGATTGCGGCCTTGTAGGTGGCGGGCTCGTCACTTTCCATAAGCAACACATCGAGTGTTCCATCTTCCTCGATAAGTCCCACATATCGATCGGGATGGCGAATTACTCGGCCCGTCCTTCTTAGTGGAGGAGGTACAACCGCGTTGGACGACGAAGGAACATCTTCTTGCGTCTCTACCTCGGTTTGTGGCTCTTGAACTTCGTCAAGTTCAAAATTTCTCCCACTCTGTCTTTTAGAAATAAACTGTCTTTCTAAGAAGACAGCCTCGCAAGACACAAACACTTTGTTATCTTGAGGTTTGTAGAAGTAATAACCTCGAGAGGTCAAAGGATAGCCTACAAAGATGCATTTTTCGGATCTTGGGGCAAGCTTATTGTCGGGTTTAGTCTTGACGTAAGCATCACATCCCCAAATCTTCATATAGGATATATTTGGGATCTTACCCGTCCACATCTCACATGGAGTCTTTTCAGTGGACTTTGTGGGACTATTGTTCAAAGATCGAATTGCGGTTTGTATCGCAAATCCCCAAAACGAGTTCGGTAACTCGGTTTGACTCATCATGGATCGAACCATATCTAGTAGGGTTCGATTCCTCCTTTCGGCAACACCATTGAGTTGTGGTGTTCCAGGTGGAGTAAGTTGTGATATAATACCACGACCTTTCAAGTGTGAATCAAATTCAAGGCTAAGGTATTCTCCACCACGATCGGATCGTAGTGCCTTAATCCTTTTGTTCAATTGGTTCTCTACTTCGTTTTGAAATTCCTTGAATTTCTCAAACGCTTCACTCTTATGTTTCATCAAATAGATATACCCATATCTACTTAAATCATCGGTGAAGGTTATGAAGTAGTCATAATTACCACGAGCGGTGATAGTCATTGGTCCACATACATCGGTGTGTATGAGTCCCAATAGCTCACTAGCTCGTGTCCCTTTACCACTAAAAGGATTACGAGTCATTTTGCCAAGTAGGCAATATTCGCATGTACCATAAGATTGATAATCAAATGGTGTAATCACATTAGTCGAAATTAATCTTTTGATGCGATTCTCGTTTATGTGACCTAATCGACAATGCCAAATGAACGCTTCACTTGGGTCACTTGTTTTGAGTTTCTTTGATTGTATGTTATAAATATCATTAATTGGATTTGAGGTCTCCAAAATGTAAATGCCATTGATGGAAGTAGCTTGGCCAATAACCAAATCATTCCTAGAAATAGAGCAACGATTGTTCTTAATGACAAAACAAAAACCGTCCACGTCTAGCATGGCGATTGAAATAATGTTTTTAGAGAGTGTAGGTACATAAAAACAGTTATGCAAATACAACTCAAATCCATTTGGCAAAGCTAAAACATAAGTTCCCTTGGATTCGGCCGCTACCCGAGCTCCATTTCCAAGGCGTAGATCCACATCTCCCTTTCTAAGCCTCTCCACATCTCTTAAACCCTGTAAATGATTACAAAGGTGAGAACCACAACCGGTATCTAGTACCCATGTCGTAGTGGAAGTATAATTTATATCAATAACATAAATTTCTTTAGGAATTGTACCTTTTGGAGTAATGAGTCCTTCCCTTATATTTCGCAAATACATGGGACAATTCCTAAGCCAATGTCCCATGCCATAGCAATAATGGCACTCATCATTAACTTGCTTGAAGTTTTGATTTTCTTTCCCTTCTTCTTGAACCTCTTGCCCTTTGAAGCAAGAACTTGATTGCTAGAGCTCCCACTAGCTTTGGCATCCTTATCTTCAGAGATAAAGACCTATAGATCGTATGAGGTAGTCTTCCGAGACGGACTCACACGAGGTCTAGTAGAAGTGGGTGGTTTAGAAGAGGTGATGAAGTTAAGGTTTCCATCCGAACCTATCCCGAAATGAAGTTCTCTAGTTGTATCGAAATTATTGTCGGAGCATACGTCGTCAAGAACATGGTGATATGACTCAATAGTTATCGGTGCGGTAGCATTTGATGGATTCATTGTAATGCACTACAAATATGGAGGAAAGGAAATATTAACATTTGTCTTTTTAAATCATACTTGCAAATTTAACAAGATATGAACATTTATATAGTGACCTCTACCCAACTATAATAAATGATTCCAAGACCCAAATTCATATTAACTTGGGCACGGTGTGGCCGATGAAACCCTTATCAATATAACTCGGTGGATTAACGCTTTAATCGATTCTACTTCTAGAACTCTTGGTCGATAATATTACATTAACATTTATCTATAGCCCAAAACACATTCAACAAGGGGACGGTGTGGCCGATAAAACCCTTATCGAAAAACTTTTGTTGAGTTCAATCCAAATTTCGAATAAATGTGTCCATGATCCAAACCCACATTAACTTGGGCACGGTTTGGCCGATGAAACCCTCATCAACATGAATTCGGTGGATAGACATTTAGCACCCACTTCCCCTACGTAACAAGGTTTGTACCCCGGTGTGGCCGAGTGCACTCCCTCACGAAATAGGTTTTCATGGTTTCTACTCTTTGGTAAGGCTATGTCTCAATTAATTGTTTTAGCGAGAGGTCATGTCAAATTATTATCTATCACGTTTTAAGTGAACTAAAGCGGTGAACTACGATAATTATATTTGACACGGTCGATAAACTCGATGAGACAATGCATGTTTAGTTATGGCGATTTAGCGATGCATGTGACATAAAATAAAATGCAAGCATAAAAGTAAATAAATCCTAGTATGGCCTTCCTAAAATAGAAAAACTATTTAACTATTACATATTCGGAAACCAACTCCATTGGTCCCTTGAACTTCGGTTGTGGCACGCATCTCGATGTAACACCGTCTTTATGTATCGCCATTCTTGAAGAAATAAAAGTCTTTGGGAACTCCGGAATGAATAAAATTACATAATAAATTACATAATTTCCTATTATACATTTGTAACTAAAATAAAATAAATCTTATTAAATTACAAAACGGTGATACGAGATCACAATAAAAATTACAACCGAATCGATATTCCCATACATTTCGGGAAATACCAATTAAAATCTAAGGCCATACTAAGTAAAATTACATAATTCAAAAGTACATAAATTAAATTATGACAATCATAAAGAAAAATGCAGCATTATAATATGTATGAACATGCTCAATTTTATGCTAAATCGCCTTTTAATTAGCCAATATCGTATATTACTCGGTTTTTACGGATTTGCGTGATTTCAACATTTTATAATCACAAAAATTACATAAACTCATATTTATGCATAAGTTAATTACCCTAACCTCTTAGGACTCAAAATATAGTCTTCACTAATAATTTGACCATAATTAACCCTATCTTATAAAATTGTTCATAAATGGACTAAAATTACAAATATAAGCTATTAAACTTCAAATAAATCACAAAATTTCAAATAAATTTGAAATTTGAAATTTAAACTCATGAATATTCTGGAAAAATCCATGACACTCATAATGTTCAAAATCTTAGGTTAAAAATTTCGAAATTTTTCCGGAAAAACAATGTTGCGGTTTATCGATTTTTAATAAAATAATCATAAAAACATGGAAAAACTATTTTCACTAACTTTTCAATTTTAGATCTGAAAAATATAATAAAATGCAACATTAGACGTTTTTCCTAAGTCATAGATTATGTTTTATTAATTTTCCACTTATAATGTCACTATTTATGCTATTTTTCTTCAAAAATTCATAAATCATGCAAAAAGACTTCTTTATAGCCAATTATTTTACACACATCTTGTAAAATTTCATGTGACAACATATTAATTTTCTATGACCAGATTCGAAATTTAACTCATATTAACCTATTTTTCACTTAAATCCGAATTTAATAATGAAAAATTCATTTTTCGCGCATAACAAGTCCAAAAATTATGAAAATTTACAGGTTATCTCAAAATAATATATGTGACAACATATCCAAAAACCAAGTGAAAATTAGAAGTATAGCTAATTTTAGACCAAAAATGACATTTTTACTCATAAAATCACATTTAAATGCCATTATTGTAAATTATGAACAATAAAAATCCGAAAAATTAACCAAAATATCCTAAAACATTTTAGGACCAGAAATATTAACATGCATGTAATAATTTCGTGATATTTCATAATAACACTAATTTTACAAGTTTTATTTGTTATTCTTATAACTCGGAAAAACTTTTAACCAATTTGCATGCAAACAACCGTGGCTCTTGATACCGATTGAAGGAAAAGTAGATTCAAATACATACTAACATATTCATATATGTCGAAATAATTTGTCATAAAATTAAATACGGATTTTATGCATGCAAACAATATAATAAAAGGAGAAGAAATCATATCCTTACATTGAAATTTTGGTTCAAATGGGCACAAAAGAAATCTCCTTTTCTTTTGTTCTTGAGCTTTCCTTTAATGGAAGAACAAGATCCAAGTGTAGGATCTCTGCTTAGGAATAATACCCAAAGCTTAACTCTTAATCTAATTAATATTATTTGAGCTAGTATAATATTAATCTAGTGAAAAATTGAACCAAAAATTGTTTGGTTTTTGCTCCTAAAACCGGGTAGGAGAAGGTATTTTGGAGTATATTATCTCTCTAATTTATCATTAAAATGTAGAGAGGAAATTATCTTTCTAACACTAGAAATTATGAATGTGAATGAATGAATAATTTTAGAGGAGAAAAACTCTCTAAATCCTCTAGGAAAAACCGGTGGGGAGGAGCTTTTAGGGGAGCCAATGCATGCCCATATTTGTCTTCACAAGATGAGTAGGGTTGCATGGCTACTCTAGCTTTTTCATCATTATGTTTTCTATTTAAAATATAAACATAATTTTACCCTAATATTCCTCTAATATTTCGGCACTTTAAGTTAATATGGATCCCATATTATTTTTGTCAATTGTCAATATGTCACATGTCACATGTCACATATATTTGTTATGTAATTTTGAACATATTAAAAATCAACGTATTAATAAAAATACGTCACACACAAAAATCGACTTAGTAATTTCATAATTACTTGTGCTAAAATATTTTACCAATTTATAAATCACAACAGATTGTATTTATAATAATTCATTCAATTCCGATTGTTTCTTTAAACAATAATTTCATCCGAGTAATGATACAATTCGATTACTCAGACCGTATCTCATTTAATCACATTTCAATTTGATACGTAAATTTTACTTCCAAAATCGTCCGTCAATTTTTCAAGTAATTTAATCAACTCGTAACACTATACGATTAATTAAATGATCAATTAAGAGTATTGCCCTATAGGTATGACCTAGGGGTCAATCGATCACCACCGTCACACGACGTAATGTCAAACTCTAGTCGACCCAATCATTACCGATATATGTTGACCAGTTGACAGTATAAATACTTCCCAATTGTATTCTTTAAAATGAGATTTAATAATGATATTTAAATCATGTGATCGCACTATTGTTGAGGACACATTTCCCAACAGATTGTTGATGTGTTGAGATTGATTGTTTGATATAGTAATTGTGTTGTGACGGCTGTGATTGTGATTGTGATTGTGATTGTTGTCTCTGGTTCTCGAGATGCGTTCTCGGCTGAGTGGAGTCACTTGCGGGAGTGGCTTCACGCCCTAGTTTCGCCCTTCGTGGAACCCGCCACGGAAGGGGATGTGCACATTAATGGACAGGGTTATCGCTCATTATGAGGAGCGGGGATTTGGTGGGTACGGCTGCGGTCCCCCACTGGCAGGGCTGGTCCAGTGGACAGTCGGTGATTGAGATTGTTGGGATTGGCGTGGTTGTGTGTGTGTGACGGTTAAGCTGTCTGTTTATCTTATTGTTGATTATATAAATTGTGTGATTAGTACTGACCCCGTTTAATTGTTTTAAAAACTGTGGTGATCCATTCGGGGGTGGTGAGCAGTTGCTTGACAGGTATATCTTGGATACGTGTGGGATCTAGCTGGGGATGGAGTCATCACATATCAGAGTCTTTAGTCTTCCGCTGTGTTTGTTAAGACAGTTCCATTCAGTTGGTTTATAGTTTGAGAACAGTTGTATTTTGCTTGCAGTTGGTTTTGTTATGTAATCACTTAAACTTATTTAATAAAGTACGTTTCCTTATTGTCTTATGATTATCATTGCCTCGGGTAACCGAGATGGTAGTATCCTTATACCTGAGTGGTCCTGGTAAGGCACTTGGAGTATGGGGGTGTTACAAGAATAGCCTACAAAGGTGCATTTTTCGGATCTTGGGGCTAGCTTATTGTCATTTCTGGTTTTGACATAAGCATTACAACCCCAAATTTTCATGTAGGATAGATTAGGAACTCTTCCTTTCCATATCTCAAATGGAGTTTTCTCGGTGGCTTTAGTGGGACAATTGTTCAAAGATCTTATTCCGGTTTGAATCGCAAATCCCCAAAACGAGTTTGGTAACTCGGTTTGACTCATCATGGACCGAACCATATCAAGTAGGGTTCGATTTCTCCTTTCGGCAACACCATTGAGTTGTGGTTTTCCGGGTGGAGTAAGTTGTGATATAATACCACGACTTTTCAAGTGTGAATAGAATTCAAGGCTAAGATATTCTCCACCACGATCGGATCGTAGTGCCTTAATCCTTTTGTTCAATTGGTTCTCTACTTCGTTTTGAAATTCTTTGAATTTCTCAAACGCTTCACTTTTATGCTTCATCAAATAGATATACCCATATCTACTCAAGTCATCGGTGAAGGTTATGAAGTAGTCATAATTTCCACGAGCGGTGATACTCATTGGTTCACACACATCGGTATGTATGAGTCCCAATAGTTCAGTAGCTCGTGTCCCTTTACCACTAAAAGGATTACGAGTCATTTTGCCAAGAAGGCAATATTCGCATGTACCATATGATTGAAAATCAAATGGTGTAATCACATTAGTCGAAATTAATCTTTTGATGCGATTCTCGTTTATGTGACCTAATCGACAATGCCAAATGAACGCTTTATTTGGGTCACTTGATTTGAGTTTCTTTGATTGAATGTTATAGATATCATTAATAGGATTTGAGGTTTCTAAAATGTAAATGCCATTGATGGAAGAAGCTTGGCCTATAACCAAATCATTCCTAGAAATAGTACAACGATTGTTCTTAATGACAAAACAAAATCCATCCATGTCTAGCATAGCGATAGAAATAATGTTTTTAGAGAGTGTAGGAACATAAAAACAATTATGTAAATACAACTCAAATCCATTAGGCAAAGCTAATACATAAGTTCCTTTGGATTCGGCCGCTACTCGAGCTCCATTTCCAAGGCGTAGATCCACATCTCCTTTGCTAAGCCTCTTCACGTCTCTTAAACCCTGTAAATGATTACAAAGGTGAGAACCACAACCGGTATCCAGTACCCATGTCGTAGTGGAAGTATAATTTATATCAATAACATTAATTTCCTTAGGAATTTTACCTTTTGGAACGATGATTCCTTCCCTTATATTTCGCAAATATACGGGACAATTCCTAAGCCAATGTCCCATGCCATAGCAATAATGGCACTCATCATCAACTTGCTTGAAGTTTTTCACTTTCTTTCCCTTCTTCTTGAACTTTTTGCCCTTTGAAGCAAGAACTTGATTGCTTGAGCTCCCACTAGTTTTGGCATCTTTATCTTCCAGAGACAAAGATCCAATAGATTTTATGAGGTGGTCTTCCTGAGACCGGCTCACACGAGATCTAGTAGGTGGTCTAGTAGAAGTGATGAAGTTAAGGTTTCCATCCGATCCTATCCCAAAATGAAGTTCTCTAGTTGTGTCGAAATCATTGTTGGAGCAAACGTCGTCAAAAACATTGTGGTATGACTCAATAGTTATTGGTGCGGTAGCGTTTGATGGATTCATTGTAATGAACTACAAATATGGAGGAAAACGAAATATTAACATTTGTCTTTTTAAATCATACTTGTAAATAAATTAACAAGATATGAACATTTATATAGTGACCTCTACCCAACTATTATAAATGATTCCAAGACCCAAATTCATATTAACTTAGGCATCGGTAAAGCCGAAAACAAACCTTTATTAATATAACTCGGTGGATTAACCTTTTAATCGATTCTACTTTTAGAACTCTTGGTCGATTAATTTACATTAAAATATTATCTTTAGCCCGAAACACATCCGGCAACCGTCGAGAATACTTTCGTTGAGTTCAACCCAAATTTCGAATAAATGTGTCCATGATCCAAACTTACATCAACTTGGGCATCGGTAAAGCCGAAAACAACCCTCATTTTTATAAATTCGGTGGGTAGACATTTATCACCCACTTCCCCTACGTAACAAGGTTTGTACCCCGGTAAAGCCGAGTGCACTCCCTCACGAAATAGGTTTTCATGGTTTCTACTTTTTGGTAAGGCTATATCTCAATTGATTATTTAAGCGAGAGGTCATGTCAATTTATTATCTATCACGTTTTAAGTGAACTAAAGCGGTGAAGTACGATAATTCTAATTGACACGGTCGATAAACTCGATTAAAGATGATGCATGTTTTAGTTATGGCGATTTAACGATGCATGCAACATATAAATAAAATGCAAAACATAAAATAAATCCTAGTATGGCCTTCCTAAAATAGAAAATCTAATTAACTATTACATATTCGGAAACCAACTCCATTGGTCCCTTGGACTTCGGTTATGGCACGCATCTCGAAGTAACACCGTCTTTATGTATCGCCTTCTTGAGTGACACCGTCTTCAAGGAACTCCGTAATAATAAATTACATAACAAATTACATAATTTCCTATTATACATTTGTAATTAAAATAAAATAAATCTATTAAATTACAAAACGGTGATACGAGATCACAATAAATTACAACCGAATCGATATTCCCATACATTTCGGGTAATACCAATTAAAAACTAAGGCCATACTAAGTAAAATTACATAATTCAAAATTACATAAAATAAAATTATGACAATCATAAATAAAATGCAGCATTATAATATGTATGAACATGCCCAATTTTATGCTAAATCGCCTTTAAGTAGCCAATATCGTATATTTAACAGTTTTTACGGATTTGCGTGATTCAACCTTTTAAAAACACAATAAATTACATAAATTCATATTTATGCATAAGTTAATTACCCTAACCTCTTAGGACTCAAAATTAGTCTCCACTAACTATTTGACTATAATTAACTCATATTTCTTAAAATTGTTCATTAATGGACCTAAAATTACAATAAAATGCTATAAACTTCAAATAAATCACAAAAATTTCAAATAAATTTGAAATTTGAAATTTAAACTTATGAACATTCTGGAAAAATACCATGTTACTCATAATGTTAAAAACACTTAGGTTAAAATTTCGTAAAATTATTGGAAAAACTATGTTGCGGTTTAACGGATTTATCAATTATAATCATGAAAACATGAGAAAAATTATATTCATCAACTTTTTAATTTTAGATCTGAAAAAGATAATAAAATGCAACATGTGACGTTTTTCCTTAGTCATGAAGTATGTTTTATCAATTATTCACTAATTAAGTCACTATTTATGCTATTTTTCATCAAAAATTCATAAATCATGCATGAAGACTTCATTATAGCCTATTATTTTACACACATCTTGTAAAATTTCATGTGACAACATACTAAATTTCTATGACCAGATTCGAAATTTATCTCATATTAACCTATTTTTCATTTAAAATCGATTTTTATCATGAAAAATCCATATTTCGAGCATAAAAACTCCAAAAATTCTGAAAATTTACAGGTCATCTAAAAATAAAACATGTGATAACATATCCAAAAATCACTGGAAAATTCGAAGTTTAGCTAATTTTAGTCCGAAAATGACATTTTAATAATAAAATCACATTTTAATGCCATTGTTATATAAGATGAACAATAAAAATCCATAAATTAACCAAAATATCCTAAAAACATTTTAGGACCAGAAACATTAACATGCATAATTTTATTTCGTGATATATCATAATAACACAAATTTACAAGTTTTATATGTTAATCGTATAACTCGGAAAAACTATAACCGATTTGCATGCAAATAACCAAGGCTCTTGATACCGCTTGTTAGAAATCTATATTTATTTACTTGACATATTCATATATGTGATGATTTTAATTTAGTCATAAAATTAAAAGATGATCTTATGCATGCAAACAATAATTAAAAGGAAGAAATCATCAACCCTTACATTGGTATTTCGGATTATAGGGCACAAGTAAGATCTCCTTCTTACTTGTTCTTGAGCACTCCAAAATGGAAGAACAAGGATTCAAGAGTAGAATCCCTCCCAAGGATTTATACCCAAGGTAAACTCTTAACAAAATTAATATTATTATTACTAGAACAATATTAATTTAACTAAAATGACCCAAAATATTTATTTTTGGCTCTCTTAATTCGGCTAAGAGAGGAGGAAGTTTGGAGTTTTTATTTCTCTAGTTTTCTTAGAGAGCTTACTTATTTCTTACACTAGAAATATTGTATGAATACGAATGAATGATAATAGAGCAAAAACTCTCTATTTGGTCCTTTACAAAACCGGTGGAAGGAGAGAGAGAGAGAGAGAGAGAGAGAGAGAGAGGGAGCCAATGCATGCACATGGTTGTCTTCACAAGAACAACTAGGTATGCATGGCTAGTATTAGGCTAATATGATCATGTTTTCCACTAACTCAATTAACATAATATATTGCTAATACTACCCCATTATTTCGGTCCAAATAGATAAAATGGACTCCATTTTATTTTCGTCAATTTGTAAATTTGTCACATGTCATATGTCACATAAAATTGTTATGTATTTTTAACATATTAAAAATCAACGCATTAATAAAAATACGTCATATACAAAATCGACTTAGTAATTCATAATTACTTGTACCAAAAATAATTTACCAATTATAAATCACAATATCTTGTATTTATAAAAATTTATTCATTCAAATGCAATTGTTTCCTTTAACAATAATTTCATCTAAGTAACAAAACAATTCGATTACTTAGACCGTATCTTATTTAATCAAATTTCAATGAGACACGTAAATATTACTTCCAAAATCGTCCGTCAATTTTAAGTAATTTAATTAACCTGTATCGTCATACGATAAATTAAATGATCAATTAAGAGTGTTACCTTATAGGTATGACCTAAGGGGATCAACTGGTCACCACTGGTCGCATAAATGCGCGTAATGTCAAACTCTAGTGAGCAAATCATTACCGATATGTGTGGACCAGTTGACAGTAAAATATTACTTCCCAATTGTATTCTTTAAAATGAGACTTAAACATGTGATCATCGTGATCAACAGTTGTGATCGCATTATTGTCGGAGGACACATATTCCAACAGAGTATTGATAGCAGAGCCATCAACAACATCACAAACAAGTATAGGTTTCCCATACCTAGACTTGATGACCTGCTGGATGAGTTAAGTGGTACCAGAATCTTTTCTAAGATTCATCTTAGGCAGGGCTATCACCAGGTGAGAATCAGGGAAGGTGATGAGTGGAAGACTGCTTTTAAAACAAAACAAGGACTCTATGAATGGCTAGTTATGACATTTGTATTATCAAATGTACCCAGCACTTTTATGAGATTAATGACAAAAGTGTTGAGACCTTGTTTGGGAAGGTTTGTTGTGGTATACTTTGATGACATTTTAATCTACAGCAAGACGACAGAAGAGCACCTAATTCACCTTGAGAAAGTGTTCCAAATTTTGAGAAACAACAAGCTGTTTGGAAAACTAAAGAAGTGCACTTTCATGACATCTGATGTAATACCCCATAGTTATAAGACCTGTACTCGGTCGAGTAAACTGAGTACTCGACCGAGTGGAACCCACTCGACTGAGTAAGGGACCGAGTGAGTCTGCAAGTTGTTCAAAACTCCTGTTTCGTATACCACTCAATCGAGTGGAGGTTCACTCGACCGAGTGGAGCCGGCACTCGACCGAGTGAACCGAGCACTCGACCGAGCGCTGCGGGAACCGCTGAGTTTTCACGCGTGGGTTTTCCTTGATTGACCTTGATATATATAAACTCTATTTTTCTGATTTCCCTCATTCCCAAACCCTATTTCCTTCTCTCTAAAATCCTCCCACCTCTCTATAAAATCCCTCCTTCTCTAAATCCTAGATCTACAACAAAGGGTGAAGATTTTGAAAGATTCATTCACATATTCTTGTTCCTTGTCACTTGGTGAGTCTTATACTACCTTTTTCCCTTTAATTTGGATAATTCGTTTTAAGACTAAACCCTAGAATTTGAGGGTTTTTAATGGGTGTTGTTAATTAGTATTTTAATTAGTATTAGGAGTAATTAATGGGTAATAATGAAGGGTTAATTAGTAGTACTAGTTGTTGTAGGATATTTTGTGATAATTATTATGGAATTATGTAGGATGAGACGATTTTATGATATGGATGCTTGATGGTTTAGGATTTCTTATGAAGAATGCAAAAAGGTAGGTTTATCCTACTCGGTTTCAATATTTTTGTATGCATATTTATGTGTCTTTCATCATCATTTCGAGTATGAGTCGATTTGGATAACATGTTGGTATTTGAGGAAGTTTTATCCATGATATATTGGGATTGAGTTCATGATGAGTCATATAATTGGTGTTGTGTTGCATTTTCCATGTATGGTCATTGTTGTGTTGTGTTGGAGATCGTTGGTGGTGTTACTTGGTTATTGAGGAGACGTAAGACGGTTGGGAGACCGTCTTACGTTTAAGTCGCCTCTTGGAGCTTCCCACTACAAGAGGGATGTGCACATTAATGGCTTGAGTTATGGAGGGACTCGTGTGGTTGAGACACGACGTCTGGGAGGGGATCCGGTTGGCTTCCGGACCCGGTATGTCTGGGCGTGTCCCGATATCTGTTTGTGATTATTGGTACGTCTGGGCGTGTCCCGGTACCAGTGTAGTTGTCGATATGTCTGGGCGTGTCCCGATACCGTGGTGGTTTTTTTGATACTGGTTCATTCATATTAGTAGTCATGTTGCATATTCACATACTTGAGCCGTGTCGCACCTTATTTGTTAATTGAAACTGACGTTTGTTGTGTCTGTGTTGTCACCTGTCTCATTTGGGGTGGCCTGTTGTAGACACCTCAAAGTTGTCTACTAGCCTTACGGGTACCTGATGATGAGGCTCAAATTTAATGACTAAATGAAAATTGACAATGTTATAATTTACGGTTCTTTACGCTTATTTCCCGAGAAATTCATTTATGACATAAAACCATCTCCAAGCCTTTTTTTTTTCATCAATCCGTTCCAAAAAGCCCACAACAGGTACACGAGCCCCAGTTAAACAATGAGATTGACGTTCAAAAGTGGATAAAGACAAATAAATGGGCTAAACCTTGTCACTATGACACCATTAATGGATGCATATCACATTCAAGCATTGTACGGTATGAATTAAGTTGCAAAAAGGAATCCTAGAGCAAGTTTAAGAAGGAAAACTTGTTGATAATATCAAAGAGATAAAGTAAATATAATAGTAATGGATACAAAATACAAGTGGATCTAAGGAAGAATTATACAAGAATAGCAATTTACGTAGCATGACAACATAAGCCGACCTCAAATTCTATCATATAACAATTTCAATGCCCATAACACACTCTCCCCTCATGCATGCAAGCTACTATAAATACCACTCTATCGTACAGTTTGAGAGAGGACGAAAATTACCAGGTTACACCCAAAGACCAGATTCATAATTCTACTCCCTTAAATATACAATCCCAGTTTCAAATCTAACCACCCACATACAAATAACTTGTCCCAGTTTTTATATAAGCGGATAAGAGCTATTAATTTACGATAAAGTCAGGGTACCAGATTTAAATAAGCTTTTCTCTACTCTTTCTTTTTATTTAGCTCTTTTATTTTGTATTTTATTTTCTCTATTTTATTGTATTGACTAACCTAGTTAATTTGTTTTGAAAATAATTTGTATTGTGTAAATTTGGTTTTAACAATCTTTTTAGTTTAAATTTCATCAAATATATAATATTATAAATAAATAGTAGAGGCCGTCAGTTTGATGAGCGGTCCGGGTGCCTAACACCTTCCCTGACCGTACCTTTACCCCCGAATCCGCAATCTTTGGTTCAGACCGGAGTGACGGATCAGTCCCCATTCCAGGGATTAAAAGGGGCCTTTTCCGTTAACTTTATTTTTGTATGTTTTTTTATAAAACCTACTGGCGACTCCACCATATTATTTATTTCAAAAAAGGAGATTTTTTCAGGGATGTCATAGTGGCGACTTTGCTGGAGACTTAATAAGCGGGTAAGACTCGAAATTTATTTATCATATTATATGTCTGACGAAATTAACACTGTATTTATGGATTAATCCGTATATAGGTTGCACGTTAATATAAGCGGCCATGTTGTGGCTAGGTATTAAGAATTCACTCCATCTTTAATAGCGTGTGACAAAACTAGGCAATTAGCTGTACTTATTCATGCTTACCAGTGTCGGATTGTTTGGCCATGTTTTTTAATTGTTGACTTAGGATTAATCTTTCTTCTTTTGTTTTTCTTTAATCCATAAATAATCGTTTTTATATTGCATCTTTATCTATTATTCTATTGTTCTAATGCTTGAGACAAAAAAGAGGTGTAGACTCTCCGTAAGCCAATATTACCCCGTTTAAGCTTCCCTAATTCATCTTCGGTAAAGTGCGTTGTATACTTAGAATGTCCATTCGACCGACTAGGCCTTACAAGTATTTTCCACCTCATGACGTCGTGTTTTGGCAACTCGCTTGGTCCATATGACTGGGTGAGCACAAAAGCGAGAGATACCCCGAGTATTTTAATGTCATGAGTACCCAATTTTAAACCCGCAAGCTCAACCATAGACCCCGTAGAACCTTTTTTTTTTTTTTTTTTTTTTTTTTTTTTTTTTTTTTTTTTTTTTTCGACAAAGGTAAACCGATATATTTAAAACATAGATAAAACGTTATTACAAATACACCCAAAGCTTAGAAGTTAACCTGTAGCAAGACTAACCGACCAATTACGATGTGAACGAAGAAAAGTGCGAATTACATGTAATGAGTTTCGCACAGCTATTGGTACTGGCTTTTGAGAAGCCAGAACTGAACATAGTTTTTTTGATGATACCACGAAGGAAATTACAGGGTAAGTAGCTGTCTCCTGGCTGTGCATAACTTGAAGTAGGGCTCGAGAATAAGCAGCAAAAAGGGATGGGGCACGCATGTAGGAGAATTCAGCCACGCAAGAGTCTGACTCAACCATAGTTGTATATCCATTTTGTAGAGAATTCCTGCAAATGACGAGCCGATAACAAATCGCAGGCTGCAAAGTTGAACTATGATTACCTGCATTAAGTTGTAAAACTTGTTTCGGAATGCCGTTGTATTGGAGAGAAGGCAGCTGCAGGTGTGATTGATGTAACACTTGAGCTAAAAGAAGGATACGTTCAGGCACAAACTCACGGTTCTCAAAGACAACGGAGTTACGTGTGAGCCAGATGGATCTTAAGATTGCATAAAAGTGAAGTAAACAATTAAACCCAGATGAAGATGCTCTATGAAGATATATAATGTGATCAGCAAGCCAGCGGACGAAAGAGACATTCGGATTAGCCAGGGAGTGAATGCCAAGTAAAGATGACCGCCAGATATGTTGAATTACATCACAGGACCGGAACAAATGTTCAGGAGTCTCCGTATCCGTGTGACATAGAGGACAAATAGTTTCCAGACAAAAACCCCTATGGGCCAGAACTGTCCTCGTTGGGATGATATGGTGGGCAAGCTTCCAGATAAAAAGCGGAAATTTACTTGAAAACGGGAAAAGCCATACCAATTTCCAAGGAAAAGAGGGAACCTGTGGAATTACTGACGAAAGCTTGGATAAAAGATATGAATATCCCGACTGAATGCTATAGCAACCATCTTCAGTATATTTCCAGTAAAGGTAGTCATCATCTTGAAGAATGGGTGGTTCCATGGCCAAAATATCTTTAGCAGTTGAGTTACTAAAGAAACGAAAAATATTGCACGAATTCCATGTGCCATTTTCTCGAACAAATTCCGAGAAAGAAGGCAAGCGGGAATCCTCTGGTTGTTTCAGACTAGGAGGATGACCTTGTACCCAATGGCTACAAACAAGATCCATGGATTTGCCATTTCCAGGTTTCCAAGCCATAGCTTCAGAGCACTTTGCAGCAACCCGACAAATACCTTGCCATACAAAGGAAGGCTGTGCAACTTTGGACTTGAGGTTGGGGATTGGAAAATCCTTTCGGTATTTTGGAGCGAGATATTTGGCCAAAAATCCCGTCGGCTTATGATGTAAGCTCCAAAATTTTTTCATAAGGTAAGCTTGACTGAGAACTGTCACAGATTTAATTCCCAAACCTCCTGAGTCTCTTGGAACATGCAAGTGCGGCTGAGATAGCCAATGAATTGATCGATGTGAAGAATTCTTATTCCACCGTATAAAAACAATTAAAGAGTCTATCTTCTTAGACACGGATAGTGGAAGAGGAACAGCAGCCAAAATGTGGAACAACGAACCAAGGAGGATGGAATTGATAATAACGAACTTACTGGCTTGAGATAAGTGGAGAGAAGACCATGAAGAAATCCGTTTGGTGATCTTATCCAGAATATCATTGAAAGCTGTCTTCTTGCATCTAGAAAAGTCAACCGGAACTCCCAAATATGTACCAAAAGAATCAGAAGCTTGCATACGCAGAATAGAGGTCATATGGGATTTAAAGTCCTCCGGTGAATTGGGACTGAACTTAATAAAAGATTTCTGGAGGTTAACCATTTGTCCAGAGGTTTCCTCAAAGTTTTGAAAAATATCTCGGATAGCCTCAAAGGAAGCAGGTGTTGCTTTGCAGCAGATGAAAGCGTCATCTGCATAAAAAAGATGTGAAAGAGGCGGAGCATACCGAGAAATCTTAAGTCCAACAAGTTGTTTCTGGGATTCAGCCATCTGAAAGTGACGAGATAGAACTTCCATGCACATAATAAACAAATAAGGAGAGAGAGGATCTCCTTGGCGTAAACCACAAGACGGATGAAAAGAGGGCGAAGGTTCACCGTTAATCATGATGCTATAAGTAACTGTTGAAATGCATTCCCAAATCAGATTACTCCAAGACTGCGGGAAACCAAAATGATCTAACACTGACATGAGGAAATGCCAGGATACTCTATCAAAAGCCTTATGCATATCCAGTTTGATCACCGAGTAGCAGTTTGTCCCCTTCTTTGTCTTGTTAATATAATGCATTATCTCATGAGCAATAAGGCATCCATCAGACATGAGACGACCTGGGACAAACGCCTGTTGGGATTCAGAAATAATAGACGGCATAACCAATTTGAGTCGATTTGCCATACACTTGGAAGCTAAACGGTAAACGACATTACACAAGCTGATAGGTCGATACTGCGAGACCATCTCAGGGTTATCAACTTTTGGTATCAGAACAATAATAGTATTGTTCCATTCCTTCAACATAACTCCAGAGTTGAGAAATCTAAGAATTGCCGAAGTCACTAACTGACCTATTTGTGGCCAAAAAGTCTTGAAAAATTTTGGTGTAATACCATCAGGACCCGGAGATTTTGAATCATCCATTCCTCGGAGAGCAAACAAAATATCGTTTTCCGAGAAAGGGGCTTGTAGCAAAGAGCATTCAACTGGTCCAAGCTTGGGCAAAGTCAGGGTAGACAAAAACTGATGTATAGAACCCCCTGGACCGGCATGAACATTTGTAGAATTGTTGCAGAGCAAATTGGTGAAATAGTTGACGATTTCATCTGTAACAGAAGAAGGGGAATTCAACCAAACTCCATCAGATGTTCGAAGAGTCATTATACGATGCTTTGTAGCTCTTTGTTTAACTCGATTAAAAAGGAAGCGAGTTGGATAACCATCTAAAACCTCAGCTTTGATTTTCGAACGTTGAACCCAAAAAAGACGTTGATTTCGCATAAGCTGAAGGCGAGATGAGCGTAGATGCTGAAAATGCACTGCTGAATGTTCATCCACAATACTTGCAGCAGATAAATCCAAATCAGCTTCAATTTCCGACCAATTAATTCCATTAGAAATACGATGATCTATAACCCAATTCAAGATAGCACGGCGAACCATAGCTAATTTCCTTGACAGTACAAACATCGAGGATCCAAAAAAAGGAGTATTCCAAACTCGTGAAACAAGATCCTGAACTTCAGGGAAAGATAAACACCAATTATCAAGGCGGTATGGTCTTTTACGAGGTTTAGAATCCGGATTCAGAGAGAGAATGACAGGTGCATGATCAGAAACCAGCATGGGAAGATGCGAGATAGAAGTTGAAGGGAAAAGAGAAAACCATTCCTGATTGGCATAAGCGCGGTCTAGACGTTCCATGATGATATTACCATTGAACTGATTGTTCATCCAAGTGAAACGGGAACCAAAGAACGGAACGTCCGAAAGGCCATTGGTAATTTTCCATGTGGTAAAAGCACTTTGGCCTCGAATAAAACTTGTGCCCCCAAACTTATCAGCAAACAACTCAACTTGATTAAAGTCCCCGAGTATCAACAAAGGAGAAAGACCCAAAATCTTGGAACTTATATGATTCCATAAAGCTTGTCGATACTCAAACCGTGCTTCACCATATATAAATAAAACATAGGTTATATTATTTGTACAAGGTGCACTAGGGGAAGATAATTTACAGAGGATAAAGTGAGTTTCTAAACTTAAGGTAGATAAAACTACAGAGTTATCCCATCGCAAAAGAAGGCCTCCACTACGCCCAATAGAATCTACACCGCAAAAGTAAGGCAGGCCCAAATGAGAAGTCCTATATGAAGCCGAGTCAGAAGAAGTCATAGTTTCTTGAAGAAACAAAATGGACGGATGATGTTGCTGGACACTTCGATGTATAAAAGGAATTGTAGGATCATCCGTCGATCCTAGCCCCCTACAATTCCAGCAAAAGATCTTCATTGGAAAACGGGTGGCGAATTAAGGTCCGCCACCAGACCCAAAACCGGAGCATCTGCTTCATCTCTGAACAAAGAAAAAGGAACAAGCATTAGTGATGGCCCATTCATAAAAATAAATGGACCAGCTTGTTCCAAGCATGGTTTCTTTCTCACATGTAAGTCCAGCAAAGATAAATCGAAAGAAGACAGAGGCCGTTTTTTCCCCGAAACCGAAGAACAAGGAACAAGACAATCATCAGGCTGTTTAAACCGAAAAGGCAAAACAGAGAACGACCCAAACAACAACTCAACTGGAGTTGGTTCAGAGACCGAATCTACAGCCAAGTCCATAAAACCCGATTTATTAGTGCGTTTAAATCGAGTGCGGCTGTAAAAATTAAACCCGATCCCTACCTTACGTTTAAAGACAAATTTCACCGTCCTGCCAAGAGAGTCCATAGCAGGAGGATGAGCAACAGAGGCAGAATCAGAGGAACGAAAAAGACAAGAAACATCCACTGTCCGAGGTGGAGTTGCAGGGTCAGCAATGCCAAGGTCAGAAGTCGCGTCAAAATCATCATCAGGCGCAGTCATACGAAAAGCAGGGGAAAGGTCTCTAGCACGAGACGGTTCCCCAGCCTCAAAAGCATGTGGTCCGGGAACAACCGGACCTCTAACAAGAGGAAAAGTCTCAAGTAAAACCTCTCTTGATTGGTCCTCATGGACAGACAAGTCCGGAGGGAAATCAAAGCCATGATCATCAGAATCATCTTCCGAGGAAGAAGAGGAAAACGAGAACACTGGTGATTCACCACCAGAATCAACAATAACAGGGTCTGATGCTGCAGTCGTACACAACTCGGAATTCAAGTATTTCAAGCGTGCAGGCAGGCCTAAAATCTCAGGACTGTAAAAGGGAGAATCAGGTGGTCCGTGCAAGACCAGCAAACCATGAGCCGTAAGCTCATCTAAGCGTGCCTGTATACCACGAGTCCCCTGCACCTTACCAGAAGGGCAGAAAGACACACGGTGTCCAACATGTCCGCAAGTTTTACAAAAACGAAAAACTCCTTCATAGGAGAATCCAACCCATTGATGCTCTCGATCATTAAAAGCCAAAAAACAACCAGGAATCAGCGGCTTCGAAAGATCGACCCAAACCTTAACTCGCACAAAGTTGCGAGGAGGAATAAGAGATGCATAATTCTCCTCCTCACTAATGTCTCCGACATGGGAGAGGAGAAAAGCAGCTACTGAAGTATTCAAAAGCGGAATAGGAAGATGTTTCACACGGATCCAAATAGGAACGATGTGAAAAAGCAAGTTATCCGGAATGGTGGTAGCTGTAACAGAGCGAAACACAAATAAACTTCCCTCAATAGTCACGGTTTGTCTCTGCCTAAAATAGGCGAGGTCAGCTGCAGACGAAAATTCGAATATATAATACGGTTTCATAGCACGGATAGAAACCGTACCATTGAGAGTCCAATGCTCAAAAATCTTAGAGTAGATGCGAGGAACAGCAAGATAACGTTGGTCTATAATTTTGGCAAGGAGAGATTTGGAAAAATCGACTCCTGTAAAATCAGCATAAAGATGCAACGGTAACTTAAGACTCACACCGGCTTGACAGGGGTTTTGTGAAGAAGAAGAAGCCATGGTTTGATATGAGAACTGTGAGCAGTTAAACAAAGATAAACAGAGGAAAAAAAAGGTTACTTAAGGTTAAATTGACGGAGGAAGAGATAACAGTGGTGGTAGACAAGGTGGTTAAAAAGGTTGAGGGGGGACAGGAGGTTGAAGAGGTGTCAAGAAGTAAGCTGCATGATCGACAACACAGCAAAAAAGGAAAAGTTAGGCTAAAAAGGGGAACGGAGAGGTGGAGTTGGATAAGATTTGGCGGAATCAAGTGGATGGCAGATAAGGGAAACTAACACCAAGGACTCTATTTTTTTTAGAGAAACTCTCCATTTAGAGAGAATATTGTACCCCGTAGAACCTTTGATTAGGAAATTTATATATGCTTTGGTTGGTTGTAATTGTGTTTAAGGGGTCGTTAGTCGTCTAAAAAAACATTACAAGTTTCTATGGTTAGTATTGATAACAATTAGCTTTTCATGGGTTTTTTTTTTTTTTTTTTTTTTTTTTTTTTTTTTTTTTGACAACAAGCGATGAATAACTTACATTATTTTAAATGTTACAAAGTAAGTTATTCGACTAGGTAACACCAGATACCTACCTACCAAATCTAGTGTTACCAAGCCAAGACTAAAGATAACATAACCATGAAAAACGATTACAAAAGCTAGAAGAGCAACAAGGACATGATGGTGAATGCAAGCGAAAGAGCCACGGGCCGTAGAACGAGCTTCATAAACACGGAAGACCTCCAAAATTTGCCGATACAGACGAGCCGCAGAGTGACAATAGCAAGGTGTACTTACGATCTTGCGAAAAGATCGTAGAAAGACAATGTGGTAAGCAAGACTAAGTCCGCCACCGATGGAGATAAAACTCCTACACCTTAGAGATTGAACCCTTTGATCGTAGGACCAACAGACCAAGAAATCCGACATGTAATGTCCAACACGACCACGAACCCAAGAGGACAGGACACCCATGCTCAAAGTCGGGTGCGAAAACACCATAACCCTAGTTGGAAAAAGAGACATGGCACTACAAGCCACCCCAAAGATTAAGGGACAGGACACCCTTAACCCACAGGATGTTGCTTTTCATGGGTTTGTTCCATTCATAGACGTGGCTTTAAAAAAAAAATTGTCTAACATTGATCATACTATATGCGTCTTAGCACAAAATATCATATGATTTTCATTTGTATAGTCTTTCCATCACTAACAACTAACCTATTAGGTATGCAAAAGAAGGAAAAAGAATAAAAAAAGCATGCACGTCGACTTCATGCATATAAGATTTTAGCTCTTTGCCGATAAGATTAATCATCATACAAATTAGTTTCATTTTTTTTCTTTTTTCAGAAATTTCTCTTTTTCTAAAAAATCGGGGTCTTATTTTTAACTTTTTATTTATTTAACAAAATATTTCTTTTCTTAGAATTATTTCAATTTAAAAAAAAAAACTCATTTGTGATCCATTGTAGAAATTCGTACGAGTCTTAGTACACATCGAGTCTTTCCATCTAAACAATTCTCCCAGATTTCTACTTAAAAGTCATGACTACCGGTTTGAATAGAAAATAGAGAGTAAGTACAAACATGTCAATAAAATAAGAAAAATTACTCTTACAGTCATATAATCTCATAACTCTGTTCTCAAAACTATTTTGTTAGTATTACCAAATAACATGTAGTTTAAGTGTCTAATTAATTAGGACCATCCAAGTCCTTTTTAAGTCAAATAAATGAAAAAAAACGAGCATATGTCATTTTTATTAGTCACTTGTTCTACTTTTTACCCTTAACTAGTAGAATAGACTTGAAATACTTTAGGGCGTATCTCTTTAGTGTAGATCAGTCGACCTCTGAAAATCAGCCTGAACGAGGGCGTGCATTTGACCACCTTTTCCTTCTCCTGTGGTGTGATAATTCCTTGATCGCCGTGTCTCTAGCTAGGTGACCTATAGGTTTGGAGACTCGATATTTCTACCCGATTTGTCAATTTTCCATATTTCAAATGACTACCAGATTCGTCAATTTTCCAAATGAGCACAAATTGCTTTATACCAGATTCGTCAATTTCTCATATCTCGAATGACTACTAGATGAGCAAAAACTCATATAATCGACCATTTTAGCAAATATTGTCATACATTCCCATTGGTGCTAGAAAACTAGCTCAAAAATGTTCAAACCAGATTCTTAGTACACCCGTGTCCAAACATACCAAATAAGACACGGGAGCGCGCACTCCGTGCTATTTTATAGGTGACCACTAGTCCCTTAAAATGAGCTTAAGATGTGAGTCCAAGTACCAATACAAGCTCAAAAATAGTCACACTAAAGACTCTCATAAGTCAACAAAAATTCTAGTCAAAGATTAAATCAACTCCAGTGACAAAAGTCTCAAAAATTCAAAGAGAAAAATTATGATCTCAAATAGATACGAATCCAGTGTCAAAAGACTTGAAAATTCAAAAAACAAAAAAAATTTAGCCTAGTTGCAATCAAATCCAGCATCAAAAATCTCAAAAATTCACAAGACAAAAAAAATTTCGGTTAAATTTGCAATTTAATCCAGTGTCAAAAATCTCAAGATTCACAAGACAAAAAAAAAATTCCAGTAAAAAAGATAAAAAATTGTAGAGTGTCATTTTTCATTCCTCAGACGAGTCAATTCACAGTTTCATTTTCTCCATTCCTCTTGGGACGATCCTTTCATTCACTTAGGTGAGTGAGAGAGGCACACAGGCCTCCAGTGTCTTCTAACAGCATAGAACCTTCTACTCCATTCCATTTATCACCCTCGTTCTGCATCTAAGAATTCAGGGGATGTACACTAAGTTTATACCGTCACAAAAGTATTTTGTTTCTATGGTATTAGTTTTGCTTAATTAGTAGAGCTTGTTACTGTAAAGAGGGCAGAACTCGTCAAAGAATAACTCAAATTAATAGGTCAAATAAAAATGATAAATATTCTCCACATCAGAGATATTTCCGGAGAAACTGTGTCCATTAATTTTACTTGGATCACATTTGGGTCAGACCCCATCATTTTCAAAATATTTTAGAAAAAATACTTGTTTTAAAAACTCATATCAAATGTTTTCGAAAACACAAGTTTTGCATTCATCATAGCATCATATCTAGGACATGCATTTGCATTCTAGATGTCATATATTTGTCACTAACCATTTCAGTCGACTACTTTGTCATTCATCTTCCAGATTCATCCAAAGTGGGGGCTTCTCATTAAGTCCCATATTCCCGTAAAATAAAAATTTTGCGAATTTCAAAGTCAATAATTGTCAAAAATCCCACTCCAATATTTATGCGAAATAAAATTTTGCAATCAATCAGCACTTTTCGTGAAATTAAATTTTACGATCTCATCCATCCTTTTTCAAAATAAAATTTTGAAATTCATCTTGGTCGGCAGGCCCTGACATGCATTTTGAGTTCTTAAAATAAAAGTTTTTCAACTTACCTTTTTGAGAAATATTCCTTCCCATCCACTCTTTTTTTCCCCTTTGAAGTGGGCACGGGGATTAAGGGTGGGGAGTATAATATTGATAAAGATATGAGTGGGGTTTGGTAATTGGAGAGAGGTATGAATAATTTGGATTAAATATTAATAAAGGAGATGAGTGGGGTTTGGTTATTGGAGAGAGGTAGGAATAATTAGAATAAAATATTAATAAAGGATATGGTGGGGTTTGATGAATGGAGAGAGGTAAGAGTATAATATTAATAAAAACTTTCTCAAAAAGGAAAGGGGAAGAAAAGAGTGGATGGGAGGGAATAAAATTTTGCAATTTTCCAGCCCTTTTTGCGAAATAAAATTTTGCAATTTTCAAATCATTTGGTCGGCAGGCCCTGACATGCATTTTAGTTCTTAAAATAAAATTTTCTAAACTTGTTTTTTTGCGAAATAAAATTTTGCAATTTTCAAATCACTTGGTCGGCAGGCCCTGACATGCATTTTAGTTCTTAAAATAAAATTTTCTGAACTTATCTTTTTGCGAAATAAAATTTTGCAAATCCTAGTTTGTAAAATCAGATTTTACATTCTAATCCCTTTTCAAAATAAAATTTTGAATTCCTCGGTCGGCGGGCCCTGACACGCATTCGAGCTTGTGAAATCAAATTTTGCAGGTTCACTCTTAAGCGAAACAAAGTTTTGCTTTACCAGATTCCAGATCAGGTAAACAAAGTTTGGCTATTCCAGATTCCAGACCAGCTAAACAAAGTTTGGCTATTCCAGATTCCAGACCGGCGAAACAAAGTTTTGCCATACCAGTTTCCAGATTGGTGAAACAAAGTTTTACCAGCTCCATTCCAGATTGACAAAACAAAGTTTTGTCATGCCGATTCTGCATCAAATTGAACTAAGTTTGGCTATACCAGTTCCAAGCCAGTGAAACAAAGTTTCACTATGCCAGTTTCAGACCAACGAAACAAAGTTTCGTTGCACCGGTTCTAGTTTCATTCCAGATTAGAGTCCTATATTCCAGCTATTCCAGACAGGTAATGTAAGAGGCCCAGGTACGTTTCTTAACCTTTATCTGTCCCGACCGAACTACTTTGACCTTCGTCTTACTCAGACTCGGTCAAAGTGGGGGCTTCTGTAGACACCTCAAAGTTGTCTTCTAGCCTTACGGGTACCCGATGATAAGGCTCAAATTTAATGACTAAATGAAAATTGACAATGTTATAATTTACGGTTCTTTACGCTTATTTCCCGAGAAATTCATTTATGACATAAAACCATCTCCAAGCCTTTTTTTTTTCATCAATCCGTTCCGAAAAGCCCACAACAGGTACACGAGCCCCAGTTAAACAATGAGATTGACGTTCAATAGTGGATAAAGACAAATAAATGGGCTAAACCTTGTTACTATGACACCATTAATGGATGCATATCACATTCAAGCATTGTACGGTATGAATTAAGTTGCAAAAAGGAATCCTAGAGCA
This sequence comes from Silene latifolia, assembly GCF_048544455.1. Taxonomy (NCBI): domain Eukaryota; kingdom Viridiplantae; phylum Streptophyta; class Magnoliopsida; order Caryophyllales; family Caryophyllaceae; genus Silene; species Silene latifolia. Next base: position 25,816,051 of record NC_133532.1, read on the forward strand.
AGTTTAAGAAGGAAAACTTGTTGATAATATCAAAGAGATAAAGTACATATAATAGTAATGGATACAAAATACAAGTGGATCTAAGGAAGAATTATACAAGAATAGCAATTTACGTAGCATGACAACATAAGCCGACCTCAAATTCTATCATATAACAATTTCAATGCCCATAACACTCTCCACTCGCATGCAAGCTACTATAAATACCAACTCTATCGTACAGTTTGAGAGAGGACGAAAATTACCAGGTTACACCCAAAGACCAGATTCATAATTCTACTCTCTCAAATATACAATCCCAGTTTCAAATCTAACCACCCACATACAAATAAATTGTCCCAGTTTTCATATAAGCGCATAAGAGCTATTAATTTACGACAAAGTCGAAATTCATTAATAGTCGACATCCACATAGGCCTGAGGGTACCAGATTCAAATAAGCTTTTCTCTACTCTTTCTTTTTATTTAGCTCTTTTATTTTGTCTTTTATTTTCTCTATTTTATTGTATTGACTAACCTAGTTAATTTGTTTTGAAAATAATTTGTATTGTGTAAATTTGGTTTTAACAATCTTTTTAGTTTAAATTTCGTCAAATATATAATATTATAAATAAATAGTAGAGGCCATCCGTTTGATGGGCGGTCCGGGTGCCAAACACCTTCCTTGACCGTACCTTTACCCCCAAATCCGCAATCTTTGGTTCAGACCGGAGTGACGGATCAGTCCCCATTCCAGGGATCAAAAGGGGCCTTTTCCGTTAACTTTATTTTTGTATATTTTTTTATAAAACCTACTGGCGACTCCACCATATTATTTATTTCAAAAAAGGAGATTTTTTCAGGGATCTCACACCTGTGTCGATCCATATGATATCCTTTGGTCATATGAGGAGCAGATTAAGTACAGGTTGTTTGGATAGTACGCGGAAGACGGGACGAGTTTGATGAGTTACGAGACGAGTGTAGCTAGTTAGATGAGCATAGTAGTCATGAGTTGTATTCCTTTATTTATTCATTCATGTTTTGTAATCACTAAACTCTTTATTTATTTAATAAAGTTTCTTAATTGTAATTCCGATTTCACTTCCTCGGGAAACCGGGATGGTAACGCTCCAATTATCTTGGCCGGATAGTTGGGGTGTTACAAAGTGGTATCAGAGCGACGATTTTGGAACCTAAACCAATGAACCAAAATGAACCTAGGTGTGTCTAATAAAATGAACCCGACATGAGAACGATAGGAGGTCGGTTTTGGGTGAGAAGGATCCCTCATTTCAAAACTAGATCCTATTGTTTCGGTTGGTCACTACGTGGGTGGTTATGAGTCGGAAAACGTAAATTGAAATGTTTCATCAGTTATGCTTGTGTTATAGTTTTGTTGGGACATGTTGCATGATATAGAGGTTGTGTGGTAAATGATAACATATGAAATGCATTTAATTGTGGAAGTGTTGTGTGTTTAGGATATGATGAGTTTTGAAGCCGTAATTTGCATAGTTGATAGGATTCTTGTATGATATAATTTTCATTTGGTACATATTGAAATGTGAAAACTTGGTGAAAAAGGGTAATGTGTATGACATGTTTTGAGAATGATTGTTACGTGTTAGTGTGTAAGGGGCACTAGCTCCATCCTTTGGCATGTTAATACCCCATATATGTTTGAATGTCACAAATGCCATAGTTCGAGTGTGATTAGTAATAGTCATTAGTAAAGTAGTCACTAATATAAGTTCTTAGTCGAAAATTGTAAACCAAAGAGAGGCACCCAGCCGAGTGCGAGCTAGTACTCGACCGAGTACCAACCACTCGACCGAGTGAACCCCACCACTCGACCGAGTGAGCCAATTTCCAGAAACTTTTTAAGTTCTGGAAGTGAGTCACTCGACCGAGTGGTGTGGGCACTCGACCGAGTGGACTCAGCACTCGACAGAGTGCCAGGTTTTGGGCTGTAAATTTCGCAGAAATTGTGTTATTACCTTATTTTATTTTACCCCTTTTATTCTTTCGTCGTTTAAAACTATTTCTAAATTCCCTTGTTGATGTTTATTGTTCGGATTCGAGTTTTCTGTTTCATTTATTCCTTAACTTGGCTGATTTCATCATATAAGTGGTGTCTTTTTTCTCTTATTTTTTTCCGATTTGGATTTCATTTAAAGCTACACTAATTCTTTCAAATTTTGTCAACTAAGGGAGTGTTTGGTTTGATTCATAATGTTAGTCGCCTTTTTGCAACATTTATGATAAGTATAAAATCATTATGTGGAATTTTGCTCAATTTTTTTTTATGAACTCGAAAATGTGTGTTTTGAGTCAATGGTATAATTTTATGTGTGTTGCTTGGTTAATTGTCTAAGAAAGACCAGGTTTAGTTGTTATTGCTAATTTTGTCGCACACTTGAAATTTTGTCTTGAAAACTTTACTACGAAATTTTAAAGCTTTGATGTTCACACTTAAGAGTAGATTTTTTGTTTCATTTTCTAGTAATGGCATGTATTGCCTTGAATCAAAATTTCATCTTAGAACGTTGCCCAAAATTTTTGGAAATCCCATAGTACATATGAATGATTTTTGATTTTAGCACTCAAAACATGATCTGCTTGTTTCTCGGTACTTAGTCCTTATTGATGTTGCATTGTGTTACGTTAACCGAGGAGCCTTACCTATTGCCTTTAATTTGACATGTATGTTAGTTGTATAAAAAATGACCTAATCTTGATTTCATACTTCACTCTTATCTAATGTTGTAATAAAGATTCAAATGCTATTTAATGAGGTTAAGCATGGTCTCAAAATTTGAGAGTTCTATTTTTAATGATTTCTTGAATTAGTTGAGTGATAATGTTTCAATTTCGGTTAGTAATGTTATGTATTGTCTTAAGTTGGTAATTCCGCCTTAAAATCTTGACCAAATTATGATTCCTTCTTCTATCTTAAAGTTGTCTTAACGGTGCATTAACGCAATAATATTTATGAGTATCACTGTAATAACATAGTTTAAATCGAAATTCCCGTTTTAAAAGTGAACCAATTCCTTTTGAGATTCCATGTGTACATCACTAAGCTTTGATTTTATATTTCAAACATGGCTTAATTGTCTCATGGTGCCCCAATCTTGTCAATGGTGATATGTGTAGAAATTATAGTGTTGATGCTCAAATTTTGATTTTGTGCTAATTCCTTGGTTTTGTTATTCCGCGAGTTTACAATTTTCTTAATAATGCTATGGATGGTCTTAGATCGAGAACCCCACCTTAAAATTTTGCCCAACATTTTCTTTTTATATATACATACCATGGTGTATAAGATTAAGTTTTAAATTTAATATTTGAAACTTGGTTTCATTGTTTCATGGAGTTGCAATGTTTGTGAATAATGTGTTGTTTTGCTTATATATGGATCAATGCCTTGTTTACCTTTTTGGGTCATATAATTTGATGAGTAAAGACGTGTAGATAAAATTATTGAGTGATAGCTTTGATGAGGATAGTTGGGCAAATGCTAATAATTGGTGATGAGAGGTGTTGTGTTTGAGGGTTATGAGTGTGAGACATGTATTTTATTAGGACTAATGTAATTTTCATTGAATTGTATTTAAACCGTGTAAGTAGGTAGGTGTATCATTTTGTTTGGAAAGTAGGGGTAGTAGGAAGTGACTTTAGCTTGCGTACGGTATTTTGGGATTGAGTAAGATAATTGTATGAAGTAATTGTGGATAACGAGTGACGAATGATCTAGGTTGAGTATTTGTTGAGTGTTTGAACTTATGGACAGTGAATGAGGTTTGGGTTACATATTAAGGAATATTATTGATATTGAGCATGACTTGGAAACTCTGGTTGGTAGATAAATTGTAACCGTTTAATTTAAGTGTATACGCATAAAGTGTGAAAGTGGTTGTGTGGGAATCCGACCTCATGAGAGGTATATATGTTGTTGTAAAGTTGCCTCCCAATCGTCAAGTAAAGCGTCTGTGGTATATATCGTGATCTAGTTGTAGCGTCCATTTGAGAGGTGATGATGTTATTATTCCTTGAGAATAACGAGTGGTTAGGGCCGTGTTCATGAGATAGTGTAAGTATTGTGGCTACCGACATGACTATTCTGGTTATTGATGACGGTATGGTGATACCGTCGCCGAATATGGGGAGAAAATAGAACGGTTGCGAAAAAGACTATAAAATAGTATTTTGTGTCGGTAGTGTGTCTCGGGTGTTTTATCATAATTTTGTAATGATGATGGCCATAGGGCCAAGGGTTATGCTTAAATTCAGTTATTTAATGGTGTGTTAGGCACCATCAAAGCCCATTAGCATTTATGTGATGAAATAAGGAAGTTTGGAATCGAGTTGAGAATGAAAACATTATGCCCCAGGTGACACTCGACCGAGTGCACCATGCACTCGACCGAGTGGTCGCCTACTCGGCCGAGTGGCTTCCTATACTCGACCGAGTGGACTGCTTTGACCCTTGTTTTGTTGATATTTGACCATATATTGAACATGTACCCTTATTTCGCGGTTTATATTAGTTGACTTGTGTTGGATGACCATGATTGACCTTACATGGGTGATATGTGTGAATTGTTTACGTTTGATTATATGGTGTGACATTTTGCAAGTAAATAGAAATTGTTGATTCGACATGAATGGATTGACGACGGAAATAATGCAATAATCTTGTTTGATGTATGTTAATCGACGTGATTGATTTGGTTGTGTAAAAATAAGATGAAATATGCAAAGTATGTGTCGCGTAGTGGTCATTTGCATGATAGTGATTATGGTCTCCCGTATAAACAGAAGGGGTGATGATGGATGAGAACGGATATGGAAGCCCGTGTGTGATCACATGGTGGATTTGACGCGGTATATGCGTGACACGATGTCCGGAAATGGGAATGTTGAACATGGTCAAGTCACATTACGAGTAATTTTGGCACTGTTTGATTGTTTCATGGAGTCCACATGCTTGTGATTGATGTGCATACGTGTGAATGTTTGAGATTTGATGCGATATAGTTACGTATTAATAATCAAGTTATACCCCGTGATAGATATGTTTACATATAACCAACATGAGTTGGTAGTTGTTCATAGAACTTAGATTGGAACAGTGGTTTTGACCTAGCACCTGACTTTTGGGAGGCTTGTAGATGGGGGGGGGATTAGATCATTGAAATTATAACTACATGAGGCTTGATAACGGATTGGCAATGGGTAAGAGAGAGTGTTGAACCTTGGGATGAGTATGAAGTTAGAAAGAGCGTATACGGTTGCTAGACATGTGAGGTGTGAGAGTGTGCATGAGAGTCAGTGATGAAACTTAAGGAGATTTGAGGTAAGGAGAGAGCGAGGTGAACTTCGAGGACAAAGTTCCTTTTAAGGAGGGAAGATTGTAATACCCCATAGTTATAAGACTTGTACTCGGTCGAGTAAATTGAGTACTCGACCGAGTGGCACCCACTCGACCGAGTAAGGGACCGGGTGAGTCTGCAAGTTGTTAAAAACCCCTGTTTTGTAGACCACTCGATCGAGTGGAGGTTCACTCGACCGAGTGGAGCCGGCACTCGACCGAGTGAATCGAGCACTCGACCGAGTGCTGCGGGAATCGCTGAATTTTCATGCGTGGGCTTTTCCTTGATTGACCTTGACATATATAAACCCTATTTTTCTGATTTCCCTCATTCCCAAACCCTATTTCCTTCTCTCTAAAATCCTCCCACCTCTCTCTAAAATCCCTCCTTCTCTAAATCCTAGATCTACAACAAAGGGTGAATATTTTGGAAGATTCATTCACATATTCTTGTTCCTTGTCACTTGGTGAGTCTTATACTACCTTTTTCTCTTTAATTTGGATAATTCGTTTTAAGACTAAATCCTAGAATTTAGGGGTTTTTAATGAGTGTTGTTAATTAGTGTTTTAATTAGTATTAGGAGTAATTAATGGGTAATAATAAAGGGTTAATTAGTAGTACTAGTTGTTGTAGGATATTTTGTGATAGTTGTTATGGAATTATGTAGGATGAGACGGTTTTATGATATGGATGCTTGATGGTTTCGGATTTCTTATGAAGAATACAAAAAGGTAGGTTTATCCTACTCGGTTTCAATATTTTTGTGTGCATATTTATGTGTCTTTCATCATCATTTCGAGTATGAGTCGATTTGGATAACATGTTGGTATTTGAGGAAGTTTTATCCATGATATGTTGGGGTCGAGTTCATGATGAGTCATATAATTGGTGTTGTGTTGCATTTTCCATATATGGTCATTGTTGTGTTGTGTTGGAGATCGTTGGTGGTGTTACTTGGTTATTGAGGAGACGTAAGACGTTTGGGAGACCGTCTTACGCTTAAGTCGCCTCTTGGAGCTTCCCACTCCAAGAGGGATGTGCACATTAATGGCTTGAGTTATGGAGGGACTCGTGTGGTTGAGACACGACGTCTGGCAGGGGATCCGGTTGGCTTCCGGACCTGGTACGTCTGGGCGTGTCCCGGTTCCTGTTTGTGATTATCGATACGTCTGGGCGTGTCCCGGTACCAGTGTGGTTGTCGATATGTATGGGCGTGTCCCGATACCGTGGTGGTGGTTGTTGATAGTGGTTCATTCATATTAGTGGTCATGTTGCATATTCATACACTTGAGCCATGTCACACCTTATTTGTTTCTTGAAACTGACGTTTGTTATTTCTGTGTTGTCACCTGTATCGTTTGGGGTGGCCTGTGTCAATCCATATGATATCCTTTGGTCATATGAGGAGCAGGTTAAGTACATGTTGTTTGGATAGTACGCGGGAGATGGGATGAGCTCGATGAGTTATGGGACGAGTGTAGCTAGTTAGATGAGCATAGTAGTCATGAGTTGTATTCCTTTATTTATTCATTCATGTTTTGTAATCACTAAACTCTTTATTTATTTAATAAAGTTTCTTAATTTTAATTCCGATTTCACTTCCTAGAGAAACCGGGATGGTATCGCTCCAATTATCTTGGCCGGATAGTTGGGGTGTTACATCTGAAGTCAAGTTCGTGGGTTACATTGTCTCTAGTAGAGGGATTTATGTGGACCAAGACAAGGTTGCTATTATGTCTTGGCCAATCCCCAAGAATATCACTGAAGTAAGGGGTTCCATGGCCTTGCTTCATTTTACAGAAGGTGTATCAAGACTTTCAGTGCTGTTGCTGCTCCCATCACAGAATGTATGAAGAAAGGAGAATACAGGTGGACTGAGAAGGCACAACATGCATTCAACCTAATCAAGAAATTATTGTGTGAAGCACCTATTTGTAGGTTGCCTGATTTCAATTGCTTGTTTGAAGTGGAGTGTGATGCCAGTGGTGTTGGCATAGTAGCTGTGCTAATTCAAGAGAAGAAGCATGTGGCTTACTTCAGTGAGAAACTAAGTGGGGCCAAGCTTAATTACTCCACCTATGATAAGGAATTCTATACCATTATCAGAGCTCTTATGCATTGGGGTCATTACTTGAAACCAAAGCCTTTTGTGTTGCAATCAGATCATGAGGATTTGAAATACATCAGTGACCAGCACAAATTGAACCACATGCATGCTAATTGGGTTGAGTTATTACAATCCTTTACATTCTCTAGCAAGTACAAAGAGGGGAAGCAGAACATTGTTGCTGATGCACTCTCCAAGAGTTCAGGGACAGAAACAACCCAGAACAGGCGCAACATCTGCTGTGTCCTCCGGAAGAGGCGCAGCACTTCCTGCGTCTGTTCTAGAGTTGGGCTCTGGATGTGAAGTCAGAACTGCAGATTGTTTTCGTTCATTAGTAAATTTAAGATAAATTGACAATATTAGACTCTAGTTGAAGTGCTTTAACTGATTATATGCATCTGGGCAAGTCGTAAAACGAATTAAAGATGAGAATTTACAGCGGTTTACATAATTATGACGAACTCGTGTCGGAAATACAAAAAGGACGAACTTTGAAATTGAAAATTGAATTGAATTGGATAAACTAAAATCAAATAATTAAAAGTATGTACAAAAGACGAATTCGAAAGAATCAATATGAGAAAATCGAACCTCTAAAATCCGGGTTTGAATAGACGACGAAAACCCGCAAATATTGAATTATAAGGGATTTATGTCGAAATATGCATTATAATTTGAAAAGGAATTATAAAAACGTTATTATATGCTGAAACGACGAAGAAAACAAAGAAAAACGAAAGAAATAAGAAAAAAAAAGGAAAATTGCAGAAAGTCGAGGAAGAAGAAGAAGAGCAGGAGCAGCGGCAGCCTCAGGAAGAGGCGCAGCAGGTGCTGCGACTCTTCGAAGAGGCGCAGCTACTGCTGCGTTTCTTCTCGACGTCAGACCTCCGCTGTTTTATAAATACGGTTTTAAAAGATGGTTTTTTAAGACGGTTTTGAACGTGCTTTTGATGTAGAACTTACATTAATGATACAAAATAAAAGTACAATAAATAAAATAGGTTTTTACGCCCTAAGACTTACATGTTTGAGGAAAGGAGATTGACTAAAGTTATCGTTTAGTGATTGCTCGACTCGAATATGCGTGGAAAGTGCCCTTGTTAAAGGATTTAAAATGATTGATTAGATTGATTAAGGTGGAGTTGGTCAAATTGGTCGGTCTATGCAACGTGACTAGGACTCAGAATGATCTGAGCTAACGTGGTCGATTGATCAAGCACGTAGGCGTCGAAAGCAATAGCGTAGTCTAGAATGCAAAGAGAGAAGAGAAGGGCGGACACTCGCGTGCCAAATATGGACACCGAATGTCTCTATTTATACTAAACACACGAAGGAGTTTAGGAATGACACGGATACGGAAACAAATCACGGAAATATTCCGGAAAGCATGGAAAGAGGGCTGGGGAAGAGGCGCAGCACCCAGTACGACCCTTGGAAGAGGCGCAACACCTGATGCGCCACTTCCCAGAGGCTTCCTCCCCAGCAAGAAAGATTTCCGCGTTTTTTTATGGAATTTCGGTAGAGATACACTTCCTTATTCCATGAAACACAATATACGGAAGATATTTCTTTAAAAATTTTAAATTAAATTAGGAACAAATATCCAGAGAATTCTAGAACATTCCGGAACACTCCGACTCGGCATTTAAACGGTTTTTAGAAAATGAAGCGGTTTTTGACCCGGACTTCAAATGAACTCTAATTACTGTGAAAACGACCGTATCGGCGCGTAGATGACGACCATGAGGTTGACTCGAGTGTTTGAGCTATCACTTGTCAATGAACTTACGAACTGTCATAAAATCATTCCGCGTATCAAACATGCAGCCCAATCATCACTGGGTGGTTGGTGGGAGGTGCAGAAATGAGGTATCTACAGAGCCCCCACTTTGACTGAGGCTTGGACAAGGCGAAAGTCAAAGTATAGCCATCAGGTCAATGGAAGATTACCACCTGACGAGTATGGCGACGCGAGGCGGCTCAAGGGGTTTGAACCAAAGACCTGTCGTCGGGAACATTTTAGAGTCTGTTGACTATCGGGGAGGGTCGTTTAAAGTCCATTAGACTATGTAAGGAAGCTCGCCACCCATAAGAAGAAACCATACCTGAGGAATCTGCTTGCGTCGGTCTCAAGCGAACTCTGTTTTTGAGAAGTACGTGGGCTTTGAGCGGCAACGAACTCTCGCTAGGGAACATATTGCTGACTCTGCCAGGGAAGAATCATACGTTGGGTCGACAACGGCGCGCCCTTGGCACCGGTGGGGAGAAAGATAATAAATGAGTCGACAACAACGCGCCCTTGGCATTGTTGAGGAAGAAATAATAGATCGACAACGACACGCCCTTGGCATCGTTAAGGAAAAGTGAGTAAATCAACAACGGCACGCCCTTGGCACCGCTGAGGAGAAAATCGACAACGACGCGTCCTTAGCATCGCTGAGGAGGAAATTGACAACGACACGTCCTTAGCATCGCTGAGGAAAAAATGGTAGGTCGACAATGACGCGCCCTTGGCATCATTGAGGACAAAAATGTTAAAATCGACAACGGCACGCCCTTGGCACCGCTAAGGAGAAAATAATAGATTGACAATGACGCGCCCTTGGCATCATTGAGGAAAGTAAAGGATCGACAATGACGCGCCCTTGGCATCGCTGAGGAAAATAAAGGTCGACAACGACCTGCCCTTGACATCGCTGAGGAGAAAATCTACTTGGGTCATCGCAAGCGAAATTCCAATAGAGAGGAGAAGCCAATGAACTGTATTTAATGATCATGAATTATTGCTGGAAACAAAATGTCGTGGTTGTTTGTAGTCTATTGCAGATATAATGCCGATCCGGACGAAGAGAACGCCAAAACGAAGCCATATGTTGAGGAAAAGGCGCATAAAGACTGGGCCCACAAATAACGAACTTATAACGAATTTCAACGAATTTTGAGGAAGCTTATTGAGGAAAAGGCGCAGCAAAAGTTGCGACCTTTGGAAGGAGCGCAGCTAGTGCTGCGTCTTTTCCCAAGCTCGTCCCTGTCTGGGTAAAAACCCGACTTAAGTGTTTTTTTTTTCATTTCAAAACATAAATATTTCGTTTCTTCATCAAAACCCAAAAAATTCCGTAAAAAACTTAATCAAATCTCGCCATTAATCATGACTAATCAAGGTATGTGTCTTGTACTTGCTTTAATTCGCATTTGAGCTTGATTTTGGGTCGAAAATTAGGGTTTTTATTCCCATTTATGTCAAAAAGTTGGGGCTTTCGTCCCGAATGGATTTGCCTTATGAAATTGATATTAGAAATGAGTAATTGTCCATGTTAGGAACACAACCATATATCCCTTTTGAATTTCGTCAAGTATTGAGGATTTGAGGGCGAAATGTGACGGTTTCTCTACTAAACCGTAAAACCCTTCGAAAATGGCCCTGTACTAGCCCATTTTTGATGAAACTTGGTGTTCTGGAACCCTTGAGTAATGGGTAAACTTTTTATCATGACGGATTTTTGATTTGTGACAGCTCCTCCGGGACACTTTTATATGGCATAATTGACATTATAGCGAAATGCTGCCGAAATTTCAACTCAAACCCACAACTAGGCTTGAACTTAGACTCTTCTTAACCCATATTACCACGTGTGTGGTTAGGCTTTGGGAAGCGTGGCCAAAGATGGCCAGAAATGTCGCTTTTTACGCTTGAAATGCTCGAAAATGCTTGAAAATACGCTTAACATTGCTTTATATGGTGCTACTTACAGTTTTGTGTAGCACATGCGCAGCTATTTGATCGGTTGCTGCGTGCTTTAAGCTGTTTTTACCGGGCTCAATTTGAGCAGTTGTTGAAGAAAAGAAGGTCGAGCTGGGACCTGTCTGAAAGTAGCGCTGTCCGGGAGGCAACCCGGAGTTTTTAATTTTTAGTTGCTTTTCAAACATTTCAATTGCGTTGTAATAATTGTTTTTTTTAAAACCATAGACTGGATCAGTTAAGCTTGTTTTGTTAGTTTCGCAGGCTGTTTATTGCGTCGTTGCAGGAATCTATCACGGATGGCTCGATCGAGTACTTCATGTACTCGATCGAACCCTTTAGCTGCTGATTTCACTCGATCAAACACAAATTCTTCTCGATCGGGTTTTTGCCAAAGATGATCTCTCGATCGAGAGTCATACTTCCTCGTTCGAACTGTTTTAGATGCCCAAGTCACTCGATCGAGTAATCTACTCTCTTGATCGAGTGCTTTTGCTTGGATTAGCTTCCTGTGACGCTGTTCTGGAGCTATTAGCGACCTCCCATGTTGCTGACTGGTTTGGGGAGGTCCATACTTCGTGTACTCTTGTGAGTTTCCCGTTATTTACTCTCTCCTTTTTAGTTTGCATTTCCTTTCCTTATTTTTGGGTACAATGAGGGCATTGTTGATGTGACCATAATTAGCGCTTATTTAGCCCCCGAATTAGCTTTGTTCCCATGCTTTTTAGTGCATATTTGGGTCATTTATTGTCTTTAGTTCTTTGTTTTGCATATTCTTTGAGATTTTGATCCCTTGGTAGGAAAGGAGTAAGAATCTTGCATTTTCATGGCAAAACGAGACTAAATTGATCGAATCCAATGACCAAGCATCAAGGAGAGACAAGATTAGAAGGCCTTTGTACATATTATAGTAGATGAGCAATGTCGAGAAAGGATCCTTGAGTCCCCGAGGAAATCCCCAAGGATTTTATGAAGAAAAGGGAAGAAAAGAAGAAGAAATATTGCTGAGGTACAATCCGAGCGGATTGTCCACAATCCGGCCGTCCTCCACAAGCACAATCCGTGCGTCTTCTGCCAAAGACGCCCGGGTTAGCAGCCACCAGAATCCGCCCGGATTCCCCTGAAGACGCCCGTCTTCCCCTGCCTGAATTCGCCCGTCCCGACCCCAATACGCACGGATTCCAGTACAGCGAATTTCGTCTTCTCCAAGCTACAAAGAAAGAAGCCCTTCTTTCGAAAAATACCGGCTCCTCCCTGCTCAATCTAAAAAGTGTAATTACTAGTTTAACCCTTAGTTAACCCTAATGCATCCCCCTAATTTCCACTATAAATACCCCATTAGTCTTATTAGAAGAGCATGTTCTTCTTATCAATTCTTAGAGTAGTTAATATCAATCAAATCTCTCTTTAGTTTGGTAATCAACAATTAATCAAGTTCTAATACAAGTTTTATTTCCTTAATCTCTCTTTTGTTCATCCTTTATTTTGGGTAATTGAAGATTATTTGGGTTATTATTAGGAGATTGACAACCTCTCAATCAAGCATCAAATACTTCTTTTATCTTTGCTTTATTATTGGAATCATTAGTAGGTATAATCCTCTTAATCCCTTTTTAATTATTGTTAATTACTTTCATTTGTTCATCATGTTTCACTTTGTTGGTATGATTGACAACCTTGCTAGCATGATCAACATGATAATGAGTGAGTAGTCACCTAGCTAGGGTTAATGGGTAATTAGGGGAAACCAACATGGGGAATGATTCATGCTTAAATTAATATGCTTTCATGGTTTATTTGCATGCTTGTTTTGATCTCAACTCATGCACATGTTATGTTTGATGAAATGCGAGCCTATGAATCCTTGCATTTTTTACCCATCACCTATCTTTTCAATGAGACTTGTAAGACATAAACCAACTCGAGTCTCATTAGACCATGCATGTTGTTGAGTAGGGAAGATTAAGCCGACTTGTAGGTGTTGTACAATCTAATCGATTCGGCTCCGGGACCCAAACTCTCCTAGGATTGTAAGATATAACCCAACTCAATCCATCACAACAATAATTGCTTGCTTATAATTTGAGAACATGTTTGTATGATCAAATCCCATGATTCCCCTATGACCCCATGACACCCTAGTGCTTTTTATCAATTGTTTACAACCCTTTTAATTCATCTTGCTTGTTTACTTTCATTGCTATTTAGTTTAGTGACCTTCTACATCAACCCAAATTGTGACACCCCTAAGATACCACTAGTTTCAATAGAAATCTCATCTCAATTCCCGTCCCTTGGGATCCGACCTTTACTTGCCTCTTTACTAATTGTAGAGTTGTTTGTGAAGTTATAAATTGTGTTTTGATTCGGACGTGACCCAACGACAACATCGATTCAATTGTGAACACGAAACGGACCGATCAAAAATGGCGCCGTTGTCGGGGACGGTGTTAGCTTGATTTAGATTTTCTTATATTGTTATTAGTTGTGTCTTTCTTTGCCTTGGGGAAGTAAAACTCCTCAAGGTTTGTTCTAATTGTTTTCGAGTTTTTTGATATTTTGCATGTCTAGAAGGTCACAAGGTGACTTGTTACCTTTTGATCGTGAAATTGAAAGAACTTTGACAACCAATAGAAGACTTGCTAGGAGGAATTTGAGAGGTATTCGTGAGGTTGTAGATATTCAACCAACTATTGAGTTCATCAACCCTTTTGCAAGAGAAGGTGAGGAGAATCCAACACAAAATCAACCACAAAATCAACCCACAATGCCTAAGTTTTCATCACATTCCGTACCCACCGAGGAGAACCTACCCAATGGTACTCCCACACCACAACATCTAACCGGAAATTTTATTGCCAAATCCGCCTTTATCCAATTAGTTGAAAGAAGCCAATTTGGGGGGATGCCTAGTGAAGACCCTCATTCTCATATGGAAACCTTTTGCGACTATTGTGATGCGATTTCTCAAACCGGTGTAACTCAAGACCAAATTCGATGGGTCTTATTTCCTTTTTCTCTAATTGGCACCGCCAAACAATGGTTGAAGAGCCTTGATAAGGCTACTCTCGGAATAGATTCTTGGAAGAAGTTGGCTCTAGCTTTCTACAAAAAGTTCTACCCACCGGAAAAGACTAACATGCTAAGAGCTCAAATTACGGGCTTTAAGCAAAGGGATGAAGAATCTTTGTATGAAGCTTGGGAGCGGTTCAAGGGAATTTGTCGCTCATGTCCTCATCATGGACTTAGCGAATGGTTCTTGGTACAACAATTTTGGAATGGTCTTTATGAAGATTCAAGAAATATCCTTAATATGGGATCGAATGGGATGTTCACCGAGGTTGATGACAACCAAACTTGGAGCAAAATTGAAGAGATGGCAATCCATAACTCACAATATAGTAGACCTCGCAAGGCTACTAGAGGAGGAAAGCACGAAGTGGACGCCGTTACTCAATTAGGTGCTCAACTTAGCTCCCATATCGATACTATCAACTTGAAGTTCGAGAAAGCAATGGCTAGACTTGAAGAAGCCTCAAAATCACCAAAGCATCATGTTAATGCCATGACGGCATCTTCATCAATCCCAAGTGGGATATGTGAGAATTGTGGAACTTTGGGACATGACCAAAGTGAATGTAGGGGAACAAATGAACAAGTAAATGCTTTCCAAGCATACAAGAGTGGTACCCCTTATTCCAACTATTACAATGAAAACACCAAATTCCATCCAAATCTCTCATACAAAAGCCAAAATGTTCAAAACCCTCAAACAACATACACCCCACCTCCCATGAGAAACCAAAATCAAAGACCCTTTTACAATCAAAACCAAGGGTACCAAAATCAAAATCCATACATTCACCAAAATGACCAAGGTTTTGATGTTCAAAAAGCGGTCCTCCAAATGCAAAAGAATCAACAAGAAATTTTCACTCAAATGCAAAAAGATAGTCAAGCAAAGGAAACCACCATCAACAACATCCTAGCTCACACCAAGATGTTGGACACCCAATTGACTCAACTAGCATCTTCAAGCTCACAAAGACAAAAGGGTCAATTACCACCTCAAAGTAATCCCCCAAGACATGAAACGGTTAGTGCCATTCACTTGAGAAGTGGTACAAGGTATGAAGCACCGAAGAAGCAAGTTGAGGATGAAGTTGTGGAAGCTAGTGATAAAGAAGAAATTGTACAAAACTCCAAGGTTGGAGAATCATCAAAAGAAGAAATTTCAAAGAAAAATGAAGACAAGGTCAAGGAGAAGGAGCCCATTGTGATTAGACTTCCTTTTCCAAGTCGTCAAGCGAAGCCCAAATTTGATGACCAACTTGGAAAGTTTATGGAAATTGTGAAGAATTTGGAAGTCTCGATTCCTTTCACGGAATTAATCAATCACGTGCCGGCCTATGCGAGATACATGAAAGACATCCTCACAAAGAAGAAGTCGATCCGGAAACTTGAGACTATCGCCTTCACTAAGGTGAGTAGTGCAATACTTCAAGGGAGTTCACCTCCAAAACTAAAGGATCCGGGAAGCTTCTCAATACCGTGTACCATTGGCGACACCACGATCAACAAAGCCTTATGTGATCTAGGGGCTAGTGTGAGTGTTATGCCATACTCGGTGAGTAAAAGGTTGGGGATGGGAGAGCTTAAATGCACCAATATCACACTCCAAATGGCCGATAGATCGACGAAGACACCATTAGGGATATGTGAAGATGTTCCGCATTTAATTGGGAAGTTTTTCATCCCGGTGGACTTTGTCATTGTTGATATGGAGGAAGATTCCAACATTCCAATCATTCTAGGAAGACCTTTCTTACACACCGCGGGTGCGGTGATTGATGTGAAACATGGTGAGCTCACTCTAGAAGTGGGAGATGAGAGTATAACTTTTAACCTTGACAAGACTATGAGAGCTCCTCGTTTGCATGAACCGTGTTTCATGATTAATCATTATAGCCGGAAGGATGATAGGAAGAAGTCGGAACTCCAATGGAAGAAGAAAATTGAAGATGCTCCATTCAAAGAGCAAGTAAATTGTGACAAGGAGAGCTTGCAAAGCTCATCAAAATCAAGCAAAGATAAAGAGGATGGCCTCATTGGCCAAGACAAAAAATTGGGAGAGTTGTCTCTATCAACTCAAGAGTTCTTTAGTGATCAAGTGGATGAAGTATGTGGTCTTTGGGACGACGAGTTTGAAGGGATTTTTAATCCCTACATTGGTAATGCCATCGATCAAGACCGACAACAAGGGCCAAGGTCTATTGAAGAGCTTTATCACGATAATGAACAAGCTTTTGATTATTTCTTCAAGGTGTTGAGCAACATCAACAACACCTTGGACATGCCCCCTTGACATCTCATCAAGAATGAGAGTTTGGTGGAGTCCTCCCTAAACCACCATTTGTAAATATTTCTAACTCCCTAACTCGCACTTCAATTCTTGTATTGCATTTTTGTCATCTTTGGATATTTTTATACTTTGATCAAGATAATTGTCATGTTTGAGAGAAGTGAGGGAGGGACTAATGATTTCAATTGATGTGTAGTGCTTTAGCTTAGTGTGGGGATAGCAATTGCCTAGGCTATCCATGCCTTAGTAGTGCCCCCACAATGAAGAACACGAGATTTTTTTTTTTTTTTGAAGAATGAAGAATGACAAGGGATATGCATAGTACACGGATAGAACTGAATCCGGGTACAAAGGGGTCGAATCCGCCCGTCTTCAGACAATCCGGGCATATTGTACCAAAGACGCCCGTCCTGAAATGAGCTGAATTTTTGAAAATTTTTGACTGTCAATGAATCCGGGCGTCCTGCATTCAATCCGCCCGTCTAAGAAAATCCGCCCGTCTTGTAAGGAAGACGCCCGTCTTTTTGGCTGAGGAAAACAAGAAAAATCCCTGTGAAGGAATCCGCCCGTCTTCTACATAAGACGCCCGTCCCGTGTTTGCGAATCCGAGCGTCTTTACTGAAAGACGCCCGTCTTTAGGCGAGTTCTTCCCAACCCAGAACAGACCAAATCCGAGCGTCCCGAGCAGAATCCGCCCGTCTTGCCCCTGCAGTTCAAATTTTTCGGGTTTTATAAACACCCTCCCACATTCATTTCTTCATTCCTTCATTCATAACACTACTCATAAACATCAAAACCCTCATCCTCTCCATCACAAAAACAAAATTCCTCAACAACATTCACCAAAATCAAATCAAAACATCCTTTTAACAACAAATCAATCACTCCTTTTTCAATAAAAATCAAAACCAAGCACAAAATCTTCAACCTTTGAGTCGATTTTTGAATTCATAAAGGCAAAGCCTTTCACCTTTAAATCGATTTGGGTACACTACAAATTGAAGATTTTTTCACTCTTTTCTTGGTTAATTCATCAATGGCAAGGACTATGGGAGCAACAAAGGCAACAAAAGCAAAGGCACCAAAGGCAAAGACACTTTCATTAAGGCAAAAGAGTCTTCAAGCAAAGAAAGCATTGGCTATGGTGGTAGCAAACCCAAACTTGGAAGTGCAACAACAACAACAACCTCCCATGGGAGCAACAACATCTACTACTCCGGAAATTGATCAACTTTCGAACTATCCGGAGGTAACTTTCATTTCCAAATCCCATAGGGACACTTTTGCCAAGTTTGCTAGAAAATCATTTCAATCCACCAAGTTTATTTGTGAAGATACCTTAGATAAGTTGGGTGTCCTTGAGCAAACTAGAGTCTTCTTTAAAGCCATGGGGTTGAAGAAATTGTTTGAATCAAAAGAATTGACATACCCCTCCCTTACCTTAGAATTTTTGAGTTCCTTGAAAGTCAACAAAGTTGAGACTAGGGAGAACCTCGAGTTTCGTCTAGCTAATGTTAGTAGATGCATCTCCTTTGCGGAAATGGGTGAAGCTTTGGGTATTAGTGATGAACCGAGTTATTTTAAGAATGTTGGAAAGTATGACCCCGACCCTCTTTGGGAAGCAATTTCCGGAAGGAAATTTGAGGACTTTCATGCGAGTCGTGCTCTTTTAGTCCACCATCCGGGCATAAGAGTATGGCACAAGGTCATAGGAAACACCATCATTGCAAGAAAAGATACCAACCATTTCACCAAACTCGATTTTGTTCTTCTTGAGTCGGCTTTGAACATTGGAAGAGTACACACCAAGCCTTTCAACTCTCTTAGGCTTTTGGTGGAGAGATGGCTAAACATTGATTGTGGGAAGAAAGGCACTACCGTTATTGTGAATGGCGGCCTAGTCACTATCCTAGCTAAATACTTTGATCCTAACTTCAACAAAGATAACAAGTATGAGGCGAAAGAGGGTGGTCATCTTGTTGATATGCATACTATGATACACAAGTACAAGTGGGTTTCTGATCGGTCCGTTTCGTGTTCACAAATAGAAAGATGTGGTCGTTGGGTCACGTCCGAATCAAAATACAATTTATAGCTTCACAAACAACTCTACAATTAGTAAAGAGACAAGTAAAGGTCGGATCCCAAGGGACGGGAATTGAGATGAGATTTCAATTGAAACTAGTGGTGTCTTAGGGGTGTCACAAATTGGGTTGATGTAGAAGATCACTAACTAAAATAGCAAAGTAAATAAACAAGCAAGATGAATAAAAAGGGTTGTAAACAATTGATAAAAAGCACTAGGGTGTCATGGGGTCATAGGGGAATCATGGGAATTGATCATACAAACATGTTCTCAAATTATAAGCAAGCAATTATTGTTGTGATGGATTGAGTTGGGTTATATCTTACAATCCTAGGAAAGTTTGGGTCCCGGAGCCGAATCGATTAGATTGTACAACACCTACAAGTCGACTTAATCTTCCCTAATCAACAACATGCATGGTCTAATGAGACTCGAGTTGGTTTATGTCTTACAAGTCTCATTGAAAAGATAGGTGATGGTGGTAAATGCAAGGATTCATAGGCTTAGCATTTCATCAAACATAACACGTGCATGAGTTGAGATCCAAACAAGCAAGCAAATAAAACATGAAAGCATATTAATTTAAGCATGAATCATTCCCCATGTTGGTTTCCCCTAATCACCCATTAACCCTAGCTAAGAGACTACTCACTCATTATCATGTTGATCATGCTAGCAAGGTTGTCAATCATACCAACAAAATGAAACATGATGAATAAATGAAAGTAATTAACAATAATTAAAAAGGGATTAAGAGAATTATACCTACTAATGATTCCAATAATAAAGCAAAGATAAAAGAAGTACTTGATGCTTGATTGAGAGGTTGTCAATCTCCCAATAATAACCCAAATAATCTTCAATTACCCAAAATAAAAGATGAACAAAAGAGAGATTAAAGAAATAAAACTTGTATTAGAACTTGATTAATTGTTGATTACAAAACTAAAGAGAGATTTTGATTGATATTAACTACTCTAATTATTGATGAGAAGAACATGCTCTTCTAATTAGACTAATGGGGTATTTATAGTGGAAATTAGGAGAATGCATTAGGGTTAACTAAGGGCTAAACTAGTAATTACACTTTTTAGATTGAGCAGGGAGGAGCCGGTATTTTTCGAAGGAAGGGCTTCTTGCTTTGTAACTTAGAGAAGGGGAAATCGCGCTGTAGAGGAATCCGAGCGGATCAGGGTCGGGACGGGCGGATTCTGGCGAAGGAACACGAGCGGATTCAAGAGAATCCGGGCGGATTGTGGTGGCTAAACCCGAGCGTCTTGGTGGAAAACCGCACGGATTGTGCAGGTGGAGGACGGCCGGATTGTGGTCAATCCGCACGGATTGTGCCTCAGCAAGATTTCTTCTTCTTTTCTTCCCTTTTCTTCATAAATTCCTTGGGGATTTCCTTAGGGACTCAAGGATCCTTTCTCAACATTGCTCATTTACTATCATATGTACAAAGGCCTTCTAATCTTGTCTCTCCTTGATGCTTGGTCATTGAATTCGATCAATTTAGTCTCGTTTTGCCATGAAAATGCAAGATTCTTACTCCTTTCCTACCAAGGGATCAAAATCTCAAAGAATATTCAAAACAAAGAACTAAAGATAATAAATGACCCAAATATGCACTAAAAAGCATGGGAATAAGGCTAATTCGGGGGCTAAATATGCGCTAATTATGGTCACATCAAATATCCCCAAACCGAACCTTTGCTCGTCCCGAGTAAAGAGGTGACAAAGACTAGGACCATTATTTAAACTAACCTAATAACATAGCCGATATGAGACAATTAGCGGGTCTTACTCCGCCCCTTCAACTCACAACAAGACAACCATGAGGTAGGATGCCTTCTTGCAAGGCAAGGTGGGTCTTGCCAAAATGGCGACACATCCAAACATTAAGCACACAAAATCACATAATGGATGCATCTACAAAAGGAATAGCCACTTCCTCATCAAGTGGCGGAGGCACTAAAGAGGAATAAATTTAAGAGCATGTAATCCTTCACAAATACTAGTTCAATAAATTACTAAGGCTAAGAGGATGGCACTAAATCACCTCCAAATGGTGTTAAACTAGACTACTTTCGTCCTCAATTTCCAAATGCTTTCGTCAAGAGCGATCAGATGGTGGTGGAATGATGATCCCTATGATGCTAGTAGCATATGACATGACAAGTCTCGAATTCTCTACATAAGTAAAGGTCATGGATCGTCCCAAGCTCGACAAAGTGGCTTGACAAAAAGGCTTTTTGGGAATGAAATGCTCAAATCTTTATACACAACGGGTGGATATGACTAGTATTCAAAATTGACCTCATTCGACTTTCACATTTCAAAAATTTAAGATGGGGTTTGTCCCTTCCGGTCTAGTGTCCTTTGCTGTCGCCAATCGCTTATTAGGCAACCGGTTAACCTCTAGACAATAGCTTTTCGGGGTGATAATCACTCTGTCTCTGGGCGGCCGAATTCACAACCGCGTGGTGGCCCAATTCAATGGATCCCGCTCCAAAGCACATCGAAGTGGTACGCCTCCATCAAAACAATTTAAATTTCTCAACATTCAACAATTCATAACATTTGAGGTTTCCTTGGCATTAAATTACATCCACATGACAAAACTTTAGAAATGAGCACTTCAAACTTATTGATAGAAAATATTTTTGGGTTGCCTTACCACAAGGTCAATCAAGGTCACCTAGACGAGTTAACCAAGTCCACATCGCATCACGGGGTTGGATAGGTGACTCACATGCAAACCCTTGACTAGGCTTTGGGTCATGGGTCAAAAGACACTAGTATGACACTATCTAGGGTGTTTTACAACCATTCTAGTAGGCAAAGTCTTAAGTTGAACAAGTATTTGTAATGGCTTAGTTGCTCTTGTCAAAGTTCCTAATTAGGCACTTTTCAAAACTTTTCTAACATGCAACTACATGCTATGATGCAACTAATATAAACATCCTAATGCAAGTGATTGTACCAACTAATATGACATATAAACTAAATGCAAGTCTTAAGTTCACATTGTTATACCGCATCAATCAAAATAAAGCCACGTAGTCATTAACATAAAGAGGAAAAAGGAGATTGGAAAGATCATACCATGCGGTCTTCAATATCCTCATGTCTCGGAAGTGGCGTAGTCAATCAATGTGAACAAGGATAGAACAAACACAAGACAATTTATACAAAAGGAAATAAACATGTTTTTGGGTTTTCAATTTTCAAATTTTTATGATTTTCGAAATTTTTCAATTTTTTTTTTGGATTTTTTTTTTTGAATAAGAGTTAAATGTTAGAATTCCCATCCCCACACTAATATGGGCATTGTCCTCAATGGCCAAAATGATGGAAATTATGCAAAGATGATGCATGATTTCTATACTAAATGCAATCTATACTAAGCTACACTACATGATGCATGGTGTTTGTTATGACGGAGAGGATAATTTAGATTACCTCCCGTTGTGTATGCATTAACTTCCCCAAACCGAGTGAGACACTATTGCTAATGTCTTAAGGATGGGTGTAGTTCATGCACACACTATGCAATGCATGAAACTAATTTGTCATTTTGGATTTTGAAAGCGGGAACAATAAAATGAGAACACCTCAATGGTACCGAGGTGTGAGTCCTCTATGGTGATAGGACTACTCCATCAATGATCAAGAAAAATATTTAAAACAAAGAGAGAAATAGACAAACCATGAGAGGGTAGGAGCCTCCAAGGCTTGCTAATCTTCCATCATATCATCATCATCATCACTTTCCTCATTAGAAGTGGTCTCACTGCCACCTTCCTCTTCATTTGCTTCTTCACTTTCTTCTTCATCTTGTTCACCATCTTGTTCACCATCTTGCTCACCATCCTCTCCTCCTTCTTCACTTGCTTCTTCACCAATGTTATCATCAACTTCTTCATTACCAACAACCTCATTGTCACCCGAAACGACCCTAGATTCACCCGGAAATAGGACTTCTCTATCCGCCCAACTAGGCAAAGGACATGATGGATCAAGTAGTCCTTGCCTAGCTAAGTGTAGGAGGGGTGGATATTGAGCCAAGTAAGCGTTTTTCCGATCCTCAAAGGCTTGCTTGTGCATTGCTTGCATGAGAAGAGTCACATAATCATTTCTTGCTTCAACCCCCTCGGGCTTGAACTCTTCGTACTCAAAAGGGTAAGGTGGTATGACAATGGAAGAGGAGGGCATTTAAAGTTCACCCTTTTGTTGTTGGATAATATACTCGGCCTCTTTAGAAAGGGGAAGTAGATAATTGGTCCGGTGGACGCTTAGACGACAAATCTTTGAAGGCAAAGTAAACGATTTAGCTTCACTAGTGAGCCATCCATACTTGGTGTCAAGAGGGTTATGGGCAACCCACTTGTACTTGTTTATCATAGTATGCATATCAACAAGATGACCACCCTCCTTTGCTTCATACTTGCTATCCTTGTTGAAGTTAGGATCAAAGTATTTGGCTAGGATAGTGACTAAGCCGCCATTGACAATAACGGTAGTGCCTTTCTTCCCACAATCAATGTTGAGCCATCTATCTACCAAAAGCCTTAAAGAGTTGAAAGGCTTGGTGTGTACTCTCCAATATTCAAAGCCGATTCAAGAAGAATAAAATCAAGTTTGGTGAAATGGTTGGTATCTTTCCTTGCAATAATGGTGTTTCCTATGACCTTGTGCCATACTCTTATGCCCGGATGGTGGACTAAAAGATCACGACTCGCATGAAAGTCCTCAAATTTCCTTCCGGAAATTGCCTCCCAAAGAGGGTCGGGGTCATACTTTCCATAATTCTTGAAATAACTCGGTTCATCACTAAGACCCAAAATTTCACCCAATTCCCTAAAGGAAATGCATCTACTAACATTAGCTAGACGAAACTCGAGATTCTCCCTAGTCTCAACTTTGGTGACTTTCAAAGAACTCAAAAACTCCAAGGTAAGGGAGGGGTATGTCAATTCCTTTGTTTCAAACAATTTCTTCAACCCCATTGCTTTGAAAAAGGCTCTAGTTTGCTCAAGGACACCTAATTTATCTAAGGTATCTTCACAAATAAATTTGGTGGATTGAAGTGATTTCCTAGCAAACTTGGCAAAAGTATCTCTATGGGTTTTGGAAATAAAAGTTACCTCCGGATAATGCAAGAGTTGTTCGATTTCCGGAGTAGATGTTGTTGCTCCCATAGAAGGTTGTTGTTGTTGTTGCACTTCCAAGTTTGGGGTTGCTACCACCATAGCCAATGCTTTCTTTGCTTGAAGAGCCTTTTGCCTTTGTGAAAGTGTCTTTGGTGCCTTTGTTGCCTTTGTTGCTCCCTTAGTCCTTGCCATTGATGAATTAACCAAGAAAAGAATGAAAAATCTTCAATTAGTAGTGTACCCAAATCGATTTAAAGGTGAAAGGCTTTGCCTTTATGAATTCAAAAATCGACTCAAAGGTTGAAGATTTGTGCTTGGTTTTGATTGTTATTGGAAAAGGAGTGATTGATTTGTTGTTAGAAGGATGGTTTGATTTGATTTTGGTGAATGTAGTTGAGGGATTTTGTTTTTGTGATGGAGAGGATGAGGGTTTTGATGTTTTTGAGTAGTGTTATGAATGAATGAATGAATGAATGAATGAAGGTGGGAGGGGTTTTATAAAGACCGAAATTTTCGAACTGCAGGGGCAATCCGTGCGGTTTCTGCTCAAGACGGGCGGATTTTCAGAGACGGGCGGATTGCTGTTTAGGACGCCCGGATTCTCTTACAGTCAAAATTTATTCAAAATTCAGCTCAGAAGGACGTGCGTCTTCTACCCAGTACGCTCGGATTGTCTGAAGACGGGCGGATTCTCCTGCATCCGCTCGGATTCTACCCCTTTGTACCCGGATTCAGTTCCATCCGTGTACAATGCATTTCCCTTACCATTCTTCCATTCTTCTTCATATCTTGTGTTCTTCATTGTGGGGGAATTACTAGGCAAGGATAGCCTAGGCAATTGTCATCCCCACACTAAGGTAAAGCACTACACATCAATTGAAATTGTTAGTCCCTCCCTCACTTCTCTTAAACATGACAATTATCTTGATCAAAGTAAATAAAATAAATCCAAAGATGACAAAAATGCAATACAAGAATTGAAATGCGAGTTAGGGAGTTAGAAATATTTACAAATGGTGGTTTAGGGAGGACTCCACCAAACTCTCATTCTTGATGAGATGTCAAGGGGGCATGTTCAAGGTGTTGTTGATGTTGCTCAACACCTTGAAGAAATAATCAAAAGCATGTTCATTATCGTTATAAAGCTCTTCAATAGACCTTTGCCCTTGTTGTCGTTCTTGATCAATGGCATTACCAATGTAGGGATTAAAAATCCCTTCAAATTCGTCGTCCCAAAGACCACAAACTTCATTAAGTTGATCATTGAAAATCTCTTGATTTGATGGAGACAACTCTCCCAATTTCTTCTCTTGGCCAATGAGGCCATCCTCTTCTTCTTTGCTTGATTTTGATGAGCTTTGCAAGCTCTCCTTGTCAACATTCACTTGCTCTTTGAATGGAGCATCTTCAATTTTCTTCTTCCATTGGAGTTCCGATTTCTTCCTCTCATCCTTTCGGCTATAATGATCAATCATGAAACACGGTTCATGCAAACGAGGAGCTCTCATAGTCTTGTCAAGATTAAAGGTTATGCTTTCATCTCCCACTTCTAGAGTGAGCTCACCATGTTTCACATCGATCACCGCACCCGCGGTGTGTAGGAAAGGTCTTCCTAGAATGATCGGAATGTTGGAATCTTCCTCCATATCAACAATGACAAAGTCCACCGGGATGAAAAACTTCCCAATTCGCACGGGAACATCTTCCCATATCCCTAATGGTGTCTTCGTCGATCTATCGGCCATTTGGAGCGTGATATTGGTGCATTTAAGCTCTCCCATCCCCAACCTTTTACTTACCGAGTACGGCATAACACTCACACTAGCCCCTAGATCACATAAGGCTTTGTTGATCGTTGTGTCGCCAATGGTACACGGTATTGAGAAGCTTCCCGGATCCTTTAGTTTTGGAGGTGAACTCCCTTGAAGTATTGCAATACTCACCTTAGTGAAGGCGATAGGCTCAAGTTTCCGGATCGACTTCTTCTTTGTGAGGATATCTTTCATGTATTTCGCATAGGCCGGCACGTGATTGAATAATTCCGTGAAAGGAATCGAGACTTCCAAATTCTTCACAATTTCCATAAACTTTCCAAGTTGATCATCAAATTTGGGCTTGGCTTGACGACTTGGAAAAGGAAGTCTAATCACAACGGGCTCCTTCTCCTTGACCTTGTCTTCATTTTTCTTTGAACTTTCTTCCTTTGATGATTCTCCATCTTTAAAGTTTTGCACAATTTCTTCCTTATCACTAGCTTTCACAACTTCATCCTCAACTTTCTTCTTCGGTTCTTCATACCTTGTACCACTTCTCAAGTGAATGGCACTAACCGTTTCATGTCTTGGGGGATTACTTTGAGGTGGTAATTGCCCCTTTTGTCTTTGTGAGCTTGAAGATGCTAGTTGAGTCAATTGGGTTTCCAACATCTTGGTGTGAGCTAGGATGTTGTTGATGGTTGTTTCCTTTGCTTGGCTATCTTTTTGCATTCGAGTGAAAAATTCTTGTTGATTCTTTTGCATTTGGAGGACCGCTTTTTGGACATCAAAGCCTTGGTCACTTTGGTGATTGTATGGATTTTGATTTTGGTAACCTTGGTTTTGATTGTAAAAGGGTCTTTGATTTTGGTTTCTCATGGGAGGTGGGGTGTATGTTGTTTGAGGGTTTTGAACATTTTGGCTTTTGTATGAGAGATTTGGATGGAATTTGGTGTTTTCATTGTAATAGTTGGAATAAGGGGTACCGCTCTTGTATGCTTGGAAAGCATTCACTTGTTCATTTGTTCCCCTACATTCACTTTGGTCATGTCCCAAAGTTCCACAATTCTCACATATCCCACTTGGGATTGATGAAGATGCCGTCATGGCATTAACATGATGCTTTGGTGATTTTGAGACTTCTTCAAGTCTAGCCATAGCTTTTTCAAACTTCAAATTGATTGTGTCAATGTGAGCACTAAGTTGAGCACCCAATTGAGTAACGGAGTCCACTTCATGCTTTCCTCCTCTAGTAGCCTTGCGAGGTCTACTATATTGTGAGTTATGGACCGCCATTTCCTCAATCTTGTTCCATGTTTGATTGTCATCAACTTCGGTGAACATTCCATTTGATCCCATGTTGAGAATGTTCCTTGAATCTTCATATAAACCATTCCAAAATTGTTGTACCAAGAACCATTCGCTAAGTCCATGGTGAGGACATGAGCGACAAATTCCCTTGAACCGCTCCCAAGCTTCATACAAAGATTCTTCATCCCATTGCTTAAAACCCGTAATTTGAGCTCTTACCATGTTAGTCTTTTCCGGTGGGTAGAATTTTTTGTAGAAAGCTAGAGCCAACTTCTTCCAAGAATCAATTCCGAGAGTGGCCTTATCAAGGCTCTTCAACCATTGCTTCGCGGTGCCAATTAGAGAAAAAAGAAATAAGACCCATCGAATTTGGTCTTGAGTTACACCGGTTTGAGAAATCGCATCACAATAGTCGCAAAAGGTTTCCATATGAGAATGAGGGTCTTCACTAGGCATCCCCCCAAATTGGCTCCTTTCCACCAATTGGATAAAGGCGGATTTGGCAATAAAATTTTCGGTTAGATGTTGTGGTTGTTGGAAATCTATATCTCATTATATAACATATTCTTATATGTTTCATATTTATTTGGTCATAAAATAAATTCTAGATCTTATGCATGCAAACATCAATAATGTAAGAGAAGAAATCATTTTCTCACCATAATAATTTCGGTCATATTGGGCACCAACAAGATCTCCTTCTTGTTAGTTCTTGAGCTTTCCATTAATGGATGAACATACATGACCTCAAAATAGAAGCCCTCCAATTAGTTGCACCCAAAACCATCCCTTAATCCCACAAACTAATATGTACTAGATATTTACATTGTGGTTTACCTTAAAATTGATTACTAATACTCATATATTACATTAATAATTTTAGTAATCTCTTATGAACAAATTCAATCAAAAATTCATGTTTTGATGAAGGAGAAAGATGAACACGTGAGAGAGAATTTTTGCATGTCTTTCTAATGGTTGAGTGTGTAAAAAAAATAAAAGAACAAAACTCTCATTAAGAGAGCAAGCCACACGGTTTGTGGGTGAGAGGAGGACCAATATATGGTCCTTCACTTTTCTTTTGTTCTTTTCTAAATCTTAGACTTGTGAGACTAGGTGTAGGTTAGGTATCATTAGATTATTTTATCTCATAAAATAATTCACCCACTAACACCCATAACACTCATATTTCAGTCCATCTATATAAAATGGACTACCATTTTATTTTTGTCAATTTGTCATTTGTCACACAATATGTCACATGTAGTATGATACATGTTAGTAATTAATTAAATGCATATTTATCACATAAATCATTTTATAAATTAATTAAATTACATTCAACAAATTGACTAGTGATACTTGATCACAAAAATAAAATGGGTCATATAATTATAATTCACAATATCTTGTAATTATAATCAACCATTCATTCTTATCTTTATTGTTTCTCAAACAATAAACAATTTTAGTAATAAAGCATTTTATTTACTAAAATAAATCTTATTCAATCCCATTAAAATAAGATATCAATATTCTCTCTTACAAATTGAATTGTTCAATTTTAAGGAATTAATTAATCTGTATCGGTATACAATTAATTAACCTTTTCCATTAAGGGAATCGTCCTTTAGGTGTGACCTCAAGGGATCAACTGATCACCACCGTCGCACGACAGTAATGTCAAACTCTAGCCAGCCAATCATTACCGATATGTGTGGACCAGTTGACTATATATATATGCAATGTATCATCCCTTCCGTATTCTTGTAATGAGATTTAATAATGATATTTAAATCATGTGATCGCACCATTGTTGAGGACACATTTCCCAACAATCTCCCACTTGGCCTCGACAAGTGTGCGTCACCAATTCTCTTGTCCTATTACTATCTCCCACTCAATGTAAGGTGTCTTTCGGGTCGTACTTGCAAGTGATCATATCGAGAGTGGTTTCCTCGATCTGGAGAATAACTGATTGACCGGAATTTATCCACCATGGATACCTTCTGAGCGTGCCCACGCATTTCCAGTTCATTACTCCTCGAGTGGCCCTGAGATATTGTTTTAACCCTGACAAGGGGGTGGACAATTCCTATCGCACTTATTCTCTTCGACTAGCCACAGCCATCATAACCCAAAATATGCCCATTTGACCCCATTTACGAAGGTCGTAGTAACACAAATCAAAGTTAATCTGAAACTGTGCCATCTTGGGCGAACAGTCTTTAGTTAAAAGAATCGACTCATTAGAATACTATAGTAGCTCTCGCCACGACCGGGCTATATAAATTTGCCAGAACTCTATAAGCGGTCACTCCCCGACAAAGTGTTCCTAACAGTCTGCCTATGTGATCGACTAGTCATCTCACATGACTCTATGGCACTTGAACTTGCCATCAATCGCATCACACTCTAGTCACTTCGAGACGTCACCTCATACAAGTGACTATGGGCGAATACAATGTTAATCCGTGTTCACTTTAACGGGGTTCAACGTTGTCTCTACAACCCGTTTGGATGTAACAAAGTATAATAAAAGAGTTTTAAAGTAAAACTCGAAAGACAAATGCGATTATCACATATGAATAGTCAATGCCTGGTTACTATTTCATGTTCTATAATCTAATTTGATCTTGTATGTAGTTGTTCATTTCAATTCAATTGAAATGACATGATTCATCATGTTTGGCCTATGAGAAGGCTTTGGTTAGTAGGTTTTATCAATATCTTGTACCTTACTTAACCTTACTACATCCTTGTTTTCCTTTGTAATGTATACATTTGCATTACAAAACTTTCTGAGTACGTGTCGAGATCCAATCAAGACATAGGCCTTCTAGCCTTAGAATAGCTCCCACTGTTTTCACAGTGTGCGGGACTCATTCTCTTGCACATCTCATGATTGCAAGTGTACTCAATTTCCGTTTTAAATATTTCTCATTGTTCTTTATTGCCTAGAACGATTCTAGAAAATCTATTTCTTAAATAACATAGCCACAATGGTATCTTAACCATCCTAATGTGTTTTGATTATGGTTTTGTCGGAAACCATGCGCAACCTCAATTGTCAATTGTCACTTGTGTAACACTCTTACACAAAATTGCATCATAAACAGTTTGCTTTACTTCCTTAATGCTTCTGCAAGCACTTAAGGGTAATATTTATGGCTTACTTGGCAAATATTACTTAAATTCGATTTTGAAAACAATTCATCATACTCAAAGTATATGAAGTGTTATACA
Source organism: Silene latifolia (assembly GCF_048544455.1). Taxonomy (NCBI): domain Eukaryota; kingdom Viridiplantae; phylum Streptophyta; class Magnoliopsida; order Caryophyllales; family Caryophyllaceae; genus Silene; species Silene latifolia. The sequence continues at coordinate 25,846,166 of NC_133532.1, forward strand.
TCATTACTCATTTAATTGATCCGGCAGCGGAAGCAAATGGAATCAATCAAATATGTTCAATTTTATTGAACTTAGTCATAAATCTTATGAACATAAGACTTTCTTATTTGACGCTAATATCATGTGGATTTATCTTCATAAATCCGGATATTAAAGATGTATTACAATACTCCAAAAGTCTTAAATCATTCTTAATGATCAATATGTCATCCACATATCGGACTAATTAAAATTTCCGGAACTCCCACTAAACTCCATGTATAAACACAACTTCTCGACTTATCGAGAAATGTTTTATCACATGATCAAAATGTTGATTCCAACTCATTGATGTCCTACTTAAGATCCTCTCTTAAGTTTCACATTAGTAAAAATATATAAAACTTATGACATGTATTGAATACATTCCTTCTTTTGAAGAAGTGGGTTTTAGATTCACTTGCTGTGCGCATATCCTCATAATGAAACACAATCCCTAAGAAGATCCAAATAGACTTAAGCATTTCAATTAGTGCAAAACCCTTTGCAACTAATCAAGCTTTGAAATCTCTCTTTATTAGTGCAAAACCCTTTGTCACTAATCAAGCCTTTAAATTTTGGATTTTCATGGCTCTAAGCCTTATATTGAGTTGTGACTTAAACACTCTCATGTAAGTTATATGTTTATTACTTTCCAGAAGTAATCAACTCGAATCAAACAATTTCTTTGTAAGTTATAAGCTCTTTACTTTCTTAAAAGTAGCATGAATTTATCATTTTTAACAAGTGACGAATTTAACCTCATAGGTTTTAAGGAAACAACATCTTACACAAAACGTCTCATGTAGCCAAGAAAGACCAGTTTCTTGCGACATAACATTCTTTGTGGCTCTTGAATAATTTCTCCCACTCTGTCTTCTAGAAATAAACTTGTATTTTAGAAGACAGCGTCACGAGCCGCAAACCCGTCGTACCCGTGATAATTGAATAGGGAAAAATGAGCATTTGTTTCTTGTGAAAACTTACAAACATGGTACCCTACTATTTCATATCTCATATGAATCGTTTTAGATTTAGTGGAAAAATAATTTAGACAAAATGATAAAATCCCCAAAAGGATCAAGTAACTCAAAGTAACTTGATCGAAGTCCAAACCATATCGAATAGCGTTTGAATTCTTATCCAATCACACATTATTCCATAATGCGTGCTAAGAGAGATTAACTTGTGATACTATATCACATTTCCTTTGGCTTATATCAAAGTCTTCACTTTGATAATCCCATCACGACTAAATCGTGCTTCTTTGAACTTTTGAACTTCTCCAAAGATTTCTCTATTTACCTTATTAAGTGAACACATTAGTGTCAACCTAAATCGTTGGTAAAAGAAAATGAGCAACCTTTTTTGGATCAATGATTTACAACCTCGATCTCCTTTTCAATCAAAAGGCACGAGATATCTTGCTTTGAATACAAGATACGCATATACCATAAGATCTAATGGTTTCAAGAGTACTCGATAACTCTTTGCGTTAATCATTCCAGAATTTAAGGTTTAATCTTGGGTTACCAATTTGAGTCTTGCATCATCTTCATGATATATCATTCTAGTTTGGTTTAGAATATAATCACCTTGATAATGGGCTAGCCATACATCAAATCGTGGTGTATAGGGTCACAAAAGTGAAACCTCTTTTGTATCTTAACAAGTTTGTATTCTTATTTAGAGTTTATGTACTTAATAGTCATAATTAAGTACAACTATAAATCCAAAACTAGATTGATTACACAAAGACTCTATCTCTCAATTTGATTGTTGCTAGTCGTCATATTCTAATCATCCTATGTATCAAGTACAAATGATGAAAACCACCACCGATTTCTAATATTGACGAAGTAGTACTAGCAAAATTTATGTTTAATCAAATAAACATTTAAAGAAGAAGGTCCCATTAGATGTCCCACAACTAACTTGTTGATTCTTCAATAATTTGGGGTAGTTTCCTTTCTAGTGTCCAATATTTAAGACAGTGGAAACTTTATCGGTCGGAATTGATAGGTTTAGTATCGCTATTCTCAATAACTTTACTTTTAACATTACCTTGTATCAATTCCATTATAATCTTTATTTCTTGAACCTCGTCCTCATCTTAACGGTTTAAGAGAATGCTCCCACTTATTTCAATGAGTCTTTGCTTTGAGAAGCAAAATTGAATTCATGAAGATCACTCTTCATTTGTTCGTTTTAGTCTTAAAACTTTCATTGAAGTGGTTGCGTTATTTTGGTCAATTACGAATTCTTGACAAAACTAATTACCAAAACAATTTATCGCTTCAATGTACTTAATTCATTTAAGTACATGAAAAACAATCCATTGTAAGTAGATGTGTTAATCAAGAATCAAAAACCTGTTTGATAATGAATAACTTTTATCTATACTCTTTACAAGAGATCCTTCCAATGGATAATATGAGGTTTTAGAAGAAAATTCATATTTGTCTTTAGTTACGATGTTTTAATGGAGGTTTGAATCAAAAATCGAAATGATATCGTATATGAATTGTGGTAAAGAAATAGAACAATATGATAACGGAATAATGAAAACAAAACATTCATCGTTATAATAATACTTGTAAACAAGTATAGCATTTACATAGTGACCTCTACCCAACTATGATAAATGATTCCAAGATCCAAATTCATATTAACTTGGGCACGGGGTAGCCGATGAAACCCTTATCAATATAACTCGGTGGATTAACTCTTTAATCGATTCTACTTTTAGAACTCTCGGTCGATAAAATTACTCTAATATTTATCTATAGCCCAAAACACATTCGACAAGGGCACGGGGTAGCCGATGAAACCCTTATCAAAAACTTTTGTTGAGTTCAATCCAAATTTCGAATAAATGTGTCCATGATCCAAACCCATATTAACTTGGGCACGGGGTAGCCGATGAAACCCTTATCAATATGAATTCGGTGGATAGACATTTATCACCCACTTCCCCTACGTAACAAGGTTTGTACCCCGGGGTAGCCGAGTGCACTCTCTCGCGAAATAGGTTTTCATGGTTTCTACTATTTGGTAAGGCTATGTCTCAATTGTTTATTTTAGCGAGAGGTCATGTCAATTTATTATCTATCATGTTTTAAGTGAACTAAAGCGGTGAACTACGATAATTGTAATTGACACGGTCGATAAACTCGATAAAAAGATAATGCATGTTTTAGTTATGGCGATTTAGCGATGCATGCGACATATAAATAAAATGCAAAGCATAAATAAAATAATCCTAGTATGGCCTTCCTAAAATAGAAAAAACTATTTAACTATTACATATTCGGAAACCAACTCCATTGGTCCCTTGATCTTCGGTTGAGGCACGCATCTCGAGGTAACTGTTGGGAAATGTGTCCTCAACAATAGTCCGATCACATGATTTAAATATCATTATTAAATCTCATTTTAAGAATACATGTGGGATGTAATATTTTACAGTCAACTGGTCCACACATATCGGTAATGATTGGCTGACTAGAGTTTGACATTACTGTCGTGCGACGGTGGTGATCAGTTGATCCCCTTAGGTCATACCTATAGGGAAATACTCTTAATTGATTATTTAATTAATCGTATACCGATACGAGTTAATTAAATTGCTTAAAATTGACGGATGATTTTGTGAGTATAGTTTACGTATCTTATTGTAAATATGATTAAATGAGACACGGTCTAAGTAATCGAATTGTTTTATTACTTAGATGAAATCATTGTTTACAGAAACAATTGGAACGGAATGAATAAATTATTATAAATACAGAATGTTGTAATTTATAATTTGGAAACATTTTGGCACGAGTAATTACGAATTACTAGTCAATCTTGTAAATGACATATTTTATGAGTATGTTGATTTTTAATATGTTAAAAATACATTACATTGTGACATGTCATGTAACATGTTACATGTAACAAAATTGACAAATGACAAAATAAAATGGACCATCCATTTTATTATGAAAGTGCCGAAATTAGAGGGAGTGTTGGGTTAATATTGTGTTTTCATATTAGTGGAAAACATAATGATTAAAGACTACCTACTAGCCTTGCAAGCCTAAGCTTTTGAGAAGAGCAAAAACAAAAGGCATTGGGCATACTACCCAATGCTCATTTTCGGCCATCCCACAAGAAAGAGAGAAGAGCTTTTCTCTTTCACATTATTATTCATTCTTTTCACCAACATAATTTTCTAGAGTAAGAAAATGAATAATCTCTACAATATGTGATTTTTCTAGAGAAATAAAATCTCACATATACTCCCTCTTGACCGAGTGATTCAAGAGCTAAAAATACAATTTATTTTGTATCATTTTATAGCAAAACTAATATTATTACTAGATCTAAATAATATTAGTTATTATGAGTATTCCTTGGGTATATGCTTTTGGGAGGGATTCTATACTTGAATCTTGTTCATCCATAAGGAAAGCTCAAGAACTAAGTAAGGTAGGTGACCTTACTAGTGCCCAAGTTGATGTGGATTTGGATCATGGACACATTTATTCGAAATTTGGATTGAACTCAACAAAAGTTTCTGATAAGGGATGTATCGGCCCTACCGTGCCCTTGTCGGATGTGTTTTGGGCTATAGATAATTATTAGAGTAATTTTATCGACCAAGAGTTCTAAAAGTAGAATCGATTAAAGAGTTAATCCACCGAGTTATATTGATAAGGGATGAATCGGCCCTACGGTGCCCAAGTTAATATGAATTTGGATCTTGGAATCATTTATCATAGTTGGGTAGAGGTCACTATGTAAATGCTATACTTGTTTTTCAAGTATTAATAAAACGATAAATGTTAAGTTTTCCAATATTCCGTTATTATATTGTTCTATTTCTTTACCACAATTTATATACGATATCATTTCGATTTTTGATTCAAATCTCCTTAAAACATCGTAACTAAAGACAAATATGAATTTGCTTCTAAAACCTCAAATGAACCATTGATAAGGATCTCTTGTAAAGAGTATAGATTAAAGTTATTCATTATCAAACAGGTTTTTGATTCATGACTAACACTTCTACTTACAATGGATTATGTTTCATATACTTAATTGAATTAAGTACCTTGAAGCGATAAATTATTTTGGTAATTAGTTTTGTCAGAATTCGTAATTGACCAAAATAGCGCAACCACTTTAATGAAAGTTTTAAGACTAAAATGAACAAATGAAGAGAAATCTTCATGAATTCAATTTTGCTTCTCAAAGCAAAGACTCATTGAAATGAGTGGGAGCATTCTCTTAAACGTTAAGATGAGGACGAGGTTCAAGAAGTAAAGATAATAATGGAATTGATACAAGGTAATGTTAAAAGTAAAGTTGTTGAGAATAGCGATACTAAACCTATCAATCCCGACTGATAAAGTTTCCATTGTCTTAAATGTTGGACACGAGAAAGGAAACTACCCCAAATTATTGAAGAATCAACAAGTTAGTTGTGGGACATCTAATGGGACCTTCTTCGTTAAATGTCTATTTGATTAAACATAAATTTTGCTAGTATTAATTCGTCAATATTAGAAACCGGTGGTGGTTTTCATCATTATGTTTGATATATAGGATGATTAGAATATGTTGACTAGCAACAATAATGTCGAGAGATAGAGTAATTGTGTACTCAATCTAGTTTTTGGATTTAAAGTTGTACTTAATTATGACTATTAAGTGCATAAACTCTAAATAAGAATATAAACTTGTTAAGATACGAAAGAGGTTTTCACTTTTTGTGACCCTATACACCACGATTTGATGTATGGCTAGCCCATAATCAAGGTGATTATATTCTAAACCAAACTAGAATGATATATCATGTAGATGATGTAAGATTCAAATTGGTAACCCAAGATTAAACCTTAAATTTTGAAATGATGAACGCAAAGAGTTATCGAGTACTCTTGAAACCATTAGATTGTTAATGGTATATGCGTATCTTGTATTCAAATCAAGATGTCTCGTGCCTTTGGTTGAAAAGGAGATCGAGGTTGTAAATCATCGATCCAAAATAGGTTGATCATTTTCTTTTACCAACGATTTAAGTTGACGCTAATATGTTCACTTAATAAGGTAAATAGAGAAACCTTTGAAGAATTTCAAAGAGTTCAAGGAATCACGATTTAGTCGTGATGGGATTATCAAAGTGAAGACTTTGATATAAGCCAAAGAAAAATGTGGTATAGTATCACAAATTAATCTCTCTTAGCACGCATTATGGAATAATGTGTGATTGGATAAGAATTCAAACGCTATTCGATATGGTTTTGACTTCAATCAAGTTACTATGAGTTACTTGATCATTTTGGGGATTTTATCATTTTTGTCTAAATTATTTTTCCACTAAATCGAATCATATGAGATATGAAAAGGTAAGGGTACCCTGTTTGTAAGTTTTTCACAAGAAACAAATGCTCATTTTTTCCTTTTCAATTATCACGAGTACGACGGGTTTGTGGCTCGTGAAGCTGTCTTTCTAAAATACAAGTTTATTTTTAGAAGACAGAGTGGGAGAAATTATTCAAGAGCCACAAAGAATGCCACAGAGAATGTTATGTCGCAAGAAACTGGTCCTTCTTGGCTACATGAGACGTTTTGTGTAAGACATTGTTTCTTCGAAACCTAGGAGGTTAAATTCGTCACTTGTTAAAAATGATGAACTCATGCTACTTTTAAGAAAGTAAAGAGCTTATAACTTACAAAAGAAATTGTTTGATTCAAGTTGATTACTTCTGGAAAGTAATCAACAAATGACTTACATAAGAGTGTTTAAGTCACAACTCAATACAAGGCTTAGAGCCATGAGAATCCGAAATAAAAGGCTTGATTAGTGACAAAGGGTTTTGCACTAATAAAGAGATATTTCAAAGCAAGATTGGTTGCAAAGGGTTTTGCACTAATTGAAATGCTTAAGTCTATTTGGATCTTCTTAGGGATTGTGTTTCATTATGAGGTTATGAAATACGTAGCAAGTGAATCTAAAACCCACTTCTTCAAAAGAAGGAATGTATTCAATACATGTCATGAGTTTTATAGATTCTTACAATCCTAAGATAATGTGAAACTTAAGAGAGAATCTTAAGTAGGACATCAATGAGTTGGAGTCAACATTTTGATCATGTGATAAAACTTTTCTCGATAAGTCGAGAAGTTGTGTTTATACATGGAGTTTAGTGGGAGTTACGGGAGTTTTAATTAGTCTTATATGTGGATGACATATTGATCATTGCGAATGATATAAGACTTTTGGAGTATTATAATACATCTTTATTATCCGGATTTATGAAGATAAATCCACATGATATTAGCGTCAATAAGAAGTCTTATGTTGATAAGATTCATGACTAGTTCAATTAATTTGAACATATTTGATTGATTCCATTTGCTTCCGCTGCCGGATCAATTAAATGAGTAATGATGTATAACACTTCATATACTTTGAGTATGATGAATTGTTTTCAAAATCGAATTTAAGTAATCTTTACCTAGTAAGCTATAAAGATTACCCTTAAGTGCTTGCAGAAGCATTAAGGCTATGATGCAAAGTGTTTATGATGCAATTTTGTGTAAGAGTGTTACACAAGTGACAATTGACAATTGAGATTGCGCATGGTTTCCGACAAAACCATAATCAAAACACATTAGGATGGTTAAGATACCATTGTGGCTATGTTAATTAAGAAGTAGATTTTCTAGAATCGTTCTAGGCAATAAAGAACAATGAGAGATATTTATAACGGAAATTGAGTACACTTGCAATCATGAGCTGTGCAAGAAGGATGAGTCCCGCACACTGTGGAAACAGTGGGAGCTTTTCTTACGCTAGAGGGCCTATGTCTTGATTGGATCTCGACACGTACTCAGAAAGTTTTGTAATGCAAATGTATACATTACAAAGGAAAACGAGTATGTAGTAGGGTTAAGTAAGGTACAAGAAATCGATAAAACCTACTAACCAAAGCCTTCTCATAGGCTTAACATGATGAGTCATGTCATTTCAATTGAATTGAAATGAACAACTACATACAAGATCAAATTAGATTATAGAATATGAAATAGTAATCAGGCATTGACTATTCATATGTGATAATCGCATTTGTCGTTCGAGTTTTTCTTTAAAAACTCCTTTTATACTTTGTTACATCCAAACGGGTTGTAGTGACAATTGAACCCCGTTAAAGTGAACACGGATTAACATTGTATTCGCCCATAGTCACTTGTATGAGGTGACGTCTCGAAGTGACTAGAGTGTGATGCGATTGATGGCAAGTTCAAGTGCCATAGAGTCATGTGAGATGACTAGTCGATCACATAGGCAGACCGTTAGGAACACCTTGTCGGGCCTTATGACCGCTTATAGAGTTCTGGCAATTTATATAGCCTGGTCGTGGCGAGAGCTACTATAGTATTCTAATGAGTCGATTCTTTTGACTAAAGACTGTTCGCCTAAGATGGCACAGTTTCAGATTAACTTTGATTTGTGTTACTACGACCTTCGTAAATGGGGTCAAATGGGCATATTTTGGGTTATGATGGCTGTGGCCAGTCGAAGGGAATGAGTGCGATAGGAATTGTCCATCCCCTTGTTAGGGTTAAAACAATATCTTAGGGCCACTCGAGGAGTAATGAACTGGAAATGCGTGGCCACGCTCGGAAGGTATCTAGAGTGGATAAATCCTGTCAAACAGTTATTCTCCAGATCGAGGAAACCACTCTCGATATGATCACTTGCAAGTACGACCTGAAAGACACCTTGCATTGAGTGGGAGATAGTAATAGGACAAGAGAATTGGTGACGCACACTTGTCGAGGACAAGTGGGAGATTGTTGGGAAATGTGTCCTCAACAATAGTGCGATCACATGATTTAAATATCATTATTAAATCTCATTTTAAGAATACATGTGGGATGTAATATTTTACAGTCAACTGGTCCACACATATCGGTAATGATTGGCTGACTAGAGTTTGACATTACTGTCGTGCGACGGTGGTGATCAGTTGATCCCCTTAGGTCATACCTATAGGGAAATACTCTTAATTGATTATTTAATTAATCGTATACCGATACGAGTTAATTAAATTGCTTAAAATTGACGGATGATTTTGTGAGTATAATTTACGTATCTTATTGTAAATATGATTAAATGAGACACGGTCTAAGTAATCGAATTGTTTTATTACTTAGATGAAATCATTGTTTACAGAAACAATTGGAACGGAATGAATAAATTATTATAAATACAGAATGTTGTAATTTATAATTTGGAAACATTTTGGCACGAGTAATTACGAATTACTAGTCAATCTTGTAAATGACATATTTTATGAGTATGTTGATTTTTAATATGTTAAAAATACATTACATTGTGACATGTCATGTAACATGTTACATGTAACAAAATTGACAAATGACAAAATAAAATGGACCATCCATTTTATTATGAAAGTGCCGAAATTAGAGGGAGTGTTGGGTTAATATTGTGTTTTCATATTAGTGGAAAACATAATGATTAAAGACTACCTACTAGCCTTGCAAGCCTAAGCTTTTGGGAAGAGCAAAAACAAAAGGCATTGGGCATACTACCCAATGCTCATTTTCGGCCATCCCACAAGAAAGAGAGAAGAGCTTTTCTCTTTCACATTATTATTCATTCTTTTCACCAACATAATTTTCTAGAGTAAGAAAATGAATAATCTCTACAATATGTGATTTTTCTAGAGAAATAAAATCTCACATATACTCCCTCTTGACCGAGTGATTCAAGAGCTAAAAATACAATTTATTTTGTATCATTTAATAGCAAAACTAATATTATTACTAGATCTAAATAATATTAGTTATTATGAGTATTCCTTGGGTATATGCTTTTGGGAGGGATTCTATACTTGAATCTTGTTCATCCATAAGGAAAGCTCAAGAACTAAGTAAGGTAGGTGACCTTACTAGTGCCCAAATATCCGAAAATCACATGGTGAGAAATAGATTTTTCCATCTCTTTAATTAATGTTTGCATGCATAAGATCACTTATTAATTTTATGACAAATTAAATTAAAACATATATGAGTATGTTAGTATATAAAGATCTACAATTCCTTCAGTAACACCGTCTTTATGTATCACCTTCTTGAAGAAATCCGTCTTTATGGAACTCCGGAATAAATAAATTACATAATAAATTACATAATTTCCTATTATACATTTGTAATTAAAATAAAATAAATCTATTAAATTAAAAAACGGTGATACGAGATCACAATAAATTACAACCGAATCGATATTCCCATACATTTCGGGTAATACCAATTAAAAACTAAGGCCATACTAAGTAAAATTACATAATTCAAAATTACATAAAATAAAATTATGACAATCATAAATAAAATGAAGCATTATAATATGTATGAACATGCCCAATTTTATGCTAAATCGCCTTTAAGGAGCCAATATCGTATATTACACGGTTGTTACGGATTTGCGTGATTCAACGTTTTATAATCACAAAAATTACATAAATTCATATTTATGCACAAGTTAATTACCCTAACCTCTTAGGACTCAAAATAAGTCTTAACTAATTACTTGACTATAATTAACTCATATTTCTTAAAATTGTTCATTAATGGACTTAAAAAAAATAAAATGCTATAAACTTCAAATAAATCACAAAATTTCAAATAAATTTGAAATTTAAAACTTTTGAACATTCTGGAAAAATACCATGACACTCATAAAATTTCAAATAAATTTGAAATTTAAAACTTTTGAACATTCTGGAAATTTAAAACTTTTCTTACTCTAGTGAATAAATTGCTAAACTTCAAATAAATCACAAAATTTCAAATAAATTTGAAATTTAAAACTTTTGAACATTCTGGAAAAATACCATGACACTCATAATGTTCAAAAACTTAGGTTAAAAATTTCGAAAGTTATCGGGAAAAACAATGTTGCGGTTTATCGGATTTATCAATAAAAATCATAAAAACATGAGAAAAATTATATTCATCAACTTTTCAATTTTAGATCTAAAAAAGATAATAAAATGCAACATGTGACGTTTTTCCTTAGTCATGGAGTATGTTTTAGCAATTTATTCACTAATTAAGTCACTATTTATGCTATTTTTCATCAAAAATCCATAAATCATGCATAAAGACTTCATTATAGCCAATTATTTTACACACATCTTGTAAAATTGCATGGGACAACATACTAAATTTCTATGACCAGATTCGAAATATTTCTCATATTAACCTATTTTTCACTTAAATTCGATTTTTATCATGAAAAATCCATTTTTGGAGCATAAGAACTCATAAAATTATGAAAATTTCCAGATCAACTAAAAACAATATATGTGAAAACATATCCAAAAACCACTGGAAAATTCGAAGTTTAGCTAATTTTCGTCCAAAAATGACATTTTTATCATAAAAATCACATTTTAATGCCAATATTATATAAAATGAACAATAAAATCCATAAATTAACCAAAATATCCCAAATACATTTTAGGATCAGAAACTTTAACATGCAAAAATTATTTTCGTGATATATCATAATAACACAAATTTACAAGTTTTATTTGTTAATCGTATAACTCGGAAAAACTATAACCGATTTGCATGCAAACAACCTTGTGCTCATGATACCGCTTGTTGGAAATCTATATCTCATTATATAACATATTCTTATATGTTTCATATTTATTTGGTCATAAAATAAATTCTAGATCTTATGCATGCAAACATCAATAAGGTAAGAGAAGAAATCATTTTCTCACCATAATAATTTCGGTCATATTGGGCACCAACAAGATCTCCTTCTTGTTAGTTCTTGAGCTTTCCATTAATGGATGAACATACATGACCTCAAAATAGAAGCCCTCAAATTAGTTGCACCCAAAACTATCCCTTAATCCCACAAACTAATATGTACTAGATATTTACATTGTGGTTTACCTTAAAATTGATTACTAATACTCATATATTACATTAATAATTTTAGTAATCTCTTATGAACAAATTCAATCAAAAATTCATGTTTTGATGAAGGAGAAAGATGAACATGTGAGAGAGAATTTTTGCATGTCTTTCTAATGGTTGAGTGTGTAAAAAAAATAAAAGAACAAAACTCTCATTAAGAGAGCAAGCCACACGGTTTGTGGGTGAGAGGAGGACCAATATATGGTCCTTCACTTTTCTTTTGTTCTTTTCTAAATCTTAGACTTGTAAGACTAGGTGTAGGTTAGGTATCATTAGATTATTTTATCTCATAAAATAATTCACCCACTAACACCCATAACACTCATATTTCGGTCCATCTATATAAAATGGACTACCATTTTATTTTTGTCAATTTGTCATTTGTCACACAATATGTCACATGTAGTATGATACATGTTACTAATTAGTTAAATGCATATTTATCACATAAATATCATTTTATAAATTAATTAAATTACATTCAACAAATTGACTAGTGATACTTGATCACAAAAATAAAATGGGTCATATAATTATAATTCACAATATCTTGTAATTATAATCAACCATTCATTCTTATCTTTATTGTTTCTCAAACAATAAACAATTTTAGTAATAAAGCATTTTATTTACTAAAATAAATCTTATTCAATCCCATTAAAATAAGATATCAATATTCTCTCTTACAAATTGAATTGTTCAATTTTAAGGAATTAATTAATCTGTATCGGTATACAATTAATTAACCTTTTCAATTAAGGGAATCGTCCTTTAGGTGTGACCTCAAGGGATCAACTGATCACCACCGTCGCACGACAGTAATGTCAAACTCTAGCCAGCCAATCATTACCGATATGTGTGGACCAGTTGACTATATATATATATATGTAATGTATCATCCCTTCCGTATTCTTGTAATGAGATTTAATAATGATATTTAAATCTTGTGATCGCACCATTGTTGAGGACACATTTCCCAACAGTGGTGTGGGAGTACCATTGGGTAGGTTCTCCTCGGTGGGCACGGAATGTGATGAAAACTTTGGCATTGTAGGTTGATTTTGGGGGGTATTGTGTAATGGGTTCTCCTCACCTTCTCTTGCAAAAGGGTTGATGAACTCAATAGTTGGTTGAACAACCTCACTAATACCTCTCAAATTCCTCCTAGCAAGTCTCCTATTGTTTGTTAAGGTTCTTTCAATTTCACGATCAAAAGGTAACAAATCACCTTGTGATCTTCTAGACATGCAAAATATCAAACAACTTGAAAACAATTAGAACAAACCTTAAGGAGTTTTACTTCCCCAAGGCAAAGAAAAGACACAACTAGTAACAATATAAAGAAATCTAAATCAAGCTAACACCGTCCACGGCAACGGCGCCATTTTTGATCGGTCTGTTTCGTGTTCACAAATAGAAAGATGTGGTCGTTGGGTCACGTCCGAATCAAAACACAATTTATAGCTTCACAAACAACTCTACAACTAGTAAAGAGGCAAGTAAAGGTCGGATCCCAAGGGACGGGAATTGAGATGAGATTTCAATTGAAACTAGTGGTGTCTTAGGGGTGTCACAAATTGGGTTGATGTAGAAGATCACTAACTAAAATAGCAATGTAAATAAACAAGCAAGATGAATAAAAAAGGTTGTAAACAATTGATAAAAAGCACTAGGGTGTCATGGGGTCATAGGGGAATCATGGGAATTGATCATACAAACATGTTCTCAAATTATAAGTAAGCAATTATTGTTGTGATGGATTGAGTTGGGTTATATCTTACAATCCTAGAAAAATTTGGGTCCCGGAGCCGAATCGATTAGATTGTACAACACCTACAAGTCGACTTAATCTTCCCTACTCAACAACATGCATGGTCTAATGAGACTCGAGTTGGTTTATGTCTTACAAGTCTCATTGAAAAGATAGGTGATGGTGGTAAATGCAAGGATTCATAGGCTTAGCATTTCATCAAACATAACATGTGCATGAGTTGAGATCAAAACAAGCAAGCAAATAAAACATGAAAGCATATTAATTTAAGCATGAATCATTCCCCATGTTGGTTTCCCCTAATCACCCATTAACCCTAGCTAAGAGACTACTCACTCATTATCATGTTGATCATGCTAGCAAGTTTGTCAATCATACCAACAAAATGAAACATGATGAATAAATGAAAGTAATTAACAATAATTAAAAAGGGATTAAGAGAATTATACCTACTAATGATTCCAATAATAAAGCAAAGATAAAAGAAGTACTTGATGCTTGATTGAGAGGTTGTCAATCTCCCAATAATAACCCAAATAATCTTCAATTACCCAAAATAAAAGATGAACAAAAGAGAGATTAAGGAAATAAAACTTGTATTAGAACTTGATTAATTGTTGATTACAAAACTAAAGAGAGATTTAGATTGATATTAACTACTCTAATTATTATTGATGAGAAGAACATGCTCTTCTAATTAGACTAATGGGGTATTTATAGTGGAAATTAGGAGGATGCATTAGGGTTAACTAAGGGCTAAACTAGTAATTACACTTTTTAGATTGAGGAGGGAGGAGCCGGTATTTTTCGAAGGAAGGGCTTCTTGCTTTGTAACTTGGAGAAGGGGAAATCGCGCTGTAGAGGAATCCGAGCGGATCAGGGTCGGGACGGGCGGATTCTGGCGAAGGAACACGAGCGGATTCAAGAGAATCCGGGCGGATTGTGGTGGCTAAACCCGAGCGTCTTGGTCGAAAACCGCACGGATTGTGCAGGTGGAGGACGGCCGGATTGTGGTCAATCCGCACGGATTGTGCCTCAGCAAGATTTCTTCTTCTTTTCTTCCCTTTTCTTCATAAATTCCTTGGGGATTTCCTTGGGGACTCAAGGATCCTTTCTCAACATTGCTCATTTACTATCATATGTACAAAGGCCTTCTAATCTTGTCTCTCCTTGATGCTTGGTCATTGAATTCGATCAATTTAGTCTCGTTTTGCCATGAAAATGCAAGATTCTTACTCCTTTCCTACCAAGGGATCAAAATCTCAAAGAATATGCAAAACAAAGAACTAAAGATAATAAATGACCCAAATATGCACTAAAAAGCATGGGAACAAGGCTAATTCGTGGGCTAAATATGCGCTAATTATGGTCACATCAGTTGCCCATAACCCTCTTGACACCAAGTATGGATGGCTCACTAGTGAGGCTAGATCGTTTACTTTGCCTTCGAAGATTTGTCAATTAAGCGTCCACCGGACCAATTATCTACTTCCCCTTTCAAAAGAGGCCGAGTACATTATCCGACAACAAAAGGGTGAACTTGAAGTACCCTCCTCTTCCATTGTCACACCACCCTACCCTTTCGAGTACCAAGAGTTCAAGCCCGATGGCGTCGAAGCAAGAAATGATTATTTGACTCTTCTCATGCAAGCAATGCACAAGCAAGCCTTTGAAGATCGGAAACATGCTTACTTGGCTCAATATCCACCCCTCCTACACTTAGCTAGGCAAGGACTACTTGATCCTTCATGTCCTTTGCCTAGTTGGGCGGATAGAGAACTCCTTTTTCCGAGTGCATCTAGGGTTGTTCCGGGTGATAATGAGGTTGTCGGTAATGAAGAGGTTGATGATAACATTGATGAGGAAGCTAGTGAAGAAGGAGAAGAGGATGATGAGCAAGGTGAAGAGCAAGGTGAAGAAGAAGGTGTAGAAGCAA
Source organism: Silene latifolia (assembly GCF_048544455.1). NCBI lineage: Eukaryota > Viridiplantae > Streptophyta > Magnoliopsida > Caryophyllales > Caryophyllaceae > Silene > Silene latifolia. The sequence continues at coordinate 25,861,909 of NC_133532.1, forward strand.
GTGAAAAAGGAAGTGGCAATGAGACCACTTCTAATGAGGAAGATGATGATAGTGATGATATGATGGAAGATTAGCAAGCTTGGAGGCTCCTACCCTCTCAAGGTTTGTCTATTTCTCTCTTTGTTTTAATTATTTTTCTTGATCATTTGTTGGAGTAGTCCTAGCACCATAGAGGACTCACACCTCGGTACCATTGAGGTGTTCTCATTTTATTGTTCCCACTTTCAAAATCCAAAATGACAAATTAGTTTCATGCATTGCATAGTGTATGCATGAACTACACCCATCCTTAGGACATTAGCAATAGTGTCTAATTCGGTTTGGGGAAGTCAATGCATACACAACGGGAGGTAATCTAAATTATCCTCTCCGTCATAAACAAAAACCATGCATCATGTAGTATAGATTAGTGTAGATTGCATTTAGTGTAGAAATCATGCATCATATTTGCATAATTTCCCATCATTTTGGCCATTGAGGACAATGCCCATATTAGTGTGGGGATGGAGAATTCTAACTTAACTTTTATTTAAAAATCCAAAAAAATTGAAAAATTTCGAAAATCCATAAAATTTGAAAATTGAAAAGCCAAAAACATGTTTATTTCCTTTGTAGTGTAGTCATGTTTATATTATTGTATATATTGTGTTTGTTCTATCCTTGTTCACATTGATCGACTACGCCACATCCGAGACATGAGGATATTGAAGACTGCATGGTATGATCTTTCCAATCTCCTTTTTCCTCTTTATGTTAATGACTATGTGGCTTTATTTTGATTGATGCGGTATAACAATGTGAATTTAGGACTTGCATTTAGTTTATATGTCATATTAGTTGGTAGAATCACTTGCATTAGGATGTTTATAATAGTTGCATCATAGTATGTAGTTGCATTTAGATAAAATGTTTTGAAAAGTGCCTAATTAGGAACTTTGACAAGAACAACTAAGCCATTACAAATACTTTTTCAACTTAAGACTTTGCCTACTAGAATGGTTCTAAAACACCCCAGATAGTGTCATACTAGTGTCTTTTGACCCATGACCCAAAGCCTAGTCAAGGGTTTGCATGTGAGTCACCTATCCAACCCCGTGATGCGATGTGGACTTGGTTAACTTGTCTAGGTTACCTTGATTGACCTTGTGGTAAGGCAACCCAAAAATACTTTCTATCAATAAGCTTGAAGTGCTCATTTCAAAGAATTTTGTCATGTGGAAGTAATTTAATGCCAAGGAAACCTCAAATGTTATGAAATGTTGAAATTTTGAGAATTAATCGTTTTGATGGAGGCGTACCACTTCGTTGTGCTTTGGAGCGGGATCCATTGAATTGGGCCCCCACACGGTTGTGAATTCGGCCGCCCAGAGACAGAGTGACTATCACCCCGAAAAGCTATTGTCTAGAGGTTAACCGGTTGCCTAATAAGCGATTGGCGAAAGCAAAGGACACTAGCCCGGAAGGGACAAACCCCATCTTAAATTTTTGAAAAATGAAAGTCGAATGAGGTCAATTTTTGAATACTAGTCATATCCACCCTTTTGTTTATAACGTTTTGAGCATTTCATTCCCAAAAAGCCTTTTGTCAAGCCACTTTGTCGAGCTTGGGACGATCCATGACCTTTACTTTTGTAGAGAATTCGAGACTTGTCACGTCATATGCTACTAGCATCATAGGGAACATCATTCCACCACCATCCGATCGCTCTTGACGAAAGCATTTGGAAATTGAGGACGAAAGTAGTCTAGTTTAACACCATTTGGAGGTGATTTAGTGCCATCCTCTTAGCCTTAGTAATTTGTTAAACTAGTATTTGTGAAGGATTACATGCTCTTAAATTTGTTCCTTTTTAGTTGCCTCCGCCACTGGATGAGGAAGTGGCTATTCCTTTTGTAGATGCATCCATTATTTGATTTTGTGTGCTTTAATGTTTGGATGTGTCGCCATTTTGGCAAGACCCACCTTGCCTTGCAAGAAGGCATCCTACCTCATGGTTGTCTTGTTGTGAGTTGAAGGGGCGGAGTGAGACCCGCTAATTGTCTCATATCGGCTATGTTATTAGGTTAGTTTAAATAATGGTCCTAGTCTTTGTCACCTCTTTACTCGGGACGAGCAAAGGTTCGGTTTGGGGATATTTGATGTGACCATAATTAGCGCATATTTAGCCCCCGAATTAGCCTTGTTCCCATGCTTTTTAGTGCATATTTGGGTCATTTATTGTCTTTAGTTCTTTGTTTTGCATATTCTTGAGATTTTGATCCCTTGGTAGGAAAGGAGTAAGAATCTTGCATTTTCATGGCAAAACGAGACTAAATTGATCGAATCCAATGACCAAGCATCAAGGAGAGACAAGATTAGAAGGCCTTTGTAGATATTATAGTAGATGAGCAATGTCGAGAAAGGATCCTTGAGTCCCCGAGGAAATCCCCAAGGATTTTATGAAGAAAAGGGAAGAAAAGAAGAAGAAATATTGCTGAGGTACAATCCGAGCGGATTGTCCACAATCCGCCGTCCTCCACAAGCACAATCCGTGCGTCTTCGCCAAAGACGCTGGGTTAGCAGCCACAGAATCCGCCCGGATTCCCCGAAGACGCCCGTCTTCCCCGCTCGAATCCGCCCGTCCCGACCCCAATACGCACGGATTCAAAGACATGCACGAATTTCGTCTTCTCCAAGCTACAAAGAAAGAAGCCCTTCCTTCGAAAAATACCGGCTCCTCCCTGCTCAATCTAAAAAGTGTAATTACTAGTTTAGCCCTTAGTTAACCCTAATGCATCCCCTAATTTCCACTATAAATACCCCATTAGTCTAATTAGAAGAGCATGTGCTTCTTATCAATTCTTAGAGTAGTTAATATCAATCAAATCTCTCTTTAGTTTGGTAATCAACAATTAATCAAGTTCTAATACAAGTTTTATTTCCTTAATCTCTCTTTTGTTCATCCTTTATTTTGGGTAATTGAAGATTATTTGGGTTATTATTGGGAGATTGACAACCTCTCAATCAAGCATCAAGTACTTCTATTATCTTTGCTTTATTATTGGAATCATTAGTAGGTTTAATCCTCTTAATCCCTTTTTAATTATTGTTAATTACTTTCATTTGTTCATCATGTTTCACTTTGTTGGTATGATTGACAACCTTGCTAGCATGATCAACATGATAATGAGTGAGTAGTCACCTAGCTAGGGTTAATGGGTAATTAGGGGAAACCAACATGGGGAATGATTCATGCTTAAATTAATATGCTTTCATGGTTTATTTGCTTGCTTGTTTTGATCTCAACTCATGCACATGTTATGTTTGATGAAATGCGAGCCTATGAATCCTTGCATTTTTTACCCATCACCTATCTTTTCAATGAGACTTGTAAGACATAAACCAACTCGAGTCTCATTAGACCATGCATGTTGTTGAGTAGGGAAGATTAAGTCGACTTGTAGGTGTTGTACAATCTAATCGATTCGGCTCCGGGACCCAAACTCTCCTAGGATTGTAAGATATAACCCAACTCAATCCATCACAACAATAATTGCTTGCTTATAATTTGAGAACATGTTTGTACGATCAAATCCCATGATTCCCCTATGACCCCATGACACCATAGTGCTTTTTATCAATTGTTTACAACCCTTTTAATTCATCTTGCTTGTTTACTTTCATTGCTATTTAGTTTAGTGACCTTCTACATCAACCCAAATTGTGACACCCCTAAGACACCACTAGTTTCAATAGAAATCTCATCTCAATTCCCGTCCCTTGGGATCCGACCTTTACTTGCCTCTTTACTAATTGTAGAGTTGTTTGTGAAGTTATAAATTGTGTTTTGATTCGGACGTGACCCAACGACAACATCTATTCAATTGTGAACACGAAATGGACCGATCAATTGTACGGTTTGGTTTGGGGAGGTTATGCGTCCATATCTGTGTCTGCATGTTGTTTTTACTGCACTTATGTTGTCACGTTTAATTTCGGTTTGCATTGTTGTTTATTTTCATAAAATCAAAAATCCCATATAAAATTAAAAAATTTCAAAAATTCAAAAATTTCACGTTTATTTTAGCATATAGGTTGAGTCGGAACTGTAGATTTCGATGATAAAACTGCACTGCAATTGTCTTTTTGCTTAAGCCTTGCATAGATTAATATTCTTTTAGCATTGTCTTACTGCATAATCTACGAGTTAATGTTTAAATTTAGCTGAACGAATAGACTTGACCTAAAATTTTGGCAAGCTACTTATAATTTCTGAGGTTTTAGAGCCAATAAACTGGTGTCATTCATGACCAGTTTCATGTAGGATTGTGAGTAGTTACTCCTTGCATAACATGTATCATCAATTTGCACGTTTATGAAATTCAATTGCTTTTTGCCTACATACATTCGGTTTAGTGGTTGGTGTCACATGCAGGGAGGTGCTTACATTCCCTTTTCTTTCATTTCTACCCATTTAACTCCACATGAGCCAAATTTGCCTTTTTGACCCTTTACTACATCCAAATTTAGCCTGCCTTGTCAAGCTAGTTTAGTGTATGTTTTTGCGGTATATAATTTATCGTGTCAAGTTTGGTTTGTATTATATTGAATTGGAGTTAGTAGAAAGGAAAGAAGGAGGATGAGATGAAAAAAAAGAATTGAAAAATGAAAAAAAAAAACAGAAAAAGAAAAAAAAGAAGAAAAGAAACCGAAAAAAAGAAGGAACGAAAAAATTTGAAAAAAATGGAGAAATGTTTGTTGACGGTTTCACTCCTATGTTTTATTTATATCTATTGAGGAGTATGTTCAGTTCGGTTTGGTGCCAAATGAAGGGCATGCGCTTAATTCAATAATTGAGTGAGAATCGGATATTGTTATATGGTTCTGTTTAGGTACCAGCTTGGCCGCCTATACCTCCACATTCCCATAAATGTTTTGCCTTTTCTTACCCATTTTCTTACTTTACCATATTTTTGTAAGCCCTCGGCTATGACAGGACCTTGTTTGGTTGGAATGTATGTACGGTAGTTAGATTTGTCTATCATATTAGTTGCATGCATGTTTATGTGGGCCGTAGTTTAGGTGAGCGACTATTTTATTTCTCTCTTACATTCATATGCTTACCCTTTGCTTCATGAGAGAAGAGTGACCCGTGAGAATCCAATTTTAAAGGTCTTGCAAGGTCGAAGGTTCAGCTTTATCATAAACATCCTACAACTCGTTTGCATTTGACTGTTTTGCTATAAGTGTTAGTTTGCTTGCATTAAATTGGTTTAAGTGGGCATTTGTAGCTAGCTCTGAGCTTTATTTTCCGTTCCATTAGTTTGCATTAAGTTTACTCGAGGACGAGTAAAGGTTTGGTTTGGGGAGATTTGATACGTGCATTTTATATAGTCTTTTTATGCCTCTTTATGCACGTATTTCTATGCTATCCTCGTAGTTTTATGCTACGAAATGCCCCGAATATGCTACTTTGGTTTATTTTGTCTTATTTGCAGGAATGGACCTGAAAGTGGTGGAATTGAACCTTTTATCGTCCGTTTTGCATGCATTTGGAGGATGAGTAGATTTGGAGCGGAAATACTGCTGTTACGGGATGCGTGAAGTCATTTCGGAAGCTAAATAAACAAGTCAAGGCTGAAACCAACGAACAAGTAGCTGGCTGAGTCAAAGTCACTCGATCGAGAGCTTTATTGGTCGATCGAGTGCTTTTGGATGGAAGAAGACCTCGATCGAGTACTATATTTACTCGATCGAAATGCTGATTATAGGGTTTTCTCGATCGAGTGGTTTTTCTACTCGATCGAGAGGTTTGGGCTTGTTTCTGTTCGATCGAGAAGTTTAAAATGGCTCGATCGAGTGGTTTTTTAATGGGCTCGGGCTTTTTCAGTTTTTATTTCGTTTTAGGTCAAATAAATCGTCTTTCCTATAAATAGGAAAGACGACAGAATGTTTAGATACGACTTATCATCTTGGACACTGTTACTTGCCTGTTTTTCTCTATTCTATTTCCGGATTTACTTTGTAACTTTCTCTTTCCCTTTACTCTCTCCTTAATTTATGTTTACTATTCTCTTATCTTTTGCTCATTTCCTATTCATGTCTAGCTAATTTCCCTGCTAGGATTTAGGGGAGTTAATGAATTATTGTTAGTTGCTAATTAGGTTTACAGATCGTTCACTGTTGTTATGTCTATGTTGTTAATCACTGCTTTAGTTGTATCTAGCTATTTGAATCGATGCATTTAGCCTTTTTAACCTTGGTAAGCCTTGACCTAGACTGGAAGGTTGGAAGGGGCGAGACCTGCAGTGAACAATAAGATGCTTTAGTGAGGGCGGAAGCTAAGCTAATAGTATTTTAGGGCGAATTGAGACCTGAAGAAGATATTCGTTGCCCCTTAGACCGAGACATCGACTAATCTGTGACCTTAGCTGCAATTAACTGACATTCATTGATGAACCGACAATCCTAGTTTCCTTTCCCTCTTATTAATTTCTCTTAATCTTTCCTCTTGCCTTAACCTCCTTTAGTTTAGTTTATACAATTAAAACCCCCATCCTGTGACCATAGATAGACCGAATTGACGAGTAGATAGTGACCGCCTCCCTGTGGAGATCGACCCTACTTACCGCTGACTTCTATTAGTTGTACTTAGGTATTTATTTTTAGTACCTGACGACGGTACTAAATTTTGGTGCCGTTGCCGGGGAGGCAACTACTTTATTTGCTTGTTTATTTTTGTCTGTCTTTAGCCTCTAGGGATTTATCCCTTGAGGCCGTTCTCATCTTTTTCTTTAGTGCTGTTTTGATAGGTCCTACAGGTCCTACCTAGACAGTGCTAGGTAAAAGATCGTCAATGGGAAGGCTTGAGTACCTTTGACCTCCCACCTATGTTCCATTCTATGGCGCAGCAGGTGGTTTACTGTGGGAGATGTGGTGCTGTCGGGCACAATGCAGCTGTTTGCTTAGCGGGAAATGATAAGGTTTATGCGTTCAAGCAGCGTAGACCAGCTAGCCATTCCTCTGTAGTTGTGCCGCCACATCTACCTTATCAACGAGGCTATCAAAAGCCTCCGTTTATCTGGCCACCGCCGCAACAAGCTCCTCCTCCTGATAAGCAGAAAGAAGAGATTGCTGAACTAAAATCTTTGGTGAAGGCGCTTGCGCTCCAATTGCAGAAGCATGATAGACTTCATTACGCTCAAATTAATGAGCTCGAGTCTGAAATAGCTCAGTTAGCTGCTGAGATGAACTTTAGGCACGCGAGAGTGGTCTTTCCCATGAAGGACCCGAGTTGCCTATTAGTATTGATGATCCATATGACTCGGAGTACGAAAGTCAATCTGAAAACGAAGCTTCATGCGAAGATGTTTGCGTTGTACAACAACTTGTACTCGATCGAAATGATTATAGCGGTCGATCGAGTGAAATACCAGAGGAAATGTTCGATCGAACAGATTATACCACTCGATCGAACAACTGTTTTGAGGAAGTTCTCGATCGAGCTGTTTCATGTACTCGGTCGAGTAAAATTCAGGAGGAAAGCTCTCGATCGAGTACTATTTTTACTCGATCGACTAGTTTGTCCATGAAGAGCAATGAAACGTCTTCTTGGTTCGTTTTGGATGACAATTTTGACGACGACAATGGTTACGGTGAATCTCCCCTTTTCAAAGCCGAGCTGGATGCGCTTGAGGCTGCGATTTACGTGACGGAACCCACAGAGGAGGGTAACAAGAAGACAGCTGAGTCGGTGATTGCTCCTAGCACGGAAGAGGTAACATATTCTTTTGTCAATGATTCCGACTTTGAGAGCAACCAACCTGAGGTAGTTAACGATAATTTTATTATTGTTGGTATTAATAGTACGCTATCTCTTATGACTCCTATTTTTTCTTCTTCCGATGCTCTACCCCCTCCCAGTTGGACAAATAATTTAACAATTTTTCACCGTCCTTGTCGTCAGAAATTCGTTAAACCAAAGCGGTGGCTTAGATTATTGATAATTGCTCCTGAGCTCCTTTATTTTGTGGACAAATTTAGGAGCTGTCATAGGAAATTTGTTGGACTTAAAAGAGTGTACATTTTATTTTCCTATGCTACAATTATACTATGGTGCTACTTACAGTTTTGTGTAGCACATGCGCAGCTATTTGATCGGTTGCTGCGTGCTTTGAGCTGTTTTTACCAGGCTCAATTTGAGAAGTTGTTGAAGAAAAGAAGGTCGAGCTGGGACCTGTCTGAAACTAGCGCTGTCCGGGAGGCAACCCGGAGTTTTTAATTTTTAGTTGCTTTTCAAACATTTCAGTTGAGTTGTAATAATTGGTTTTTTTAAACCATAGACTGGATCAGTTAAGCTTGTTTTGTTAGTTTCGCGGGCTGTTTATTGCGTCTTTGCATCAATCTATCACGGATGGCTCGATCGAGTACTTCATATACTCGATCGGACTCTTTAGCTGCTGATTTCACTCGATCGAACACAAATTCTTCTCGATCGGGTACCTGCCAAAGATGATCTTTCGATCGAGAGTCATACTTCCTCGTTCGAACTATTTTAGATGCCCAAGTCACTCGATCGAGTAATCTACTCTCTTGATCGAGTGCTTTTGCTTGGATTAGCTTCCTGTGACGCTGTTCTGGAGCTATTAGCGACCTCCCATATTGCTGACTGGTTTGGGGAGGTCCCTACTTCGCGTACTCTTGTGAGTTTCCCGTTATTAACTCTCTCCTTTTTAGTTTGCATTTCCTTTCCTTATTTTTGGGTACAATGAGGGCATTGTACGGTTTGGTTTGGGTAGGTTATGCATCCATATCTGTATCTGCATGTTGTTTTTACTGCATTTATGTTGTCACGTTTAATTTCGGTTTGCATTGTTGTTTTTTTTCATAAAATCAAATATCCAATAAAAAATTAAAAAATTTCAAAAATTCAACAATTTCACGTTTATTTTAGCATATAGGTTGAGTCGGAACGGTAGATTTCGATGATGAAATTGCACTGGAATTGTCTTTTTGCTTAAGCCTTGCATAAATTAATATTCTTTTAGCATTGTCTTACTGCATAATATACGAGTTAATGTTTAAATTTAGCTGAACGAATAGACTTGACCTGAAATTTTGGCAAGCTACTTATAATTTCTGAGGTTTTAGAGCCAATAAACTGGTGTCATTCATGACCAGTTGCATGTAGGATTGTGAGTAGTTACTCCTTGCATAACATGTATCATCAATTTGCACGTTTATGAAATTCAATTGCTTTTTGCCTACATACATTCGGGTTAGTGGTTGGTGTCACATGCAGGGAGGTGCTTACATTCCTTTTTCTTTCATTTCTACTCATTTAACTCCACATTAGCCAAATTTGCCTTTTTGACCCTTAACTACATCCAGATTTAGCCTGCCTTGTCAAGCTAGTTTAGTGTATGTTTTTGCGGTATATAATTTATCGTGTCGAGTTTGGTTTGTATTATATTGAATTGGAGTTCGTAGAAAGGAAATAAGGAGGATGAGATGAAAAAAAAAGAATTGAAAAAAGAAAAAAAAAAAAAGAAAAAAAAAGAAAAGAAATCGAAAAAAAGAAGGAAGAAAAAAATGGAAAATTGTTTGTTGACTGTTTCACTCCTATGCTTTATTTATATCTATTGAGGAGTATGTTCAGTTCGGTTTTGTGAGTTTTGGTGCCAAATGAAGGGCATGCGCTTAATTCAATAATTGAGTGAGAATCGGATGTTGTTATATGGTTATGTTTAGGTACTAGCTTGGCCGCCTATACCTCCACATTCCCATAAATGTTTTGCCTTTTCTTACCCATTGCCTCACTTTACCATATTTTTGTAATCCCTCGGCTGTGACAGGACCTTGTTTGGTTGGAATGTATGTACGGTAGTTAGATTTGTCTATCATATTAGTTGCATGCATGTTTATGTGGGTCGTAGTTTAGGTGAACGACTATTTTCTTTATCTCTTACATTCATATGCTTACCCTTTGCTTCATGAGAGAAGAGTGACCCGTGAGAGTCCAAGTTTAAAGGTCTTGCAAGGTCGAAGGTTCAGCTTTATCAAAAACATCCTACAACTCGTTTGCATTTGACTGTTTTGCTATAAGTGTTAGTTTGCTTGCATTAAATTGGTTGTAGCTAGCTCTGAGCTTTCTTTCCGTTCCATTAGTTTGCATTTAGTTTACTCGAGGACGAGTAAAGGTTTGGTTTGGGGAGACATGCATTTTATATAGTCTTTTTATGCCTCTTTATGCACGTATTTCTATGCTATCCTCGTAGTTTTATGCTACGAAATGCTCCGAATATGCTACTTTGGTTTGTTTTGTCTTATTTGCAGGAATGGACCTGAAAGTGGTGGAATTGAGCCTTTTATCGTCCGTTTTGCATGCATTTGGAGGATGAGTAGATTTGGAGCGGAAATACTGCTGTTACGGGATGCGTGAAGTCATTTCGGAAACTAAATAAACAAGTCAAGGCTTAAACCAACGAACAAGTAGCTCGCTGAGTCAAAGTTACTCGATCGAGAGCTTTATTGGTCGATCGAGTGCTTTTGGATGGAAGAAGACCTCGACCGAGTACTATATTTACTCGATCGAAATGCTGATTATAGGGTTTTCTCGATCGAGTGGTTTTTCTACTCGATCGAGAGGTTTGGGCTTGTCTCTGTTCGTTCGAGCAGTTTAAAATGGCTCGATCGAGTGGTTTTCTAATGGGCTCGGGCTTTTTCAGTTTTTATTTCGTTTTAGGTCAAATAAATCGTCTTTCCTATAAATAGGAAAGACGACAGAATGTTTAGATACGACTTATCATCTTGGACACTGTTCCTTGACTGTTTTTCTCTATTCTATTTCCGGATTTACTCTGTAACTTTCTCTTTCCCTTTACTCTCTTCTTAATTTATGTTTACTATTCTCTTATCTTTTGCTCTTTTCCTATTCATGTCTAGCTAATTTCCCTGCTAGGATTTAGGGGAGTTAATGAATTATTGTTAGTTGCTAATTAGGTTTACAGATCGTTCACTGTTGTTATGTCTATGTTGTTAATCACTGCTTTAGTTGTATCTAGCTATTTGAATCGATGCATTTAGCCTTTTTAACCTTGGTAAGCCTTGACCTAGACCGGAAGGTTGGAAGGGGCGAGACATGCAGTGAAAAATATGATGCTTTAGTGAGGGCGGAAGCTATTCTAAAAGTATTTTAGGGCGAATTGAGACCGGAAGGAGATATTCGTTGCTCCTTAGACCGACACATCGACTGATCTGTGACCTTAGCTGCAATTAACTGACATTCATTGATGAACCGACAATCCTTGTTTCCTTTCCCCCTTATTAATTTCTCTTAATCTTTCCTCTTGCCTTAACCTCCTTTAGTTTAGTTTATACAATTAAAACCCCCATCCTGTGACCATAGACAGACCGAATTGACGAGTAGATAGTGACCGCCTCTCTGTGGAGATCAACCCTACTTACCGCTGACTTCTGTTAGTTGTACATAGGTATTTATTTTTGGTACCTGACGACGGTATATACTCGATCGAACCCTTTAGCTGCTGATTTCACTCGATCGAACACAATTTTTTCTCGATCGGGTACCTGCCAAAGATGATCTTTCGATCGAGAGTCATACTTCCTCGTTCGAACTGTTTTAGATGCCCAAGTCACTCGATCGAGTAATCTACTCTCTTGATCGAGTGCTTTCGCTTGGATTAGCTTCCTGTGACGCTGTTCTGGAGCTATTAGCGACCTCCCATGTTGCTGACTGGTTTGGGGAGGTCCCTACTTCGCGTACTCTTATGAGTTTCCCGTTATTCACTCTCTCCTTTTTAGTTTGCATTTCCTTTCCTTATTTTTGGGTACAATGAGGGCATTGTACGGTTTGGTTTGGGGAGGTTATGCATCCATATCTGTGTCTGCATGTTATTTTTACTGCACTTATGTTGTCACGTTTAAATTCGGTTTGCATGGTTGTTTATTTTCATAAAATCAAAAATCCCATAAAAAATTAAAAAAATTCAAAAATTCAAAAATTTCACGTTTATTTTAGCATATAGGTTGAGTCGGAACGGTAGTTTTAGATGATGAAATTGCACTGCAATTGTCTTTTTGCTTAAGCCTTGTATAGATTAATATTCTTTTAGCATTGTCTTACTGCATAATCTACGAGTTAATGGTTAAATTTAGCTGAACGAATAGACTTGACCTGAAATTTTGGCAAGCTACTTATAATTTCTGAGGTTTTAGAGCCAATAAACGTGTGTCATTCATGACCAGTTTCATGTAGGATTGTGAGTAGTTACTCCTTGCATAACATGTATCATCAATTTGCACGTTTATGAAATTCAATTGCTTTTTGCCTACATACATTCAGGTTAGTGGTTGGTGTCACATGCAGGGAGGTGCTTACATTCCCTTTTCTTTCATTTCTACCCATTTAACTCCACATTAGCCAAATTTGCCTTTTTGACCCTTAACTACATCCAGATTTAGCCTGCCTTGTCAAGCTAGTTTAGTGTATGTTTTTGCGGTATATAATTTATCGTGTCAAGTTTGGTTTGTATTATATTGAATTGGAGTTGGTGGAAAGGAAAGAAGGAGGATGAGATGAAAAAAAAGAATTGAAAAATGAAAAAAAAAAAAAAAAAGAAAAAAAAAAGAAAAGAAATCGAAAAAAAGAAGGAAGAAAAAACATTGAAAAAAATGGAAAAATGTTTGTTGACGGTTTCACTCCTATGCTTTATTTATATATATTGAGGAGTATGTTCAGTTTGGTTTGGTGAGTTTTGGTGCCAAATGAAGGGCATGCGCTTAATTCAATAATTGAGTGAGAATCGGATGTTGTTATATGGTTCTGTTTAGGTACTAGCTTGGCCGCCTATACCTCCACATTCCCATAAATGTTTTGCCTTTTCTTTCCCATTGCCTTACTTTACCATATTTTTGGAATCCCTCGGCTGTGACAGGACCTTGTTTGGTTGGAATGTATGTACGTTAGTTAGATTTGTCTATCATATTAGTTGCATGCATGTTTATGTGGGTCGTAGTTTAGGTGAACGACTATTTTCTTTCTCTCTTACATTCATATGCTTACCCTTTTCTTCATGAGAGAAGAGTGACCCGTGAGAGTCCAATTTTAAAGGTCTTGCAAGGTCGAAGGTTCAGCTTTATCATAAACGTCCTACAACTCGTTTGCATTTGACTGTTTTGCTATAAGTGTTAGTTTGCTTGCATTAAATTGGTTTAAGTGGGCATTTGTAGCTAGCTCTGAGCTTTCTTTTCCGTTCCATTAGTTTGCATTTAGTTTACTCGAGGACGAGTAAAGGTTTGGTTTGGGGAGACGTGCATTTTATATAGTCTTTTTATGCCTCTTTATGCACGTATTTCTATGCTATCCTCGTAGTTTTATGCTACGAAATGCTCCGAATATGCTACTTTGGTTTGTTTTGTCTTATTTGCAGGAATGGACCTGAAAGTGGTGGAATTGAGCCTTTTATCGTCCGTTTTGCATGCATTTGGAGGATGAGTAGATTTGGAGCGGAAATACTGCTGTTACGGGATGCGTGAATTCATTTCGGAAGCTAAATAAACAAGTCAAGGCTGAAACCAACGAACAAGTAGCTGGCTGAGTCAAAGTCACTCGATCGAGAGCTTTATTGGTCGATCGAGTGCTTTTGGATGGAAGAAGACCTCGATCGAGTACTATATTTACTCGATCGAAATGCTGATTATAGGGTTTTCTCGATCGAGTGGTTTTTCTACTCGATCGAGAGGTTTGGGCTTGTCTCTGTTCGTTCGAGCAGTTTAAAATGGCTCGATCGAGTGGTTTTCTAATGGGCTCGGGCTTTTTCAGTTTTTATTTCGTTTTAGGTCAAATAAATCGTCTTTCCTATAAATAGGAAAGACGATAGAATGTTTAGATACGACTTATCATCTTGGACACTGTTCCTTGACTGTTTTTGTCTATTCTATTTCCGGATTTACTCTGTAACTTTCTCTTTCCCTTTACTCTCTTCTTAATTTATGTTTACTATTCTCTTATCTTTTGCTCTTTTCCTATTCATGTCTGGCTAATTTCCCTGCTAGGATTTAGGGGAGTTAATGAATTATTGTTAGTTGCTAATTAGGTTTACAGATCGTTCGCTGTTGTTATGTCTATGTTGTTAATCACTGCTTTAGTTGTATCTAGCTATTTGAATCGATGCATTTAGCCTTTTTAACCTTGGTAAGCCTTGACCTAGACCGGAAGGTTGGAAGGGGCGAGACCTGCAGTGAACAATATGATGCTTTAGTGAGGGCGGAAGCTATGCTAATAGTATTTTAGGGCGAATTGAGACCGGAAGGAGATATTCGTTGCCCCTTAGACCGACACATCGACTGATATGTGACCTTAGCTGCAATTAACTGACATTCATTGATGAACCGACAATCCTAGTTTCCTTTCCCTCTTATTAATTTCTCTTAATCTTTCCTCTTGCCTTAACCTCCTTTAGTTTAGTTTATACAATTAAAACCCCCATCCTGTGACCATAGACAGACCGAATTGACGAGTAGATAGTGACCGCCTCCCTGTGGAGATCGACCCTACTTACCGCTGACTTCTGTTAGTTGTACTTAGGTATTTATTTTTGGTACCTGACGACGGTATATACTCGATCGAACCCTTTAGCTGCTGATTTCACTCGATCGAACACAATTTTTTCTCGATCGGGTACCTGCCAAAGATGATCTTTCGATCGAGAGTCATACTTCCTCGTTCGAACTGTTTTAGATGCCCAAGTCACTCGATCGAGTAATCTACTCTCTTGATCGAGTGCTTTTGCTTGGATTAGCTTCCTGTGACGCTGTTCTGGAGCTATTAGCGACCTCCCATGTTGCTGACTGGTTTGGGGAGGTCCCTACTTCGCATACTCTTGTGAGTTTCCCGTTATTCACTCTCTCCTTTATAGTTTGCATTTCCTTTCCTTATTTTTGGGTACAATGAGGGCATTGTACGGTTTGGTTTGGGGAGGTTATGCATCCATATCTGTGTCTGCATGTTGTTTTTACTGCACTTATGTTGTCACGTTTAATTTCGGTTTGCATTGTTGTTTATTTTCATAAAATCAAAAATCCCATAAAAAATTAAAAAATTTCAAAAATTCAAAAATTTCACGTTTATTTTAGCATATAGGTTGAGTCGGAACGGTAGATTTCGATGATGAAATTGCACTGCAATTGTCTTTTTGCTTAAGCCTTGTATAGATTAATATTCTTTTAACATTGTCTTCACTACTACAAAAGGGCGAATAAGTAACGCAAGATACAAAACTGCGTTGTGTGAAGAGCATTTTTTAGGATTAAAGAAAACGCCTATCTTGCATAACTGTTGTTCAAATAAAAGAATAGAGAACGCTTATATAGGAAACCGTTATTTACTTGATTAGTAAAATAAAGTAGAGAACGCTCATCATATCACCGTATTGTATACCACCACTCACCCAGAATAACCACGCACAACTTATCCCCACAATCCCGGAACTGGAAAATTTTCGAGACTTTCGCGCTGAAAATTTGATTTCGCTCTTATAATTATATACCTACCAAAATTCTCTCATTCTTATAATTCTATAATTGAATCAATTTGGTAAGTTTTCTTCAAAGCGGCGGCGTCTTAATCAATTTGGTAATTTGCTCTTATAATCCCAGTACTAATCAATTTGGTAATTTGCTCTTATAATCCCAGTACTTATCCCACAATCTAAGACTTTTGTGCCGAAATTCCGCAAAGAGGCATTGTTGTCTTCATCCTCACATCAATTTGGTAAGTTTTCTACTGTGTGCTTGGTATTTTTTTAATATTTTCTTTCAATTGTGGATCAATTTGTATAATTAAACCCTAATTTTGTTGTTGGACTATGTAATTTTATTCATTTTGTCACTTTCAGTTTACTGATTATGGTTTTATTTTCTTCCAATCCCAGTAAACTTAAACCCTAATTTTGAGTGACGATTATATGATTCGCTAGTTAATGAATTCTCCATTGGTTGTTTCACCTTCTATTCAGAATTTTTTTTACACTCTATATTATGTCTTTAGTTGCTTTGTTGTTATCATTGTCGAAACTAGTAATAATCTATTTAATCCTTGCTAGTGTTTAAAAATGGATCGAAGTTGGATAACATCGTCAAAATTGGGGGACTCAAAATATGTTGCTGGAGTTATGGAATTCATTAGATTTGCTTTAGAGAATAATAGTGAAGATCATGAAAAGTTGCCCTGTCCTTGTTATATGTGTCATAATCTCATGCATCACAAAGTTGACGTAATACTGCGTCATTTGAATAAATGGGAATTTGATAGAACATACACTTGTTGGCACCGTCATGGTGAAAAAAGAGTAGAAATTCCAACAAATAGTCATCAAGGTCGTAATACCAACGAGGGTGATAGATTAGAAGACATGATGAGTCAGTTTGAGGAAAGAGTGTATGATGAGCCAAATATAGCAGAAGAACTACTAAGTGATTTTGAAAAGCCTTTATACACAGATTGCAAGTACAATAAACTGTCAGCTGTACTTAAGCTATACAATCTGAAGGTGGGTCATAGTTGGACAGACCGAAGTTTTACGGCATTACTAGAGTTGTTGGTTGACATACTTCCGCTTAACAATGCTGTGCCAAATAGTACATATGAGGCTAAAAAATTATTATGCACAATGGGCTTGCGTTACGAAAAAATTCATGCTTGCCCAAACGATTGCATACTATTTCGTAATGAATTTGAAACTTTAAAACATTGTCCCAAGTGCAATGTCTCAAGGTACAAGAAAAAGGAGGGAGTGCCAGCTAATATTTTGTGGTATTTTCCTATAATACCAAGGTTTAAGAGATTTTATTCGAATCGAGAAGATGGAGAGAAGTTGACGTGGCATAAATTTCGTCGTAAAAAAGATGATGGGTTTCTAAGACACCCAGCTGACTCTCCACAATGGAGATTTATTGATGGAGAATTTAGTGATTTTGGAAAAGAGGAACGAAACTTAAGCCTTGGACTATCCACTGATGGTATGAATCCATTTAGATCTCTAAGTAGCATCCATAGTACTTGGCCTGTCATGTTGGTGGCGTACAACTTACCTCCTTCCTTATGCATGAAAAGAAAGTATGTTATGTTGTCAATGCTTATCTTTGGTCCAAAACAACCAGGAAATGACATCGATGTATACTTAGCACCTCTTATTGACGATTTGAAGTTATTGTGGGAAAAAGGTGTAGAAGTATTTGATGCCAGCCGTAAAGAAATGTTCAATTTAAGAGCAATGTTGTTTTGTACCATCCAAGATTATCCGGCATATGGCAATCTTTCTGGTTATTCAGTAAAAGGGGAATGTGGTTGTTGTATATGTGAAGATAGATGGAAAGGAAAGTGGTTGTCAGCATCTCGAAAGACGGTATATTATGATCATTGTTCATTTCTTCCTGATGATCATGAGTATCGTAGACTGAAAAAGGCTTTTAATGGGGAACAAAATTTTGAAAGTCGTCCTAATGTCTTTACTAGCCAAGAAGTGTTTGAAAAGTTAAAAGACATTCAAATTACATTTGGCAAGTCAAAGAAAAACAAAAATGGAGTTGCTAAAAGGGGATACAAGAAGTGTTCATGTTTTTGGAGCCTTCCTTATTGGAGATTTCTATTTGTCAGACATTCTTTAGATGTGATGCACATCGAGAAGAACTTTTTTGATAGTTTGATTGGCACATTGTTGAATATCCTGGGGAAGACAAAAGATGGTCCTAATGCTCGGAATGATTTGAAAAAAATGAATATTAGAAATGAACTCCACGTTGTTGACACCGAAAAAAAGAAAGTATCTTCCCCCAGCTGCCTATACACTGTCAAAAAAGGAGAAAGTTGAACTTTGTACAGCTTTAGGAGGAGTTAAAGTGCCAGAGGGTTATTCTTCAAACATTTCTTCTCTGGTTTCAAAGGAGAATTTGAAACTCACAGGACTTAAGTCTCATGAATGTCATGTTCTAATGGAGGATCTGTTACCCATAGCTATTCGTTCTATTTTGCCAAAAAATGTGAGATATGCTATAACTAGGTTATGTTTTTTCTTCAAGGCAATATACAGTAAAGTCATTAATCCTAGAGAGTTAGATTCTCTAGAGATTGAAATTGCTGAGGTTTTGTGTCAATTGGAGATGTATTTTCCACCTGCTTTTTTTGATATCTCAATACATTTGCCTATTCACTTGGTAAGAGAGATCAGGTTTTGCGGTCCAGTGCATATGAGAAGTCAATGGGCCTTTGAAAGGCAAATGAAAACGTATAAAGGATATGTTAAGAATGCTTATCGACCCGAGGCTTGTATTGCTGAGAGGATGTTGTACGAGTTAGCTATGGAATATAGCTATGAGCATCTAGGGAATATGAAAACGATAGGGCTTCCTACATCTCGACATCATGCCCAATTTGATGGTAAGGGAACCATTGGCCGTAGAGAAGTTAACATGTCCCTGGACAAATGGCACATGGCGCACACATATATTCTATTCCATGAAGATGAAGTGCAACCGTATGTCAATCAGCACATGTCTTTTTTAAAGGCGCAGAACCGAAGGGCCAGCCAAAAATCATTAGCTATTGAACACAATAGATCATTTCGTATTTGGTTCAGAGATCAAGTAATGAAAGAGCTCTATGGGTCATCACAACCTGTTTCTGATCGACTTATGAGCTTATCCTATGGTCCAAATATTTCTGCCTCATTTTACTCTGGATATGTTATTAATGGTTGCACATTCTACACAAGGGACCAAGATGATAAAAGTACTATGCAAAATAGTGGGGTATCTCTGGAGGCTGAAGCAATGCATTTTTCTAGTGCTAAGGACAACTGTCCTATCTTTAGTAAAATGCGATACTATGGTGTGATTGAAGAGATTTGTGAGTTGCATTATTTGGGATTTTCAATAGCTGTTTTTGGTTGCAAATGGGCTGAGAATTACAACAACCTTGTTTGTGATAGTTTAGGGCATATTTCAATGAATCTTAACAAACTTGGTCATAAGGACGATCCTTATATTTTAGTTAGTCAAGCTAAGCAAGTGTTTTATATGTGATCCCTTTGGATAAGAGAAGGTCGATTGTTATTACTTCAAAACCTAGAAATGCCATTAATGACCACGACGACAACGTTATGTTAGATGCAATGCCTGCACCCCATGAAATATAAAATGCAAATAATATTGTTGATGATACATCAGCATACGTACGTAATGACCATGAAGAGGGGATTTGGTTTACCGATGAAAATAATCCTAAAAAACGCCACCTTACAGGTTCTTGTAATTTATAGAATACTATATGATATTAACATCAAATGCTTTTACTTATCTGGCTATAGGGAATAATGTTGATATATATGTTATGTTTTGTGTGTTTGTAGATTGATGGCGAAAAAGAGAAAGCAAGTTAATGTGTCTGGAGATGCTGCAAATTCTGGATCTGATGAAGAGGTTTCGGCAGAGTGAGAGAACCGTAGGGGTCGGACTATACTTGCAATAGTTGGCAAAGCAATTAAGAATAGTACTAAAGTTCCTTTACAATGGAATCATAATAACGTGCCTACTGGGCCAAACAGGGGTAAATTCGCTAATTACATTGGCGTGGTTGCTCGTGAACGAGTGAAAATCAATTATCGTGAGTGGGATGATGTGCCACAAGATAAACTTGATGAAGTATTTGAGTTCATCGCAGTAAGATTTTATACTTGACATCTGCATACCTATATATCTTAATTATCATCATGCACTGTTTTTTTTACGCAGAAACTCAAGTTAATATATTTATATATATTATCTATCATGTTAATGATATCTTTTTTTTTTACATAGAGGGGATTCCCAGTGCCTGAAGAGCGTAAAAGCTATGTGTTAGGGCGAGCTTCTATAAAATGGAGAACTTTCAAGGCTCGATTAAGAAGAGATTGGATGTATGATTCCACGGGAGAGAATAAAAATGTAATAATAAGGAAGCCGCCTTCAATATATGATTGGATAAGTCAATCTGTATGGGACAATTTCATAGAAACATACACTGATCCTAAGTTCAAGGTAATCGTCTCTGTATTTATGATCACTATTGCATGGTTACTTTCAAATTATATTTATTACCAACATTTAATCATTCATAATATTAACTTTTATATGCATCTAACATAAAGGAGCTAAGTGACTTGAATCGAGAAAGAGCAAAAAAAAGAACTTCAACCTATCGAGGAGGGCGGAATGGGTACTTGTATTTTGAAGAAGAGATAGTAAGTTTATCAAAGACAATTAACATTACTACCTCTAAATTTATATATCGATATTTGTTTGTTATTATTATTATGTTTTCTTTATTTTTAGGTTGAAGAACTTCGGAAAAAAAAAAGTCCCACCGAAAGATGTGCCTCGACATTTAGTTTGGATTAGAGCTCACTCTAGACAAGAAAATGGTGACACGTACTTTGACAACCCTGCTGATTTTGAAGTAGCTCAAGCAATTGTGAGAATATAATTTAAAGTTTAAAATCATTATATTCATGTTCTTGTCACAATTATATGCCAACTTAACTTTGTTGTTCATTTTTATTGATAGAAAGCATTAGAGGCGCAAACAAATTCGAGGAGAAATAGATGCCACGGGCCGAAATGATATACTAGCTAGAGCATTAAAAACTCCCGAACATGGTGGTTCGTTAGGGGTGTTGGATGGGGTAACTAACAAGCAATATTTTGGGTACAACAAACCAACGCCACCCTCTCAATTGCAAACTGAACTCCTCAATGTCAAAGCGCAATTAGCAGATGTGACAAACAATCAAAAATTATTGTTTTCTTACTTAATGTCCGGTGAGTCCAACCTCGAACAGTTGAAACAATTACCATTTTCAAATGCTGACCAAGTGCTGACGGGGTCAGATTCTGGTGGTAGTAACCAAAGAATGAGTAACCATGGGTCAGATACTCGTGATACAAATGCGGGTTGTACTGGTTCTCTAGGGCAAGGGTCAGGAGCATAACAAACTTGATCGACTTGAAAAGCTGCCACAAATGGGTTATGTCCACGAAGTTTCTTTTTCTCGTTTACATCTACAAGTCCATAAACCTTATGGATACTAAGTCCTTGTGGGGAATTATCAAACCAATCACATTTAAACAATATAACCCTATAAACCCTTTGTTGTGCATAATAATAAAGCTCAATTACTTCATTTAAGGTTCCATAGTAGTCCAACCCTTCAGTTGAATTCACAGAAACCCCATTGCTTGACGTAAATTTCGAAACATCAACTCCCTCCTTAAAAGCTCGAAATTTATAGCCATTGATGGAATACCGTCTCCAAGACTTCACCATGTTACTAGGACCCAATGCTAAAGCTATTATTAGATGATCCTTCCATCTATGTACCTATGAATAAAAAAAATGTTAATTAAGTTGTTATATTTTTTTCAATATTTAATAAGAAATTCAAATGTGTAGTTTAATTTCAAAGAAAATGTATCATCACTTACTTCATTTCGGAACCATTTCGGAAAACTTTTGTCATGTTTTGCCCAAACATCATCAGAGGACGTGACATCAGGATATTTGATTTTGATATGTGTCTCAAATTCCCTATAAGTAGGGAAAGCATGTTTTAGTTATGTATTACCTATAAATTCGATCTAATTTGATAATTAAAAAACAATTGATTAATGATGAAGTATTAACTTACTTTTCATAAGTCTCTAAAAATTCTCCACAGTTCCTTAGCACATAAAAATGAGCTTCTTCATACTCTTTCTCAGTCAAGTACCTCTGTATACATTTCTCGGTTGTAGTTCCCATGTCATCAATGAATCACTCAGGTAACTTAGATTTTAACTGGTCATCGGAATTTGCACCAACATCTAAGTCTTTTGCTTTTATGTCAATGTGATCTTTGAAATAAAAGGAACAGAAATTTGAAATTTCCTCTAACAAAAAAGCGTTGCATATTGAACCCTCCACCCGAGCTTTGTTGCCAATCTTTTTTTTTTAAATGATTAAGAAATCTCTCAAATGGATACATCTATCGATATTGAACAGGTCCTCCAACTTTCGCTTCATAAGGTAGGTGAAGAGGCAAATGCTCCATGGAACTGAAGAAAGACGGGGGAAATATCTTCTCTAACTTGCATATTATCTCCGCAATGTTTGACTCCAGACGTTCCATATAATCAACTCTAATCGTAGAAGTACACAGGTCTCTAAAAAATCGGCTTATCTCAAGTATTGCATTCCAAGAACCGGTCGGGAGCAACTCTTTCAAGGCAACATGGAGTAGTCGTTCCATAAAGACATGACAATCATGACTTTTCATGGAATGCAACACCATCTTTTTATGGTCAACACATCGACTTAAATCTGAAGCATAACCATCCGGGAATTTTAAATTAGCAACCCAGTCACATAGAGCGTTTTTCTCCGCGGTTGATAAAACAAACCTAGATGATATTGGCCGTTTATAGCAAAGTTCATTAAAGTCGTCTTTACCCTTAGGACCAAATTTAGTTTTACCTGGTACATCCATCATGGTGTTGATAAGTTGTTCAAAAAAGTTTTTATCAATGTGCATAACGTAGAATTTGTGTCGAATCAGCAACGTTTTCTAGTAGGGAAGTTCCCAGAATATGCTTTGTTTCCACCAGCCTTCATTCTGATCTTTCAATCTTTTCAATTCATGATCAGAAGCATCAACTATTTATGGCAAGTCTTTTACGGAATCCCACACTTTATCACCCGTTAGTTTCGATGCGGCTATGCGATTCTCAGTTTTTCTGTTTTTTAGAAAATGCCTACAATTGTTGCGGAAAGGATGGTCAGGTCTTAAAAACTCACGGTGACAATCAAACCAACAAACCTTTTTGCTATTTCTAAGCCAAAAAGATATATGATCATTTTCTAGACAATAAGGACAAGCACGATACCCACTTCTGGACCAACCAGAAAGCATGCCATATGCCGGGAAATCGTTGATTGTCCACATTAATGCAGCCTTTAATTGAAAATTTTGTTTCTTAGAGACATCGTAGGTGTCCTCGCCGGTTTCCCAAAGTTGTTTCAACTCTTTGATCAACGGTTGGAGGTAGACATCTAAATTTGACTTAGGGTTCTTAGGACCGGGAACGAGCACAAATAAGAACAGAAATCGTCTCTTCATGCATAACCAAGGAGGTAAGTTGTATGGAGTCACAATCACGGGCCAACAGGAGTATTTCCTCCCAGAAAAGCATGCATCCAAAAGGTTGAAATCCATCCGTACACAAACCTAGCCGAACATTCCGGGGTTCACTTGCAAAATCTGGATGCTCTCTATCGAAATGTTTCCACGCTTCTCCATCACTTGGATGTGCCATTGTCCCCCTTTCTCTTAATCGGGAGTTTTTATAGTGCTAACTCATCTCACCTGCTATGTGCTTGGTTGCATATAGTCGTTGTAACCTTGGCGCACGCGGGAAATAAGTTACCGGTTTACAAGGAATTCGCCTCCCACTTGAATTTTTTTTTACCTTTATACCGAGATGTACGACACTTTGTACATTCTTCAAGATTAGAATTTTCCTCCCAGAAAAGCATGCATCCATTGACACATGCATCAATCTTCTCATGGGGTAGTTGGAGTCCCTTGAGAACTTTTTTAATCTCATTAAAATTGCGTCATTTGATTTTCCTTTGGAATTAGGTCACCAACGAACGACACAAAACATTAGCGCATCTAAGAGATATGTTGTTCTCACACTTGAGTGATAACAACCTAGCAGCCGCTTGCAACAAACTCATATCACTTCCCTCATACACTGGCCGTTCGGCTTGCTTTAACATTTTAAAGAACGAAGCAACTTGGGGGTTCGGGGTTTCATAACGCACTTCTTCATCGGTAAGGTCATCAGGATTGAGTCGATCCTCCAAAATTTGGTCAACAGTATCACACAATGCATTTTCCACGAACTCACGATAAGGATTCTCACTAGCATTTGTACTTGCTTTACTAGGTAGTTTCTCACCGTGATATGTCCATACATAGTAATTATCGGCGAAACCATTCGACCAAAGATGAATTTGAACATCTCCTTTCCTTTTAAAACCTAGGTTTTTTCATTTCTTACACGGACACGTCATTTCACCTAAATTCTTATACTCACTACTTTCTTCCGCGAATTTAATAAACTCTTTCACCCCCTCTGCAAATGCTTTCTTGGGTTTCTTTTTTTCGTCTAATCTTTTATATATCCACTGCCGTTCTAATCTTTTCATGTTATTATGTATCTACACATTTATATATGTCATTAAACAAGATAATAACCTAACAACAATCACAATCAAGAATAATACACAATAATTTAACATTTCAACCAATATAAATATTGTTACAATTGTCTACAAATAATTTGTATTTCTTTGAATTTGGTCCTTATCACTCCAACCTAAACCTATCAATGTACGTTTCAAGTCACTAGCAAACATGTACTTGTGATTTATTAATGAGGAAAAAAATTCGGCAGCAATTCCCATCCGTTTTCCAAATACACAATGTAGAATAAATAATTACTCCACATATGCATTCAGAGAACATTAAAGGAATTGTCACCAAAATCTTTCCTCATTAACAAATCACAAGTACATGTTTACTACCTAAGTGACTTAAAACGTACAAAGACAGTCCGAAAATGAGGACTATTCAAAAATTACTCCTAGTGAGTAATTTTTGAACGGGTACTAGGTCAATATGAACAATAATATTAACAACAAAACATACAAGACTACTTTTTCAATTAACAAAAACTAACATGGCTAATTTTTCATTATACATATCTAGTCTAATTAACATTAAGTCTAATTATCATTTTAAAAACATTAACATTTCACAAAATTTAACAATAATCTAATTAACAAAAATTCCAATTTTTAAAAATATTATTAACAATAATTCTAATTTTTAACAATAAAATTACATGCATACATTAAAATATAACAACATACATTTAAACAAAATTGGCTTCTATCCTAAGTCAACATGCATCAACATCAACAATAATTCAACAATAATTAAAACAATAACTAATATTCTAAATCAATTAAGATAATTAAACAAAAAAAAATTGAAAGGAGAAATACCTAATTAACTCCACAAAGGAAAAAAAATGAAAAGGAAGAATGAGAAAGAAGAAAGATGACGGCAGCAAGGGGCGGCAGCGACGGCGGCATCAAGGGGCGGGGGCGGCGTGGCGGTTAGGGGTGGCTGTGGAAAAAAAAATTAAAAACAATAAAAGGAAAAGGAAAAAGAGAAAGGAGAAAGGAGAAAGGAGAAAGGAAGAAAAGACAAATATAATTACCTTATAGTGACGACGACGGCGTGGTGATGTTGGTGGTGGTGGTGGTGGCGCCAGAAGTGGAGGAGGGTGGTGGTGGTGTCGGGTTTTAAGAAGGTTAGGGTTAGGGCGATTTTAATTGATTTGGGGGGAATTTGGTAAAGTGTTGAGGGAATGAACGGGGGTTTGAGATAATAGGCACGTCTGACGGAAATTCCGTCAGTTAAATAGACTTCCTGACGGAAATTCCGTCAGTATTTCCAAATAACTGACGGAAATTCCGTCAGAGGCCCATTTTATCAGAGTAATAATGGACATGACTGTACACGTCATAATAATTGACCAACTGACGGAATTTCCGTCGGAATTTCCGTCAGGATTTGAAAAGTACTGACCGAATTTCCGTCAGTTGGTCAATTATTATGACAGCTGTGATGCACACCAAATTCAAAATATCTAGTACATCTGACGGAATGTCCGTCAGTTTTTTGCTTTTACTGACGGAATTTCCGTCAGTTCCATTTTACCGCCACTGACTTAGTCAACACGCCAATTATAGCTGACGGAATCTTCGTCAGGAACCTGTACTGACGGAAATTCCGTCAGTTTTCCGTCAGTATCCCGTGTTTTCTGACGGCTTGTTTTTTCCGTCAGTATGGTCATCACTATGCCGCGTTTTTGTTGTAGTGTTTATGAAACGGCGATAGAAACGCGCATGACCGAGAAAGCTCCTCACCCCTCTAACATTCACGGGAGGTGGGAGTTTCTCTATCACCTCAACTTTAGCCTTGTCAACTTCGATGCCCTTTTCCGAAATCAAATGACCCAAAAAGTACCTTCGTTGACCATAAAGTGACACTTTTACCAATTCAAAACAAGGCTAACATCTTCACATTTTTGCAATACAAGAGAAAGATTAGGCAAGCATGAGTCAAAGTCTTTTCCATAAACGCTAAAGTCGTCCATAAAAACTTCCATTATGGTTTCTAGATAATCGGAGAAAACACTCATCATGCATCTTTGGAAAGTAGCGGGGGCATTACATAGCCCGAAAGGCATTGTCCTATATGCAAAACTAGCATAGGGGCATGTGAAAGTGGTCTTGTGTTGGCCATCCGGGTGTATTGGGATTTGGAAGAATCCCGAGTACCCGTCAAGGTAGCAAAATAATTTGTTAGAGGCTAACCTCTCAAGCATTTGGTCAATGAATGGCAGGGGGAAATGATCCTTTCTTGTTACGGAATTCAATTTACGATAGTCAATACACATACGACAACCGTTGATCTTTCTTGTGGGTATTAGCTCATTCTTTTCATTTGTTACTACCGTGGTACCTCCTTTCTTAGGTGCCACTTAAACGGGGCTAACCCACAAAGAATCCGATATAGGATAAATGATTCCCGCATCAAGTAATTTCATAACCTCCGCTTTTACAACTTCTTGCAAGTGGGGGTTTAGTCTCCTTTGGGCTTGAATGGTAGGTCTATGATTTTCTTCTAGATGAATTCTATGCATGCAAAAATTGAGGCTTATTTCTTTAAGGTCATCTAGACTATAGCTTATAGCCTTTTCATGTTTTTTCAACACATCAAGCAAACTTTCTAATTGGTTCTCATTAAGTTTATTATTAACAATCACGGGTTTAGTTTTAGATTCATCAAGGTAAGCATATTTCAAATTTGGGGGAAGGGGTTTTATAGTTGAAGTTTGTACCTCATTTTCCACCGTCGAAGGTTCATTAAGGATTTGCTCCATTTCCATTATACACTCCATCCTCATGAAATATTCAATTTGTTCCTCAAGCTCATCAATCTCATCATACTCAAATTCCATGACGTATTTATCTATCTCTTCGGCTTGTGTGGTATGATCTTCGATTGGTTGTTCTTCCTTAGTGGAAGTGGATTGGGATGCGTCCATGAGAATGTCATGTATCAACACGGATTGCTCATAAGTAAGTTCCTTGTTGGCAAGAGCGGCTTCAAGGAGATCTACTTCCAATTCCCAATTCTTATTTTTGGCCTCACTTGCTTCTTAGGCTTCCAATGCTTGCAAAGGGTCTTTGATGAAGGTGATACTCATATGGTCCTCAAATAAACAATCTAAAATATCCATCTTGCAAAGTACACTAAGAGAAAAAGATAAGAACGACCTTGAGGAGTTTTACTTCCCCAAGGTAAAGAAAGACACAACTGAAAACAATTAATGAAAATCAAATCAAGTTAACACCGTCCCCGGCAACGGCGCCATTTTTGGTGCGTGGTTAAAACTTCGTCGTCAAAAGATACCAACCAAAACAATATTTATAACTCTGCAAACTACTCTTAGCAAAGAGGTAAGTAAAGGTCGGGTCCCAAGGGACGGGTATTGATGTAGGTGATGTGACCATAATTAGCGCATATTTAGCCTCCGAATTAGCCTTGTTCCCATGCTTTTTAGTTCATATTTGGGTCATTTATTGTCTTTAGTTCTTTGTTTTGCATATTCTTTGAGATTTTGATCCCTTGGTAGGAAAGGAGTAAGAATCTTGCATTTTCATGGCAAAACGAGACTAAATTGATTGAATTCAATGACCAAGCATCAAGGAGAGACAAGATTAGAAGGCCTTTGTACATATTATAGTAGTTGGGCAATGTTGAGGAAAGATCCTTGCATCCCCAAGGAAATCCCCAAGGATTTTATGAAGAAAAGGGAAGAAAAGAAGAAGAAACAATGCTGAGCGACAATCCGAGCGGATTGCCATGAATCCGCCCGTCCTCCACAGCACAATCCGTGCGTCTTCCTTCAAAGACGCCCGGGCAGCAGCCACCAGAAGACGACCGTCTTCTCCCAAAGACGCCCGTGCCCAGATCCAGAATCCGCCCGTCCCGAGCCTAAGACGCACGGATTCCAGTCCAGCACAATTTCGTCTTCTTCAAGCCTCCGTGAAAGATGCTCTTCCTTCGAAAAATACCGGCGTTTCCCTGCTCAAATCTAAAAAGTGTAATTACTAGTTTAGCTCTTAGTTAACCCTTATGCATCCACCTAATTTCCACTATAAATACCCCATTAGTCTAATTAGAAGAGCATGTTCTTCTTAGCAATCTTTAGTGTAGTAAATATCAATCAAATCTCTCTTTAGTTTTGTAATCAACAATTAATCAAGTTCTAATACAAGTTTTATTTCCTTAATCTCTCTTTTGTTCATCCTTTATTTTGGGTAATTGAAGATTATTTGGGTTATTATTGGGAGATTGACAACCTCTCAATCAAGCATCAAGTACTTCTTTTATCTTTGCTTTATTATTGGATCATTAGTAGGTATAATTCTCTTAATCCCTTTTTAATTATTGTTAATTACTTTCGTTTATTCATCATGTTTTACTTTGTTGGTATGATTGACAACCTTGCTAGCATGATCAACATGATAATGAGTGAGTAGTCATCTAGCTAGGGTTAATGGGTAATTAGGGGAAACCAACATGGGGAATGTTTCATGCTTAAATTAATATGCTTTCATGGTTTATTTGCTTGCTTGTTTTGATCTCGACTCATGCACATGTTATGTTTGATGAAATGCGAGCCTATGAATCCTTACATTTTTTACCCATCACCTATCTTTTCAATGAGACTTGTAAGACATAAACCAACTCGAGTCTCATTAGACCATGCATGATGTTGAGTAGGGAAGACTAAGTAGACTTGTAGGTGTTGTACAATCTAATCGATTCGGCTCCGGGACCCAAACTTTCCTAGGATTGTAAGATATAACCCAACTCAATCCATCACAACAATAATTGCTTGCTTATAATTTGAGAACATGTTTGTATGATCAATTCCCATGATTCCCCTATGACCCCATGACACCCTAGTGCTTTTTATCAATTGTTTACAACCCTGTTACGATAGAAATCTCATCTCAATTACCGTCCCTTGGGATCCGACCTTTACTTGCCTCTTTAATAATTGTAGAGTTGTTTGTGAAGCTATAAATTGTGTTTCATTGGATGTGTGACGACCAACTCTTGTCCATATCAAAATGGCGCCGTTGCCGGGGACGGTGTTAACTTGATTTAGATTTCCTTATATTGTTATTAGTTGTGTCTTTCTTTGCTTTGGGGAAGTAAAACTCCTCAAGGTTTGTTCTAATTGTTTTCGAGTTGTTTGATATTTTGCATGTCTAGAAGATCACAAGGTTATTTGTTACCTTTTGATCGTGAAATTGAAAGAACTTTGACAACCAATAGAAGACTTGCTAGGAGAAATTTGAGAGGTATTAGTGAGGTTGTAGATATTCAACCAACTATTGAGTTCATCAACCCTTTTGCAAGAGAAGGTGAGGAGAACTCAACACAAAATCAACCACAAAATCAACCCACAATGCCTAAGTTTTCATCACATTCCGTACCCACCGAGGAGAACCTACCCAACGGTACTCCCACACCACAACATCTAACCGGATATTTCATTGCCAAATCCGCATTTATCCAATTAGTTGAAAGAAGCCAATTTGGGGGGATGCCTAGTGAAGACCCTCATTCTCATATGGAGGCTTTTTGCGACTATTGTGATGCGATTTCACAAACCGGTGTAACTCAAGACCAAATTCGATGGGCCTTATTCCCTTTTTCTCTAATTGGCACCGCCAAACAATGGTTGAAAGGCCTTGATAAGGCTACTCTCGGAATTGATTCTTGGAAGAAGTTGGCTCTAGCTTTCTACAAAAAGTTCTATCCACCGGAAAAGACTAACATGCTAAGGGCTCAAATTACGGGTTTTAAGAAAAGGGATGAAGAATCTTTGTATGAAGCTTGGGAGCGATTCAAGGGAATTTGTCGCTCATGTCCTCACCATAGACTTAGCGAATGGTTCTTGTTACAACAATTTTGGAATGGCCTTTATGAAGATTCAAGAAATATCCTTAATATGGGATCGAATGGGATGTTCACCGAGGTTGATGACAACCAAACTTGGAGCAAAATTGAAGAGATGGCAATCCATAACTCACAATATAGTAGGCCTCGCAAGGCTACTAGAGGAGGAAAGCACGAAGTGGACGCCGTTACTCAATTAGGTGCTCAACTTAGCTCCCATATCGATACTATCAACTTGAAGTTTGAGAAAGCAATGGCTAGACTTGAAGAAGTCTCAAAATCACCAAAGCAACATGTTAATGCCATGACGGCATCTTCATCAATCCCAAGTGGGATATGTGAGAATTGTGGAACTTTGGGACATGACCAAAGTGAATGTAGGGGAACAAATGAACAAGTGAATACTTTCCAAGCATACAAGAGTGGTACCCCTTATTCCAACTATTACAATGAAAACACCAAATTCCATCCAAATCTCTCATACAAAAGCCAAAATGTTCAAAATACTCAAACAACATAGACCCCACCACCCATGAGAAACCAAAATCAAAGACCCTTTTACAATCAAAACCAAGGTTACCAAAATCAATCTCCATACAATCAACAAAATGACCAAGGCTTTGATGTTCAAAAAGCGGTACTTCAAATGCAAAAGAATCAACAAGAATTTTTCACTCAAATGCAAAAAGATAGTCAAGCAAAGGAAACCACCATCAACAACATCCTAGCTCACACCAAGATGTTGGAAACCCAATTGACTCAACTAGCATCTTCAAGCTCACAAAGACAAAAGGGGCAATTACCACCTCAAAGTAATCACCCAAGACATGAAACAGTTAGTGCCATTCACTTGAGAAGTGGTACAAGGTATGAAGCACCGAGGAAGCAAGTTGAGGATAAAGTTGTTGAAGCTAGTGATAAGGAAGAAATTGTGCAAAACTCCAAGGTTGGAGAATCATCAAAAGAAGAAATTTCAAAGAAAAATGAAGACAAGGTCAAGGAGAAGGAACCCATTGTGATTAGACTTCCTTTTCCAAGTCGTCAAGCCAAGCCCAAATTTGATGACCAACTTGGAAAGTTTATGGAAATTGTGAAGAATTTGGAAGTCTCGATTCCTTTCACGGAATTAATCAATCACGTGCCGGCCTATGCGAAATACATGAAAGACATCCTCACAAAGAAGAAGTCGATTCGGAAACTTGAGACTATCGCCTTCACTAAGGTGAGTAGTGCAATACTTCAGGGGAGTTCACCTCCAAAACTCAAGGATCCGGGAAGCTTCTCAATACCGTGTACCATTGGCGACACCACGATCAACAAAGCCTTATGTGATCTAGGGGCTAGTGTGAGTGTTATGCCGTAGTCGGTGAGTAAAAGGTTGGGGATGGGAAAGCTTAAAATGCACCAATATCACACTCCAAATGGCCGATAGATCGACGAAGACACCATTAGGGATATGGGAAGATGTTCCCGTACGAATTGGAAAATTTTTCATCCCGGTGGACTTTGTCATTGTTGACATGGAAGAAGACTCCAACATTCCAATCATCCTAGGAAGACCTTTCTTGCACACCGCGGGTGCGGTGATTGATGTGAAACATAGAGAGCTCACTTTAGAAGTGGGAGATGAGAGTATAACCTTTAATCTTGACAAGACTATGAGAGCTCCACGTTTGCATGAACCATGTTTCATGATTGATCATTATAGCCGGAAGGATGATAGGAAGAAGTCGGAACTCCAATGGAAGAAGAAAATTGAAGATGCTCCATTCAAAGAGCAAGTGAATTGTAACAAGGAGAGCTTGCAAAGCTCATCAAAGTCAAGCAAAAAAGAAGAGGATGGCCTCATTGGCCAAGACAAGAAATTGGGAGAGTTGTCTCTATCAACTCAAGAGTTCTCTAGTGATCCAGTGGATGAAGTATGTGGTCTTTGGGACGACGAGTTTGAAGGGATTTTTAATCCCTATATTGGCAATGCTATTGATCAAGACCGACAACAAGGGCCAAGGTCTATTGAAGATCTTTATCACGATAATGAACAAGCTTTTGATTATTTCTTCAAGGTGTTGAGCAACATCAACAACACCTTGGACATGCCCCCTTGACATCTCATCAAGAATGAGAGTTTGGTGGAGTCCTCCCTAAACCAGCATTTGTAAATATTTCTAACTCCCTAACCCGCATTTCAATTCTTGTATTGCATTTTTGTTATTTTTGGATTTTTATACTTTGATCAAGATAATTGTCATGATTGAGAGAAGTGAGGGAGGGACTAATGATTTCAATTGATGTGTAGTGCTTTAGCTTAGTGTGGGGTTAGCAATTGCCTAGGCTATCCATGCCTTAGTAGTGCCCCCACAATGAAGAACACGAGATATGAAGAAGAATGGAAGAATGACAAGGGATATGCATAGTACACGGATGGAACTGAATCCGGGTAGAATCCGAGCGGATTCAGGAGAATCCGCCCGTCTTCAGACAATCCGGGCATATTGGGTAGAAGACGCCCGTCCTGCACTGAGCTGAATTTTTGAAATTTTTGACTGTAAGCAAATCCGGGCGTCCTGCAAAGGAATCCGCCCGTCTTCAGAAAGTCGCCCGTCTTCACTGAAAGACGCCCGTCTTTTTGGCTGAGGAAAACAAGAAAAATCCCTGTAAAGGAATCCGCCCGTCTTCTCTGAAAGACGCCCGACCCGCATTTTCAAATCCGCCCGTCTCTGTTCAAATCCGCTCGTCTTTAGGCGAGATTTCTGAAACCCAGAAAAGGCAGAATCCGGGCGTCCCGAAGGAAAACCGCCCGTCTTCCCCCCGCATTTCGAATTTTTCGGGCTTCTTTATAAACCCCTCCCACATTCATCTCTTCATTCATTCACTCAAAACACTACCAAAACCCTCAAAACCCTCATCCTCTCCATCACAAAAACAAGATTCCTCAACAACATTCACCAAAATCAAATCAAAACATCCTTTTAACAACAAATCAATCACTCCTCTTTCAATAAAAAAAAAACCAAGCACAAAATCTTCAACCTTTGAGTCGATTTTTGAATTCATAAAGGCAAAGCCTTTCATCTTTGAATCGATTTGGGTACACTACAAATTGAAGATTTTTCACTCTTTTCTTGGTTTAATCATCAATGGCAAGGACAAAAGGGGGCAACAAAAGCAACAAAGGCAAAGGCACCAAAGGCAAAGACTCTCTCATCAAGGCAAAAGAGTCTTCAAGCAAAGAAAGCATTGGCTATGGTGGTAGCTAGCCCAAACATGGAAGTGCAACAACAACAACCTCCCATGGGAACAACAACATCTACTACTCCGGAAATTTATCAACTTTCGAACTCTCCGGAGGTAATTTTCATTTCCAAATCCCATAGGGACACTTTTGCCAAGTATGCTAGAAAAGCATTTTTATCCACCAAGTTTATTTGTGAAGATGCCTTAGATAATTTGGGTGTCCTTGAGCAAACTAGAGCTTTCTTTAAAGCCATGGGGTTGGAAAAATTGTTTGAGTCAAAAGAATTGACATACCCCTCCCTTACCTTAGAATTTTTGAGTTCTTTGAAAGTTAACAAGGTTGAGACCATGGAAAACATCGAGTTCCGCCTAGCTAATGTTAGTAGGCGCATCTCCTTTAAGGAAATGGGTGAAGCTTTGGGTCTTGATGATTCACCGAGTTATTTTAAGAATGTTGGCAAGTATGACCCCGCTCCTCTTTGGGAGGCGATTTCCGGAAGGAAATTTGAGAGCTTTCATGCTAGTCGTGCTCTTTTAGTCCACCACCCGGGCATTAGAGTATGGAACAAGGTCATAGGAAACACCATCATTGCAAGAAAAGACACCAACCATTTCACCAAACTTGATTTTGTTCTTCTTGAGTCGGCTTTGAACATTGGAAGGGAACACACCAAGCCTTTCAACTCTATAAGGCTTTTGGTGGATAGATGGCTAAACATTGATTGTGGGAAGCAAGGCACTACCGTTATTGTGAATGGCGGTCTAGTCACTATTCTAGCTAAATACTTTGATCGGAACTTCAACAAAGATAACAAGTATGTAGCAAAGAAGGGTGGTCATCTCATTGATATTGATACTATGATGCACAAGTACAAGTGGGTCTCTCATAACTTTCTTGACACCAAGTATGGATGGCTCACTAGTGAGGCTAGATCTTTTACTTTGCCTTCGAAGATTTGTCGTTTAAGTGTCCACCGGACCAATTATCTACTTCCCCTATCAAAAGAGGCCGAGTATATCATCCAACAACAAAAGGGTGAAATTGAAATGCCCTCCTCTTCCATTGTCACACCACCCTATCCTTTCGAGTACCAAGAGTTCAAGCCCGAAGGTGTTGAAGCAAGAAATGATTATTTGACTCTTCTTATGCAAGAGATGCACAAGCAAGCTTTCGAGGACCGGAAAGATGCTTACTTAGCTCAATATCCACCCCTCCTACACTTAGCTAGGCAAGGACTACTTGATCCTTCATGTCCTTTGCCTAGTTGGGCGGATAGAGAAGTCTTCTTTCCGAGTGCATCTAGGGGTGAGCTTCCGGGTGACAATGAGGTTGTTGGTGATGAAGATGTTGATGATAACATTGATGAAGAAGCTAGTGAAGAAGGAGAAGAGGATGATGAGCAAGGTGAAGAAGAAAGTGAAGAGGGAAGTGGCGATGAGTCCACTTCTAATGAGGAAGATGATGATAGTGATGATATGATGGAAGATTAGCAAGCTTTGGAGGCTCCTACCCTCTTGAGGTTTGTTCTACTTCTTTCTTTGTTTTAATTATTTTTCTTGATCATTGTTGGAGTAGTCCTAGCACCATAGAGGACTCACACCTCGGCCCCATTGAGGTGTTCTCATTTTATTGTTCCCACCTTTCAAAATCAAAAATGACAAATTAATTTCATGCTTTGCATAGTGTGTGGATGAACTACACCCAACCTTAGGACATTAGCAATAATGTCTAGCTCGGTTTGGGGAAGTCAATGCATACACAACGGGAGGTAATTCAAATTATCCTCTCCGTTATAAACAAAAACCATGCATCATGTAGTATAGATTAGTTTAGCTTGCATTTAGTGTAGAAATCATGCATCATGTTTGCATAATTTCCCATCATTTTGGCCATTGAGGACAATGCCCATATTAGTGTGGGGATGGGGAATTCTAACTTGACTTTCATTCAAAAATCCAAAAAAATTGAAAAATTTCGAAAAATCATAAAAATTTGAAAAATTGAAAAGCCAAAAACAAGTTCTTTTCCTTTGTAGTGTAGTCTTGTATATATTATTGTATATATTGTGTTTGTTCTATCCTTGTTCACATTTATCGACTACGCCACATCCGAGACATGAGGATTTTGAAGACCGCATGGTATGATCTTTCCAATCTCCTTTTTCCTCTTTATGTTAATGACTATGTGGCTTTATTTTGATTGATGCGGTATAATAATGTGAACTTAGGATTTGCATTTAGTTTATATGTCATATTAGTTGGTAGAATCACTTGCATTAAAATGTATATAATAGTTGCATCATGGCATATAGTTGCATTTAGATAAAAAGTTTTGAAAAATGCCTAATTGGGAACTTTGACAAGAGCAACTAAGCCATTACAAATACTTTTTCAACTTAAGACTTTGCCTACTAGAATGGTTGTAAAACACCCTAGATTGTGTCATACTAGTGTCTTTTGACCCATGACCCAAAGCCTAGTCAAGGGTTTGCATGTGAGTCACCTATCCAACCCCGTGATGCGATGTGGACTTGGTTAACTTGTCTAGGAGACCTTGATTGACCTTGTGGTAAGGCAACCCAAAAATACTTTCTATCAATAAGTTTGAAGTGCTCATTTCAAAAATTTTGTTATGTGGAAAAAATTTATTGCTAAGGAAACCTCAAATGTTATGAAATGTTGAGAAATTTTAGTCGTTTTGATGGTGGCGTACCACTTCGATGTGGTTTGGAGAGGGATCCATTGAATTGGGCCCCCACACGGTTGTGAATTCGACCGCCCAGAGACAGAGTGACTATCACCCCGAAAAGCTATTGTCTAGAGGTTAACCGGTTGCCTAATAAGCGATTGGCGAAAGCAAAGGACACTAGCCCGGAAGGGACAAACCCCATCTTAAATTTTTGAAATGTGAAAGTTAAAATGAGGTCAATTTTTGAATACTAGTCATATCCACCCTTGTTTACAACGATTTGAGCATTTCATTCCCAAAAAGCCTTTTTGTCAAGCCACTTTGTCGAGCTTGGGACGATCCATGACCTTTACTTTTGTAGAGAATTCGAGACTTGTCATGTCATATGCTACTAGCATCTTAGGGATCATCATTCCACCACCATCCGATCGCTCTTGACGAAAGCATTTGGAAATTGAGGACGAAAGTAGTCTAGTTTAACACCATTTGGAGGTGATTTAGTGCCATCCTCTTAGCCTTAGTAATTTGTTGAACTAGAATTTGTGAAGGACTATATGCTCTTAAATTTGTTCCTCTTTAGTGCCTCCGCCACTTGATGAGGAAGTGGCTATTCCTTTTGTAGATGCATCCATTATTTGATTTTGTGTGCTTAATGTTTGGATGTGTCGCCATTTTGGCAAGACCCACCTTGCCTTGCAAGAAGGCATCCTACCTCATGGTTGTCTTGTTGTGAGTTGAAGGGGCGGAGTGAGACCCGCTAATTGTCTCATATCGGCTATGTTATTAGGTTAGTTTAGATAATGGTCCTAGTCTTTGTCACCTCTTTACTCGGGACGAGCAAAGGTTCAGTTTGGGGATATTTGATGTGACCATAATTAGCGCATATTTAGCCCCCGAATTAGCCTTGTTCCCATGCTTTTTAGTGCATATTTGGGTCATTTATTGTCTTTAGTTCTTTGTTTTGCATATTCTTTGAGATTTTGATCCCTTGGTAGGAAAGGAGTAAGAATCTTGCATTTTCATGGCAAAACGAGACTAAATTGATTGAATTCAATGACCAAGCATCAAGGAGACACAAGATTAGAAGGCCTTTGTACATATTATCGTAGTTGGGCAATGTTGAGGAAAGATCCTTGCATCCCCAAGGAAATCCCCAAGGATTTTATGAAGAAAAGGGAAGAAAAGAAGAAGAAACAATCTTTGAGCGACAATCCAAGCGGATTGCCCCGAATCCGCCCGTCCTCCACAAAGACAATCCGTGCGTCTTCCTTCAAAGACGCCGGGCGGCAAAGCCAGCCACAGGAAGACGGCCGTCTTCTCCCAAAGACGCCCGTGCCGGATCAGAATCCGCCCGTCCCGAGCCTAAGACGCACGGATTCCGGTCCGGCCCAAAGACAATTTCGTCTTCTTCAAGCCTCCGTGAAAGATGCACTTCCTTCGAAAAATACCGGCGTTTCCCTGCTCAAATCTAAAAAGTGTAATTACTAGTTTAGCCCTTAGTTAACCCTAATGCATCCACCTAATTTCCACTATAAATACCCCATTAGTCTAATTAGAAGAGCATGTTCTTCTTACCAATCTTTAGTGTAGTAAATATCAATCAAATCTCTCTTTAGTTTTGTAATCAACAATTAATCAAGTTCTAATACAAGTTTTATTTCCTTAATCTCTCTTTTGTTCATCCTTTATTTTGGGTAATTGAAGATTATTTGGGTTATTATTGGGAGATTGACAACCTCTCAATCAAGCATCAAGTACTTCTTTTATCTTTGCTTTATTATTGGATCATTAGTAGGTATAATTCTCTTAATCCCTTTTTAATTATTGTTAATTACTTTCATTTATTCATCATGTTTTACTTTGTTGGTATGATTGACAACTTTGCTAGCATGATCAACATGATAATGAGTGAGTAGTCACCTAGCTAGGGTTAATGGGTAATTAGGGGAAACCAACATGGGGAATGTTTCATGCTTAAATTAATATGCTTTCATGGTTTATTTGCTTGCTTGTTTTGATCTCGACTCATGCACATGTTATGTTTGATGAAATGCGAGCCTATGAATCCTTGCATTTTTTACCCATCACCTATCTTTTCAATGAGACTTGTAAGACATAAACCAACTCGAGTCTCATTAGACCATGCATGTTGTTGAGTAGGGAAGACTAAGTCGACTTGTAGGTGTTGTACAATCTAATCGATTCGGCTCCGGGACCCAAACTTTCCTAGGATTGTAAGATATAACCCAACTCAATCCATCACAACAATAATTGCTTGCTTATAATTTGAGAACATGTTTGTATGATCAATTCCCATGATTCCCCTATGACCACATGACACCCTAGTGCTTTTTATCAATTGTTTACAACCCTTTTAATTCATCTTGCTTGTTTACTTTCATTGCTATTTAGTTTAGTGACCTTCTACATCAACCCAAATTGTGACACCCCTAAGACACCACTAGTTACGATAGAAATCTCATCTCAATTCCCGTCCCTTGGGATCCGACCTTTACTTGCCTCTTTACTAATTGTAGAGTTGTTTGTGAAGCTATAAATTGTGTTTCATTGGATGTGTGACGACCAACGCTTGTCCATATCAGTAGGATTTTCAATTGTAAGTGGTCGTGTCTTAAGGTGTCACAATTTGGGGTTGAGGTAGGAGTTCAACTAAAACTAATCAACAATGAAAATAAATGCAAGGTAAATAAAATGGAAATGTAAACAATTGATTAAATGCACTAGGGTGTCATGGGTTCATAGGGGATTCATGAGAGTTGATCATAAAAACATATTCTCAAATTATAAGCGAGCAATTATTGTTGTGATGGGATCGAGTTGGTGTATAAGCTTACAATCCCTAGGAAGGTTTGGGTTTCGGAGCCGAATCGATTAGATTGTACAACGCCTACAACTCGACTTAATCCTTCCTATCCAACTATATGCATGGTCTAATGAGGCTCGAGTTGGTGTATAAGCTTGCAAGCCTCATTGAAAAGAGAGGTGATGGATAAAAAATGCAAGGATTCATAGGCTCGCATTTCATCAAACATAACATGTGCATAAGTTGAAATCATAACAAGCAAGCAAATAAATTATGAAAACATATTAGATTAAGCATGAATCATTCCCCATGTTGGTTTCCCCTAATTCCACATTAACCCTAGCTAAGGAAACTACTCACTCATTATCAAGTTTAACATGCTAACAAGGTTGTCAATCATATTAACAAAGCAAAACATGATGAACAAGTAAGAAAGATTAACAATAATTAAAACAAGTATTAAGAGAATTATACCTATGGAGATTCCAAAATAATAATGCAAAGAATAGTAGAAGTACTTGATGATTGATGGAAGGTTGTTAATCTGCCAATAAAACCCAAATAATCTTCTAATTACCCAAAATAAATGAAGAACAATAGAGAAATTAAGAAGAAATTAAGATGTGATTAATATTGATGAATTCTATTACAACTAATTTGAGAGTATTAAGAATTAATTCAGATGGATTAAAGATTGATTAAGAGATGGTGCTAATCTAGGTAGTATAATGGGGT
Organism: Silene latifolia; assembly: GCF_048544455.1. Classification (NCBI taxonomy): domain Eukaryota; kingdom Viridiplantae; phylum Streptophyta; class Magnoliopsida; order Caryophyllales; family Caryophyllaceae; genus Silene; species Silene latifolia. The sequence continues at coordinate 25,901,580 of NC_133532.1, forward strand.
ATTTATACTAAAGATTAGGTACATAAATTAGGGTTACTAAGGCCTTAAATGACTATTAAGACCCTTAAGAAAAGTTGAGGAAATGCTCCTCACGGAGGAAATGAGCATATCCGTCTTGCTAGTCCCGCGTCAATATGCTCGTCCCGCACGACTTGAGTTGCTGCACGGTTGGTTCTGACTTGTGATCCGAGCGGATCATGGAGGAGACGCTCGGCTTGAGCTGCTGTGGGACGCTCGTCCTGGGCACAAGACGCCCGGATTGTGGTGTTGGGAGACGCCCGGATTGGTGGCAATCCGCTCGGATCTCCGGGATGACATGACTTCTCTTCTTTTTACTCCTCAACAATGCGCAAGGATCGTGTTGAGGATGCAAGGATCCTTTCATCATTGCCCAAATTACTTTATTATCTACTTAGGCCTTCTAGTAATGTCTTCTCTTTGATGCTTGGTCATTAGATGCGATCAATTTAGCTCCATTTCGCCATGTAAAAGCAAGGTTAGCGCTCCTTTCCTACCAAAGGGGACAAAACCTCAATGAATATGCAAAATGGGAAACTAAAGATAGTAAATGACCCAATTATGCACTATAAAGCATGGGAACGAGGTTAATTCGGGGACTAAATGTGCTCAAATATAAGTCACATCAATATGATCAAATGCAAGTACGACCTGGAAGACACCTTGCATTGAGTGGGAGATAGTAATAGGACAAGAGAATTGGTGACGCACACTTGTCGCGGAGAAGTGGGAGATTGTTGGAGGATGTGTCCTCGACAATAATGCGATCACATGTTTATATCTCATATTTAGAATGCTGAGGGAAAGAAATATTTTATTGTCAACTGATCAACATTAATCAGTAATGATTGGCTGACTAGAGTCTGACATTACTGTCGTATGACGGTGGTGATCAGTTGATCCCTTAAGGTCATACCTCTAGGGTAGCACTCTTAATTGATTAATTAATTAATTGTATGTTGATACAAGTTAATTAATTCCTTAAAATTGAACAAATGGTTTTGTGAGTGAGATTACGTATCTTATTGTAATTCGATTAAATAAGATTCGGTTTAAGTAATTTAAATTGTTTTATTACTTAGGTTTATTTATTGTTTATGAAACAATTAAAATAAGAATGAATGGTTTATTATAAATACAACTAGTTGTGATTTATAATTTTATGACCCATCTTAGGTACTTGTAATTGTGAATTACTAGTTAATTTTTGTATGTGATTTATTTTGTTCATATAATGATTTTTTAATAAGTTAAAAATGCATTATTAAACAACATGTCTAGTAACATGTCCAATATGTCACACTACACAAATTGACATTTGACAAACTTAAAATGGACCCATTTTATATGAGCGTGCTGTGTAAATGGGGTGGATAGGGGGTTGGTTGTGTTTATGTTCATTTAATTAGAAGAAACACAATGATGCCCTACTAATCATAGGCTTGCATGCCTACATCTTGAGAAGAACAAAATTGAAAAAGTATTGGGCACTCTTTTCCCAACCTACCCGGCCACCCTATGCAAAAGATGAGAAGTTTTTCACTTCTTATATTATTCATTCACTCATACTAATATGATTATGTATTTTTTGATACAACCTCTCCAAAATTGTCAAGAACAATAAGAAAGAAAATCTCACAAATCTCTAATATTTTTCCAACATTACTAGAAGTAGTAATCTAATAATATTAGTAATTATTTTAAGGGTTCATATACTAATTCTAGTTATCAAATTAGTATATGCATTATTTTGTGTGGATTTTGCGCAAGGCGAAATCAGGCCAGGGTAGATTTGAGTAGGGTTAACTAGCTCTAAATGGTCTATTAATCAGGTCGTCAGGGCGAAATATAAACTGTAAAAGTAATAAAATGAATAACAACAATAAGGCAAAGAATTTTTGTACGTGGAAAACCCTTGAATCGGAAAAACCACGGGCACCAAGCCAGGAGAGGATTTTACTATTATATTGAATTTAGCACAAGCTAACGTAATTATCGAAGAATTATATGAGAATATTGTATGCTATCTTCTCTTGTGGTTCTTGTTGTTGTGTTCTCAAATGATTTCCAATGGTTCCTTATATAAGCTCTTGTTGAACGGCTGATTTGATCTCGTCATCAATGTGGAATATTGTCCTTAATTACCCGCAATAATTCCAAATATTACGCCCTTAATTGTTGTATTAATTGCTAGATCTTCCTGTTTAATGCTGTGCGTATATTCCTTTTATAATATTAGTTCCCGGTCTGATATCGTCCTGATATTTTGACCGTTGTCCTCTCCATGGCCTGACGCCTATCGTCATGTGTCCTGATAGCCTGGCACCTTGACAGCCTGACGATCAGGTTAGGGCGAGATATTGATCAGGGACGTCTGCGGATTTCCGGGCCTAACAATTGCCCCTTATCTCCTTATTTTCAGTATGTCAGGATAAAAAATGAGGAGATAATCTCAATCTCAGAAAAATTACTCAACGGTTGAATCATGCCTAGTCGGTTCCTGTAACGGTTACTTTCTGCAGTTTATGACGCGTGTAGCTTTTACTGCAACTCCTTCAATGATTATCCATCTACTTGCGGTTGAAACCCTAATTTACTCTACTATAAATACCCGTTCACTTCATTGAGTTGATCTCCATCAGAATAATCTCCCTTATTTCTTTCTTAATAATCTTCTTCTCTAATTTTCCTTAATTTCCAGTTCTCTAATCCTTAATTAATCTTCGTAATTATTCAATAATGACCGCAAAAAAGAAGTCTACCAGGGCAGTGACTCCTGGAACTCCTCCTTCCCAGAATCCTGAGGGGACTTCTTCTGAGAATTTGCCTCTTTCTTCTGCTGCTCAACCTTCCACAGTCAATAACCCGAGTGATTCTCCATTGGAGATGATCTCAATTTCCCTTGGTGATTTCCAGTTCAGGCCTACGAAGGCTTTGAAAGATGATCAGTCTCTTGCAAACCGTTTGAAGCCTGAGTTTGAAAAGGTGTTGAAGGATAAGGGGATCATCCTGCCGATCAAGTCCGGATTCCGAGAATTCTCCTATTAAATTTGTTGGGCTTGTCCTGGTTGGTTCTGTATTCATGACTGGGCTTTTAGGGCAGGTTGTAAGCTTCCTTTCTCTTCTCTTATGATTGAGGTTATCAAGGAAATTGGTGTCCCTTCTTATCAGTTGATGCCCATGGTGTGGAAGGTGGTCTGTTCTGTTGAGTACCTTTGCAAGAAACACAATATTTTATTTTCTCTTAATGATTTGAAGGCCTGTTATGCTGTCAAAACTAACAGCCCTAGCCTTATAAGTTTTAAAGTCAGGGCTTCCACTACCCCCCTTTTAAGCAACCTGGATAGCGGCCATGATAAGAACTGGGCTGCTGGATACATGTTTGTCAGGACCAATTCTGTGGGTCCTGGTCTGGCGTATTTAAATTACGAGGCTTGTGTTGCTGGTGAGTTTTTTATCTTCCTTTTTATCCTGCATGTTTTATTTGTTAGTGAAGAAAATAAAATGAAATTTATATTAAATCATACCTCTCACGTGTGCAGTTGATGATTGGGTTACTGAAACTGAGTATCCAACTGCAAATATTTCTGCTTTCCTAGATATTCCTCCTTTGGAGAGATCTTGGCCTCTCTGTTGTGGGGTTGGCCATCTTCCCCGTTGTTTGAAGGTTGATGGTGCTGCTAGGGTGGCTAAACCTTCAAAGGCTGTTAGTGCCACTACCTGAGGCAGTAAGTCTATCTTAATTTCTTTTTTTTCTTACTCTGGCTTCCTGGTGATGTTTAGTTTATATTGCTAATATAGTATTTCGTGTTGTAGCCACCATGTCGTCTACTCGCCTTGGCAGCTTTGGCATGGCTGACCTCTCAGCCAGGTTGGCTTAGATCAAGGAGGAAGGCTCCCAGGAAAGCGGAGATGCTGAGCCCGTTATCGATTTACCTGAACAACCTGATGCTCCTAAGGTCAATGTTGTACCTGCTGCCCCTGCTGAAACAAGTTCAGCAGCCCAAAAAAGAAAAATTGAAGACTTTGACATTTCTGCCCCGGTCAGGGAAGTGAAGGCCAGGATGGACAATATGGAGGCTGATAGGGTAAAGATTAGGGATTATGCTGCTTCTAAGTCGGATGTCATGCTCACCCTTGACCCTGTTGAGACTGCTACTCTGGCGGTTGCTTTAGTGGATCATTCAGTCAGCCTTTTGGCAGGTGCCCTGGCTGCTGTGAGGGAGGTAGGCTATTTTTATTTTTATGTGTATTTTGTTTGGGTACGTTTATTATTAGGGTATATTATTCATATTCTTTTTCCTGTTTTGGGTCAGGGTGCTGCGGCCTATCTCCATAACGCCTATCAGGCTACTTCTTTGGTAGCCAATATTGATCTGATGAGATCAGATTATGATAGGCTGAAGTATGATCTAGATTTTGCACGGGCTGACGTGGCTGCTAAAGCTGCTGACTTGGTGAGGGTGCAAGCTGAGATGGATGCTGCTAAGGCTGAGGCAGATTCAAGTAACCGACTCTTGCAGGAAGCTTTGGACAGGAATGAAGAGCTCACCCAGGAGAGGGAATACCTAGAGTTCAAGCTAGCTGATGCTTCTCTTTATTTTTATATTAAGGGGAGGGCCGCTGCTATGTCAGAGCCTGTCGAAGCCAGGGAGAAATGGAACCCTGAAGCTGAGATAGCTTTTGCTGCTTCAAAGTATCCTGACCTGCATAATATGGGAAATGAACAAGAGGTCGATTCTCCAGGGGAGCAGAATGTTGATGCTGATCCGGCCAAGGGTGGAAGTTCTGGTACTGTTTCTAAGGAGAAGCAATAATTTGATTTCTTTAGTTGGTATTTGGCCCATCCTGGGGGGATGTCCCTGGACAAACAATTTTATTTTCTTTTTCTATCTTTACTCAGGTCAGGGAGACTATCCCTGGCCTCTACGAATATGTTGGTGCCTTTGCCCCTGGGGGTAAGAGCTTTATTAATATAGGCATTGTGGCCTTTTTTTGGCGGATTTAGCTTTTTTGACTTTGCTTGAGCCTGTGAGTTTTACTTTTTCCCATCGTGTTGGACCCGTCAAAATTTTTGTTTGGTTAACCTGCAAAGCATTTTTGGTTTATCCTGTTATTTGAGCTATCGTGAGTAATTCAACCAAGTATGGTTTTTGCCATAATGGTTGAAATGGTGGGAAAACCGGCCTGACAGGAGGGCTTATGTCCCCTGCCTGACTGGAGGGCTTGGTATTCGGCCTGTCAGGAGGGCTTTTAGACTAAGTGGTTGGGAGAGAACACCCTTGCACTGTCTTCTTTGCCCAAGGTTGTAATAATTGGCAGTAAACCTCGTCAGGTCAGGCAATTATTTCATGTCTGATTGGTCCTGATATTTACTGTATCTGGTGATGGTTACCAACTCGTCAGGGACAGTTAAGTGCAAAGTTTTGTTTTAGAAATTGATATATAGTAGAGTAGCCCTCAATCCTGAATATTTATGCATATATAAAAATTTATCATGTATAATTGTTCAGGATTCCAAAAGTGAGAGAAAATGGTTAAATATATAGGTATGAGTTGCATACAGAGCATGTAAAACATGTAGTTTTTTAGGTAGCACATCAGGTTGAGTAATGATATGAGTTTGTACCTGGTTGTAGCCTGATCTGGTCTTTACATATGGAATAAGTTTAAATGGGTTACATTCCAGGATCTTGGGATCATTTCTCCTTCTAGTGTTTGGAGCCTGTTTGCTCCTTGTCCAACAATTGAATCAATTAAGTAAGGGCCTTCCCATGTGGGGGCCAACTTGCCTACTGATTTTTCTTTTTTATTCGGAAAAACTTTGCGTAAGACGAGGTCTCTTTCCCTGAAAACTCTGATTTTGATATTTTTGTTGTAAGTCCTGGGAACTGCTTGTTGGTATGATGCCATCCTTATTTTGGCAGCATCTCTTAGCTCTTCTATTAGTACCAAGTTATCTTGCACCATGTCTCTGTTTGCTTCAACATTGTTCAGGCTGTACCTTGATGTTGGCACCCGTACTTCTGCAGGAATGACAGCTTCACAGCCATACACCAATGAATAAGGTGTTTCGCCTGTTGATGTCTTTGGAGTTGTCCTGTCTGCCCATAATACTAATGGAAGTTCTTTAACCCATCTGCCTCGTCTTCTTTTCAGCTTCTTTTTTAGGCAGTTTATGACTACCTTATTGCTTGATTCAGCCTGGCCATTAGCTTTTGGGTATCCAGGGGTTGATGTTACCAGGTTGATATTCCATTCTTGGCAAAATGCTTGGGTCTTTTTCCCCACAAATTGGGTTCTATTATCTCATACTATTTCTGATGGGACTCCATATCTGCAAATGATGTTTGTCCTGATGAAGAATATTACTTCCTTTTCAGTTACTTGCCTGAATGAATCAGCCTCAATCCATTTGGAGAAGTAATCAATCATAGCCAATATGAATACTTTTTGTCCTGGAGCTACGGGCAGTTTTCCCACAATATCCATGCCCCACTTTATGAATGGTCAGGGTGCAGAAATTGAATGTAGGAGCTCAGATGGTTGATGTATGATCGGTGCATGGATTTCGCAGGCTTCGCATTTTGAAGAGTATTCCAGGCAGTCAGCCCTCAGTGTAGGCCAGCAGTAGCCTGTCCTGAGAACTTTACTTGCCAGGCTCTTTCCTCCTTTGTGGTTGCCACAGTGTCCATCGTGTATTTCTTGAAGTACCAGTTTGGCTTCGTCAGGCTCCAAGCATCTTAGGTAAGGTCCAGCCTGCGATCTCTTGAATAAAGTGTTAATTATAATAGTGTAAGTTGAAGCTCTAATTTTAAAAGCCCTTGCTTCATGTCTCCCATGGGGCAGTATTCCTCGGAGAAACCAATCATAATAGGGTTTAGTCCAAGAGTTATTATCCTGATTGACAGGATTGACTTGTTCAGGCTTGCTGATGGCTGGCTCTAATAAATGAACAATTGGTATTTTATCGAAAACTATAGGGGTAAAATTTGAACCTAGGCTGGCCAGAGCATCAGCCTGGGTGTTCAGGTCTCTCGATATTTGATCTATATCAAATAAAGCAAATTTAGCGGTAAGGTTTTTTGCATATTCTAAATACGAAATCATTTTTGCATCCTTAGCCGTATAAATTCCCTTTATTTGGTTGGCAATTAGAAGTGAATCAGTTTTTACCTTTAGGTTTTGAACACCGAGGTCTAGACATACCTTGAAGCCTGCTATCAGAGCTTCATATTCTGCTTCGTTGTTTGTAGCTTTGAACTCACAGCTTATAGCCTGTGCTAACATATCTCCCTGCGGTGATTTGAGCACTAATCCTAACCCTGTCCCCCTGGCGTTGGATGCCCCATCTATGAACAGGGTCCATTCTTGGTCTGAGGTTTTATTTTCTAATTGGTTGACCTCTTTTTCGGTCGGGTTCCAGGTTAGGGCTAAAGTCACCACAAAGTCTCGCTAGGGCCTGCGATTTGATCGCGCCCGGGTTCAAAGGAGATATCGTATGTGGTAATTTGCACCGACCATTTGGCCATCCCGCCTGATAATTCAGCTTACGAGGATGATTTTATGGGTAAGTTGGTCCGACTATAATGGGATGGCTTTCAAAATAAGGTCGCAATTTAGTACATGACATAATCAAAGCTAAAACATATTTCTCAAGTAATCCATACCTCATCTCAGCATCCATCGGGCTTTTACTTACATAATAAACAAGGTGTTGTTGGCCGTCCTGTTCTTTTACTAGGATGCAAGATCGATCGCCGTGTCGATGAGATAAGTATATCGACAGGGGTTCTCCTTTTCTCGGTTTAGCCTTGAGGGTGGAGATGATAGATAAGATTTCAGGTCTTGAAAGGATGTCTCATGTTCATCCGTCCATTGAAACTGTTTATTCTTTCTGAGGAGGTTTTAAAATATTTTGCACCTCTCAGAGGATCTCGATATGAAACGGTTCAGGGCAGCTACCCAACCTGCCAATTTTTGGATATCCTTGACAGATCTGGGTGACTGTAGTTCCAGGATAGCTTTTATTTGTTCAGGACTGGCTTCTATGCCTCTTTTTGTGACCATGTATCCAAGGAATTTGTTCGCAGAGACTCCAAAGTGGCATTTTGCAGGGTTGAGCTTCATGTTGTATTTCTCCAATATTTCGAATGCTATTTCTAGATGGTTCACGTGATCTGCTGCATTTTTGGATTTTACTACCATGTCGTCTATGTATACTTCCATGATATCACCTATTTGGTCTTTAAACATCTTACTGACCAGGCGCTGGTACGTTGCCCCTACATTCTTCAGGCCGAAAGGCATGGCAGTGTAACAATATATGCCTCGGTCTGTAATGAATGCAGTACTCTCCTGGTCAGCAGGGTGCACCTTTATTTGATTGAATCCACTGGAAGCGTCCACGAATGTTAGCATTTCATGGCCTGATGTGGCGTCTACCATGGCATCAATATATGGTAAAGGAAATGGATCTTTGGGATAAGCTTTGTTCAGGTCAGTGTAGTCTACACAGACTCTCAACTTTCCATTCTTTTTCTGCACAACAACCACGTTAGCCAACCACTCAGGGTACATTACTTCCCTGATCATTCCCATATCCAAAAATTTCTCCACTTCCTCGTTAATTATGGTATTTCTTTCAGCTGCAAATTTCCGTCTTTTCTGTTGTACAGGCTTAAAAGATGGGTCAACATTGAGTTTATGTGTAATTATATCAGCGCTAATTCCAGTCATATCAAAGTGTGACCAAGCAAACCAAGATGACTTATTTTTAAGAAACATTACCAGTTCGGGCCTGACACTATTCGAGGCGTCAGATCCTACTAAAACATACCTGTCAGGGTACTCGGGGTCCAGGATTACCTGATCAGTTTCCATTCTGGGAGGTGCTACATAAGTGCTCCTGACAGGGTACTGTAATTGCTATACAAGGGACTTACCTGTCTTGGAAGGCTTTAAGGCTGTTGTTTAGCATTCCTGGGCTGTCTTGTGATCCCCTTTGACTGTGGCTATGCCCCAGTCTGTTGGTATTTTGATACAATGATGATAGGTTGATGGCACGGCCATGACATTATGAATCCAAGGTCAGCCCAAGATCGCGTTGTAAGATGACAGGCAATCAAGGACTCCAAATTTCTCATAGGATGAGACTCCTTCAACGTAGGTTGGAAGGTGGATTTATCCTAGAGTGCTTCTGGTCTCTCCACTGAACCCTACCAAGACGCTGGATTTTTTGGTGATTTGGTCCTCGTTGATTTTCATGGTTTTCAGCACGTCAAGCATGATCAGGTTTACTGAGCTGCCTCCGTCTACCAGGATCCTTCTTACTGTGGCGGTTCCAATCTGCATAGAAATTACCAGGCCGTCATGATGAACATCAGGGATACCTACCAGGTCACAATCGTTGAAAGTGATTGTTGGGATATGGTCTGGTTTGCAGGGTGAGACTGTCCTTGGCGTCATGGCTATCTTTTTTTTCTTGAACTAGTCGGGCCACGTTTTCTGATCCACCAGATATGAATTTTACTTCGTATATTGGAGGTGGTGGAGGGAGGCTGCGATCCTGTTTGTGCTCCTGACCCTCTTTGCCCTGGTTCGCATTCCTGCCTTTCGTCTTGATCAGGTCTTTTAAGTATCTGGATTTTTGCAGATAAGCCACTTCTTTCCTCAGGGTGAAACAGTCATCCGTCGTGTGTCCAATGTCCATGTGGAATCCGCACCATTTTGAATTGTCCCTTTTAGGGTTGGGATTCTCCGACTTCCTGGGCCATCTGACTACTGATCCCATGTTGTCAAGTCTCTGGATTAATCCTGCAATATCAACACTAAAGTTATGTTCTGAAATAGGTGGAAAAACTTTAGCCTTACCTTGATATTCATGAGCTAGGTTAACTTCTGATTGATCTGGCCTGGAATATGGAGTAGGCCTATAGTTGTTTCCTTTGTTGCTCTTCCTATTGCTCCTTTCATAATCCTTTGGTCCACTGGGTGATCCAAGTTTGTAGCTTTTGTCTTCTTCTAGCCTGATAAAGGCAAGAGTCTTGACCTGGACGTCTTCAAAAGTATGGCAGGGATATATAGTGAGCTAGCTGTATAAGTCACTGTGCGGTAGCAACTCCTGCCTGAATGCCTCCACTGCTATTCCAACGTCACACCTGGGAATGGATACTTTCTCTTTGTTGAATCTTGAAAGGAATGTCCTGAGAGTTTCATCAGGCTTCTGTGTGATTCGGTAAAGGTTACTGGATCGTTTTTCCAACTCTCTGCTACTCGCAAACTGCTGGTTGAAGTTGTTGATCAAGTTGGCGAAGGAATGGATGCTCCCAGTTGGCAGGTTGATGTACCATTGTAGAGCAGGGCCGGTCAAGGTCGTTCCAAATCCCTTACACATGCAAACTTGTCTAAATTCGCTGGGAATAGATGCAGCCAGCATTTTTTGTTTGTAGAGAGCCACGTGATTTTGTGGATCTGTGGTTCCATCATAGATTTTCATGGATGGGACCACAAACTTCTTTGGTAAATCTACTTTTGCTATTTCGTCTATGAAAGGCGAATCGGCATAACTGTCAGGGGCAGCTTCTTCCATGCTGGCAGGTACTCCGGGTATCTTGTCAAATTTTTCATTGAGCTTCTTGATCTGTTGAATCACTGCCATCATGATGGCTGCTGTAGATTCATCAGGTTTCTCATTGTCGTTTTTTGGCTCGTCATCACCATCAACAATAATAACTTTAGAACCACTTGGGCTCCCAAAACTGGAGAAATCAATGTTTTTGATGATTGATGCAAATGGAGTTCCTGGCCGGAATCTAGAGCCTGCTCCTTGGGTTTTTTCTAATTTTTGTTTCAGAGCTGACTCAGATTCTTTTAATTGCAGGATTTCTGCTTCAGTTTGGGCCACTTTTTCTTTCAAGCTTTCCAACTTAGCAATCTGTTAGAGGGCTGTGTTCAATTGTTCTTCAATGGTAGGCTGGGCCTTTTTTGTAGGATTTCTGAATTTTTGTAAGATGGGAAAAAGGATTTAAAGAGCTAGATGCCCCACGGTGGGCGCCAATTATTTTGTGTGGATTTTGCGCAAGGCGAAATCAGGTTAGGGTAGATTTGAGTAGGGTTAACTAGCTCTAAATGGTCTATTAATCAGGTCGTCAGGGCCAAATATAAACTGTAAAAGTAATAAAAAGAATAACAACAATAAGGCAAAGAATTTTGTACGTGGAAAACCCTTGAATGGGAAAAAACCACGGGCACTAAGCCAGGAGAGGATTTTACTATTGTATTGTATTTAGCACAAGCTAACATAATTATCGAAGAATTATATGAGAATATTGTATGTTATCTTCTCTTGTGGTTCTTGTTGTTGTGTTCTCAAATGATTTCCAATGGTTCCTTATATAAGCTCTTGTTGAATGGCTGCTTTGATCTCGTCATCAATGTCGAATATTCTCCTTAATTACCCGCAATAATTCCAAATATTACGCCCTTAATTGCTGTATTAATTGCTAGATCTTCCTGTTTAATGTTGTGCGTATATTCCTCTTATAATATTAGTTCTCGGTCTGATATCGTCGTGATATTTTGACCGTTGTCCTCTCCATGGCCTGGCGCCTATCTTCATGTGTCCTGATAGCCTGACACCTTGACAGCCTGATGATCAGGTTAGGGCGAGATATTGATCAGGGACGTCTGCAGATTTCCAGGCCTAACATGCATTAAGAGTGATTACCTTGGTACAATTCCTTGAGGAGTAGATCCTACCATTGGGTCTAAATTCATCCCTGGAGCATTCAAATTTTTACGAAGACTAATTCGGTGGGAGACCAATTAGTATACCCATTTCGGCCCTCATTGTAAGTATATCAGTTTTCTTCTTACTTTGTATTATATTGTTATGCATGCATAAGATCTTATTAGTTTATGACTAAACAAAATTAATATAGTTATTAGAAGTGTCTAATAAGAGGTTAATGAATCCTACACGAAGATCATAGTGAGTTTCGATATGAATCGACTTATGTATTGCACTTTGCCCAAGAATCCTCCGACCTCCTTTTCTGTCTGAGGTTGTGGCATTTTGATTAACGCCTTGATCTTGGATGGATCAATTTCTACCCCCCTCTGGCTGACGACGTATCCCAGAAGCTTACCCGACGTTACTCCGAATGCACATTTATGAGGATTGAGCGTCATGTTGTACATGTGCAATCTGAGGAAGAATTTGAGAAGGTTATCAATGTGCTCTTTCCTATACTTATATTTGACAGTCATATCATCCACGTACACCTCCACTTCTTTATGCATCATGTCATGTAGCAAAGTAGTCGTAGTGCGTTAGTATGTAGCCCCAGCATTGATTAGCCCGAATGGCATAACAGTATAACAGTATGTGCCCCACTGAGTGACGATGGCTGTCTTTTACATATCTTCCATTGCCATTTTGATTTGGTTATACGCTGTATACCCGTCCATGAAGGATAACAATGTGTGATCTATTGTATTATATACCAATATATCGATGTGTGGTAGAGGGAAGTCGTCTTTAGGACTCGCTTTATTCAAGTCTCTGAAATCAACACAAACCCTGATTCTCCCATTCTTTTTGGGTACGGGGACTATGTTAGCCACCCAGTATGAATACTCGGAAACTTTGATGAATTCGGCTTTGAATTGCTTATCGACTTCTTCTTTAATCTTAAGAGCCCACTCTCTCCTCATCCGACGAAGCTTCTGCTTTACAGGCTTGAAACCTGGCTTGATTGGAATACATTCTTCTGCAATATCTCTGTCGATCCCTAGCATGTCCTTGTAAGACCAAGCGAAGACGTCTTTGAACTCGTGTAGGATGTCGATGAAATTGGCCCTTTCAGTGGGGTCTAGGGTTGTCCCTATCCTAAGTTCTTGGGGTTCTAATTCCGTTCCTATGTTGATAGGTTCGGTGTTTTCTATAATTGGTGCCCCTTCCCCCTCTTCTAGTATTTCTTTAAATATGTAGGGAGGTAATTTGATTGAGTCATGATTGGGATCATCCTCATTATCATCATAAATAGAATTGCATTCAGAATAACACAATGAGTAAGCAGAATCTGATTTATTCATATTAAATTTTGAAAACAGCTGAAACAAAGAAGCCATCTGTGCAGTAGTCAGTGGCAGTAAAGGGACAGTTGCTGGGACGTTCCCCAAGCTACTGTTACTTGGTGATGCTATGCTAGGTGAAACAAAGGGGTGGGGTATGACATGAGAAGACTCTCTAGCGACTTCTCTAAACTTAGGTTTCAACTCCGACTCTAATTCCGACTATGACTCAAATTCATCGTCTTTAGGTTCTCCTTTGAACATTTATCCTTCTCCAGTAGTGACCTTGAAGAGCTTTCCTTGATTGTTGTTCCATTTGATCGTCTTTCTCTATCCTTTTTATTTATTTGAGTTGGTGTCAGTGATCAGTGTTATAGGGTTGAAATGGTCGTCTTGAATTATCATGGTAATGATCTCATCCTGCGTTGCCCTGACGAATCGATCTTCTCCAAACAGAAGGCTAACAGCCTGTTCGCGAGACAAGGTGTCTGACGAGTTTTGACGGTAGGAGCCATTTATGGAGGAATGAAGTAGCAATCGTGGAAGACCTCGATTCCAGCTAGTTGAATTCCTCTATATCTCCAAGGTTAGGGAAATCCATGAAAGTATTCATAGTCCCCTTCCCTGATGAAGTAACCATTTAGTGTATGGAGGTAGGGTTGCATTTGAATCCCCTGACTTTCGCGATTTTGAAATTGAGCAAGCATTTCTAGGGTTTCGGCCTTTGTGGGCTTGTACCCCAAGCCTAGTTGTATCCTTTGGGAGTCTCCTTCCTTACAAGGTGTTGATACCGTCGTAGAGTACCAAAGATAAATTTATAAATCCAAACTACTACTATAGCTAGTGGCAGTCAGGGTCGAACCACAGAGAGGCGATGCAATTAATAGTTGTCTTAATTTTAGTCTAAAGTAACGGTTGTGAGGGGGTTTGAATTGAATAGTCTATTAACTAATGGGCAATGAAATTAAAAGTAAACTAAAGAAATGGATGAAACCAAATATTAAAAAGTTGCTAAGACGGTCGGTTCACTGTAGTTTCGACGGCGGCAATTCTAGGTAAACTGTCTTAAACATGTTAGACGGGAAAATAAAAAGTCCACTCGGTCCATTTTTAACAGGTAGCAACCTTTCGGTCTGAGCTACGGGTCCCTAATCTCAATAATACCAACTTTCGTTCTTGATTTAATGAAACTCAAAATCTAAATTAACTTATCTCTCGATCTTATTAATTTAGTCGTTTTAATTAGGTAGGCTATCTCCCTTCCCTATCTCTCGATCTTAACGGGTCGGTCAATTCCTAAACATTCAACTAGTCGCGTGCACTCGATTCGTCAAATATAGCAATTTAATTAATTAAAACATAGCTAATCTAACACGGCTCCAGTCGATCGACCAACTAACCCAGTCGATCGATCGAGCCCAAACAGTCGTCTCGAATTGAAGCCGTCTAACCTACAGATTCCCTACATCTTAGCACATGGGATTTAGCTACTCATGATATTGATGATAGCAACGATAAGATTAACTAATAGAGCAAACGAATTCATATTTAAATTAACTAAATGAATAACTAACATAAAACAATAATATGGCTTGGGAAATCTAACTAGCAATTTCTAATCTATGAACGAATAAAGTAAACTGAATAAGGGAACCAAAATTACCAGTAGAAAGCAGGAAGAAGAATCCGAGAGTACGAACGAAAATAAATTGTATTGAAATGAATGTGAATAATAACGCAAAACTCAATATTGAACCCTAATTATTCAATCCCTAAAACTGATGAAAAAAGACTTGATGATTATTCTGAAAAACCAGGTTACGTTATATAGATATATTGCGTAACTCTTATTCCTAAACCTAATTACAATGGGCTTCCTAATTATCGATCTTTTAACTTACGTCAGATTAACGATGTGGTCGATCGACCACTGGGACCGGTCGATCGACTGGACTGCACTGAACAGTAGCTTCTGTAAGTCGTGCTCTGGTCGATCGACCATAGGCCCCAGTCGATCGACCACTGTAGCTGGTAGTCCGCTTCTAAATTCTTCATAAACTTGTCTTTCAGGCCTTGAAATGCGCACCAAGTTCGTTTCTTGAGTAAATACTTCACGTCAAATCTAATGCTAGGTACTTAGGGACGAATTCGGCTTGATTTCTGCTGGATTCTTCACATTTCTGCAATAATATACAAAAACACGAAAGTAGACGGAAATAGGGAGAATAGTAGCATAAACTACATATATGAGCTCTGAAATGCGTGTAAAATGAGGTGTAAAACATCATATTTAGGACACGCATCAAACTTCCCCAAACCAAACCCTTGCTTGTCCCCAAGCAAGAACAAGACTCGATCCTAAAACCTAATGGAACGATTTCAATCTCAGAGCGAAATGCAACTATAAAGCCTAAACCGATTTAATGCAACAACTAACAATCAATTAGCGATATGAATCACGCAAACGAGTTATGTAGTCGTCAAAATTTGCTGAACCGTCAACTATAGAGACTTACCATTATGGACTCTCACGGGTCGCTCATATCACACATAAGCACAGGTGAATATATGTAAGATAGAAAGAAGTAAATGTAATAACTCTCACCTAACTACGACCTATAAGAACATGCTTGCAATCTAATATGAAAATAATCTCTACAACCATACATATGCATTCCAACCAAACAAATGACCATGACACATGCCGAGGTAAATATGGATATGTGAGGCTATGGGCAGGAAGGGCTAAGATAAATTTGGATAAAAACAGAGTTAAAAGCCAAGCTAGTATCTAAGGGAACCAAATTATAACAACATCTAACTTCTTGCTCTAGTTTTCAATCGTAACGGTGCTAAAAATAAGCACAAATCTCACAATCTCCATAATTAATCAACTCCCCATAAGATACAAATGCAACATGGGAGCAAAAATCGCCATTTAATAAAAACTTTGAATTATGCGATTTTGATTTCTTTCTCTTCTCGGGCTTCAGTCGATCAAACAATGTGTCCAGTCGACCGACCATAAATCGAACTTTCTTTTCATTTTTTCCTCCTTTTTTTATTCAATTCTATTTTTTCTTCTTTCTTTCCTCCCTTATCCTTTTCATCTTCCCAACATCGTTCTCGTAAAGAGCATTAGCTACCAAAAACGAAATAACAATCCCAAGAACATAAACTACTAGCTTGACAAGGGCAGGCTAAATGTAGGATGTAGCTAACGGGACAAAAAAGGCTATTTCTGGCAGTGTGAAGCTTATGGGACAAATGAATAAAGGGGTGACCTCTTCCACATGTGTCAATTAACCACGAACCCGAATGCATACAGGTATTAAGCAGATTAAGTTCATATTCATGCATATTGATGTAACATGTCTCATAAGGAGTAACTACTCACAATCCTAGATAAACTGGTCATGAATGTCACCGGTTATAGGCTCTAAATCTCAGAAAATGATGTAGTTTGCCAAAAAGCTAAGTCAAGTTTAAAGTTCAGCGAATAAATTAACGAAAACTCGGAGATATGCATATGTGATTCTACTAATAACATGTCAATTAGCAAGGCTTAAGCAATAAACAGCTGCAAATGCAATGTCATCATTGAAATACTACCGTTCCGACTCAACCTATATGCTAAAATAAACGTGCAATTTTTTGAATTTTTTGAATTTTTTGAATTTTTTTGAATTTTTTCAATTTTTTTCAATTTTTTTGTATATATAAGAGAAAGGAAATAAACAATGCAAACTGAAATGCAATAAACGTGAAACAGAAATGCAATAAAACATGTGAATGCGAACAAAATCCTTCCCCAAACCAAATCACACAATGTCCCCATTGTGCAAAATCATATAATGAAAATAGCAAAGGAAATGGGATTTTGCGAGAAAATTAATAAAAAGGACATGAAGCGGAACTTGGAAACTCACAAGACTTTAAGCGCAGCAAAAGGAAACCTCCCCAAACGAGCGTGAGCTAGGAGGTTTCAATAGCCAGCAGTGCTACCAATAAGTACCTGAAAGGACAAACAATACCACGCATAATTCCGAGAAAGCAATGTTGAAGCGGTAATTATGTGCAAAAATTAAAAAACGGAAGAAAACAGAAATGAATCGGAGAATAAAGTGGAGAAAAGACTCCCTCAACTTCCGCAAATCAACCAAACACAGCAGGGGAGTGATCGAAAAACAGGTACAGTAGCGCTGGGTGGTCGATCGACCACATCACCCAGTCGATCGACCAGGGTGACACGAACAAAGAGCTTATGTAATCATTGCGATCAATCGATCGACCAAGATGGCCAGTCGATCGACTGAGAAACCTGCTGTAAGTTCTGATTTCTTCGAATTAGCTCAATAAATTGAGCTAATTAGGTCTATAAACCTGCAAATACAGATAATAACGCGCCCAAAATTGCGCTAAACCCAGAGTAACAGACTAAAGTATTTAAATCCTAAGCAAACTTATTAATGCGATGTCTCGCGCACACGAAAGCAATAAAAAGAGTATAACAAAAGCAATAAAATGAATGTTTTTGGAAAAGTCTTAATCAACTAATAGTTGATCAAGAATGGCCACAGAATGGCCCACTTGCTCGGCTTCTGGCTACAAGAGGTAGCCTCTACAGTGCTCATCTTCTCAGCTGCACTCTTCTCAATTCCATCATCCGCCGAACTTAGCGGATCAACCTCTCCAACATCTTCCCAATCAATGACCTCGTCTGGCTCGTCAAAATCCAAATCGGACTCCGTCACCTTGACTGGCTCCTCATCGGGCTCCTCATCTGTGCCATAGCTCAGACATCTTAGACCGCCTCTTTGAATGATTGGCTCCTTCACTGCTGGAGCAACATGCGACTCTTCCTTCCCCAAACTAGCTCCTGCAATATCTAAAACAGAAGAATCTTCCTCCAATTTGCTCCCAATCTGGGTCGGAGGTGTTACAACAGGTATAAGCATAGGGGCAGGCATATCGGAAAGCACAAAATAGGATTTCTTTTCAGAAACCACATTACAAGTTACTGGCCACATGGGGTCTTTCTTCTTAGCTGTCTGGGCAAAGACAATGGAATGTTTCCCTACCTTAAAAGTTAATGTCCCTGAGCCAACATCTATAACTGCACCAGCAGTGTGCAGAAATGGTCTACCCAGAATGATAGGTATGTGAGCATCTTCGGGCATATCTAGCACAACGAAGTCAACAGGGAAAAAGAACTTTCCTATTTGCACAGGAATGTCCTCTAAGACTCCTATAGGCTGGACCGGAGAACGATCAGCCATCTGTACAGTCATGTTTGTGATTGCAAATTTGGTCAAACCCAACTTCCTAGCTAAACTCAAAGGCATGACACTAATACTGGCTCCTAGGTCACACAATGCCTTCTCAATTGAGAAGGTGCCAATATTACATGGGACTGAAAAACTACCTGGGTCTTCTAGCTTATGAGGTGCAATATGGGTCAAATAGGAACATGACTCCTCATTTAGTGCGACAGATTGCACAGTACCATGTGACTTCATTTTAGACAAAAGTTGCTTCATAAATTTCATGTAAGCAGGCACTTGATTAACTAATTCAAGGAAAGGAACTTGCACATTTAAACTACGAATAACATTTTCAAATTTGTTAAATGATACCTGTTCCTTTGTCGGCACTAATCTCTCTGGATAGGGGGCTGTAAGAAGCAACTTGGCCCTCTCTTCTAAGTCTCTTATACCGGCATCAGTGGATTTAGGCTGAAAATCCACTACCTTGTCTTTGTTGTAGCTTGAACCTTCTTCAGACCGTCTCAAGAATGAGCCATTAATCGTCATTGGGTCATACTTTGGAACCGAAAGACTCATCAAGATTTGGGTCTTGCCTCAATATTTTCGAGTCGTCGACCAAACAAGTGGTCCCCTCAAGTTATCGGCATTGGAGGACGAAAAGATTCACTATCAAGCGTTTTGATCGATCGACCATGAGTGTCGATCGATCGATCGCTTCTGAGACGGAAAAGGTGTGCTATTTCGCGGATGGTTGATCAATCGGGTATGTCGGTCGATCGATCGATATACCGATCGATCTGTTTCTTTTATCTTTGTCGCATTCGCCTTCTTCTTAATTGGTTCCGCCTCATCTTTTGCAGTGACATCTTCGACCATAGCGGGCCCATCAAGGGTAGACCCACTCCTCAAAGTAATTGCATTAAGGGTCTCCTTTTGATCCGGCTGCGACGGTAAATGCCCCGGAGCTCTTGTTGCACTCTTGCTAGCCAGTTGAGCGATTTGACTCTCCAATATTTTCATCCCGGCCTCTCTAGCTTGAGACTCTTTCAGCAATAAATTTTTCAACTCGGCAAAATCGGAGCTATGGTACTGCTGCTGCTGAGGGACATACGGAGGCTTTTGGTATGGCTGCTGCTGCTTATGAGGGGGCATATAGTTCTGCTGCTGTGGAGGTGGAGTCGGATTTTGGACATTTTGGCTACTCCACCTCAAGTTCGGATGGACATTCGGCTCAAAATAAGTGTTTGTCTGCCTATAATGTTGAAAAGCAGCACAAGCCTCATATGGACTGCTGCAGTGGTCTGCAACATGTCCTTCCCCTCCACATCTCTTGCAGACGAAAGGACCGTCTGCCACATCATTCACATGATAGATCCCTCCTTTTGAAGCTCCTCCCAACTCGTACTTATCAAATCTGGCCGTGAGAGCTTCTAATGCAGCTACAGAAGGAGATTCAGCGGCTCTCCTTTGATTTGCCCTGGAATTTCCATGCTCAGCTTTATGGGTGGCCATATCATCAATGATTTTCCACCCCTTAGTTTCTCCAACATTCTCCGAAATCGCCATTAGTGCAAAGATCCGGATAGCCCTCTGATCGACATAAAGCCCGTTATAAAACCGATTGCATAGGCTCCATTGCTCGAACCCATGGTGCGGAATAGTTCGCACCAGCTTCTTGAAACGGACCCATGCCTCATGAAAGTTCTCATCAGGACCCTGTTTAAAGCTCGTGATCTGAGCTCTAATGGCATTGGTCTTCGAGGCAGAGAAATATTTCTTGTAGAATGCTAGGGCCAGCGAATTCCAATCAGTGATCCCGTTAGCAGCTCGATCCAGATCTCGGTACCATTCCCTTGCGACATCACGAAGCGAGAATAAGAACATCGTCTCCTTCACCTGATCCTGGGTCACACCTGCTGGTGGGAGTATGGAATAGCAGTAGTCAATGAATGTCTCCATATGTTTTGCCGCATCTTCATTTGCAGCTCCCCCAAATTGGTTTCTCTCAACCAAGTTAATATAAGACGGTTTTAGCTCGAATTTCCTTTCCGTCCCTGGTAATGCGAATCCCTTATATAGATTCTCAGCTGTCGGCTCGGAGTGACTGGCTATACTTGATTCTTCAGCCATGTCTGGAGATGTGACGGTCTCTGCTGAAGAAGTAGAAATAGGTGACGAAGGTGGATCCTCCTCAAACAGCTCGTTCTCGTAGTAACTAGACATAGTACTCAGCTCTTCCTCTGTCGGAAATACTCTAGATGATCATCTCAACTCACGCAAAGTCTTTTCAATCTCAGGATTGAACGGTAGTAATTCACCACCCTGTGACCTGCGCATAAGAAGAAACTACAAGTAGAATATGAGAATAGTTTAAGGAACAGATATCCCTTAAACTAAGAGAAAGACTAAAAATAAAACAACTAATAATTTTAAACAATTGCCTCCCCGGCAACGGCGCCAAAATTTGATACCGTCGTAGAGTACCAAAGATAAATTTATAAATCCAAACTACTACTATAGCTAGTGGCAGTCAGGATCGAACCACAGAGAGGCGATGCAATTAATAGTTGTCTTAATTTTAATCTAAAGTAACGGTTGTGAGGGGGTTTGAATTGAATAGTCTATTAACTAATGGGCAATGAAATTAAAAGTAAACTAAAGAAATGGATGAAACCAAATATTAAAAAGTTGCTAAGACGGTCGGTTCACTGTAGTTTCGACGGCGGCAATTCTAGGTAAACTGTCTTAAACATGTTAGACGGGAAAATAAAAAGTCCTCTCGGTCCATTTTTAACAGGTAGCAACCTTTCGGCCTGAGCTACGGGTCCCTAATCTCACTAATACCAACTTTCGTTCTTGATTAATGAAACTCAAAATCTAAATTAACTTATCTCTCGATCTTATTAATTTAGTCGTTTTAATTAGGTAGGCTATCTCCCTTCCCTATCTTTCGATCTTAACGGGTCGGTCAATTCCTAAACATTCTACTAGTCGCGTGCACTCGATTCGTCAAATATAGCAATTTAATTAATTAAAACGTAGCTAATCTAACACGGCTCCAGTCGATCGACCAACTAACCCAGTCGATCGACCAGAGCCCGAAACAGGTCGCCTGAATTGAAGCCGTCTAACCTACAGATTCCCTACATCTTAGCACATGGGATTTAGATACTCATGATATTGATGATAGAAACGATAAGATTAACTAATAGAGCAAACGAATTCATATTTAAATTAACTAAATGAATAACTAACATAAAACAATAATATGGCTTGGGAAATCTAACTAGCAATTTCTAATCTATGAACGAATAAAGTAAACTGAATAAGGGAGCCAAACTTACCAGTAGAAAGCAGGAAGAAGAATCCGAGAGTACGGACGAAAATAAATTGTATTGAAATGAATGTGAATAATAACGCAAAACTCAATATTGAACCCTAATTATTCAATCCCTAAAACTGATGATAAAAGACTTGATGATTATTCTGAAAAACCAGGTTACGTTATATAGAAATATTACGTAACTCTTATTCCTAAACCTAATTACAATGGGCTTCCTAATTCTCGATCTTTTAACTTGCGTCAGATTAACGATGTGGTCGATCGACCACTGGGACCGGTCGATCGACTGGACTGCACTGAACAGTAGCTTCTGTAAGTCGTGCTCTGGTCGATCGACCATAGGCACCAGTAGATCGACCACTGTAGCTGGTAGTCCGCTTCTAAATTCTTCATAAACTTGTCTTTCAGGCCTTGAAATGCGCACCAAGTTCGTTTCTTGAGTAAATACTTCACGTCAAATGCAATGCAAGGTACTTAGGGACGGATTCGGCTCGATTTCCGCTGGATTCTTCACATCTCTGCAATAATATACAAAAACACGAAAGTAGACGGAAATAGGGAGAATAGTAGCATAAACTACATATATGAGCTCTGAAATGCGTGTAAAATGGGGTGTAAAACATCATATTTAGGACACGCATCAGGTGTAAAGGTATTCTTTCTGATAGGGTTTAGTGACATTCCTGGGAAGTATCCCTGAGATTTGAGTATGTGGTTGACCACTAAGTTGGAGTATGGGTTGAAGTACAAGGGAGCCAGTTTGCTCTCTATAAGGTTTATGATTTGAAATCCTCCAAGTTCGTACACGGGATCTGCAATTAATTCGTTGCTTGACACTTTCCCTATCACGGCCATGATAGGTGACGAAGTGATCATCACTACCTTGCCATATAGAGGGATTTTGATCTTTTGGTGTAAGGTGGATGTTACTGCTTTGGAAGCGTGAATCCACGGCTTACCCAGAAGTATATTGAAAGATGCCTCGATATCCACTATCTAAAAATTAACTTTTCGCTCGATTGGCCCAGTGGCCACAGTAAGGTTAACTAGCCCCACTACTTTACGTCGCGTTCAATCGTATGCCCGAACGCCTTGGTCAGTAGGAGTCAAGTCTGATTCTTTCACGCCTAACTTGTATGCTGTCTTTAGTGGTATGACATTGACTACGGAGCCATCATCCACCAAAGTCATGGGTACATTTTTCTTCAGGCATTTGATTGTGATGTATAAAGCAAGGTTATGAGTGCGCCAAAGGAAGACAAGTCCTCATCTGAGAAAGTAACTGGGTTACTTAGCTTGACTAAGTCTTGGAAGACTAGGTTGACGACGTAGTCAGGTGTAGAGTCAGGTGCTACGTTCAATTTAGCCAATGCTTGCAGTAAAGCCTGGCGATGAGGAAATGAACTTGAAACTAGTTGAAAGACTGAAAGATTAGCCTTTGTCTTTTGAATTTGCTTTAATAAATGGTCAGGAGAAGTATCTTTGCCATCGTTTGGTGGGATAACATTGGTGTTAGTAGTAACTGGACCATTTGTTTGAGTGACATTTTGATATGGACGCCCTGAGCGAGTAAGGTGGTCCACATCTTGATCTTCATTAGCCTTGACTAGAGGATGCTATATGAGTTAAACATCTTCATCGTCATCCTCCCAAACTCCATTGACGATACTGAGCTCTCTTAAACTTATGATTTCAGCTTCTAGGTTGATTATTTGCTCAACTAGATTGTCTGTCACTGCGATCACTTCTTGCATTGTGGATTCTTGAGATAAGTTTGGAACCACTGGCTTGTCTTCCCTAGGTATAGTGCTTGGATTGCGTAGGGATGGCACTACAACTTCTAGCTCTGAAACTTGTCTACTTACACTCTTTGCCCATGCGCCAAAATCAGCGATAGTAGGGGAGATGGTGGAATAACTTTCCTCATTTTCTAGTGCATTGACCTCATCTTCAGCTGGCGAAATGAGGTGTGAGCAATCCAAGGTGGATTCCTCATCTGTGATCATTAGAATTCCAAGAGGATTCTGAGTATTGTTAGGCTTGCTTGCAGGAAGTATGGCCAAACGTCCATCTTCAATCATGTCCTTAATGACATGTTTCAATTTGAAACATTTCTCTGTGTCATGACCTTTGCTCTATGGTACTCAAAGTAGGCATTCTCATCCCAGAACCTAGACTTCTTCTCTGGGTCAGGCGTAGGTCCTATGATTTGGAGTTTACCTTGTTGCATTAATCTTTTTAGAGCATTGGAGTACGAGTCACCAACGTTGGTGAACTTCCTCTGCGGGCTATTCTTCTTAGTAGACGATTCGACAAGGTTGACATCGTCGGTCTTGCTAGTGGAGCCATAAGACCGACTCGTTGCACGTTGATACCCGCGACCTACCGTTTTGGACAAGAGTCCTTGTAGAGTAAACAGGGGGGTAGGCTGTTTATTTTGAGTTGGAGTTATCAAGCCTGATTTCAGGGTTGTTCTCTAGCCAGCTGGGTTGCTAAGTCAGGGTTCTATACCAAAAGAGCCCTGAAAAGGCCTGAAACCCGTGCCTGAAGCCTGCTCCTAAAGCCTCTTCTAAGAGCCTGCTCCTAACGCCTGCATTGAGGTCCTGGCCTGACGTCCCCTGGCCTTGTTCCGTACCTGCCAGGCTGCTGATTTCAGGCTCCTAGATTATAATAATTCCTAGGACAATAATGTGTGGTGCATAATAGAAGAGCTCAAGGACGAATGACATCATGTGGTCCTTTCTTTTGTCCCCTAAAGCTACTGCCACAATTAAGGAGCATCAATTATCTTTTACAAGCTGCCAAGGACGTCCCTTTCAAGTCATGTGACTAGTTTTAGGATGTTAATTTTTCAGCTTGTTGTTTTGTCATACTCTCCTTTTAATTGTAGCCATAGGATGTAACTTTAGATGAAAGGCCAAGATGTAATGTGAGAATCTATATAAGGAACTCACAACCCCATGTAATATTAAGATTTGATGAATTGAAAAACAAAGTTTATTGTGTCAAAACACAATGTTTAGAGTTTGCCTAAGGGCTACTCTTGTTAGTGAGGATAGTTTAATTTTGTGCTTGCTTAAATTAAACTAAACTTGCTGTCCGGAATTAAGAGCTAATCTTGTGCTTGCTTAGCTTAGTTCTTAATTCTTATCTTGCTTGAATTAGGGAGTTAAACTTGTGCTTACTTAGTTTAACTTTCTAAATCGAGTGCTTGAGTTGGGGAGTTAATGTGACATCCCCATATACCGAGGAGTCTTAACTAGACCTTCCTTAGCGTATAAGGGCATCACCATCTCAGTTGCCCGAGGTAAGTAATCATCAAAAGTCGATAAAAGAACAATTACAGTTATAATACAAGTGTTACATCTAAACTATTAAATGAAAGATACAACTCGGCAACTATATACTACTTCTGTCATTACTCGTGAGGACTCATACCAACCAGTACTCCAGCTAGCATCCAAGACAGCACCTGCTAAGACGGACTGCTCACCATAAGGGATCACGGCAGGCACACAAGACAAACAAGACAAACCACACAAGGTCAGTAACTGAGACAAGACACAACAAACACCACCGATGTATTACAAACACGGCCAAACACACACACAATCATAACCACTCCAACCGATCTCCGTCACCGACTGTCCACTGGACCAGCCCTGCCAGTGGGGAACCGCACCCGTTCCCACATAAGCCCCGCTCATCATACCGAGCGATAACCCTGTCCCATTAATGTGCACATCCCCTCCCGTGGCGGGTTCCACGGAGGGCGAAACTAGGGCGTGAAGTCACTACCGCAAGTGACTCCACTCAGCCGAGGACGCACCTCGAGAACCACAGACAATCAATCACAGACAGCTGCAATACAACAACAACCAACAAAACAGCATACACCAACCGATTGCCATGTATACTCAACCACACGGTCACGACAACAATACAACAACGTCACAACAGCCGACACACTAGACAAACAACAGAAACTGAGTAGGCGAACCTACCTTTAACCAAAAGCAGCGATTCCTCGATCAACCATGCGACATCAACCAAGCAAGCAATCCCTATACAAATAGCATACAAGCCTATTACTACCAAAACAACCCTACAAGGAACAACCAAGACAAAGATGATGATGACGACATACCTACGCAACTCACGACGGCGTTAAGACCGCTACCCGACTCAAGCAACTCATCCTCAAGGCACTAGCATCCTCAAAGGCTCCCATGGAAGGTATTTGGTGAAGGGAAAAGAGGGAGGCGACCTATAGATCTGAAGGAAGGAGGTGGAAATGATTTGCGGTTTTGACAAAACACGATTATAAACCCTCGCTGAAAAGACGCTACTCGATCGAGTAACTAACCTACTCGATCGAGTGGCCGCTACTCGATCGAGTACCTGACGTGGGTGTGATGTCGTCGGGTCACATCCAATCAAACACATTTATAATACTCAACAAACAACTAGTTAGTGGTTAAGTCGAGGTCTATCCATGGGACGGTGTGCTTTGGGTTCTAAGTCTATCTATCTCAATTTATGCTAGTGTCACAATTGATTGGGTTTGTAGTTGTGTCCTAGACTAATGCAAGCAATAAAGTAAAGCAAACAATAAAAGGAAAGATGTAAACAAATGATTAAAAGTGCTAGGATATCATGGGGTCATAGGGGATTCATGGTGTTGATCATACAAACATGTTTACAATGTTGCAAGCAATTAATGTTGTGGAGGAACCGAGTTGGTTTATGTCTTACGGTTCTTAGGAAGAGTTGGGTCCCGGAGCCGAATCGATTAGATTGTACAACACCTAGAAGTCGACTTACTTTCCTCCTATTTAACTTCTATGCATGGTCTAACAAGACTCGAGTTGGTTTATATCTTACAAGTCAAGTTGAGTAGATAAGAGATGGTTGTAAATGCAAGGATTCATAGGCTTAGCATTTCATCAAACATGACATGTGCATAAAGTTGACATCACAACAAGCAAGCAATTTAATTGTGAAAACATATTAGATTAAGCATGAATCAATCCCATGTTGGTTTCCCCTAATTACCCACTAATCCTAGCTAAAAGACTACTCACTCATTATCATGGGAAACATGTCATTAATGGTGTCAATCATCACAACAAATGTAAACATGATAAGAGAATGAAGAAATGAACAATAAAGATTAAAGAGTAAAGGAATTATACCAAACTTGAGATGATCCAAATAATAAAGCAAAGAATAATAGAAGAAACTTGATTGATTGATGAAGGGTTGTCAATCCTCCAATAATAACCCAATAATCTTCAATTACCCAAAAGTAACAAACTTGAATAATAAACTTGAACAATAATTAAGGAGAGATTGATGTGTAATTTTGTGGAAAGATTGAGATTAATCTATTCTAATCTACTTCTAATCTAATCTTAAGAAGGATTTGTTTCTAGCTAAGAGGGATCTCCCACACCCCTTTTGATTATTACAAATGGGGTATTTATAGTAGGGATTCATTAGGTTAACTACGGCTAAAATAGTAATTACACTTTTGAGACTAGAGCAGGGAAACGCTAGTCTTTTTGGAAGGATGGGCATCTCGGCGGAATATGTCGCGGTCCGGCCGTCCAGGGAGGTAGACGCGCGGATTCATGAGGTTGGGCACGGGCGTCTTTCTGGGAATCCGCTCGGATTCTTTGGAGGAATCCGGG
Organism: Silene latifolia; assembly: GCF_048544455.1. Classification (NCBI taxonomy): domain Eukaryota; kingdom Viridiplantae; phylum Streptophyta; class Magnoliopsida; order Caryophyllales; family Caryophyllaceae; genus Silene; species Silene latifolia. The sequence continues at coordinate 25,928,978 of NC_133532.1, forward strand.
CGTCTTTGTTGCTCGGACGCACGGGTTGTCACTTCAGGACGGGCGTCTTGTGCTGAATCCGCCCGTCTTCTCGTCACGTAATCCTTTTTCTTCACTTTCTTTTTATTCTTGTACGATTGGTCTTTAGTTCTCGCTTCCTCTTCATACTAGTCCATCCAACATCGTCAAATAGCTTCCAAATACGCACGAAAGACGGGAATTTCCGCCTTATTATCTTCTTTCCTACAAAACATACGAAATGCACTAGGAAAGCAAAATAGAAAGCATTTGACGGATAAAATGGCTATGGAATGTTATAATAGTAAGCAAAATAGGCTCAATTAGGGGACTAAATATGCTCAAATAATGGTCACATCAAATATCCCCAAACCGAACCTTTACTCGTCCCGAGTAAAGAGATGACTAAAACTAGACCTTTATTTAAACTATCCTACTAATATAACCGATATGAGACAATTAGCGGGTCTCACTCCGCCCCTTCAACTCACAACAAGACAACCATGAGGTAGGATGCCTTCTTGCAAGGCAAGGTGGGTCTTGCCAAAATGGCGATACATCCTAACAATAAGCACACAAAATCAAATAATGGATGCATCTACAAAAGAATTGCCACTTTCCTCATCTAAGTGGCGGAAATTATCTACAAGGGAAGCAATTCAAGGGTACACACTCCTTCATAGATGCAATTTCTTCAAACTACTAAGCCTAGAAGGATACCAATAAATCACCTCCAAGTTGTGTCAAGCTAGGGTACCTTTGTCCTCAATCGTTAAATGCTTTTGTCAAGAATAGACTCCCTATGGTGTTAGAAACACTGGAGGATCGCGGAATTCCCCCTCTTGCCTAGACAACAAGAAGGGTCGTCCCCTCTCTACCATGCACAAAAATGGATACGATGGATAAAGGGATCAATAGATATTTGAGTTTCACTTTGGGAGTTTGCTTTTGTTGTTGTTTTTTCCCCCAATTTCTTGTGGCATATAACTTTTGAGAACACTTTCTTTTGCCATTTCTTTTCATTTTTGGCTTTTCAACACTTGACAACTTTTCACTTTTCTTTGCATTTCTTTTGAACATTTTCAAAGTCACCCCATACGTAGTGAGGGTGCCTTATATTTGAAGTTTTAGGAGTTCTATTTTTGCTCCTCTTTTCATTTGATGCATTTTTGCAAACTTTCTTTCACTTTTCATTTCATTGAACTCAAATTGATTTCTTTTTGTGCCCATTCCCTTTGATGACAAAAATGTGGTAGAACATGGATGATGGATGGATGCATGGTTTCAAGGGTCACCTTGGAATAAACGGTAGCCAAGGTGTTATCACACCACAAGGTACTCTTGACTAGGCCTTAATCCATGGGTCAAAGGATACTAGCATGAGACATCCTAGGGTGTTTTACAAGTATTCTAACAAGCAAAGTCTTGAGAAGAAAAAGCATCTACTAGGGCCAATATAGACTTGTCAAACTTCCCAAGTAGACGGTTTCGCAAAATTTTTCTACCATGCAAACTACATGCCATGATGCAACTAACATATAAACATCCTAATGCAAATGATTCTACCAACTAATATGCCAAATAATCTAAATGAAACTCCTAACAACACATAGATACACCAACTGCAACAACAAAATACACCACATCCTCCTTGACATGTAAGCCCATCCTCCTCATATGAACAAAAAGGGAATAGAAGGGAAGTAGAGATTAGAGCGATCATACCAAGCGGTCTTCATTTTCCCTTGCTAATGCCTCAAATGTAGTGTTGTATCTATGTGAGAAGAGAACAAAAACACAAGTATATACAATTTTACACTACTAAATTAACGAACATGTTTTTGGTTTTTGAAATTTTCAAATTTTTATGGGTTTTTGTTTTATAAAATTAAAGAACATATTTTTGGGATTTTTCGAAATTTTTCAATTTTTATGCATTTTTGGAATATAAATTCCCATCCCCACTTTATTTTGACATTGTCCTCAATGTACATGTAGGAGTAGGAATAAAAAGGAAATACATTTTTTGGATTTTTTATTTTTCGAAATAAAGTACAAATTCAATGATATGATATGGATGAATGCATGCTCTAACTAAATGCAATTCTATATAACATATATAACAAATGAATGCAATCTACATTATACTAAATGATGCATGATTTCTAGTAAACTATGGTCACCTATGATCAAACCTCCCCAAACCGATTTAAACACTATCTCTAGTGTAAAAAAGAATAGGATTGGTCATTAGTGACTATGCATGAATTCTAGTCTATATGCAACTATCTACATGAATCATGTGAGATATATTACAATGCAAACTATACTATATGAACTAACTAATGCAAATGAAATATGATACAAATGCATGCGAAAACTACACTAAATGCAATGTATATACAAAAGAGAGAGGGAGAGAGGGGTATCATACAAATGGAGGTGGTGAGGTAAGCCTCTTTCACTCGTCATCCTCCTCATCTTGGTAACCATATTGGTGGGAGCTCCCGGGTTGGTCATACCCTCTTGTTTGACCCCAATACCCTCCTTGGTCAAACTATCCTCCTTGCCCCGAGTACCCTCCACCTTGGCTAGAATGCTCTCCGCCGCCGCGATCCCAAGCTTGGTTCCATTGATTAGGGAACAAATGTTGTGGTTGTGCCCAAGTGGGCAAAGGGCCATTAGGGTCAACATACCCTTGTTGAGCCATGTTATATTATTGGGGATAGAGGGCCAAGTAGTTGTCGACCCTCCCTTCATGTACCCCGAGGTCCACTCTATTCATGAGTGCCATCAAATCATTAATGCCCGGGGTATTGGGGATTTCCGGTTCAAATTTGGTATGAGGGATAGGGTATGGTGGGATAGGAACATAGGAAGGTGGGCGAGTAGGCCCTGCCGGTACCCCACGAGGTACTTGTTGTTGGCGGGGTGGCTCTTCCCTTTGAGGGGGATTGTCGAGAATTTGGATATCAAGGAGGTAGCTTGGTGGAGGCGAATATGGGCTCAATCTTGGGTCAATGCCCGGTATCTTCCAACCCTCAAAGATGATTGAGGTGCATCCTTTGGTATACCATTCTACACTCCCTTCTTGAGTGTAGTTACACCACCGTTGATGGTTGAAGACGGTGTGCTCATCAATCAAAGTCCTCCCCTCAAGAGGAGTATAGGTCCTACGGGCATTGAACCCGGGGCAAAGGTAGTTGGCCAAAATAGTAATTAGACCTCCCATCACGAAGGTCTTGAGTTGGGTGGTCCCTTGAGCAAAATCGTGAAACCTAGTAAGTATCTCAAGGGGTGTGTTGAAGTTATAGCGCCTCGTCCCTCGAACATTCAAATAGGACTCAAGAAAAGTTAAATCAATGAGAGTACACCTATCTTGTTCGTACCTCCCATTAATGGTACCGACCACAAAGCGCTCGGTGATTCGAATCACCGGATGTTGGATGGCGAAGGTATAGCATTACTTTAAGCCGGTAAAATTCCTCCCGGAAATAGCCCTCCAAAGATGGTCCACATCGAAATTATCGGGTTTATCGGTATAGTTGGTGGGCACTTCAAGACCGAAACGAGGCAAATTGATCAAGTGAAAGACTATGGTCTAGGTTGCACAACCTAAACTCCATGACCACGATCGTTCGGGTATTCGTTACAATGCGAAGGCTACTCAAAATTCAAGGGTGAGACTAAGGTACGTCTCCTCATGGGCGTGTAAAAGTTTTCCAATCCCTAGGCCGTCAAAGAACATCTCGGTGGGGTATCTTATCCTAAGGATTTCCAACACCCTAGTATCTATGAATTGAGTGGGTTCATAGTTCTTACCTAGCAATTTGACAAAGTTCTTGCGGTGGTCATCGGATTCAAAAAGCACCTCTTGGAAGTACTCAAGTTGTTCAATTCCTCCTCTCATTATGGGACGGAAGTTCCTTGGTGGCATTACTTCTCGCGAAGTTGAGGAGGATGATCCTCGCGCTTCCTTCCGGCGGATTCAACCAACTTCTTAGCCTTGCCCTTGAGGTTCATCATCTTGAAGTTGAGGAAATGGGGGTTTTGTTGGCTTTTGATGTGAGGGGAGTGTTGTTGAGGAAGGAGATGAGTGTTTTAGGGTTTGATAAGGTGAATAAATGAGGGAGAAAAGGGGTGATTTTATAGAAGGAGGGGGAATCCGAGCTGATAAGGGTGGGACCCGGCCGGATTATTCGAGAAAAAGGCAACAATCCGGGCGTCTTTCATGCGGGACGGGCGTCTTGTCTTTGAATCCGCCCGTCTTCTCGTTTCCGGGACGGGCGTCCAGGTGCCTCGGTGACGGGCGTCTTGATTTCTTTTCTTCTTTTTCTTTCTTTTCCTTTCACAATCATACCCTTTCACTAATTTGTTAATCCTCCTTATCTTTTTCTGAAATTTGCTCAATAAAATGTAAGAAGACTCTCTCTCTCACTACTCTCATGCAAGAAATCAAATGCAAATGCAAGAATGTACAATATTATACAAAGTGAAGGGTCCAAGAAATATCTTACAAATGGTGGTTTAAAATAGGACTCCACCAAACTAGTTCAAATTGTAGAAATTCTTGTCCATAGAGCTCAAGGCTCTTAATAAGAGATCAAAAGCTTGTGAACAAGCTCCAAATAGACACAAGTATGGGTTGCTCCATTTGAACATGAAATTTGGCAAAGGAAGCTTGTAAAATGTTCTTTCTTTTGCTTTGTCCTCTGTGACTAGAGCTTTCCCAATGCTTCCAATAAACAAGCCCATGATTCTTGTCAACACTAGGCATGAAGTATGGTTCATTTTCATCCGTAGATTTCCACTCACCAACTTCTTCTTCTTCAAGTTCGGTGATGATGATAGCATTTTGGATTTTTCAATCCTTCCAAGGTGGAAGGAGAATTGTCATGACTTTGATGATCGAGTTCCTTAGAAGTTGACATTGTGGATGCCAAATTCCCACAAGTAGCTTCACGTGCAAGTTTCTCTTTGAGCTTTTCCACCAAGTAGCTTTTGTATGATGCTTTGGCCTTTTGAAGGAGGTCCACCATATCCTCTTCAACAATCATTGGTTCCATGGTAGGTGTAAAGCAATCTCCACGGGCAATAGGGAAGGGGCATTCTTCTTCTTCGTGATAAGGTATCTCAAATGTCTCAAGAATAGGCTCCTCAAGGAGAGTAACCTCACGAATCTCCGCTCCCTTATCCCATGAGTTCTTGTAAAGCACGAATTGATCATCATAGCTATCTTCATAAGAATCATAAATGGGGGCTTCACTTCTCTTCACCAACTCTTTCTCCAACACCTCAATGTTCACATGAAAAGTCACACCCTCATACTCACAAAGGCTAAGAGTATTTGGCTTACTCAACCTCATGTCTTCATCATCAAATACCACACTTTCATACTGACAAGAGCTCAAGGAGGTTGACTCTTTCCACTTCACATCTTCTTCATCAAAGGTCATTGCCTCAAATTCACATTCATGTTCAATGCTCAAGGATTGGTGGGGAGTGTTTGTTTGGGTTGCTTTCATTTGGGCAATTTGAATCTCTAATTCCTCACCTTGGGCAACAATGCCTTGAAGAACATTGTCCCTCTTTTGGCTTTCCTCTAGCATTTGTTTGAAGAAGTTTTGTTGATCTCCCATCATTCGGAGAACCATATCTTGAATGTCAAAGTTGGGCTCATCTTTTTGTTGTGGGTGGGTGTGAAAGTGCTCATATTGTGGCAATTGAAACTCATTATGAAGTGGGCATTGGGTGGGTGGTTGTTGTGGATATTGGATGTGAGTGTTTTGGTTGGAAAATTTGGGGTAGTAGTTAGGATTTTAATTGTATGAGTTGTAAGGTAGGTTTGTGTTGACTTGCTCCTCAAACTCCCCATACCCATAGTCATACTCAAAAGATCAACCACATACTCCATATGTCAAGTCTTGAGCCATCATAGCTAAGACAAGGAAACAACTACAAGCGTGGAAACTACACAAAGACGGTAAGAAGAATCCTTGAGGAACAAGTTCCTCAAGGTGAAAGCAAAATCAAAATAGACAAACAAGTAAGAACTTAATCACATAGCACCATCCCCGGCAACGGCGCCATTTTGACGTGGGTGTGATGTCGTCGGGTCAAATCCAATCAAACACATTTATAATACTCAACAAACAACTAGTTAGTGGTTAAGTCGAGGTCGATCCATGGACGGTGTGCTTTGGGTTCTAAGTCTATCTATCTCAATTTATGCTAGTGTCACAATTGATTGGGTTTGTAGTTGTGTCCTAGACTAATGCAAGCAATAAAGTAAAGCAAACAATAAAAGGAAAGATGTAAACAAATGATTAAAAGTGCTAGGATATCATGGGGTCATAGGGGATTCATGGTGTTGATCATACAAACATGTTTACAAAGTTGCAAGCAATTAATGTTGTGGAGGAACGAGTTGGTTTATGTCTTACGGTTCTTAGGAAGAGTTGGGTCCCGGAGCCGAATCGATTAGATTGTACAACACCTACAAGTCGACTTACTTTCCTCCTATTCAACTTCTATGCATGGTCTAACAAGACTCGAGTTGGTTTATATCTTACAAGTCAAGTTGAGTAGATAACAAATGGTTGTAAATGCAAGGATTCATAGGCTTAGCATTTCATCAAACATGACATGTGCATAAAGTTGACATCACAACAAGCAAGCAATTTAATTGTGAAAACATATTAGATTAAGCATGAATCAATCCCATGTTGGTTTCCCCTAATTACCCACTAATCCTAGCTAAAAGACTACTCACTCATTATCATGGGAAACATGTCATTAATGGTGTCAATCATCACAACAAATGTAAACATGATAAGAGAATGAAGAAATGAACAATAAAGATTAAAGAGTAAAGGAATTATACCAAACTTGAGATGATCCAAATAATAAAGCAAAGAATAATAGAAGAAACTTGATTGATTGATGAAGGGTTGTCAATCCTCCAATAATAACCCAATAATCTTCAATTACCCAAAAGTAACAAACTTGAATAATAAACTTGAACAATAATTAAGGAGAGATTGATGTGTAATTTTGTGGAAAGATTGAGATTAATCTATTCTAATCTATTTCTAATCTAATCTAAAGAAGGATTTGTTTCTAGCTAAGAGGGATCTCCCACACCCCTTTTGATTATTACAAATGGGGTATTTATAGTAGGGATTCATTAGGTTAACTACGGCTAAAATAGTAATTACACTTTTGAGTCTAGAGCAGGGAAACGCTAGTCTTTTTGGAAGGATGGGCATCTCGGCGGAATATGTCGCGGTCCGGCCGTCCAGGGAGGTAGACGCGCGGATTCATGAGGTTGGGCACGGGCGTCTTTCTGGGAATCCGCTCGGATTCTTTGGAGGAATCCGGGCGTCTTTGTTGCTCGGACGCACGGGTTGTCACTTCAGGACGGGCGTCTTGTGCTGAATCCGCCCGTCTTCTGTCACAGAATCCTTTTTCTTCACTTTCTTTTTATTCTTGTACGATTGGTCTTTAGTTCTCGCTTCCTCTTCATACTAGTCCATCCAACATCGTCAAATAGCTTCCAAATACGCACGAAAGACGGGAATTTCCGCCTTATTATCTTCTTTCCTACAAAACATACGAAATGCACTAGGAAAGCAAAATAGAAAGCATTTGACGGATAAAATGGCTATGGAATGTTATAATAGTAAGCAAAATAGGCTCAATTAGGGGACTAAATATGCTCAAATAATGGTCACATCAAATATCCCCAAACCGAACCTTTACTCGTCCCGAGTAAAGAGATGACTAAAACTAGACCTTTATTTAAACTATCCTACTAATATAACCGATATGAGACAATTAGCGGGTCTCACTCCGCCCCTTCAACTCACAACAAGACAACCATGAGGTAGGATGCCTTCTTGCAAGGCAAGGTGGGTCTTGCCAAAATGGCGATACATCCTAACAATAAGCACACAAAATCAAATAATGGATGCATCTACAAAAGAATTGCCACTTTCCTCATCTAAGTGGCGGAAATTATCTACAAGGGAAGCAATTCAAGGGTACACACTCCTTCATAGATGCAATTTCTTCAAACTACTAAGCCTAGAAGGATACCAATAAATCACCTCCAAGTTGTGTCAAGCTAGGGTACCTTTGTCCTCAATCGTTAAATGCTTTTGTCAAGCATAAACTCCCTATGGTGTTAGAAACACTGGAGGATCGCGGAATTCCCCCTCTTGCCTAGACAAGAAGAAGGGTCGTCCCCTCTCTACCATGCACAAAAATGGATACGATGGATAAAGGGATCAATAGATATTTGAGTTTCACTTTGGGAGTTTGCTTTTGTTGTTGTTTTTCCCCCCAATTTCTTGTGGCATATAACTTTTGAGAACACTTTCTTTTGCCATTTCTTTTCATTTTTGGCTTTTCAACACTTGACAACTTTTCACTTTTCTTTGCATTTCTTTTGAACATTTTCAAAGTCACCCCATACGTAGTGAGGGTGCCTTATATTTGAAGTTTTAGGAGTTCTATTTTTGCTCCTCTTTTCATTTGATGCATTTTTGCAAACTTTCTTTCACTTTTCATTTCATTGAACTCAAATTGATTTCTTTTTGTGCCCATTCCCTTTGATGACAAAAATGTGGTAGAACATGGATGATGGATGGATGCATGGTTTCAAGGGTCACCTTGGAATAAACGGTAGCCAAGGTGTTATCACACCACAAGGTACTCTTGACTAGGCCTTAATCCATGGGTCAAAGGATACTAGCATGAGACATCCTAGGGTGTTTTACAAGTATTCTAACAAGCAAAGTCTTGAGAAGAAAAAGCATCTACTAGGGCCAATATACACTTGTCAAACTTCCCAAGTAGACGGTTTCGCAAAATTTTTCTACCATGCAAACTACATGCCATGATGCAACTAACATATAAACATCCTAATGCAAATGATTCTACCAACTAATATGCCAAATAATCTAAATGAAACTCCTAACAACACATAGATACACCAACTGCAACAACAAAATACACCACATCCTCCTTGACATGTAAGCCCATCCTCCTCATATGAACAAAAAGGGAATAGAAGGGAAGTAGAGATTAGAGCGATCATACCAAGCGGTCTTCATTTTCCCTTGCTAATGCCTCAAATGTAGTGTTGTATCTATGTGAGAAGAGAACAAAAACACAAGTATATACAATTTTACACTACTAAATTAACGAACATGTTTTTGGTTTTTGAAATTTTCAAATTTTTATGGGTTTTTGTTTTATAAAATTAAAGAACATGTTTTTGGGATTTTTCGAAATTTTTCAATTTTTATGCATTTTTGGAATATAAATTCCCATCCCCCACTTTATTTTGTACATTGTCCTCAATGTACATGTAGGAGTAGGAATAAAAAGGAAATACATTTTTTGGATTTTTTATTTTTCGAAATAAAGTACAAATTCAATGATATGATATGGATGAATGCATGCTCTAACTAAATGCAATTCTATATGACATATATAACAAATGAATGCAATCTACATTATACTAAATGATGCATGATTTCTAGTAAACTATGGTCACCTATGATCAAACCTCCCCAAACCGATTTAAACACTATCTCTAGTGTAAAAAAGAATAGGATTGGTCATTAGTGACTATGCATGAATTCTAGTCTATATGCAACTATCTACATGAATCATGTGAGATATATTACAATGCAAACTATACTATATGAACTAACTAATGCAAATGAAATATGATACAAATGCATGCGAAAACTACACTAAATGCAATGTATATACAAAAGAGAGAGGGAGAGAGGGGTATCATACAAATGGAGGTGGTGAGGTAAGCCTCTTTCACTCGTCATCCTCCTCATCTTGGTAACCATATTGGTGGGAGCTCCCGGGTTGGTCATACCCTCTTGTTTGACCCCAATACCCTCCTTGGTCAAACTCTCCTCCTTGCCCCGAGTACCCTCCACCTTGGCTAGAATGCTCTCCGCCGCCGCGATCCCAAGCTTGGTTCCATTGATTAGGGAACAAATGTTGTGGTTGTGCCCAAGTGGGCAAAGGGCCATTAGGGTCAACATACCCTTGTTGAGCCATGTTATATTATTGGGGATAGAGGGCCAAGTAGTTGTCGACCCTCCCTTCATGTACCCCGAGGTCCACTCTATTCATGAGTGCCATCAAATCATTAATGCCCGGGGTATTGGGGATTTCCGGTTCAAATTTGGTATGAGGGATAGGGTATGGTGGGATAGGAACACAGGAAGGTGGGCGAGTAGGCCCTGCCGGTACCCCACGAGGTACTTGTTGTTGGCGGGGTGGCTCTTCCCTTTGAGGGGGATTGTCGAGAATTTGGATATCAAGGAGGTAGCTTGGTGGAGGCGAATATGGGCTCAATCTTGGGTCAATGCCCGGTATCTTCCAACCCTCAAAGATGATTGAGGTGCATCCTTTGGTATACCATTCTACACTCCCTTCTTGAGTGTAGTTACACCACCGTTGATGGTTGAAGACGGTGTGCTCATCAATCAAAGTCCTCCCCTCAAGAGGAGTATAGGTCCTACGGGCATTGAACCCGGGGCAAAGGTAGTTGGCCAAAATAGTAATTAGACCTCCCATCACGAAGGTCTTGAGTTGGGTGGTCCCTTGAGCAAAATCGTTAAACCTAGTAAGTATCTCAAGGGGTGTGTTGAAGTTATAGCGCCTCGTCCCTCGAACATTCAAATAGGACTCAAGAAAAGTTAAATCAATGAGAGTACACCTATCTTGTTCGTACCTCCCATTAATGGTACCGACCACAAAGCGCTCGGTGATTCGAATCACCGGATGTTGGATGGCGAAGGTATAGCATTACTTTAAGCCGGTAAAATTCCTCCCGGAAATAGCCCTCCAAAGATGGTCCACATCGAAATTATCGGGTTTATCGGTATAGTTGGTGGGCACTTCAAGACCGAAAACGTAGGCAAATTGATCAAGTGAAAGACTATGGTCTAGGTTGCACAACCTAAACTCCATGACCACAGTCGTTCGGGTATTCGTTACAATGCGAAGGCTACTCAAAAATTCAAGGGTGAGACTAAGGTACGTCTCCTCATGGGCGTGTAAAAGTTTTCCAATCCCTAGGCCGTCAAAGAACATCTCGGTGGGGTATCTTATCCTAAGGATTTCCAACACCCTAGTATCTATGAATTGAGTGGGTTCATAGTTCTTACCTAGAAATTTGACAAAGTTCTTGCGGTGGTCATCGGATTCAAAAAGCACCTCTTGGAAGTACTCAAGTTGTTCAATTCCTCCTCTCATTATGGGACGGAAGTTCCTTGGTGGCATTACTTCTCGCGAAGTTGAGGAGGATGATCCCTTGCGCTTCCTTCCGGCGGATTCAACCAACTTCTTAGCCTTGCCCTTGAGGTTCATCATCTTGAAGTTGAGGAAATGGGGGTTTTGTTGGCTTTTGATGTGAGGGGAGTGTTGTTGAGGAAGGAGATGAGTGTTTTAGGGTTTGATAAGGTGAATAAATGAGGGAGAAAAGGGGTGATTTTATAGAAGGAGGGGGAATCCGAGCTGATAAGGGTGGGACCCGGCCGGATTATTCGAGAAAAAGGCAACAATCCGGGCGTCTTTCATGCGGGACGGGCGTCTTGTGCTGAATCCGCCCGTCTTCTGTTCTGGACGGGCGTCCAGGCCTCAGGACGGGCCTCTTCAGTTTCTTTTCTTCTTTTTCTTTCTTTTCCTTTCACAATCATACCCTTTCACTAATTTGTTAATCCTCCTTATCTTTTTCTGAAATTTGCTCAATAAAATGTAAGAAGACTCTCTCTCTCACTACTCTCATGCAAGAAATCAAATGCAAATGCAAGAATGTACAATATTATACAAAGTGAAGGGTCCAAGAAATATCTTACAAATGGTGGTTTAAAATAGGACTCCACCAAACTAGTTCAAATTGTAGAAATTCTTGTCCATAGAGCTCAAGGCTCTTAATAAGAGATCAAAAGCTTGTGAACAAGCTCCAAATAGACACAAGTATGGGTTGCTCCATTTGAACATGAAATTTGGCAAAGGAAGCTTGTAAAATGTTCTTTCTTTTGCTTTGTCCTCGGCACTAGAGCTTTCCCAATGCTTCCAATAAACAAGCCCATGATTCTTGTCAACACTAGGCATGAAGTATGGTTCATTTTCATCCGTAGATTTCCACTCACCAACTTCTTCTTCTTCAAGTTCGGTGATGATGATAGCATTTTGGATTTTTCAATCCTTCCAAGGTGGAAGGAGAATTGTCATGACTTTGATGATCGAGTTCCTTAGAAGTTGACATTGTGGATGCCAAATTCCCACAAGTAGCTTCACGTGCAAGTTTCTCTTTGAGATTTTCCACCAAGTAGCTTTTGTATGATGCTTTGGCCTTTTGAAGGAGGTCCACCATATCCTCTTCAACAATCATTGGTTCCATGGTAGGTGTAAAGCAATCTCCACGGGCAATAGGGAAGGGGCATTCTTCTTCTTCGTGATAAGGTATCTCAAATGTCTCAAGAATAGGCTCCTCAAGGAGAGTAACCTCACGAATCTCCGCTCCCTTATCCCATGAGTTCTTGTAAAGCACGAATTGATCATCATAGCTATCTTCATAAGAATCATAAATGGGGGCTTCACTTCTCTTCACCAACTCTTTCTCCAACACCTCAATGTTCACATGAAAAGTCACACCCTCATACTCACAAAGGCTAAGAGTATTTGGCTTACTCAACCTCATGTCTTCATCATCAAATACCACACTTTCATACTGACAAGAGCTCAAGGAGGTTGACTCTTTCCACTTCACATCTTCTTCATCAAAGGTCATTGCCTCAAATTCACATTCATGTTCAATGCTCAAGGATTGGTGGGGAGTGTTTGTTTGGGTTGCTTTCATTTGGGCAATTTGAATCTCTAATTCCTCACCTTGGGCAACAATGCCTTGAAGAACATTGTCCCTCTTTTGGCTTTCCTCTAGCATTTGTTTGAAGAAGTTTTGTTGATCTCCCATCATTCGGAGAACCATATCTTGAATGTCAAAGTTGGGCTCATCTTTTTGTTGTGGGTGGGTGTGAAAGTGCTCATATTGTGGCAATTGAAACTCATTATGAAGTGGGCATTGGGTGGGTGGTTGTTGTGGATATTGGATGTGAGTGTTTTGGTTGGAAAATTTGGGGTAGTAGTTAGGATTTTAATTGTATGAGTTGTAAGGTAGGTTTGTGTTGACTTGCTCCTCAAACTCCCCATACCCATAGTCATACTCAAAAGATCAACCACATACTCCATATGTCAAGTCTTGAGCCATCATAGCTAAGACAAGGAAACAACTACAAGCATGGAAACTACACAAAGACGGTAAGAAGAATCCTTGAGGAACAAGTTCCTCAAGGTGAAAGCAAAATCAAAATAGACAAACAAGTAAGAACTTAATCACATAGCATCATCCCCGGCAACGGCGCCATTTTGACGTGGGTGTGATGTCGTCGGGTCAAATCCAATCAAACACATTTATAATACTCAACAAACAACTAGTTAGTGGTTAAGTCGAGGTCGATCCATGGGACTGTGTGCTTTGCGTTCTAAGTCTATCTATCTCAATTTATGCTAGTGTCACAATTGATTGGGTTTGTAGTTGTGTCCTAGACTAATGCAAGCAATAAAGTAAAGCAAACAATAAAAGGAAAGATGTAAACAAATGATTAAAAGTGCTAGGATATCATGGGGTCATAGGGGATTCATGGTGTTGATCATACAAACATGTTTACAAAGTTGCAAGCAATTAATGTTGTGGAGGAACCGCGTTGGTTTATGTCTTACGGTTCTTAGGAAGAGTTGGGTCCCGGAGCCGAATCGATTAGATTGTACAACACCTACAAGTCGACTTACTTTCCTCCTATTCAACTTCTATGCATGGTCTAACAAGACTCGAGTTGGTTTATATCTTACAAGTCAAGTTGAGTAGATAACAAATGGTTGTAAATGCAAGGATTCATAGGCTTAGCATTTCATCAAACATGACATGTGCATAAAGTTGACATCACAACAAGCAAGCAATTTAATTGTGAAAACATATTAGATTAAGCATGAATCAATCCCATGTTGGTTTCCCCTAATTACCCACTAATCCTAGCTAAAAGACTACTCACTCATTATCATGGGAAACATGTCATTAATGGTGTCAATCATCACAACAAATGTAAACATGATAAGAGAATGAAGAAATGAACAATAAAGATTAAAGAGTAAAGGAATTATACCAAACTTGAGATGATCCAAATAATAAAGCAAAGAATAATAGAAGAAACTTGATTGATTGATGAAGGGTTGTCAATCCTCCAATAATAACCCAATAATCTTCAATTACCCAAAAGTAACAAAATTGAATAATAAACTTGAACAATAATTAAGGAGAGATTGATGTGTAATTTTGTGGAAAGATTGAGATTAATCTATTCTAATCTACTTCTAATCTAATCTAAAGAAGGATTTGTTTCTAGCTAAGAGGGATCTCCCACACCCCTTTTGATTATTACAAATGGGGTATTTATAGTAGGGATTCATTAGGTTAACTACGGCTAAAATAGTAATTACACTTTTGAGTCTAGAGCAGGGAAACGCTAGTCTTTTTGGAAGGATGGGCATCTCGGCGGAATATGTCGCGGTCCGGCCGTCCGGGGGAGGTAGACGCGCGGATTCATGAGGTTGGGCACGGGCGTCTTTCTGGGAATCCGCTCGGATTCTTTGGAGGAATCCGGGCGTCTTTGTTGCTCGGACGCACGGGTTGTCACTTCAGGACGGGCGTCTTGTGCTGAATCCGCCCGTCTTCTGTCACAGAATCCTTTTTCTTCACTTTCTTTTTATTCTTGTACGATTGGTCTTTAGTTCTCGCTTCCTCTTCATACTAGTCCATCCAACATCGTCAAATAGCTTCCAAATACGCACGAAAGACGGGAATTTCCGCCTTATTATCTTCTTTCCTACAAAACATACGAAATGCACTAGGAAAGCAAAATAGAAAGCATTTGACGGATAAAATGGCTATGGAATGTTATAATAGTAAGCAAAATAGGCTCAATTAGGGGACTAAATATGCTCAAATAATGGTCACATCAAATATCCCCAAACCGAACCTTTACTCGTCCCGAGTAAAGAGATGACTAAAACTAGACATTTATTTAAACTATCCTACTAATATAACCGATATGAGACAATTAGCGGGTCTCACTCCGCCCCTTCAACTCACAACAAGACAACCATGAGGTAGGATGCCTTCTTGCAAGGCAAGGTGGGTCTTGCCAAAATGGCGATACATCCTAACAATAAGCACACAAAATCAAATAATGGATGCATCTACAAAAGAATTTCCACTTTCCTCATCTAAGTGGCGGAAATTATCTACAAGGGAAGCAATTCAAGGGTACACACTCCTTCATAGATGCAATTTCTTCAAACTACTAAGCCTAGAAGGATACCAATAAATCACCTCCAAGTTGTGTCAAGCTAGGGTACCTTTGTCCTCAATCGTTAAATGCTTTTGTCAAGAATAGACTCCCTATGGTGTTAGAAACACTGGAGGATCGCGGAATTCCCCCTCTTGCCTAGACAAGAAGAAGGGTCGTCCCCTCTCTACCATGCACAAAAATGGATACGATGGATAAAGGGATCAATAGATATTTGAGTTTCACTTTGGGAGTTTGCTTTTGTTGTTGTTTTTCCCCCCAATTTCTTGTGGCATATAACTTTTGAGAACACTTTCTTTTGCCATTTCTTTTCATTTTTGGCTTTTCAACACTTGACAACTTTTCACTTTTCTTTGCATTTCTTTTGAACATTTTCAAAGTCACCCCATACGTAGTGAGGGTGCCTTATATTTGAAGTTTTAGGAGTTCTATTTTTGCTCCTCTTTTCATTTGATGCATTTTTGCAAACTTTCTTTCACTTTTCATTTCATTGAACTCAAATTGATTTCTTTTTGTGCCCATTCCATTTGATGACAAAAATGTGGTAGAACATGGATGATGGATGGATGCATGGTTTCAAGGGTCACCTTGGAATAAACGGTAGCCAAGGTGTTATCACACCACAAGGTACTCTTGACTAGGCCTTAATCCATGGGTCAAAGGATACTAGCATGAGACATCCTAGGGTGTTTTACAAGTATTCTAACAAGCAAAGTCTTGAGAAGAAAAAGCATCTACTAGGGCCAATATACACTTGTCAAACTTCCCAAGTAGACGGTTTCGCAAAATTTTTCTACCATGCAAACTACATGCCATGATGCAACTAACATATAAACATCCTAATGCAAATGATTCTACCAACTAATATGCCAAATAATCTAAATGAAACTCCTAACAACACATAGATACACCAACTGCAACAACAAAATACACCACATCCTCCTTGACATGTAAGCCCATCCTCCTCATATGAACAAAAAGGGAATAGAAGGGAAGTAGAGATTAGAGCGATCATACCAAGCGGTCTTCATTTTCCCTTGCTAATGCCTCAAATGTAGTGTTGTATCTATGTGAGAAGAGAACAAAAACACAAGTATATACAATTTTACACTACTAAATTAACGAACATGTTTTTGGTTTTTGAAATTTTCAAATTTTTATGGGTTTTTGTTTTATAAAATTAAAGAACATATTTTTGGGATTTTTCGAAATTTTTCAATTTTTATGCATTTTTGGAATATAAATTCCCATCCCCACTTTATTTTGACATTGTCCTCAATGTACATGTAGGAGTAGGAATAAAGAGGAAATACATTTTTTGGATTTTTTATTTTTCGAAATAAAGTACAAATTCAATGATATGATATGGATGAATGCATGCTCTAACTAAATGCAATTCTATATGACATATATAACAAATGAATGCAATCTACATTATACTAAATGATGCATGATTTCTAGTAAACTATGGTCACCTATGATCAAACCTCCCCAAACCGATTTAAACACTATCTCTAGTGTAAAAAAGAATAGGATTGGTCATTAGTGACTATGCATGAATTCTAGTCTATATGCAACTATCTACATGAATCATGTGAGATATATTACAATGCAAACTATACTATATGAACTAACTAATGCAAATGAAATATGATACAAATGCATGCGAAAACTACACTAAATGCAATGTATATACAAAAGAGAGAGAGGGAGAGAGGGGTATCATACAAATGGAGGTGGTGAGGTAAGCCTCTTTCACTCGTCATCCTCCTCATCTTGGTAACCATATTGGTGGGAGCTCCCGGGTTGGTCATACCCTCTTGTTTGACCCCAATACCCTCCTTGGTCAAACTCTCCTCCTTGCCCCGAGTACCCTCCACCTTGGCTAGAATGCTCTCTGCCGCCGCGATCCCAAGCTTGGTTCCATTGATTAGGGAACAAATGTTGTGGTTGTGCCCAAGTGGGCAAAGGGCCATTAGGGTCAACATACCCTTGTTGAGCCATGTTATATTATTGGGGATAGAGGGCCAAGTAGTTGTCGACCCTCCCTTCATGTACCCCGAGGTCCACTCTATTCATGAGTGCCATCAAATCATTAATGCCCGGGGTATTGGGGATTTCCGGTTCAAATTTGGTATGAGGGATAGGGTATGGTGGGATAGGAACATAGGAAGGTGGGCGAGTAGGCCCTGCCGGTACCCCACGAGGTACTTGTTGTTGGCGGGGTGGCTCTTCCCTTTGAGGGGGATTGTCGAGAATTTGGATATCAAGGAGGTAGCTTGGTGGAGGCGAATATGGGCTCAATCTTGGGTCAATGCCCGGTATCTTCCAACCCTCAAAGATGATTGAGGTGCATCCTTTGGTATACCATTCTACACTCCCTTCTTGAGTGTAGTTACACCACCGTTGATGGTTGAAGACGGTGTGCTCATCAATCAAAGTCCTCCCCTCAAGAGGAGTATAGGTCCTACGGGCATTGAACCCGGGGCAAAGGTAGTTGGCCAAAATAGTAATTAGACCTCCCATCACGAAGGTCTTGAGTTGGGTGGTCCCTTGAGCAAAATCGTGAAACCTAGTAAGTATCTCAAGGGGTGTGTTGAAGTTATAGCGCCTCGTCCCTCGAACATTCAAATAGGACTCAAGAAAAGTTAAATCAATGAGAGTACACCTATCTTGTTCGTACCTCCCATTAATGGTACCGGCCACAAAGCGCTCGGTGATTCGAATCACCGGATGTTGGATGGCGAAGGTATAGCATTACTTTAAGCCGGTAAAATTCCTCCCGGAAATAGCCCTCCAAAGATGGTCCACATCGAAATTATCGGGTTTATCGGTATAGTTGGTGGGCACTTCAAGACCGAAAACGTAGGCAAATTGATCAAGTGAAAGACTATGGTCTAGGTTGCACAACCTAAACTCCATGACCACGATCGTTCGGGTATTCGTTACAATGCGAAGGCTACTCAAAAATTCAAGGGTGAGACTAAGGTACGTCTCCTCATGGGCGTGTAAAAGTTTTCCAATCCCTAGGCCGTCAAAGAACATCTCGGTGGGGTATCTTATCCTAAGGATTTCCAACACCCTAGTATCTATGAATTGAGTGGGTTCATAGTTCTTACCTAGCAATTTGACAAAGTTCTTGCGGTGGTCATCGGATTCAAAAAGCACCTCTTGGAAGTACTCAAGTTGTTCAATTCCTCCTCTCATTATGGGACGGAAGTTCCTTGGTGGCATTACTTCTCGCGAAGTTGAGGAGGATGATCCCTTGCGCTTCCTTCCGGCGGATTCAACCAACTTCTTAGCCTTGCCCTTGAGGTTCATCATCTTGAAGTTGAGGAAATGGGGGTTTTGTTGGCTTTTGATGTGAGGGGAGTGTTGTTGAGGAAGGAGATGAGTGTTTTAGGGTTTGATAAGGTGAATAAATGAGGGAGAAAAGGGGTGATTTTATAGAAGGAGGGGGAATCCGAGCTGATAAGGGTGGGACCCGGCCGGATTATTCGAGAAAAAGGCAACAATCCGGGCGTCTTTCATGCGGGACGGGCGTCTTGTGCTGAATCCGCCCGTCTTCTGTTCTGGACGGGCGTCCAGGCCTCAGGACGGGCGTCTTCAGTTTCTTTTCTTCTTTTTCTTTCTTTTCCTTTCACAATCATACCCTTTCACTAATTTGTTAATCCTCCTTATCTTTTTCAGAAATTTGCTCAATAAAATGTAAGAAGACTCTCTCTCTCACTACTCTCATGCAAGAAATCAAATGCAAATGCAAGAATGTACAATATTATACAAAGTGAAGGGTCCAAGAAATATCTTACAAATGGTGGTTTAAAATAGGACTCCACCAAACTAGTTCAAATTGTAGAAATTCTTGTCCATAGAGCTCAAGGCTCTTAATAAGAGATCAAAAGCTTGTGAACAAGCTCCAAATAGACACAAGTATGGGTTGCTCCATTTGAACATGAAATTTGGCAAAGGAAGCTTGTAAAATGTTCTTTCTTTTGCTTTGTCCTCGGCACTAGAGCTTTCCCAATGCTTCCAATAAACAAGCCCATGATTCTTGTCAACACTAGGCATGAAGTATGGTTCATTTTCATCCGTAGATTTCCACTCACCAACTTCTTCTTCTTCAAGTTTGGTGATGATGATAGCATTTTGGATTTTTCAATCCTTCCAAGGTGGAAGGAGAATTGTCATGACTTTGATGATCGAGTTCCTTAGAAGTTGACATTGTGGATGCCAAATTCCCACAAGTAGCTTCACGTGCAAGTTTCTCTTTGAGCTTTTCCACCAAGTAGCTTTTGTATGATGCTTTGGCCTTTTGAAGGAGGTCCACCATATCCTCTTCAACAATCATTGGTTCCATGGTAGGTGTAAAGCAATCTCCACGGGCAATAGGGAAGGGGCATTCTTCTTCTTCGTGATAAGGTATCTCAAATGTCTCAAGAATAGGCTCCTCAAGGAGAGTAACCTCACGAATCTCCGCTCCCTTATCCCATGAGTTCTTGTAAAGCACGAATTGATCATCATAGCTATCTTCATAAGAATCATAAATGGGGGCTTCACTCCTCTTCACCAACTCTTTCTCCAACACCTCAATGTTCACATGAAAAGTCACACCCTCATACTCACAAAGGCTAAGAGTATTTGGCTTACTCAACCTCATTTCTTCATCATCAAATACCACACTTTCATACTGACAAGAGCTCAAGGAGGTTGACTCTTTCCACTTCACATCTTCTTCATCAAAGGTCATTGCCTCAAATTCACATTCATGTTCAATGCTCAAGGATTGGTGGGGAGTGTTTGTTTGGGTTGCTTTCATTTGGGCAATTTGAATCTCTAATTCCTCACCTTGGGCAACAATGCCTTGAAGAACATTGTCCCTCTTTTGGCTTTCCTCTAGCATTTGTTTGAAGAAGTTTTGTTGATCTCCCATCATTCGGAGAACCATATCTTGAATGTCAAAGTTGGGCTCATCTTTTTGTTGTGGGTGGGTGTGAAAGTGCTCATATTGTGGCAATTGAAACTCATTATGAAGTGGGCATTGGGTGGGTGGTTGTTGTGGATATTGGATGTGAGTGTTTTGGTTGGAAAATTTGGGGTAGTAGTTAGGATTTTAATTGTATGAGTTGTAAGGTAGGTTTGTGTTGACTTGCTCCTCAAACTCCCCATACCCATAGTCATACTCAAAAGATCAACCACATACTCCATATGTCAAGTCTTGAGCCATCATAGCTAAGACAAGGAAACAACTACAAGCATGGAAACTACACAAAGACGGTAAGAAGAATCCTTGAGGAAAAAGTTCCTCAAGGTGAAAGCAAAATCAAAATAGACAAACAAGTAAGAACTTAATCACATAGCACCATCCCCGGCAACGGCGCCATTTTGACGTGGGTGTGGTGTCGTCGGGTCAAATCCAATCAAACACATTTATAATACTCAACAAACAACTAGTTAGTGGTTAAGTCGAGGTCGATCCATGGGACTGTGTGCTTTGCGTTCTAAGTCTATCTATCTCAATTTATGCTAGTGTCACAATTGATTGGGTTTGTAGTTGTGTCCTAGACTAATGCAAGCAATAAAGTAAAGCAAACAATAAAAGGAAAGATGTAAACAAATGATTAAAAGTGCTAGGATATCATGGGGTCATAGGGGATTCATGGTGTTGATCATACAAACATGTTTACAAAGTTGCAAGCAATTAATGTTGTGGAGGAACCGCGTTGGTTTATGTCTTACGGTTCTTAGGAAGAGTTGGGTCCCGGAGCCGAATCGATTAGATTGTACAACACCTACAAGTCGACTTACTTTCCTCCTATTCAACTTCTATGCATGGTCTAACAAGACTCGAGTTGGTTTATATCTTACAAGTCAAGTTGAGTAGATAACAAATGGTTGTAAATGCAAGGATTCATAGGCTTAGCATTTCATCAAACATGACATGTGCATAAAGTTGACATCACAACAAGCAAGCAATTTAATTGTGAAAACATATTAGATTAAGCATGAATCAATCCCATGTTGGTTTCCCCTAATTACCCACTAATCCTAGCTAAAAGACTACTCACTCATTATCATGGGAAACATGTCATTAATGGTGTCAATCATCACAACAAATGTAAACATGATAAGAGAATGAAGAAATGAACAATAAAGATTAAAGAGTAAAGGAATTATACCAAACTTGAGATGATCCAAATAATAAAGCAAAGAATAATAGAAGAAACTTGATTGATTGATGAAGGGTTGTCAATCCTCCACTAATAACCCAATAATCTTCAATTACCCAAAAGTAACAAACTTGAATAATAAACTTGAACAATAATTAAGGAGAGATTAATGTGTAATTTTGTGGAAAGATTGAGATTAATCTATTCTAATCTACTTCTAATCTAATCTAAAGAAGGATTTGTTTCTAGCTAAGAGGGATCTCCCACACCCCTTTTGATTATTACAAATGGGGTATTTATAGTAGGGATTCATTAGGTTAACTAAGGCTAAATTAGTAATTACACTTTTGAGTCTAGAGCAGGGAAACGATAGTCTTTTTGGAAGGATGGGCATCTCGGCGGAATATGTCGCGGTCCGGTCGTCAAGGGAGGAAGACGCGCGGATTCATGAGGTTGGGCATGGGCGTGTTTCTTGGAATCCGCTCGGATTCTTTGGAGGAATCCGGGCGTCTTTGTTGCTCGGACGCACGGGTTGTCACTTCAGGACGGGCGTCTTGTGCTGAATCCGCCCGTCTTCTGTCACAGAATCCTTTTTCTTCACTTTCTTTTTATTCTTATACGATTGGTCTTTAGTTCTCGCTTCCTCTTCATACTAGTCCATCCAACATCGTCAAATAGCTTCCAAATATGCACGAAAGACGGGAATTTCCGCCTTATTATCTTCTTTCCTACAAAACATACGAAATGCACTAGGAAAGCAAAATAGAAAGCATTTGACGGATAAAATGGCTATGGAATGTTATAATAGTAAGCAAAATAGGCTCAATTAGGGGACTAAATATGCTCAAATAATGGTCACATCAGTACCCAAGCTACTCGATCGAGTAACCTCTACTCTATCGAGTGTCACTCATCCTCAAACTCTAACAAGCCACTAGATATCCCTGACACGCATTCCTAAAGGCCATCACCTGCCCCCAAAGGTCGGTCAACGTCAGTCAACGGATCCCTAAAAGGGCGGGTATTACAGTCTTCCCCCCTTAAAAAGAACTTCGTCCTCGAAGTTCGACTCATCCTCCCCCAAACCACACAACAAGACTCCTAGGTCGACATCACCGTTCCCCCGACACAGGTCCACTACACTCTAGAGGCATTGTCCTCCCCTATGTCATCATCATCAACTGTCCAACGTACAATATACACGAATTCTTACAACTACAACTCGAATTACCAACCTCACGACATGCACCAACATGAACATGACCAACTCCACCAACGATTAAACTCCTACGCCGAACTCCTCAGACACACATTAACGCAACTACCACACAAAATATGTCACATAACGATCCTATTTCAGATTCACACAATACATAACTCATAACTGAACCACTCCACTACCGTTTTTGACATCCTTATCTCTTTATGACTATCTTTTCATGGAAAATTACTTGACTTTTACTTAAACATACAAATTACTCATCAAACAATTAAAACCATTATAACTTCATGCTAGAAATATAACAATTATATCTTCATGCTAGAAATATAACAGAGACCATAGCAAACACTACAAACAACCACAAAACTATTATAATATCGGTCTTTTTATTTTGCGACATTACTCTTCCCCTCTAAAAGGAACTTCGTCCTAGAAGTTCACCATAAAATAATTTTTTCTAACACATAAACCACCTTGTCGACATTACTCATTAATCACGACTAACATAGTCTTCTATATTGGTCGTGGATAAATCTTTCGGTTACTTGTCGTTAGGAGCACCTAGACCAAAACACAATTTATAACTTCACCAACAACTCTACAATTAGTAAAGAGGCAAGTAAAGGTCGGATCCCAAGGGACGGGAATTGAGATGAGATTTCTATGGCAACTAGTGGTGTTTAAGGGGTGTCACAATTTGGGTTTGATGTAGAAGGTCACTAAACTAAATAGCAATGAAAGTAAATAAGCAAGATGAATTAAAAGGGATGTAAACAATTGATAAAAGGCACTAGGGTGTCATGGGGTCATAGGGGATTCATGGGAATTGATCATACAAACATGTTCTCAAATTATAAGCAAGCAATTATTGTTGTGATGGATTGAGTTGGTTTATATCTTACAATCCTAGGAAAGTTTGGGTCCCGGAGCCGAATCGATTAGATTGTAGAACACCTACAAGTCGACTTAGTCTTCCCTACTCAACAACATGCATGGTCTAATGAGACTCGAGTTGGTTTATGTCTTACAAGTCTCATTGAAAAGATAGGTGATGGGTAAAAAATGCAAGGATTCATAGGCTCGCATTTCATCAAACATAACATGTGCATGAGTTGAGATCATAACAAGACAGCAAATAAACCATGAAAGCATATTAATTTAAGCATGAATCATTCCCCATGTTGGTTTCCCCTAATTACCCATTAACCCTAGCTAAGTAACTACTCACTCATTATCATGTTGAACATGCTAGCAAGGTTGTCAATCATACCAACAAAGTGAAACATGATGAACAAATGAAAGTAATTAGCAATAATTAAAAAAGGATTAAGAGAATTATACCTACTAATCATTCCAATAATAAAGCAAAGAATAAAAGAAGTACTTGATGCTTGATTGGAAGGTTGTCAATCTCCCAATAATAACCCAAATAATCTTCAATTACCCAAAATAAAGAATGAACAAGAGAGAGATTAAGGAAATAAAACTTGTATTAAAACTTGATTAATTGTTGATTACAAGATTAAAGAGAGATTTGATTGATATTAACTACACTAAATATTGCTAAGAAGAACATGCCTTTCTAATTAGACTAATGGGGTATTTATAGTGGGGATTAGGTGGATGAATTAGGGTTAACTAAGGGCTTAAATGACGATTAAGTCCCCACTTAAGGAAACGCTGGTCTTTTTGGAAAGACTCCGGTCTCTAGGGAGACTCCGGTCTCTAGAAAAAGATGTGCATCTTTCTTGAAGCTTGAAGAAGACGAAATTGGTCTGCCTTGGAATCCGGGCGTCTTTAGCACGGGACGGGCGGATTTAGCGGTCTCTGCCCGGGCGTCTTGGGGAGAAGACGGGCGTCTTCTGGTGTCTTTGCCCGGGCGTCTTGAAGTGAAGACGCACGGATTGTGGTGGTGGAGACGGGCGTCTTCTGGGGAAGACGCACGGATTGCTGGGCAGTCTTGTTTCTTCTTCTTTTCTTCCTTTTTCTTCATAAGATCCTTGGGGATTTCCTCGGGGATGCAAGGATCTTTTCTCACCATTGCCCATTTACTATAGTATGTACAAAGGCCTTCTAATCTTGTCTCTCCTTCATGCTTGGTCATTGAATTCAATCAATTTAGTCTCATTTTGCCATGAAAATGAAAGGTTTGCACTCCTTTCCTACCAAGGACACAAAACCTCAAAGAATATACAAAACAAAGAACTAAAGACAATAAATGACCTAAATATGCACTAAAAAGCATGGGAACAAGGCTAATTCAGGGACTAAATGTGCTCTAATTATGGTCACATCAAATATCCCCAAACCGAACCTTTGCTCGTCCCGAGTAAAGAGGTGACAAAGACTAGGACCATTATTTAAACTAACCTAATAACATAGCCGATATGAGATAATTAGTGGGTCTCACTCCGCCCCTTCAACTCACAACAAGACAACCATGAGGTAGGATGCCTTCTTGCAAGGCAAGGTGGGTCTTGCCAAAATGGCGATACATCCAAACATTAAGCACATAAAATCAAGTAATGGATGCATCTACAAAAGAATAGCCACTTTCCTCATCTAAGTGGCGGAAATTATCTACAAGGGAAGCAATTCAAAGGTACACATTCCTTCATAGATGCAATTTGTTCAAACTACTAAGCCTAGAAGGATACCAATAAATCACCTCCAAGTTGTGTCAAGGTAGGGTACCTTTGTCCTCAATCGTTAAATGCTTTTGTCAAGAATAGACTCCCTATGGTGTTAGGAACACTGGAGGATCGCGGAATTCCCCCTCTTGCCTAGACAAGAAGAAGGGTCGTCCCCTCTCTACCATGCACAAAAATGGATAAGATGGATAAGGGATCGATAGATATTTGAGTTTCACTTTGGGAGTTTGCTTTTGTTTTTGTTTTTTTTTTCCAATTTCTTGTGGCATATAACATTTGAGAACACTTTCTTGCCATTTCTTTTTGATTTTTGGCTTTTCAACACTTGACAACTTTCAACTTTTCTTTGCATTTCTTTTGAACATTTTCAAAGTCACCCCATATATAGTGAGGGTGGCTTATATTTGAAACTTTAGGAGTTCTATTTTGCTCCTCTTTTCATTTGATGCATTTTTGCAAACTTTCTTTCACTTTTCATTTCATTGAACTCAAATTGATTTCTTTTTGTGCCCATTCCCTTTGATGATAAAATGTGGTAGAACATGGATGATGGATGCATGGTTTCAAGGGTCACCTTGGAATAAACGGTAGCCAAGGAGTTATCACACCACAAGGTACTCTTGACTAGGCCTTAATCCATGGGTTAAAGGATACTAGCATGACACATCCTAGGGTGTTTTACAAGTATTCTAACAAGCAAAGTCTTAAGAAGAAAAAGCATCTACTAGGGCCTATATACACTTGTCAAGCTTCCCAAGTAGACGGTTTCACAAAATTTTTCTAACATGCAACTACATGCCATGATGCAACTAACATATAAACATCCTAATGCAAATGTTTCTACCAACTAATATGATATATAAACTAAATGCAAGTCCTATGTTCACATTGTTATACCGCATCAATCAAAATAAAGCCACATAGTCATTAACATAAAGAGGAAAAAGGAGATTGGAAAGATCATACCATGCGGTCTTCAATATCCTCATGTCTCGGATGTGGCGTAGTCGATCAATGTGAACAAGGATAGAACAAACATAATATATACAACAATATATACATGACTACACTACAAAGGAAATGAACTTGTTTTTGGTTTTTTAATTTTTCAAATTTTTATGTTTTTTTTTTTGAAATTTTTCAATTTTTTTGGATTTTTGAATAAAAGTTAAGTTAGAATTCCCCATCCCCACACTAATATGGGCATTGTCCTCAATGGCCAAAATGATGGGAAATCATGCAAGCATGATGCATGAATTCTACACTAAATGCAAGCTATACTAATCTATACTACATGATGCAAGGGTTTTTGTTTATGACGGAGAGCGTAATTTAGATTACCTCCCGTTGCGTATGCATGTACTTCCCCAAACCGAGTTAGACATTATTTCTAATGTCAAGTTGGGGTAGTTCATGCACACAAATGCAATGCATGAAACTAAATTTGTCATTTTGGATTTTCAAAAATGGGAACAATAAAATAAGAACACCTCAATGGGGCCGAGGTGTTAGTCCTCTATGTTGCTAGGACTACTCCAACTATGATCAAGATTAAATAAGAAACAAGTTAACAAAACATAAACTTCTTTCATGAAAATTTTGAAAACTAGAGAGAAGAGATGAGGAAACTTCACATAAGCTTGTGATGGGTGCCTCTCGCCCGCTCCACCTAGCTATGAAGAAATCCTCTAGAGATCGGCATCATCTCCCTCTAGATCACTATCCCATATCTCCTTTGATGCATCACTCGTATTCGAGTCCATGAACTCGTCCTCTTCACTTTCAAGCTCCACCGTGTCCCCTCCGCAAGAATTGTTGCTTCCTTCCTCTTGTCGCCCGTTGGCCCCTTCATTTGCTTGCTCCGAATTGGGGAAGAACAAATCCATTTGTGCCCAAGAGGGAAATGCTCCCTCTTCACTAACCTTTCCCTTATGAATAATATCGTGGTATTGAGGATAGAGTGCATAGTAATTGTCCACGGTAGCTTCATATTGTCGGAAGTGCAAATCTTGTATAATTTCTGTGACAAAGTCATCACGGGGAAGGATAAAGGGGTTGAGATGGTTGTACGGTTGATAAGGAAATGGGTAGGGAGGCACTTTGATCTTCTCATCTTGAGATTGTTGCTCTTGTTGTTGTTGTTGGGGATTTGGAGGTGGTGGTGCTTGCCTTGCTTGGGTTGGGTTTGGAGGGATGAGGTAGGATGGGATTGGTGATAAAGGTCCTCTTCTTGGGGAAATTCGTGGTAGGCCGGTCATTGGTAGATACATCGGATCACTCCCTTTCGTTATCCACTTGATCCGCTTATCAACCCCCTCAAGGGTTATCCAATGATGATGAATAAGAAGAAGATCTTCATTTATCCTTGTGTTTCCCGAAAGAGGAGCATACTCATTATTCTCATTGAATTTCGGATTGAAATGCTTCGCAAGCCTTGTAATGAGCCCTCCATTTACAATGTGTTTCATCCCATCATCATCACCATTCCTAAACTTTGCCCATTTTTCGAGTAGCACAAGAGGCGCATTGAAGTGGTACACACTTCTTCCTTGAATATTGAGGTAATATTCCATAAACACAAGATCAAGTTGATTCACAATTGCCGGATCTCGGCGAGCAAGGAGGGTGCCGGAGAGGAACCGGTAAGTGAGTCTCAAAATAGGATTTTGAATATGAAAAGCGAGACACTCCTTGGTGTGTATGAAATCTCGGCCGGTCATGGCCCTCCATAAAGGTTCAACACTATATTTCTTTGGTTTCGATGTCCGGGTAGGCGAGACATCGAGACCAAGCACATTTGCGAATTCCACAAGGGTCATCATTCTTAAAACATTCTCCAACCTAAACTCTATGCATATAGTTTTATTCAAGGTTGTAATCTTCAAAAAGCTCAAAAACTCAAGCACAAGGGATCGGTAAGTTTGCTCATACATGTGGAAAAGGGTAGAGAGACCAAATACTTCAAAGAGAGCTTCCACTTGGTGATAAATCCCAAGTTTTCTTAAAGTATTATGACATAAAAACTTAGTAGGGAGAATGTTCTTACTAAGAAGCCGGTGGAAGACTAGTCTTTGCACATCATTGACAAATTCAACATTTGAGAAGTCATCAAGCCTTGTAAGATCCACGATTTATTCATGCACTCTTCTTAATGTGTTGATGTGGGAGGTAGAGGAACTTCTTCTTACCCTTGGTCTCCTCCCATCCCTAAAAGAAGATCTCCTTGGTGACATTCTTTGATTATTGAGCTGGAATTTTTGATTTGTTAAAGAATAAAGATGCTCCTTGTGGATTGAATATTGCATTTGAAACCCTAGAAATTTGGGGCTTTTTGATTTTGTGGGGTAAAAGAGTGATTGGGATATGCTTTGGAGTCATAAGGAGGTGGGTTTTTATAATGCAAGTGGAAGGAAGGGTGATGTGTCACAAATTGTGTGGTGGGGTGTAATAAAATTAAGAAAAGTCGGGCCGAATTATCGCAGGAAGACGGGCGGGTTCGAGCAGAAGACGCTTGGATTCCAGATTCTCGGGACGGGCGGATTCTAGGGAAGACGCCCGGATTCTGTCACAGTTAACTTTCCAAAAATATGACGCCACCAAGATGGGCGTCCCGACCCCAAGACGCTCGGATTCTCTGAAGACGAGACGGGCGTCTTTTCTCAAAGACGGACGGATTCTGAGACAGTGAGATTTCTTGAAATGCACAGGCAAAAAGATGGCCGTGTTTCTGCTAACACGGGCGGATTCCTCAGGACGAGCGTCTTCCTTGCTGAGACGCTCGGATTCTTCGACAGTCCCAAAATTTTCAATTTCACAGCTTAGAGGGACGGACAGATTCTTCCCAAAACGCCCGGATTCCAGCAGAACGGGCGGATTCCAATGAAGACGCTCGGGTTCAAGCTGCGAAGTTTTCCTTTGATTTCCTTTCCTCTCATAGATGCCTCTTCCCCACACTTGAAGATTGGTTCCTTCCTTCATTCAAAATTCGTTAGTGACCCTCCCTCACTTACTCTCATGAAAAGAGTTTATGATTAAAGAAATGCAATAAAATTATAAATACAAGTTAGAGGGTTAGTATATTTACAAGTGGTGGTTTAGGGAGGACTCCACCAAACTCTCCCTTTTGATGATTCTTTCAAGGATGAGGAGGCCCGAGGTAGGTGACCTCGACCTCTCCAATAAACGCTCCCTCATAGTATGGCTTCAACCTTTGACCATTGACTTTGAATTTGGTTCCATCTTCCGCCTTGATTTCAAAATCCCCATATCTTCCAACTTCGGTGATCACATAGGGACCCATCCATCTAGAGTTCAACTTTCCTGGAAAAAGTCGGTAGCGGGAATTGAATAGAAGGACTTTGTCCCCTTTGTGCAAGGCTTTTTGTCTAATCCTCTTGTCATGGAGCAATTTCGTCTTTTCTTTGTAGATCTTGGCATTCTCATAGGATTGTAGTCGGAATTCCTCCAACTCTTAAATTTGAATCATCCTCTTTTGACCACTTAATTTGAGATCAAGGTTAAGTGCTCGGATTGCCCAAAAAGCTTTGTACTCCAATTCGATTGGCAAATGACATGCTTTCCCATAGACAAGCTTGTAAGGGGAGGCTCCTATGGGAGTCTTATAGGCCGTCCTATAAGCCCAAAGAGCATCATCATGCTTTGTGCTCCAATCTTTTCGGGTCTTGTTCACAACTTTCTCAAGGATTTGTTTGATCTCTCTATTTGAAACTTCAACTTGACCGCTTGTTTGAGGATGATATCTCAAGCCGGTTCTATGTTGGACACCATATTTGATCAAAAGGGATGCGAGTTTCTTTTCATGAAAATGCGTTCCTCCATCACTTATAATTGCACAAGGGATCGGTAAGTTTGTTCATACATGTGGAAAAGAATAGAGAGACCAAACAACTCAAAAAGAGCTTCCATTTGGTGATAAATCCCAAGTTTCCTTAAAGTATCATGACATAAAATTTAGTAGGGAGAATGTTCTTACGATGGAGCCGGTGGAAAACGAGTCTTTGCACATCATTGACAAATTCATCATTTGAGAAATCATCAAGTCTTGTAAGATCTACAATTTTTTCATGCTCCCTTCTTAATGTGTTGACATGGGAGGTAGAAGAGCTTCCTATTACCCTTGGTCTTCTCCTATCCCTAAAAGAAGATCCTCTTGGTGCCATTCCTTGATTATTGAATTGGAATTTTTGATTTGTTTAAGTAGAAAGATGCTCCTTGTGGATTGAATGTTTCCTTTGAAACCCCAGGAATTTGGGGCTTTTTTATTTTTTGGGGTAAAAGAGTGATTGGGATATGCTTTGGAGTCATAAGGAGGTGGGTTTTTATAACACAAGTGGAAGGAAGGGAGATGTGTCACAAATTGTGTGGTGGGGTGTAATAAAATTAGGAAAATCGTGGTTGGTTTACCGCAGGAAGACGAGCGGATTCGAGCCTAAGACGCTCGGATTCCAGCTTTTCGGGAGGAGCGGATTTGAGCGAAGACGCTCGGATTCTGTCACAGTTAACTTTCCAAAAATATGACGCCACCAAGACGGGCATCTCGAGCCCAAGACGCTCGGATTTTCTGAAGACGAGACGGGCGTCTCAAAGACGGGCGGATTCTGAGACAGTACCCTTTCTTGTTTTTCACAGGCAAAAAGACGGGCGGCTCTCTGCAAAGACGCTCGGATTCCTCAGGACGAGCGTCTTCCCTGCTGAGACGTTCGGATTCTTCGGCAGTCCCAAAATTTTCACTTTCACAGCTTAAAAGGACGGACGGATTCTGCTAAAGACGCCCGGACTCCTGCGGGACAGGCTTATTCCAAGGAAGACGCTCGGGTTCCTTACTTGCGGATTTTCCTTTGATTTCCTTTCTTTTCATAAATGCTTCCCCACACTTGATGATTGGTTCCTTCCTTCATTCAAAATTCGTTAGTGACCCTCCCTCACTCACTCTCATGGAAAGAATTTATACAATAAAATTATAATTACAAGTTAGAGGGTTAGTATATTTACAAGTGGTGGTTTAGGGAGGACTCCACCAAACTCTCCCTTTTGATGCTTCTTTCAAGGATGAGGAGGCCCGAGGTAGGTGATCTCGACCTCTCCAATAAACGCTCCCTCATAGTATGGCTTCAACCTTTGACCATTGACTTTGAATTTGGTTCCATCTTCCGCCTTGATTTCAAAATCCCCATATCTTCCAACTTCGGTGATCACATAGGGACCCATCCATCTAGAGTTCAACTTTCCTGGAAAAAGTCGGTAGCGGGAATTGAATAGAAGGACTTTGTCCCCTTTGTGCAAGGCTTTTTGTCTAATCCTCTTGTCATGGAGCAATTTCGTCTTTTCTTTGTAGATCTTGGCATTCTCATTGGATTGTAGTCGGAATTCCTCCAACTCTGGAATTTGAATCATCCTCTTTTGACCACTTAATTTGAGATCAAGGTTAAGTGCTCGGATTGCCCAAAAAGCTTTGTACTCCAATTCGATTGGCAAATGACATGCTTTCCCATAGACAAGCTTGTAAGGGGAGGCTCCTATGGGAGTCTTATAGGCCGTCCTATAAGCCCAAAGAGCATCATCAAGCTTTGTGCTCCAATCTTTTCGGGTCTTGTTCACAACTTTCTCAAGGATTTGTTTGATCTCTCTATTTGAAACTTCAACTTGACCTCTTGTTTGAGGATGATATCTCAAGCCGGTTCTATGTTGGACACCATATTTGGTCAAAAGGGATGCGAGTTTCTTTTCATGAAAATGCGTTCCTCCATCACTTATAATTGCACAAGGGATCGGTAAGTTTGTTCATACATGTGGAAAAGAATAGAGAGACCAAACAACTCAAAAAGAGTTTCCATTTGGTGATAAATCCCAAGTTTCCTTAAAGTATCATGATATAAAAATTTAGTAGGGAGAATGTTCTTACGAAGGAGCCGGTGGAAAACGAGTCTTTGCACATCATTGACAAATTCATCATTTGAGAAATCATCAAGTCTTGTAAGATCTACAATTTCTTCATGCTCCCTTCTTAATGTGTTAACATGGGAGGTAGAAGAGCTTCCTCTTACCCTTGGTCTTCTCCTATCCCTAAAAGAAGATCCTCTTGGTGCCATTCCTTGATTATTGAATTGGAATTTTTGATTTGTTTAAGTAGAAAGATGCTCCTTGTGGATTGAATGTTGCCTTTGAAACCGTAGGAATTTGGGGCTTTTTTATTTTTTGGGGTAAAAGAGTGATTGGGATATGCTTTGGAGTCATAAGGATTTGGGTTTTTATAATACAAGTGGAAGGAAGGGTGATGTGTCACAAATTGTGTGGTGGGGTGTAATAAAATTAGGAAAATCGTGGTTAGTTTACCGCAGGAAGACGAGCGGATTCGAGCCTAAGACGCTCGGATTCCAGCTTTTCGGGACGAGCGGATTTGAGCGAAGATGCTCGGATTCTGTCACAGTTAACTTTCCAAAAATATGATGCCACCAAGACGGGCGTCTCGAGCCCAAGACGCTCGGATTTTCTGAAGACGAGACGGGCGTCTTTTCTCAAAGACGGGCGGATTCTGAGACAGTACCCTTTCTTGTTTTTCACAGGCAAAAAGACGGGCGGCTCTCTGCAAAGATGCTCGGATTCCTCAGGACGAGTGTCTTCCCTGCTGAGACGTTCGGATTCTTCGGCAGTCCCAAAATTTTCAATTTCACAGCTTAAAAGGACGGACGGATTGTGCTAAAGACGCCCGGACTCCTGCGGGACAGGCGTATTCCAAGGAAGACGCTCGGGTTCCTTACTTGCGGATTTTCCTTTGATTTCCTTTATTTTCATAAATGCTTCCCCACACTTGATGATTGGTTCCTTCCTTCATTCAAAATTCGTTAGTGACCCTCCCTCACTCACTCTCATGGAAAGAATTTATGCAATAAAATTATAATTACAAGTTAGAGGGTTAGTATATTTACAAGTGGTGGTTTAGGGAGGACTCCACCAAACTCTCCCTTTTGATGATTCTTTCAAGGATGAGGAGGCCCGAGGTAGGTGACCTCGACCTCTCCAATAAACGCTCCCTCATAGTATGGCTTCAACCTTTGACCATTGACTTTGAATTTGGTTCCATCTTCCGCCTTGATTTCAAAATCCCCATATCTTCCAACTTCGGTGATCACATAGGGACCCATCCATCTAGAGTTCAACTTTCCTGGAAAAAGTCGGTAGCGGGAATTGAGTAGAAGGACTTTGTCCCCTTTGTGCAAGGCTTTTTGTCTAATCCTCTTGTCATGGAGCAATTTCGTCTTTTCTTTGTAGATCTTGGCATTCTCATAGTATTGTAGTCGGAATTCCTCCAACTCTTGAATTTGAATCATCCTCTTTTGACCACTTAATTAGAGATCAAGGTTAAGTGCTCGGATTGCCCAAAAATCTTTGTACTCCAATTCGATTGGCAAATGACATGCTTTCCCATAGACAAGCTTGTAAGGGGAGTCTCCTATGGGAGTCTTATAGGCCGTCCTATAAGCCCAAAGAGCATCATCAAGCTTTGTGCTCCAATCTTTTCGGGTCTTGTTCACAACTTTCTCAAGGATTTGTTTGATCTCTCTATTTGAAACTTCAACTTGACCGCTTGTTTGAGGATGATATCTCAAGCCGGTTCTATGTTGGACACCATATTTGGTCAAAAGGGATGCGAGTTTCTTTTCATGAAAATGCGTTCCTCCATCACTTATAATTGCACAAGGGATCGGTAAGTTTGTTCATACATGTGGAAAAGAATAGAGAGACCAAACAACTCAAAAAGAGCTTCCATTTGGTGATAAATCCCAAGTTTCCTTAAAGTATCATGGCATAAAGATTTAGTAGGGAGAATGTTCTTACAAAGGAGCCGGTGGAAAACGAGTCTTTGCACATCATTGACAAATTCATCATTTGAGAAATCATCAAGTCTTGTAAGATCTACAATTTCTTCATGCTCCCTTCTTAATGTGTTGACATGGGAGGTAGAAGAGCTTCCTCTTACCCTTGGTCTTCTCCTATCCCTAAAAGAAGATCCTCTTGGTGCCATTCCTTGATTATTGAATTGGAATTTTTGATTTGTTTAAGTAGAAAGATGCTCCTTGTGGATTGAATGTTGCCTTTGAAACCCTAGGAATTTAGGGCTTTTTTATTTTTTGGGGTAAAAGAGTGATTGGGATATGCTTTGGAGTCATAAGGAGGTGGGTTTTTATAATACAAGTGGAAGGAAGGGTGATGTGTCACAAATTGTGTGGTGGGGTGTAATAAAATTAGGAAAATCGTGGTTGGTTTACCG
The DNA here is from genome assembly GCF_048544455.1 of Silene latifolia. NCBI lineage: Eukaryota > Viridiplantae > Streptophyta > Magnoliopsida > Caryophyllales > Caryophyllaceae > Silene > Silene latifolia. Next base: position 25,963,768 of record NC_133532.1, read on the forward strand.
CAGGAAGACGAGCGGATTCGAGCCTAAGACGCTCGGATTCCAGCTTTTCGGGACGAGCGGATTTGAGCGAAGACGCTCGGATTCTGTCACAGTTAACTTTCCAAAAATATGACGCCACCAAGACGGGCGTCTCGAGCCCAAGACGCTCGGATTTTCTGAAGACGAGACGGGCGTCTTTTCTCAAAGACGGGCGGATTCTGAGACAGTACCCTTTCTTGTTTTTCACAGGCAAAAAGACGGGCGGCTCTCTGCAAAGACGCTCGGATTCCTTAGGACGAGTGTCTTCCCTGCTGAGACGTTCGGATTCTTCGGCAGTCCCAAAATTTTCAATTTCACAGCTTAAAAGGACGGACGGATTCTGCTAAAGAAGCCCGGACTCCTGCGGGACAGGCGTATTCCAAGGAAGACGCTCGGGTTCCTTACTTGCGGATTTTCCTTTGATTTCCTTTATTTTCATAAATGCTTCCCCACACTTGATGATTGGTTCCTTCCTTCATTCAAAATTCGTTAGTGACCCTCCCTCACTCACTCTCATGGAAAGAATTTATGCAATAAAATTATAATTACAAGTTAGAGGATTAGTATATTTACAAGTGGTGGTTTAGGGAGGATTCCACTAAACTCTCCCTTTTGATGATTCTTTCAAGGATGAGGAGGCCCGAAGTAGGTGACCTCGACCTCTCCAATAAACGCTCCCTCATAGTATGGCTTCAACCTTTGACCATTGACTTTGAATTTGGTTCCATCTTCCGCCTTGATTTCAAAATCCCCATATCTTCCAACTTCGGTGATCACATAGGGACCCATCCATCTAGAGTTCAACTTTCCTGGAAAAAGTCGGTAGCGGGAATTGAATAGAAGGACTTTGTCCCCTTTGTGCAAGGCTTTTTGTCTAATCCTCTTGTCATGGAGCAATTTCGTCTTTTCTTTGTAGATCGTGGCATTCTCATAGGATTGTAGTCGAAATTCCTCCAACTCTTGAATTTGAATCATCCTCTTTTGACCACTTAATTTGAGATCAAGGTTAAGTGCTCGGATTGCCCAAAAAGCTTTGTACTCCAATTCGATTGGCAAATGACATGCTTTCCCATAGACAAGCTTGTAAGGGGAGGCTCCTATGGGAGTCTTATAGGCCGTCCTATAAGCCCAAAGAGCATCATCAAGCTTTGTTCTCCAATCTTTTCGGGTCTTGTTCACAACTTTCTCAAGGATTTGTTTGATCTCTCTATTTGAAACTTCAACTTGACCGCTTGTTTGAGGATGATATCTCAAGCCGGTTCTATGTTGGACACCATATTTGGTCAAAAGAGATGCGAGTTTCTTTTCATGAAAATGCGTTCCTCCATCACTTATAATTGCTCTAGGAACTCCAAATCTTGGGAAGATTTTTTTCTTGAAGAGCTTGGTGACCGTTTTTGCATCATCATTTGGAGTGGCAATTGCCTCCACCCACTTTGAGACGTAGTCTACGGCCACAAGGATGTACTTATTCCCATTGGATGTCACAAACGGACCTTGGTAGTCGATCCCCTAAACATCGAAGATCTCCACCTCTAGAATGCCCCTTTGTGGCATTTCGTTCCTCCAACAGATATTCCCCGTTATTTGGCAAGTATCGCAATGAATGATGAATTCCCTTGTGTCTTGAAACATTGTAGGCCAATAGAAGCCCGATTGAAGAATTTTGGCAATGGTCCTCCTTGCTCCATGGTGCCCACCGTAGGGTGATGAGTGACACCCTTCCAAGATTCCTTGGACTTCCCATTGAGGGATGCATCTCCGGTAGAGCCCATCACTACACTCTTTGTAGAGGATTGGGTCATCCCAAAAGTACCTCTTTACTTCGAATAGGAACCTCTTTCTTTGGTTGTGGTTCAAATTTGGAGGGAGTACTCTTCTAACGATATAGTTGGCATAATCGGCAAACCATGGGGTGATGTGCCTTTCAAGTTATGTTTGAATGGCCATCAAAATATTGTCGGGAAATGAGTCATTGATCGGGGTTTCTCCTTGTTCATCATGAAACCGGATCCTTGACAACTGATCCGCCACTACATTTTCGGCTCTTTTCTTGTCTCTTATTTCCAAGTCAAATTCTTGAAGAAGCAAAATCCATCTCAACAACCTTAGTTTTGCCTCCTTATTTATCAAGAGATGTCGGAGAGCACGGTGATCCGAAAAGACAATCACCTTGGATCCAAGTAAGTAGGAACGAAATTTGTCCAAAGCATAGACAATGGCAAGAAGCTCTTTTTCGGTGGTATCATAATTCACTTGGGAGGGATCAAGAGTCTTGCTTATATAATATATGGCATGAAGAGCTCTTCCTACCCGTTGGCCAAGAACCGCTCCAACGGCGTAGTTACTAGCATCACACATAATCTTGAACGGTAGTTCCCAATTTGGAGGTTGAATGATTGGTGCCGAGATTAGTGCTTCCTTGATTCTATTAAAGGCTTCAACACACTCATCAGTGAAATGGAATTGGGCATCTTTAAGCAAGAGTTGAGTGAGGGGTTTCGCTATTTTTGAAAAATCCTTTATGAAACGGCGATAAAAACCCGCGTGACCGAGAAAACTTCTCACCCCTTTAACATTCACGGGAGGTGGGAGTTTCTCTATCACCACAACTTTAGCTTTATCGACCTCGATGCCCTTTTCCGAGATTAAATGACCCAAAACAATTCCTTCATTGACCATGAAGTGACACTTTTCCCAATTTAAAACAAGACTAACATCTTCACATTTTTGCAATACAAGAGAAAGATTATGCAAACATGAGTCAAAGTCGGAGAAGACACTCATCATGCATCTTTGGAAAGTGGCGGGGGCATTACATAAACCAAAAGGCATCCTCCTATATGCAAAAGTACCATAAGGGCATGTGAAGGTGGTCTTATGTTGGTCATCCGGGTGTATAGGGATTTGGAAGAATCCCGAATACCCGTCAAGGTAACAAAAGAATTTGTTGGAGGCTAACCTCTCAAGCATTTGGTCAATGAATGGTAGGGGGAAATGATCCTTTCTTGTTGCGGAATTCAATTTTTGATAGTCAATACACATACGCCAACCGGTGATCATCCTTGTGGGTATTAGCTCATTCTTTTCGTTTGTCACCACCATGGTACCTCCTTTCTTAGGTACAACTTGAACGGGGCTAACCCACAAAGAGTCCGATATGGGATATATGATTCCCGCATCAAGTAACTTCATAACCTCTCCTTTGACAACTTCTTGTATGTGGGGGTTCAATCTTCTTTGAGGTTGAATGGTAGGTCTATGGTCCTCCTCTAGATGAATTCTATGCATGCAAAAGTTGGGACTTATCCCCTTAAGGTCATCTAGACTATAACCTATAGCCTTCTCATGTTTTTTCAACACATCAAGCAATTTTCCCAATTGGTTCTCATCAAGTCTATCATTAACAATCACGGGTTTGGTCTTTGATTTATCAAGGTAAGCATATTTCAAATTTGGGGGAAGGGGTTTTAAAGTAGGAGTTTGTACCTCACTTTCCTCCTTTGGTGTTTCATTGAGAATTTGCTCCATTTCCATTAGACATTCCATCCTCATAGTATATTCAACTTGTTCTTCATTCTCATCAATCTCATCACATTCGAATTCCATGATGGATTCCTCTTGCTCTTGAGCATGTAAAATGTCTTCTAGGATGGATTGCTCATCTTCTATAGGTTGACATGCTTCCACAAGGATGTTATGTACCAACTCGGATTGTGCATGAGTAAGTTCTTTGTTAGCTAGAGCGGCCTCAAAAAGATCTACCTCCAATTCCCAATACATATTTTTGGCCTCACTTGCTTCCAAGGCTTCCAATGCTTGCATGGGATCTTTGAAGAAAGGTATACTTAAGTGGTCCTCTACAAAACAATCTATAAGGTCCATCTTGCAAAATATCAAACAACTTGAAAACAATTAGAACAAACCTTGAGGAGTTTTACTTCCCCAAGGCGAAGAAAGACACAACTAATAATAATATAAGAAACTCTAAATCAAGTTAACACCGTCCCTGGCAACGGCGCCATTTTTGGTCGTGGATAAATCTTTCGGTTACTTGTTGTTAGGAGCACCTAGACCAAAACACAATTTATAACTTCACCAACAACTCTACAATTAGTAAAGAGGCAAGTAAAGGTCGGATCCCAAGGGACGGGAATTGAGATGAGATTTCTATTGCAACTAGTGGTGTCTAAGGGGTGTCACAATTTGGGTTTGATGTAGAAGGTCACTAAACTAAATAGCAATGAAAGTAAACAAGCAAGATGAATTAAAAGGGATGTAAACAATTGATAAAAGGCACTAGGGTGTCATGGGGTCATAGGGGATTCATGGGAATTGATCATACAAACCTGTTCTCAAATTATAAGCAAGCAATTATTGTTGTGATGGATTGAGTTGGTTTATATCTTACAATCCTAGGAAAGTTTGGGCCCCGGAGCCGAATCGATTAGATTGTACAACACCTACAAGTCGACTTAGTCTTCCCTACTCAACAACATGCGTGGTCTAATGAGACTCGAGTTGGTTTATGTCTTACAAGTCTCATTGAAAAGATAGGTGATGGGTAAAAAATGCAAGGATTCATAGGCTCGCATTTCATCAAACATAACATGTGCATGAGTTGAGATTATAACAAGCAAGCAAATAAACCATGAAAGCATATTACTTTAAGCATGAATCATTCCCCATATTGGTTTCCCCTAATTACCCATTAACCCTAGCTAAGTAACTACTCACTCATTATCATGTTGAACATGCTAGCAAGGTTGTCAATCATACCAACAAAGTGAAACATGATGAACAAATGAAAGTAATTAGCAATAATTAAAAAGGGATTAAGAGAATTATACCTACTAATGATTCCAATAATAAAGTAAAGAATAAAAGAAGTACTTGATGCTTGATTGGAAGGTTGTCAATCTCCCAATAATAACCCAAATAATCTTCAATTACCCAAAATAAAGGATGAACAAGAGAGAGATTAAGGAAATAAAACTTGTATTAAAACTTGATTAATTGTTGATTTCAAGATTAAAGAGAGATTTGATTGATATTAACTACACTAAAGATTGCTAAGAAGAACATGCCTTTCTAATTAGACTAATGGGGTATTTATAGTGGGGATTAGGTGGATGAATTAGGGTTAACTAAGGGCTTAAATGACGATTAAGTCCCTACTTAAGGAAACGCCGGTCTTTTTGGAAAGACTCCGGTCTCTAGAAAAAGATGTGCATCTTTCTTGAAGCTTGAAGAAGACGAAATTGGTCTGCCTTGGAATCCGGGCGTCTTTAGCACGGGACGAGCGGATTTGGCAGTCTCTGCCCGGGCGTCTTGGGGAGAAGACGGGCGTTTTCTGGTGTCTTTGCCCGGGCGTCTTGAAGTGAAGACGCACGGATTGTGGTGGTGGAGACGGGCGTCTTTTGGGGAAGACGCACGGATTGCTGGGCAGTCTTGTTTCTTCTTCTTTTCTTCCTTTTTCTTCATAAGATCCTTGGAGATTTCCTCGGGGATGCAACGATCTTTTCTCATCATTGCCCATTTTCTATAGTATGTACAAAGGCCTTCTAATCTTGTCTCTCCTTGATGCTTGGTCATTGAATTCAATCAATTTAGTCTCATTTTGCCATTAAAATGCAAGGTTTGCACTCCTTTCCTACCAAGGACACAAAACCTCAAAGAATATGCAAAACAAAGAACTAAATACAATAAATGACCCAAATATGCACTAAAAAGCATGGGAACAAGACTAATTCGGGGACTAAATGTGCTCTAATTATGGTCACATCATATATATATATATATATATATATATATATATATATATATATATATATATATATATATATATATATATATATATATATATATATAGAATTAGGATCACATGAGTCCACCCTATCTTTTTGAATCCGTGAGTCCATGATACAATATCACACGTTATATTAAATAATATCACGACTTATAAAGTACCACACGTTATACTAAACAATATCACATCCGGAAAAAAAACTTTTTCAAAAAAAAAAAAAAAAAATTGAAAAAAAAAATCGTGATATTGTTTTGTAATACAATATCACACGTTATGCTAAACAATATCACACGTTATACTAAACAATATCACAGATTTCACGAAAAAAAAATTTCGAAAAACAAAAATTTTAAAAAAAAAATTTCGTGATATTGTTTTGTAATACAATATCACAAGTTATGCTAAACAATATCACACATTATACTAAACAATATCACAACTTACACGAAAAAAAAAAAATTGTTAAAAAAAAATTCCGAAAAAAAAATTGAAAAAAAAAATTTCGAAAAAACAAAATTCGAAAAAAAAATTTTATTTTGAAAAAAAAAATAATTTTGAAAAAAAAAAATCGTGATATTGTTTTGTATAGTGCGTGATATTGTTTTATGGACTCATGGACTCAAATATTTAGGTGGACTCACCGGATCCCACCTCTATATATATATATATATATATATATATATATATATATATATATATATATATATATATATATATATATATATATATATATATATATATATATATATATATATATATATATATTGCCTTACGAGAACAATTATGAAGAACCATAAAAACATGCATATATCAATTGTATATAATGTAGTTATGGAAATTCTGCGAAATAATTAACAAGTCTTTTCGATAATAAATAAGTTATGCCCTCTTGTAGATGTTGATAAAATAAAATAAAAATGCAATAAAAGGAACTTCTGTGTAACATCTACTCCCACAAAATATCATTTATAAGTAATAAGTCAACCCAAACATGTTACTATCCTTCAATAACCATTATAACTATCGAAACATGCAAAAATAGAAACATTCAAACAATTTTAGTTTCGAAAAAGTGCCTGTAACAGTGTTACTCGATCGAGTGGATTAGGCATTCGATCGAGCTGGCCCTACTCGATCGAGAATCTTAGCTACTCGATCGAGTAGCCCGAGATCAGAATACCCTTTTTACTGGCACACCTGCAGCTACTCGATCGAGTGAGGGGCACTCGGTCGAGTGGCCACAGGTCAAATGCTACTCCACAACTTCCCTAACTCAACACAATATATATATGATCGCATAACCGCGAGTCGGCATGATAACCCGACCAGAAATCCTGCAAACAAGTCTAGGAAAAGCAAGTAAGGCCTTATGGCCACCAATACAAACCGAACATAATAAGTACGAGATGAAAAAGTTCCAACCAAAGCAAACTAACACCCGATACAACTACGAACAAGATAAGAAAAGGAGTATCACTCCTGCTGCTGCTGCTGCTCATCCATGACATAATCCTCATCTCCACCACCACCCGAGGTGCCTGCTCCTGATGCGCCCAAACCCACATCACCACCGGCTCCAGCATCTGGTCTCACGTACCAAGGGGTCAAGCCGCCGTAGGGGTATGACTGAGCTGCTCCCCATGTGGATGCATCCACCCCGTAAGAGTGGAAAACCCCGCTGTAGTCCCCAACTCCTCTCCACCAAACTGGATGCGGTCCCGAGGTCCCAATGCCCTGAGCATACGCCATCTCGTGCATGTTCCGGAGCGTCAAGGTAGAGGACACTCTCTCTGCCAGGTAGCTGTCACGTGTCGCCGGGGTATCAAGGTAAGGGTAACAAGGAAATGGGTGCTATGGCGGTGCTGCCGGATGTGGTTGTGTCTCAGCCATCCTCTCCCTCACACGACGTGGTCCTCTCCCTATTCTGGGTCTATCCTCCGCAGCTCTCACAATCTCCGCTTTCCTCGGATCAGGCATGACTCGGAGAATCTCCGGGTCGATGAAGTACGTCTGCCTCGCACGGCGCGCCTCAGTCTCCTCCTCATGAGAATCGACATCTACCACTGCCGCAGGTAAAGGCTCTATCGGTGGGAGGTGCTCAGGAGCTGGTATCTTCATCCAACTCATTCCCCACACTCTCCATGCTAAACTACCATCCTCTAAGGTTCTCAACCATTTCAGGTCGAGGAAGTAATCTCTTTCCATGGTAGGTACCAGGGTGGCTAAGGGAAAGTACTCGGAGGAAGCCTCAAAAGAAGCTAGCTTTTCAGCAAACCGGGTGGCGATAGCACCACAACTCAGAAACCTAGTGCTAGAGGAGGCCATCAAAGCAAGACTAGCACATACTATAGCGGGAGCATTGAAGGTCACTTTTTCAGTCCGCTCAGGGTTAAGGTAAGCCATCAGAAGCAACAACTCGTGGGAGTTTAACTTACTCATATCAGACCTCTCGTAAAGGATACACGACACATCACGAAGAAAGATCCTCAAGGTAACATATTGCACATCGTTAATCAACATGTTACTAGCGGTGGGAGCTGATTTCCCGGTAATACAGGGCATAAGGCGGCAAACCCCGCACTCAGCTGGAATGTCACGGAGGGATCCCTTGGGAGGCTTGGCCAAACCAAGGTGGGAGGCAAACAGGTCCATGGGTAAAATAAAACTGGTGTTCATAAGACGGAACTGCACTGTCTGCTCAGCCGGCTCGTATTTAAACGAGCTCATGAACTCCAAGGTCAGAAAAGCATATGAATGCTTCTGCAAACAGTATAGCCAAGTGAACCCCAAAGTCTCAAAGATATGAGGGACATCCGTCTCAATCCCCAGGTCCTCTAAAAGAGTGGTGTCCACACAGCGAGTCGGTCTCATCTTACGGGATTGTAAGGCTACAAACCTTTCCCGTTGTGTAAAGTCTACAAAGACCACAGAAGGATACTCTGGTACAACTGGTACCACTAGTCCACTACCCTCCCCAACTTCGGGCTGGGAAGCCCTACCCCTCTTACTTTGTCTGGTCCCCAAGTTTAGTCTCGGCATCTGTTTCAACATATTATTAAGTACACCAACGCATATGCACCAAAACATGCTAATTACACAAATTAAGCCATGAAAGAATCATCTAAGTACACATTATCACCAACAATTTCCCAAATTACAAATAAATTTCAATTCCTTATATCTCAGACGATCTCTACAGCTGTGAAAATTTCATCATAATTAACACGAATTAACTCAACTAGTACAATCCTTAGGACATAAATCTTCAAAATACATCCATGTACAACACAAATTCCCAATCATATGAGACGAATTTCAGTTTGAGGCACTTTTAAGACGGAGTTTTAAGACAAATTTTGAGGTGGAAATCACAAAAATTAACTCCCCACATGATATAGAAAACATACATTGCCCAATTTTCCCTTTTTACATGTAATAAGCAACCAAAACTCACTTCAAATTACCAAACCCTAGAAATTTCGATCACAAGCATATGCAATTTCTATTCGATTTTTGTATTATAAACAGCAATAATCATGAAAGGGAAGCATCGAGATCATATTACAACAATTACAAGCAAACTTTCTCACATATAAATCGAATTTTCAGATTTTTTCTAACATCCTAATTGTTTCGAATTGATGAAAAATATTAAAATAGGAAAGAAATTCATACCTTAATCAAATAAGAAGTAAGAGCACAAATAAAAGCTACGAAAATCACCAATTAGATCACCACAACACAAGAATTCAAGGGCTTGAGAGAGATATAGGGGTTAGGGTTTGCGAGGTTGTGAGGAAGAATAAGAAGAAAGAGTAAAGAAAACGGGTTTATGAACCCGTGAGATTGCCGGTACTGTAGCTTACTCGATCGAGTGTCTCGGGTACTCGATCGAGTGCCCTCTACTCGATCGAGTAGGAGCTATTTGATCGAGTATTCGTAGGAAATTCCTACATCCTCGACATCATAGCTTCCTAACTAGATCGAGTGAGGTCTACTCGGTCTAGTAAGCACTCACACTCGGTCAAGTAAGGTTGGGTACATGGTCGGAGTTTACGAGTTTAACTGGAGATTCCTGCAAAACAACATTACGTGTCGATTCCAAACCAAGTTCGGAAGTCGTCACTGGTTATCATATTCATTCACATTATACCATTACTACTCAAATATATCGCAACGGTTTCACCAACTAAGATTCATATCACATTATTCCTTAACGAACTTCGCAACGTTGTTTACCACACTATTAAATCATTCATGTATACACTTAACGTAATACTTCATCTCTAAACCTTTGTCTACGACTTTACTAGCAACTTACAATCGCATTACTCTAGACACTTATTTAGCATTGCATTCCCATGTATCGTCCAAGTCTACTTAGCAAAGTAACTATGTTTCAACATAAACAAATTAGTCTACTCAGATTAATCACGTCACATGCGGAAGCTTTCAACCATTCATATATTACATGCATCCATTACTATTTTGATAATTCTCATTATAATTCTACAACTCTTTAACTATCATCATTAACACTATCATAAGACTTATAAATGAAGGAAAAGTAGATCTATATACTTAACATATTCATATATGTTTTAATTTAATTTGTCATAAAATTAACAAATGATCTTATGCATGCAAACTTATAAAAAAGATAAAGAAGAAACATTCATCCTTACAATGGAAATTCGGTTTATATGGGCACAAGAGAGATCACCTTCTCTCTTGTTCTTGTGCTTTGCTTAGTGGAAGAACTAAGATCCAAGTATAGGATCTCTCCCAAAGGTTTATACCCAAAGCACACTCTTAATTAAAATTAATATTATAAATACTAGTACAATATTAATCTTGTAGAAAAAATTGACCCAAAAATATTATAGGACACTTAATATTTTCGGTTTATGGAGGAGGAAGAAGGAAGCTTTTTATCTCTCTAAAACTCAAATTTTAGATGAATGAATAATCAATACTACAACAAAAATGTTATGTATTGTTTATCAAAAATATAAGGCAAAAAACACCCTTTGATTTTCCTATGGAAAACCGGGTAAGGGAAGAGGAGGGAAGAAAAGAGTGAGCCAATGCATGCAAGAGTTTATCTTCACAATGTAAACTAGGTTGCATGGCTAGTCTATTAGGGAAATGATTGTGTTTTCCATTAGCATAATTAATCACAATATTAGCCTAATCCTCCTCTTTATTTTCGGCACATATGGATAACATGGAATCCATTTTATTTTTGTCAATTTGTCAATATGTCACATGTCACATGTCACATAAAATTGCTATGTATTTTTAACATATTAAAAATCAACGTATTAATAAAAATACGTCATTACAAAAATCGACTTAGTAATTCATAATTACTTGTACCAAAATATTTTACCAATTATAAATCACAACAATTTGTATTTATAATAATTCATTCAATTTCAATTGTTTCTTTAAACAATAATTTCATCTGAGTAATGATACAATTCGATTACTCAGACCGTGTCTCATTTTAATCAAATTTCAATGAGATACGTAAATATTACTTCCAAAATCGTCCGTCAATTTTAAATAATTTAATTGACTCGTAACGTTATACGATCAATTAAATGATCAATTAAGAGTGTTGCCCTATAGGTATGACCTAGGGGATCAACTGGTCACCACCGTCGCACGACAGTAATATCAAACTCTAGTAAGCCAATCATTACCGATATGTGTGGACCAGTTGACAGTAAAATATTACTTCCCAATTGTATTCTTTATAATGAGACTTAAACATGTGATCATCATGATCAACAGTCGTGATCGCATTATTGTCGGAGGACACATATTCCAACAATCTCCCACTTGTCCTCGACAAGTGTGCGTCACCAATTCTCTTGTCCTATTACTATCTCCCACTCAATGCAAGGTGTCTTTCAGGTCGTACTTGCAAGTGATCATATCGAGAGTGGTTTCCTCGATCGGAGAATAAGCGATTGACCGGATTTATCCACCATGGATACATTCCGAGCGTGGCCACGCATTTCGATTCGATACTCCTCGAGTGGCCCTGAGATATTGTTATAACCCTGACTAGGGGTGGACAATTCCTATCGCACTCATTCCCTTCAACTAGCCACAGCCATCATAACCCAAAATATGCCCATTTGACCCCATTTACGAAGGTCGTAGTAACACAAATCAAAGTTAATCTGAAACTGTGCCATCTAAGGCGAATAGTCTTTAGTCAAAAGAATCGACTCATTTGAATACTATAGTAGCTCTCGCCACGACCAGGCTATATAAATTTGCCAGAACTCTATAAGCGGTCATTAGGCCCGACAAAAAGTTCCTAACAGTCTGCCTATGTGATCGACTAGTCATATCACATGACTCTATGGCACTTGAACTTGCCATCAATCGCATCACACTCTAGTCACTTCGAGACGTCACCTCATACAAGTAACTATGGGAAAATACAATGCTAATCCGTGTTCACTTAAACGGGGTTCAATTGTCTCTACAACCCGTTGGATGTAACAAAGTATAAGGTGAGTTAATAATAACTCAAACGACAAATGTCGACATCACACTCGGGTAGTCAATACCATATTACAAACTTGTGATGCATATCGTAAGTGTGTAAACACTTGTTGATTGCAATAGAAGTTTAACATGTCATGTGTCCATGTGTTCAAACTTCTTATAATCATATTATCCTTTATATTCATGTTATCACTCATAGCATGAACCATACCAAGTACACATCAAGGTTCCCGACCTTGGTTTCAGTTCTTCATCTTGAAAGAACTTCCTAATCGATTATCACATAACGAACGAATTTGTGGTGAATGATATAACTTGTACTGATCAAGTATTCCATCCACACACAATGCACTAGGTATATGTTTTGTAGAGTCTTGCAACAATTTGTCAAGGTGATTAGCCTAGCACTTCTCACAAGTCCTAGCATATTAGGAAAGATTAGTTTTGAGCAACTTCTTGTTCAACTAAGTATCTTTCCAAACTTCTTATTTCTCTTTTTAGCTTGAAAGGCTTAGGATTCTCATAAATCCTTACATGTGTTCGGATTTTCATTAATATGTGCAACCTCTTGACACATATCAGAGTATTCTGACAAACACTGAAATCGCTCATTGGATTCTCCTCGAGAATTCGTGACGTTTCTATTATGGCTTACCAATAATCCATCATGCTCTTATGCATATGATTCATAATTGGACATGTGCATGATTATTCTAATGGCGGAAACATTAGTAACTTTTAATCATGTTATCAACTATATTTAGGTTCAAGGAACGACCATGACTGCTAATGGCAATTCCATTTCATTTAGATGAATAACCTATGTTTCTTGTTGATTCGATGTGTATCTCCCAATACTTATCCAACATCCCTTGATGTAATTGGATTCATCATAGTCCATTTTCATCCAGAATTGAAAACTCAAATCTTCCTCTATGAAGGAAGGTATTAGCTCGTCATTCTTCAATGAGTGATGAGTTATAACCTTTTACAAGATGATTGCTCCCACTAAATTCCATATCTTCACATGATAATTTCCAAACTCCCACTCAATTCCACATGTTTCGAATTTACTTCTCAATCGAAACATTTCAAGAATTGAAATTGAAATATAAATTGCATTGCCAAGTTATTAAGATAAAACCATATATGTTCCCATCATATCCATTCAAAATACCTATTTTGAAGTGGTCTCATCTTAACCTTATTAAAAGAGATTTTAATCTCTAACTTACACATATCATAATGATGTGTAGCAATGTCATTATTTAAATATAAATAATATCTAAAACGCGCCCTTCGAAATACCCTCTTCGGAAGGCGATTTAACCATTTCATTTTCATAATGAGGTTAAAATTGACATTTGCTTGGTTAATACTGAACTTAGCTATTGAGGATATCGGTATATCAATCCTTGCATATTCTAGTCATAAATCTCGTTTATTTCCTAGGATGTAACTTGATTCATTTAGGCTCTTAAGTAAATCTCAAGGTTGAAACTATTGGTCAAAATTTATCATAAACTAGTCTAAACTTAGTCAAAACTCTTGTTAAGACTTTACATTAGTCATTTTTCTACCAAAAAATTTCTTTTGGTGTCCTCACGTAGTTATCTTAAGAATATGCTCTTTCGATTACTTCACTTGGTCTCATTAGTCATGTAGAACTATTTGAGACCATAGATCTCATCTATTGGGTATACTATATAAATAGACATACCTTCATTCAAATCATTCTTCCTTGCGTAGATCTCATATACACAAGTACGCAAACTTATCTTGGTGTGAGTTGTGTCCTCATTTTTCTCCCACTCTATCTTTAGAATAAATACACTATAGATTCAAAGATAGCATATGAGACACAAATAATGATTTTTGAAGTATAAGGAGAACTATCTCATAGATTGACTAATAGTTTTAGATTTTGTATGTGTACTTGGTGATTGACATTCCTTTAAGAGAGTTCATAGACTCAAAAATTACTTTAAATGATCATACACAAGCCCTAAGCATGTGGACATATGATGAATCCCGTCATAATATTTGTCTATTAGATCACTTTAAGTTATATGTTTCTAAGAACAAGCATTTAAATACGAATTTTAGAACAAAGGATAAAATGATAAAACGGGTGACTTGGGTTGCAAACCAAGCCACCATTATCCAAAATACAACCAATTATCCAAAATACCTTTTCATGTCAAACACGGAAACTTAAAGGTTCTAAAATCCAAAACATGAATAAAATAAGACAACAAAAAGCAAAGCTCCATGAAAGCTATTCCTAGCTTCTTGATGGTTTCTTATGCTTGCTTTTCTTTTCCCTTGTCTTTGCTTGGTGGAGGCCCTATTTACAATAAAAATGGAGATACATTATCACAACTTTGTATCACAATACCATAGTTGAATTAGAAACATAAAAGAAAGGATAGTCATTTACCTACTGGAGTAATCTTTCCAGCCTTAATATCACCAAGGTATTTGGAACAATTTCTTTTCCAATGTCCAACACCATTACAATAATGGCATTTATCAAGAGGACCCTTCTTGATTTTTGAAGTGCTAGCTTCATAAGTCTTAGCTTTGGTGAAAGTGGGAGCTTGCTTCTTACCCTTCCTCCCATTCTTCTTGAACTTCCGCTTGCTCTTAGTGCTTATGTTAAGCACATCTTTGGGTGGGTTCACATTTAACCCCATGTCCCTTTCGGCTTGCACAAGTAACTTGTGCAATTCTTCAAGAGACACGTCCTTGTCTTGCATGTTAAAATTCACCCGGAATTGAACATACGCTTTTACTTTGGACAAGGAGTGTAGAATCCTATCTACAATGAGTTCTTTGGGGATTTCAACTTTTTGAATTTTCAAGGTCTCGACAAGCTCCATAAGTTTGAGCACATGAGGGCTAACCTTTTGGCCCTCTTTGAAGTCGAGATCAAAGAATGCCGCGGCCGCCTCATATTGGACGATCCGCGGAGTTTGTGAAAACATTGTCATAAGCTTGGAGTAAATCTCATTAGCGGTGCCCATTTTAAAGGCTCTCCTTTGGATATCCGCCTCCATCGCAAAGATCAACACGTTTTTCATTGCGGCCGACTCCTTATGGTAAGCCTCATATGCTTCCCTAGTAGCGGCGGTCGACCTAGTAGTAGGTTCGGGTGGAGAGGCCTCGGTTAGGTAACGAAGCTTGTCGTCACCTTGGGCGGCTAGTTTGAGTTGGGCATCCCAATCGGAGAAATTTGACCCATTCTTTTCAAGTTTACATCGATCCATGAAGGATCGGAGCCATGATGAATTAGCGAGAGGCGTGGCGTTAGGGGTTGGTGTTGCCATTTGTTATGGGAAAAGAAGTGGTCTACAAAACAAAATAGAAGGAGTAAAACAAATGTCGTTTTAATAATAATACTCGTAAAAATGTATAATTTAAACAAGTTTTATGCGTTTTTCTAGTGACCTCTACCCAACTAGATAAATGATTCCAAGACCCAAATTCATATCGATTTAGGCACGGTATGGCCGATACATCCTTTATCAATATAACTCGGTGGATTAATGTTTAATCGATTCTACTTTTAGAACTCTTGGTCGATAAAATTACTCTAATAATTATCTATAGCCCGGAACACATGCGACTACGGTCACGAATACTTCCGTTGAGCTCAATCCAAATTTCGAATAAATGTGTCCATGATCCAAATCCACATTAACTTGGGCACGGTAGGGCCGATTCATCCCTTATCAACATGAATTCGGTGGATAGACATTTATCACCCACTTCCCCTACGTAACAAGTTTTGTACCCCGGTAGGGCCGAGTGCACTCCCTCGCGAAATAGGTTTTCATGGTTTCTACTCTTTGGTAAGGCTATGTCTCAATTTATTATTTTAGCGAGAGGTCATGTCAATTTATTATCTATCACGTTTTAAGTGAACTAAAGCGGTGAAATACGATAATTCTAATTGACACGGTCGATAAACTCGATGAAAGATGATGAATGCATGTTTTAGTTATGGCGATTTAGCGATGCATGGGACATATAAATAAAATGCAAAGCATAAAAAAATAAAACCTAGTATGGCCTTCCTAAAAAATAGAAAACTATTTAACTATTACACATTCGGAAACCAACTCCATTGGTCCCTTGAACTTCGGTTGTGGCACGCATCTCGAGGTAACACCGTCTTTATGTATCGCCATCTTGAAGAAATCCGTCTTTGGGAACTCCGAAATAAATTAATTACATAATAAATTACATAATTTCCTATTATACATTTGTAACTAAAATAAAATAAATCTATTAAAATTACAAAATGGGGATACGAGATCACAATAAATTACAACCGAATCGATATTCCCATACATTTCGGGTAATACCAATTAAAAACTAAGGTCATACTAAGTAAAATTACATAATTCAAAATTAAATAAATCAAATTATGACAATCATAAAGAAAATGCAGCATTATAATATGTATGAACATGCCCAATTTTATGCTAAATCGCCTTTAAGTAGCCAATATCGTATATTACTCGGTTTTTACGGATTTGCGTGATTCAACATTTTATAATCACAAAAATTACATAAATTCATATTTATGCATAAGTTAATTACCCTAACCTCTTAGGACTCAAAATTTAGTCTTCACTAATTATTTGACCATAATTAACTCATATTTCTAATATTTGTTCATTAATGGACTTAAAATTACAAAAATAAGCTATAAACTTCAAATAAATCACAAAAATTCAAATAAATTCAAAATTCAAAATTTAAACTCATGAATCATTCTGGAAAAATACCATGACACTCATAATGTTCAAAAACTTAGGTTAAAAATTTCGAAATTTATCCGAAAAAACAATGTTGCGGTTTATCGGTTTTAACAATAAAATCATAAAAACATGAGAAAAATTATATTCATCAACTTTTCAATTTTAGATCTGAAAAAGATAATAAAATGCAACATTGGACGTTTTTCCTTAGTCATGGAGTATGTTTTATTAATATTTCACTAATTAAGTCACTATTCATGCCATTTTTCTTCAAAAATCCATAAATCATGCAAAAAAGACTTCAATATAGCCTATTATTTTACACACATCTTGTAAAATTGCATGTGACAACATACATAATTTCTATGACCAGATTCGAAATTTATCTCATATTAACCTATTTTTCACTTAAATCCGATTTTAATAATGAAAAATCCATTTTTCGAGCATAATAAGTCCAAAAATTATGAAAATTTACAGGTCATCTCAAAATAATATATGTGATAACATATCCAAAAATCACTGGAAAATTGGAAGTTTAGCTAATTTTAGTCCGAAAATGACATTTTTACTCATAAAATCATATTTTAATGCCATTATTGTATAAGATGAACAATAAAATCCATAAATTAACCAAAATATCCTAAAAAAATTTTAGGATCAAAAACTTTAACATGCAAAATGATTAATTTCGTGATATATCATAATAACACAAATTATACAAGTTTTATATGTTAATCTTATAACTCGGAAAAACTTTTAACCGATTTGCATGCAAACAACCATGGCTCTGATACCAATTGAAGGAAAAGTAGATCTATATACTTAACATATTCATATATGTTTTAATTTAATTTGTCATAAAATTAACAAATGATCTTATGCATGCAAACTTATAAACAAGATAAAGAAGAAACATTCATCCTTACAATGGAAATTCGGTTTATATGGGCACAAGAGAGATCACCTTCTCTCTTGTTCTTGTGCTTTCCTTAGTGGAAGAACTAAGATCCAAGTATAGGATCTCTCCCAAAGCTTTATACCCAAAGCACACTCTTAATTAAAATTAATATTATAAATACTAGTACAATATTAATCTTGTAGAAAAAATTGACCCAAAAATATTATATGACACTTAATATTTTCGGTTTATGGAGGAGGAAGAAGGAAGATTTTTATCTCTCTAAAACTCAAATTTTAGATGAATGAATAATCAATACTACAACAAAAATGTTATGTATTGTTTATCAAAAATATAAGGCAAAAAAACCCTTTGATTTTCCTATGGAAAACCGGGTAAGGGAAGAGGAGGGAAGAAAAGAGTGAGCCAATGCATGCAAGAGTTTATCTTCACAATGTAAACTAGGTTGCATGGCTAGTCTATTAGGGAAATGATTGTGTTTTCCATTAGCATAATTAATCACAATATTAGCCTAATCCTCCTCTTTATTTTAAAGCACATATGGATAACATGGAATCCATTTTATTTTTGTCAATTTGTCAATATGTCACATGTCACATGTCACATAAAATTGCTATGTATTTTTAACATATTAAAAATCAACGTATTAATAAAAATACGTCATTACAAAAATCGACTTAGTAATTCATAATTACTTGTACCAAAATATTTTACCAATTATAAATCACAACAATTTGTATTTATAATAATTCATTCAATTTCAATTGTTTCTTTAAACAATAATTTCATCTGAGTAATGATACAATTCGATTACTCAGACCGTGTCTCATTTTAATCAAATTTCAATGAGATACGTAAATATTACTTCCAAAATCGTCCGTCAATTTTAAATAATTTAATTGACTCGTAACGTTATACGATCAATTAAATGATCAATTAAGAGTGTTGCCCTATAGGTATGACCTAGGGGATCAACTGGTCACCACCGTCGCACGACAGTAATGTCAAACTCTAGTCAGCCAATCATTACCGATATGTGTGGACCAGTTGACAGTAAAATATTACTTCCCAATTGTATTCTTTATAATGAGACTTAAACATGTGATCATCATGATCAACAGTCGTGATCGCATTATTGTCGTAGAACACATATTCCAACAATAAATCCGTAAAGAAACTACCATTACTAGCAACCTTAACCAAACACAACCATTACCACATTCCATATCACATCACACGTTCCTACTCTTTTCACATACTTCTCGTATAAAACCTTTCGCGTTCCTCATTATCATTCCACACACATATTAGTTCCATCAAAACTTTACCATATATGATTCTAACATAACTATTATGCACATGCTAACCACAACTGAGACTCGACCACAATCAATTCCAACATAATCACCATACACATTAGGCACATAGTTGCCTACTCAACATTCCCATACCCAGTGACTGGCTTAAGCACAATGGGGCCAAGATTTTGAAATCTGGGCGCCTTCTCACCCAAAATCTAGCATCGGCTAGGGCTCCCAATGTACATACACCAGGTTCATTTTATTAGACTCACTACGTTTATTTGTTACAGGTTCCAAAATCGTCGCTCTATACCACTTTGTGACACCCCCATATACCAAGGAGCCTTAACTAGACCTTCCTTAGCATATAAGGGCATCACTATCTTGATTGCCCGAGGTAAGTAATCATCAAAAGTCGATAAAAGAACAATTACAGTTATAATACAAGTGTACATATAAACTATTAAATGAAAGATACAACTCGTCAACTATATACTACTTCTGTCATTACTCGTGAGGACTCATCCCAACCAGGACTCTAGCTAGTATCCAAGATATCACCTGCTAAGACGGACTGCTCACCATAAGGGATCACAACAGGAACATAAGACAAACAAGACAAACCACACAAGGTCAGTAACTGAGACAAGACACAACAAACACCACCGATGTATTAAAAACACAGCCAAACACTCACACAATCACAACCACTCCAACCGATCTCCGTCACCGACTGTCCACTAGACCAGCCCTGCCAGTGGGGGACCGCAGCCGTTCCCACCTAAGCCCCGCTCATCATACAGAGTGATAACCTTGTCCCATTAATGTGAACATCCCCTCCCGTGGCGGGTTCCACGGAGGGCGAAACTAGGGCGTGAAGTCACTCCCTCAAGTGACTCCACTCAGCCGAGGACGCACCTCGAGAACCAGAGACAATCAATCACATATAGCTATAATACAACAACAACCAACAAAACAGCATACACCAACCGATTGCCATGTATACTCAACTATATGGTCACGACAACAATACAACAATAACACAACAGCCGACACACTAGACAAACAACAGAAACTGAGTAGGCGAACCTACCTTTAACCAAAAGCAGCGATTCCTCGATCAACCATGCGACATCAACCAAGCAAGCTGTAATACCCGCCCTTTTAGGGACCCGTTGACCAGCATTGACCGACCTTGGGAGCGGTAATGGTGCTTAGGATTGCGTGCCATAGTACTTTGTGTCTGGAATTGTGGGTGGTACTCGATAGAGTGGAAGCTACTCGATCGAGTAGCTTGGATGCTCGATCGAGTAGGGGCCACTCGATCGAGTATGTTAGTTACTCGATCGAGTAGCGTCTTTTCAGCGAGGGTTTATAATCGTGTTTTCCTATATCCGCAATTCATTTCCGCCTCTTTCTTCTAAACCTAGATGTCGTCCCTTCCTTTTCCCTTCACCAAATACCTTCCATGGGAGACTTTGAAGGCCCTTGTGACTTAGGAGTGCATAGCTTGAGTCGGGTAGCGGTCCTTTGCCAGGTTTCCTCATGTAGGTATGTCGTCATCATCATCCGTATCTTTGTCTTTTCAGTTAGGTTTAGATTGGTGGTGATAGATGTTTTTATGGTGTGTATAGGTGTTGCTTGTTTGCTGGGTGTTGCGTGTATGAGCATGGAATCGTCGCAGTTGCTTAAAGGTAAGTTCGCTTACTCAGTTTCTGTTGGTTGTTAGAGTGTCCGTTGTTGTTGTTTATTGATGTTGTCGTTACTGCGGTTGTTATTTTCGTCATTGTGGTTGTTGTTGTTGTATATAGCTGTTTGTGACTGATTGTCTGTGGTTCTCGAGGTGCGTCCTCGGCTGAGTGGAGTCACTTGCGGGAGTGGCTTCACGCCCTAGTTTCACCCTCCGTGGAACCCGCCACGGGAGGGGATGTGCACATTAATGGGATAGGGTTATCGCTCGAGATGATGAGCGGGGCTTAGGTGGGAACGGCTGCGGTCCCCCACTGGCAGGACTGGTCCAGTGGACAGTCGGTGACGGAGATTGATTGGAGTGGGTATGATTGTGTGTGACTGGTTGTGTTGGTATTGTGTTGACGGTTGTTGTTGGCTTATGTTGAGTCTTACCTCAGTTACTGACCTTGTGTGGTTGTCTTGTTTGTTTATGTGTCTGTCGTGATCCCTTATGGTGAGCAGTCAGTCTTAGCAGGTGTTGATGTGTTTGATAGCTGGAGTCCTGGCCGGGGGGGGGGGGGTGATGTCACGAGTTCGGTTAGAGATGACGTGTAGCTGACGAGTTGTACCTTTGTTTTATTAGTTAGTTGTAACGCTTGTAAAATAACTATAAATGTTCTTTTATCGACTTTTTATGATTACTTACCTCGGGCAACCGAGATGGTAATGCCTCTATATAATAAGGTAGGTCTGGTTAAGGCTCCTCGGAATATGGGGGTGTTACACAAGCAATCCCTATACAAACATCATACAAGCCTATTACTACTAAAACAACCCTACAAGGAACAACCAAGACAAAGATGATGATGACGACATACCTACGTAACTCACAACGGCGTTAAGACCGCTACCCGACTCAAGCAACTCATCCTCAAGGCACTAGCATCCTTAAAGGCTCCCATGGAAGGTATTTGGTGAAGGGAAAGGAGGGAGGCGACCTATAGATCTGAAGGAAGGAGGCGGAAATGATTTGCGGTTTTGACAAAACACGATTATAAACCCTCGCTGAAAAGACGCTACTCGATCGAGTAACTAACCTACTCGATCGAGTGGCCGCTACTCGATCGAGTACCCAAGCTACTCGATCGAGTAACCTCTACTCTATCGAGTGTCACTCGTCCTCAAACTCTAACAAGCCACTAGATATCCCTGACACGCATTCCTAAAGGCCATCACCTGCCCCCAAAGGTCGGTCAAGGTCGGTCAACGGATCCCTAAAAGGGCGGGTATTACAGTTAAACTTGTGCTTGCTTAGTTTAACTTTTCAAATCAAGGAGCTTGTGAAATTTTTCTACCATGTGCTTGCTTTGGGGATTAATTTCACATTCATATCTTTCTTTTTATGTTCAATAAAACAAGGAAATAAGAGTCCCAAGAATGGACAGCCAAAAACCGTATAAAACAGCCGCAAAGCAGCCTTCTTTAGGCGTGAATTGAGGTTGTTTTCTCGACTTGAGTTGTCCTTATTTATCAAGCTTGCAACAATCCCTTGTAACGTTGCATTAGTGTTGTTTTTTAGCCTTGTTTTACCTCGTTTTTCGCTGTTTTTAAAGGATTTGACAAAGGGAGAAACTTTTTTTTTAAGTATGCCAAATTTGTGCATACCCTATGGTGGCTCCATTGCAATTCGTAAGGACCATAGGGGTTTACACTGCAAATTTGGTATCAGAGCCACGACTCTTGCATTTTCTTAAATGAAGACGGTCTTGGAAAACGAGAGATCGTGGGTGTGCAACGGAGCTTCCTTTCAAACCTGTGCTTGCTTTGTTTGTAGGTACTACCTTATGCCTGTTAAGGGTGCTTGTGCTTGCTTAGTGCCTTGGATAAGGATAGTTAGCAAGAGAGTTTTAAATCCGTGCTTGCTTGAATAGAATCGATCTTGTTCTTATCTTCTTCATCATCCATACTTTTATTTTTCTGAAATTGTTTTGTTCCTTTTTTCCTTTCTTTTGAACAACAAAATTTGAGGACAAATTTCTTTTAACAAGGGGAGTGTTGTAGAGTAAACAGGGAGTAGGCTGTTTATTTTGAGTTGGAGTTATCAAGCTTGATTTCAGGGTTGTTCTCTAGCCTGCTGGGTTGCTAAGTCAGGGTTCTATACCAAAGGAGCCCTGAAAAGGCCTGAAACCCGTGCCTGAAGCCTGCTCCTAAAGCCTCTTCTAAGAGCCTGCTCCTGACGCCTGCATTGAGGTCCTGGCTGGACGTCCCCTGGCCTGGTTCCGTACCTGCCAGGCTGCTGATTTCAGGCTCCTAGATTATAATAATTCCTAGGACAATAATGTGTGGTGCATAATAGAAGAGCTCAAGGACAAATGACATCATGTGGTCCTTTCTTTTGTCCCCTAAAGCTGCTGCCACAACTAAGGAGCATCAATTATCTTTTGCAAGCTGCCAAGGACGTCCCTTTCAAGTCATGTGACTAGTTTTAGGATGTTAATTTTTCAGCTTGTTGTTTTGTCATGTTCTCCTTTTAATTGTAGCCATAGGATGTAACTTTAGATGAAAGGCCAAGATTTAATGTGAGAATCTATATAAGGAACTCACAACCCCATGTAATATTCAGATTTGATGAATTGAAAAACAAAGTTTATTGTGTCAAAACACAATGTTTAGAGTTTGCCTAAGGGCTACTCTTGTTAGTGAGGATAGTTTAATTTTGTGCTTGCTTAAATTAAACTAAACTTGCTGTCCGGAATTAAGAGCTAATCTTGTGCTTGCTTAGCTCAGTTCTTAATTCTTATCTTGCTTGAATTAGGGAGTTAAACTTGTGCATGCTTAGTTTAACTTTCTAAATCGAGTGTTTGAGTTCGGGAGTTAAACTTGTGCTTGCTTAGTTTAACTTTTCAAATCAAGGAGCTCGTGAAATTTCTCTACCATGTGCTTGCTTTGGGGATTAATTTCACATTCATATCTTTGTTTTTATGTTCAACAAAACAAGGAAATAAGAGTCCCAAGAATGGACTTGAGTTGTCCTTATTTATCAAGCTTGCAACGGTCCCTTGTAACGTTGCATTAGTGTTGTTTTTGAGCCTTGTTTTACCTCGTTTTTCGCTGTTTTTAAAGGATTTGACAAAGGGAGAAACTATTTTTTTTAAGTATGCCAAATTCGTGCATACCCTATGGTGGCTCCATTGCAATTCGTAAGGACCCTAGGGGTTTACACTGCAGTCCTTTACGGATGTCGTCTTCAATTCTTGTTCCTAGTACAGTTAAATCTTTGAAAGACTTTATTTTTTGGTACCTTACATGGTTCGCATAGATTGGCCTTAAGTTGTCCACGAACTTTTCAACAAGAGTAGCCTCGTCTGGGCGTTTGACGAGTTGCGTGCTAGTCTTTCTCCACCTACTTAGGAAGCCGGTGAATCATTATTTCTCATTTTGGGTAGGAACCTCTAGAGTGCGCATATTGACTTGAATTTCAGCATTATCTGCATATTGTTTGGTGAACTCAATTGCAGCATTATCCCAAGTAGTAATTTTCTTGTGATCCAAGGAGAAGAACCATTGGTTAGGAATAGTATCGAGAGATGAAGAAAAGATCTTTAGGAACATCTCTGGCTTGATGCCTTTGATAGACATATTATCGTTGAAGGCACGAATATGGTTCAACGGGTTTTCGTGCCCCTTAAACTTCGTGATGTACGTCATGTTGAATTTAGTTGGTAGTTGAGCATTTACTGCTTCATATTTGCGGCTGTTTTCCCTGTAGATGTCATCTCCCTTGAGGTACATTAGTTTCTCCTCCAAATATTGGAGTCGTTTTTCAGCTTCAGTAGGACCTGGTGGAAGATTGACTTCTGGTTGTCCAACAAAAGATGGAATATTGTTGTGTATGATCATATCGGGAATGGCATCCTCTGTAGGAGGAAGTCTAGCTTCTACAGCAACAATTCGTCCTTCGATGGTGTTAAGGCGAGCATAAGCTTGGTCTTGGCTTGTTTGGAGACAAATGAGTGCAGTTAGGATTTGATCATTACCATTTACGGACGGTTGGGGTTGAAGATTAACGCTTCCATGACTAGTTCCCACCATTTTGGAACTGAGGGTAAGAGATCGACGACAAATCAAAACACGATCGACCATTTTCGCACACTTACTCAAAAGAGACGAGACTCGTGAAGTAGGCTTATGCCACTGTGTCAAGTGGGATTTGAAAATGACAAATTTTGAAATGTTTGTCCTAGACAACTGTAGTGTAGTTGTAGGTGTAATACTACGGTTTTATGAGTCTCTGGGTACTCTATCGAGTGGGCCTTACTCTGTCGAGTAAGGGTGTTTTGCGTTTTAAAATAGATTCTGACCTGTTGGGTACTCGATCGAGTAGCCTTGGTACTCGATCGAGTAGGCGGCACTCGATCGAGTACGTCGTTACTCGATCAAGTAGCCGGTTTTACGGGGGGATGATTTGTCGGGTTTTGTTAATAATGCGAATTAATATATAAACACTTCCGTCACTTTCATAATACACTTTTACAAACCTAATTACTTTCAAAAGAGAAATCAATCTACGTACTTCGCATTCATCGCATTATTGACAAATCCCGGAGCTTGGAAGGTCGGAATTCATATTTCTTTACACCTTTGTGATCCTTGCGTCGAGGGTAAGATCTACGTACTATTTTTATAGTATTTTGTTTAAGTTGGTTAAACCCTAATTTGGGGATTTGGGGGTTTTGTTGTCTCTCTTGATTGGTAGTAATTGTATGATCATATGTTAGGAGGAGGATTCGTAGAAGAGGCCTTTTGATAACAGCTGTTGAGATCATCTGACTGTATTGTATTCCAGGTAGGGTTTTCCCTACTCAGTATTAGTCCCATAATGTGTTGGTGGTGATTTGTGATTGTTGATTGTTATCATACGAGTATTGTGACGGTTGTTGGTTTTGATTGCTATTTAATAGTTAATTGTTTGTATCTGTCTATGTTCTTCGGGGCACGTCCCTGGCTCAGTGGAGTCACTTGCGGGAGTGGCTTCACGCCCATTATTCGCCTTCTGTGGAACCCGCCACAGAAAGGATGTGCACATTAATGGATTTGGGTTTATCGCTCGACGGAGATGAGCGGAGATTAGGTGGGAACGGCAGTGCGGTCCCCCCCGGCGGCGTGGAGTGACTGTTGCGATGGGCGATCAGCGGGGCTACACACTTTAGTGTGTAGTCAGTATTGTGGAGTTGGTGATGGAGTTCGGAGTATATCTGTGACGATTGAGCTGTGTTGTTTGCGGCGGTGTTGTTGGATTATATAAATTGTGTGATTAGTACTGACCCTGTTTATTGTTTTAAAAATTGTGGTGATCCATTCAGGGATGGTGAGCAGTTGTTGAGCAGGTATGAGTAGAGATACATGGGCTAGCTGCGATGAGTCATCACTGCAGTTAGAAGAGTCTTCCGTTGTTGTCAGACATTATGTTTAGCTTTTAGACATTTGGTTTTGGGAGAACATGTATTCACATTTTATCAGTTTGGTTTCCGGATTGTATTTCATTCACTAAACTATTACTATTTAAATGTTGTTTCGTTATTGTCTTATGATTATCATTGCCTCGGGGAACCGAGATGGTAGCGCTTCCATGCCTTAAGTGGTCCTGGTAAGGCACTTGGAGTGTGGGGGTTACAAAATGGTATCAGAGAGACGATCCTGAAACCTGTAACCAATGAACCTAATGAATATAGGGAGTCAATTAAAATGAACCCGGGGTAAAGGTTGTAGGAGCTAATGCAAAGGCTTGGGAGACGTCCTAAAGTCGCGAACTCGCCCTACAATTTTGAACCGGTCACATGGGGGGTATATGTCAAGGTCGTATGTGGTGTTTGTTAGCTTGTATGTGAATGTAACGATATATGTTGTGAATTGTTGGATGTTGGGAGTAGAGATTGAAAACATGATTGAAAATTTGGTAGGGTGTGTTTGTATGTTGGTTGCATAAAGAAGCATGATGGATGTTTACTATGTGGCATTTGATAACATGAAGTAGTGTAATTTGTTGATCATATGAGGAGTTGTGTAGAATTGCATGCTTAGTTATATTATAATATTGAGTTTATAAAGTTGCATAGTATGTTGGATTATGAGAGATAACATGCGGGTAGTATATACGAGTCGGCATGAGTCGATCGAGTAGGGGGCACTCGATCGAGTAGGTGAGGTACTCGGTCGAGTGGGTCTGACTCGATCGAGTGGGTATTTGACGTTTTTATGATCAGAAGCGTGTTTTGGGGTACTCGATCGAGTACATAGGGGGCACTCGATCGAGTGGCTATGCTACTCGGTCGAGTATGTTAGAGATCAGAAGGTCTGTTTTGGGTCTGAAGTCGGGGCACTCGATCGAGTATGGTGGGCACTTGATCGAGTAGCCGCTACTCGATCGAGTAGGTTTAGGCACTCGATCGAGTGCGTTCTGGGCAGTCTGTTTTCGTGTTTTGGGGTTATAGTACGTATGTTTATATCTACCCTTTCTTATATAGTTTCAAGATGCCACCAAAGAAAACCGCTTTGTATGCGAGAGCTGAGAGCATGAACATCAACGATATAGTTAAGATGTTGGAGCATCAAGATGCTCTTACGGACGCCCTAAAGAGAGTGGGGAAGGACAAGGACGTTGATCAATCAAAGATCAGTCTTTATATAGCGAGGTTCAACCCAAAAGAGTATAAGGGGACCGGGGAGCCAAATCTTCTTGACAATTGGCATCGTGAGATGGAGAACATTCTGGATCTGGTACATTATCCTGATGAGATGAAAGTAGAACAAGCTGCGTTCTACCTGAGGGAAGCGGCTGGTGAATGGTGGGATAAGGTGAAGGTGAGTGCTAGGGAGATGTACACGAAGCAGGATCTACCTACTATACCTTGGGAATAGTTCCGGAGAGCTATGAGGAAGGAGTTTGTACCTGAGCATGTGAGGAGTAAGCTGAGGGAGGAGTTTGATGGGTTTAAGATGATGACACGGCTATCGCAACCCTATCAAAGATAAAACCTAACGGTCTCAACTAAAATGTAGCAGAGGCAGTCGAGTATCGAATCCACAGGGAGGAAATGTAATTATAACTGTCTATTCTAATCCTATGGTAACAATTGGGGGGGTTTGATTAAATTTAATTCTAAACTACGAAGGCTGAAGGGAAGAGAAATAAGGTGAAGAGCAAATAAGCAATAAAATACGATTAAACTATCAAGAAGAGAGGGACATGTCGGGATTTCGGTTCACTACGGTAGTCCAACAACTCAGCAGTAAATGACTCAGACGAACTAATATGAGACGGATGTTAGAAGGTCCTTTCGGTCCACTCCCTACCCTAAAATACCACTAACTTAACTTTCGTCCTCATTAGGGTAGTCTACTGTTTATAGCAGGCCTATTTAGTCCAATCTTTCGATCCAGGATTAATTGTAGCCAGTTTAATGGGTGACATAGAAGCGTGCACTCAACTAGGTCGGGAATTACAGTTAAATTGCTATAGTGACAGGGTCTCTTAATCAATTCGTCCAATTCATTCACTACGTCGTCGTTTTTCTACCGCAGATTCCCTAATCCCAACATGAGGGGGATTTAGCTACTCATGTTCGTAATTAATCTAACAGCAAATAAATTCCCAGCAGAAGACATAGTGAAATAACAATAAAGTGCAAATACGAAAATTAGGGCAAAGGAGAATGATAACATGAACAAGAAATAACAGCAACAAGTGATTAATATTAATAAAGAGAAGGGAAAGATTACAATATGAGCGAATCCGGCGTAAAGAACACTGAATCCGAGCAACCAATAATCCGGAATGAACAACAGTCAAGGCAAAAGCTACGTACTAAGGGTTTGATAGTTTTCTAGTGTAAAAGCTTAGATACATTAACCTAATTAACTTAGGTTTAAATAGAAAAAAGAACTAAAGTTTGCGGAAATAAACAACACACGGCCTAATTAAAAGCCCATGCCCGTGAAAACCTCTCGATCGAGTGGATTAAACCACTCGATCGACCAACATCTCAGCAGAAGTCTCTCGATCGACCAGCTTCTTACTCGATCTAGGACTTGGTCATGTGCAGCTTACTCGATCGACTAAGGGATAGCTCGATCGAGCATCAGGGGGTCTAGAAACCACTCGATCGACCAGCAAACAACTCGATCGAGTACTTTTATCTTCAATTCAGCTCACGTCTTCACCCAAGTGCCTCGTAGTGCGTGCCACGGCGCTTCCAAATGCAGTAACTCACTCTGGGACAATCCCGTCTCCTCTAAATGCATGCAAAAAGGACGAAAAGGAGTATGGTTCCACCACTTTCGCGATCATTCCTACAAAAAGGACAGAATACACCAAAGTAGCCAATTCGGGGCAAAATACCAAAAAAACAGTATAGAAATGCATAGAAATACGTGCTGAAATAGGCCAAAAGACTATATATTAGGCACGTATCTAATCTCCCCAAACCAAACCTTTACTCGCCCTCGAGTAAACTCAAAACTAAACTAATGGAACGGAAATGATAACTCAGAGCTAGCTTAACTTGTCTACTTGAACCGATTTAATGCAACAAAAATCAACAGTTAAAGCCAAGCAGTCAGTACGCAAACGAATCACAAGCTGTTCATAAATAAGGCTGACCTATCGACCTTGCAAGACCAACAAAACTGGACTCTCACGTGGTCACTCTTCTCTCATGAAGCAAAGGGCGAATGTAATATGTAGAAGAGAGAAGAAAGGACAGTCACTCACCTAACTGCGACCTACATAGCATGCATGCAACAAAAATGAAAGACAATTCAAGTACTGATGCACAAATTCCAACCAATAATGTCCGTCACGTAGGGTATGCAAATAATATGGGAATAGTGAGGTTCAGGTGAGAAAAGGCAAAACAAGTTATGGAAATGTGGAGGTAAGAGCGTCAAGCTAGTTCCTAACAGGACCATAATGAAACCATCCGGATCTCAAACTGACTGAAAAACTAAGTACTAGTGCCCTTCACTTGGCACAAAACTCACTAGACTCAAAGCACAATCTCCTCAAAAAAATGTAGGATAGAACGGAGGAGTCAGACGGTTACAAACTTCCCTTTTTAAAGACACCGTCTGAAACAACTAACTGAACAACAACTCTTGTCGATTGTACATCTTCGAACATCTTCTCAACTCTGACAAGAGGGTGCAACTATTTTCACAATTTTTCTTTCTTTTTTTTTCGATTCAGCTCTCTTTTCTCTGTTTTTTCATATTTTTTTTTCTTTCCTCTTTCACGTTTTCTTTCTTTTTCCCTTTTTTTTTCAATACTTTTTTTTTCTTTCCTCCTTCCTTAATACAAACACCAACTCCGACAAGAATTACGGACCAAACTGCAATGGAAGACATACCACAAAAGACATACTAACTAGCTTGACTAGGCAGGCTTAGTTTGGAATGTAGCTAATGGGTCAAAAAGGCATGTTTTGGCTAAAGTGGAGCTAAATGGGTGAAGATATAAAGAAAGGGGAATTTGCAAGACCCTCCCTGCATGTGACACCAACCACAAACCCGAATATGTGCATTTGACGAGAAATTGAATGTCATAAATGTGCAAAAGAGACAAATATGCTATGCAAGGAGTACTACTTTCAAAAATTCCTAATGAACTGGTCATGAATGTCACCAGTTATGGCTCTAAAACTCAGAATTTTTAAGTAGTTTGCCAGTTTATAGGTCAAGTCTAAACGGTCATCCATTATTTGAACAGAGATTCGTAGATTATGCGTATGACAAGGCTAAAGACTATCAATAAAAGTGCAAGGCTCAAGTAAAATGACAAGTTATAGTGCAATTTCATCACGGGAATCTACCGTTCCGACTCAACCTATATGCAAAAATAAACGTGAGATGTTTTTGAATTTTTGAAATTTTTCTAATTTTTTTGATATATTTTTTTTTGAAAATAAACAACAATGCAAGCGGGAAATTAAACGTGAATGCAAAACAAATGCAGATGCAGACTCAAAAGGATGCAATACCCTCCCCAAACCAAAACGGACAACGCCCTCGTTGTCCTCCAGCACACACCAGCATAAAGATGGGGGATGGGGGTATACAACCAGCAGAATAAAAATAAAGGAGACAAAATGAAAAGAGTAAAAAGTACGTACAAAAGCGAACTTCCCCAAACCAGCCAGAAAACTGGGGAAGTGAGTAGAGCAGTAGCTACTCGGCGTCGGCACCGCCGTCTCCCAGGTACTCCGACTCAACAAAACGGTCTCCCCAAACCAGCAACAAACAAGGGGGACCTCTAGTCGTCATCTCCAGACCGGGTGTGCACGGAGGGTCAGTCGCCTCCTCTCTGGCAGCTCGCTGTGCCGCCTGCTCAGCCCGTAACCGCACCTCTCGTGCTACCGGTGTCTCCTCCGCTTCCTCCTCTGAGTCAGAAGGTAGTGGAGGGTACCCGTCCGCTGGGTATCGGTAGAAGGAGGGATGTGGCCACCCCTCTGGAATCAGTCGCCGGGCTCGGATATGGAACTCGTAGAGCGGGAATACAGCCAAAGCCATATCCCGTCTCATCTCAGTAATGTACCTGCATATATCCAAAAGCAAGGCATCACGACGCCCTTGGTCCATGACCTCGGGCGCCCCTAAAACAGGAGGGC
This sequence comes from Silene latifolia, assembly GCF_048544455.1. NCBI lineage: Eukaryota > Viridiplantae > Streptophyta > Magnoliopsida > Caryophyllales > Caryophyllaceae > Silene > Silene latifolia. The sequence continues at coordinate 25,995,447 of NC_133532.1, forward strand.
AGACAAAATTGGCCGGGAAGGCCGGATCAGAAGGAGGTGGAGTGAGTGAAGGTGTAGGTGTGGGAGTATGTGTGGGTCCAGTCTGGGCCTGAGAGCTAGAAGATGCTCCGGCCTCCCGCTTCCTCTTCCTAGAAGAAGAAGTAGGGGTGAAGGTAAGGTGGTAGGTGGGTGGAGGTGGCCTCGCTCCCTCAGCAACAGAAGGGAGCGGTAAGAGTCGAGGAAGGGTAGGGCACGGCAAGGTAACAGACGTGGAACTACAAATCTTCCACGTCCTCGCGCTCCCCTTCGTCTTTGGGAACCAGGCAAAGTCAGCCATGGCACCCAGGTCAAGGTAAGCCATCCTATCAGGTGCAGTGAGTCCAGGCTCAGCGGGGTAAAGGTGGCGGGCAATCCTAGTCACTAGCCCGCCGCAGACAACAGAGGTCTTGACCCGAGTCCCAATTCCGTTCCAATGCTGAGCTACTAGATAGGCAATGTTTAGAACAAACGGGGTACCGTAGTCGATGTTGAGGTACCCCGCGAGAATCGCTAGCTCAGTGTTGGTCACGTTATTGGGCTCAGGTCGCCCAAAGATGGTCTCTCCTATCAGACGCAAGTAGTAACGGGGGGCAGGTAAGTGAACGTGAGCTCCCTTCCGTGAGGGAAAGGGGGTATGAGAAAGTGCAACCCAAAGTGGCTGAAGGAGATCCCGAGGTGGGTCTACGGAGCCGTCACTAACTAGGCCTAAAACCTGCCCAAACCTGGCCAAAGTCCAGTGGTGCGACTCATTGCGGAGTCGAAAGTTAATGCAAGAACTGGAGTGGTCAGCATCGTAAGAGTCGGAGTCAAAAGAATAGGAGCTGAAAAACTCGTATGTAGGGATACGAATAGCAGCTTCCTGCATGGTGATCAGACCCGACATACCCGTCCCGTTCAACAAACTACAGACCTCCTCATAAATTCCTAAGGTCTCTAGGTCAATCCGTGCAAGGAAACGGGTGGAGGAGAGGGGGCAACGAAGTAAAGCGGCTAACCGAGTCCGGTGGTCCGCTGAAGTAAAACGTACCGTGGGCATCCGCGGTAAAGGGGTGAGAGTGCCCTCTCCCGTAACATCAGCCTCAGAAGGGCTGGAAGTGATGGCTAACTGGCTAGCCTGCTGGTCCGGCCTAGGTGGCACCATACCTGGCCCTGGGAAGCGAGGGGTGAGTCCTCTGTCCAGCATGGAGAAGGTCTTGGCAGGAGTGGTGGCTGGTGTAGCCTGAACTGAGCTCCCGGCTGAGCTAGCTGAGGTGTAAACTGTCCCTGCAGCTGAAACAAGGAGAAGCTGGTTTGCGGTGGTGACTAAGGCGGAGCTAGTGGCAACAGCAGGGACCACTGGCGCGCTCACGGATGGACTGGAAGTGGTACTAGTAGAAGGCAGAGAACTAGTATCCATCTGCAATCAAATCAACGGCTTAATAAGAAAGAACGGCTGCTAACCGTGGCTAAAATAAAGCGTTAACCAGCATGTGACAGCAAAAGATGGCCCTATCAGTCGAAAAATTCGACTTCCAGCATATAAAATCCAACAATCCTCAACAAATTCGAAAGGCAGCATGTGAGTGGTGGTAATATGATAAAGTAATGACTGCTATGGTGGCTAACACAGCATGAAAAACACATATGGGAGCATGTAGGACTCCTAGCAGTCGAAGATTCCGACTCACAGAACAAGATTTCCAACAGTTTATAGCATGTAATAAACGGGGGGACGGAAAAACGGTTACGACAGCAAGGAAGCATGGACTGGAGTTAAACAAAGCAAGACAACATAAGACCGTCTGACATCGAAAAACTCGACTCAGGAACCCTAATCGCGAAAATCTTGTGCGAATTTCGAATTAAACAAGCAAAGTAGTGAGGGATTGGGATAAGATCATCAAGAAGCTAATTAAGGGCATATAAACACAATTAAATCGAAAAAATTCGACTAGACATGGATTTTTCGAACCCTAATTCAAAATCACCTCAAGAAATTCAAATTAATCGAAGAGAAAATGCAAAGAGTGAGAATGAAACACTTACTTGATGATGATGATCCTATAATAGCAATTAAACTTCAAATTAACAAGCAACAAAGGCGGATTTTAGTCGAAAAACCCGCAAACCCTAAATCCCTCTGAAAACCGCGAAAAAGGAAACAAACAGAAGGGAAAACAAGGGGCTTTTGAAGATTAATATGCAAGGAATGAAATGTAAGTGACGGATTTGGTGATTTGGGCAAGAAAATTGGGGATTTGGGGGAGTGAAAATCGCAATTAGGGAGGGGGTTAGACGGAATTAGGGTGAAATGAAAAAAGAATTAGGAAAATAAGAGTTTTAAGAAAGAAAACTCCCGTGTCCTATTCATACCACTCGATCGAGTGGTTTTTTAAATCACTCGATCGAGGACTTTTGATGTCCCCTCTGCTTGATCGAGTAAGCATCCCCTCGATCGACCTGTTCCTCTTTGACTTTTCTCGATCGAGTATCCAGACAGCTCGATCGACTCAATTTCCACTCGATCGAGTACAAAAGGTATTCGATCGAGGATTTCCTCTTGTGGACTCTTGGATTTCCGTCTTTACTTCCTCGAAATGCGTGAAACTTCCCCAAACCTGCATAAAACACATCCAAACACATCCCGAAATACCAAATACGCAGAAAACACAGTCTATAGTCTTAGGCTATGCTAAAAATTGTCTAACTAATTGCCCTAATTAAAACGTAATAAAGCAAAGTTTAAAAGAAATTCAAACGAATTGTCTATTACAATTTGTTACACGGGGCATTTCCCCGTTTAATTCTCATCAGCTTTCAGTAGCCCCTTCGTGGGCTTCTGACTGGAGGACGTCACCTCAGCGATACTGACCGACCTCTTCATCTTCCATGAGCTTGAATCACCATTTGCGACAGTAGGAGGAATGTAGTTCCAATCTATGTAGGTTCGAACTTTCTTCGTTCTCGCTCCTCTGTCATCTTCTTTGGCATCCTTGCCGCCACTTTGATTGATAATGGCCACACCACGTCCTTTTTGTCCCATCCTTGCTTTCATCTGTGCACTGCAGTAGGGACAACAGACGAACTTGCCTCCTTCTTTCTCTCAATCGAGGCGGAGGGTTAATAATGGATGCAATATTCTCCAAATTTTCATCCTGGAGCGTCAACAATAGGAACAATAGAAGAAAGAGCATTGCAAGGTTGAACTTGCATGGGAGCTCTCCGGAACTTGGGTGATGAAAAATCGGCTCCTCATCCCCTACCTAAAATGTCAAAGTCTTCCCCAGCGTCTATCACTGCACCAGGCGGTGGATAGAAATGGTCTCCCTAAAATAATAGGGGTGTGTGCATCTTCAGGGATATCTAAGACAACAAAATCGACGGGAATAAAGAACTTCCCGATCCGGGACAGTACGTCTTCTACTATACCTAATGGCCGTGATAGACTACGGTCGGCCATTTGGACAGTCATGTTGGTGCAACTCAGTTTTGTCAAACCAAGTCTCTTAGCCAGAGACAAAGGTAAGACACTTACGCTAGCGCCTAGATCGCATAGCGCATTATCAATCAACTGCATACCGATATGACACGGAATCGAAAAACTACTCGGGTTTGATTGCTTAGGGGGTAACTTATTTTGAAATAGGGCTGACCCCATCTCAAACAAAGTTACTGTCTCACTGTCATTTATAGTCCTCTTACGTGCTAAAATTTCTTTCATAAATCTTAAATAAGAGGGTACCTTAGTCAGCAATTCAGTGAACGGCACGGAAACTTCCAAGTTCTTCAAAAGTTCAACAAATTTGCCAAACTGTTGATTAACTTTGGTATTCTGCAGCCGCCTCGGGAAGGGAACCGTGATAGGTATCTCGAGTCCCTTGTTTCTCGCTTCCAAAGTGTTTTCTGATGCAAGTTCGGTATCCTTTGGACGCCTCTTACCTCTCGAACGAGGTCTTTCCGGTGATTTCTCGCTTAAACGAGCACTAGCAGGCTCTCGAATAAGCTTCCCGTCATCAATATCACTCGATCGAACAATATGCTCACTCGATCGAGCACTCTCCTCATCAAAATCAGTCGATCGAGTAACATTACCACTCGATCGACCATCCTCAGGTTCCTGTTCACTCGATCGAGCAGAGCAACCACTCGATCGAGGGTTTTCCTCACCATTTTCACTCGATCGAACACCAGCCTTTAGTCGATCGAGTAACTGCTTTGTCGTGAGCCCTTTTTTCTTGATGAACACTGTTCATCATCGATTCTGACAATCTTCGGATCTGATTTCTTCACTTCTGGTCCCTCATAAGAAAGACCGCTTCTCAATTCGATCAGGTTTACCGTCTCATGTGGGTTCTTCTCATTTTGAGTCGGTAATTGACCCGGCTTCCTCGAGGATTGATTTGCAGCAAGTTGGGCAACTTGAGTCTCAAGTGCCTTATGTGACGCGATTTGCTGTTGAGTTTGTTGATCATTCAGCTGCAATTGCTTCGATATGGCTTGCACCATAGACTTCAGTTCGCTCATTTCACTCACCCCACTAGAGGATGATGCACCTTGGTTAGGAGGGTTGAAGGATGGAGGCTTCTGATAGCCCTGTTGCTTCTGGTGTGGAGGAATATATGGTTGCTGCGTTGGAGGAGCCGTGGGGTTGAGCACGTTCTGGTTGCTCCACCTCAAATTGGGATGGATATTCGGCTCGTAGTAATCGTTGTTCCGCCCTGTAATGTTAAAAGGCGACACATTGCTCAAAAGGATGGGACAATGATCGAGACATGTCCCTCTCCTCCGCATCTCCTACGAGACGAAAGGACCGTCTGTCACAAAGCATTAACCTGGTACATGCCCCCTTAGAAACCCCTCCTAGCTCATACTTGTCAAAACTTACAGTGAGGGCTTCAAGTGCCGCATGACAGTAGATTCGGCGGCTCTTCTCGATTTCCTCTCGAATTCCCATATTCAGCCTTGTGGGTGGCCAAATCATCAATAATCTTCCACCCCTTGGTTGCTCCCAAGTTTTCAGCAAATCGGCCATTAGCGTGACATCTAAAACGGCCTGTGATCATCATACAAACCATTATAAAAATGGTTGCACAAGGTCCATTTTTCGATCCCATGGTGCGGTATGGTGCGCACTAGCTTCTTGAATCGAACCCATGCCTCGTGGAAGGTCTCGTCAGGCCCTTGTTTAAAGCTCGTTATCTGAGCTCTAATGGCAATAGTCTTTGAGGCGGAGAAATACTTCTTATAAAACGCCAAAGCTAGCGAATTCCGATCGTTATCCCCTCGCCTTCCCGGTCCAAATCCCTATACCACTCCCTTGCAAAGCATCGCGGAGTGAGAAAATGAACATGGTTTCTTTCACTTGGTCAGGAGTCACGCCAGTTGGTGGAGACATGGAAGTGCAATAATCAATGAATATTTACATGTGCTTGGCTGGATCTTCATTTGCTGCTCCCCCAAATAGATTCTTCTCGACCAAATTTATAAGGGACGGCTTTGGCTCAAATTTTCTTGCCTCCCCTGGTAACGTGAATCCCTTGTAGAGATTCGCTGCTGTAGGTTCTGAGTGACTAGCAATGGTCGCTTCTTCGGCCATCTGAAGAACGTCTGGAAAAGTGACGGTTTCAACTGATGAGGTAGAAACTGGAGAAGACGGTGGGTTGTCCTCGAACAGTTCGTTCTCGTAGTAATTGGAACGAGAACTAGAATCTTCCTATAACTGTTGATCTTGAAACAATCTCCTCTTTACGTGCAGAGATCTTTCAATCTCAGGATCGAATGGTAGTAGTGGACCACCATGCGACCTGCGCATAAGAAGAAACTACAAAAGAAAATGAGAATAGTCCAAGGAACGGGTGTCCCTTAGACCGAAAAAGGATTAAAACGAAACAACTAATAAAATTGAACAATTGCCTCCCCGGCAACGGCGCCAAAATTTGACACGGCTATCGCAACCCTATCAAAGAAAAAACCTAACGGTCTCAACTAAAATGTAGCAGAGGCAGTCGAGTATCGAATCCACAGGGAGGAAATGTAATTATAGCTGTCTATTCTAATCCTATGGTAACAATTGGGGGGGGTTTGATTAAATTTAATTCTAAACTACGAAGGTTGAAGGGAAGAGAAATAAGGTGAAGAGCAAATAAGCAATAAAATACGATTAAACTATCAAGAAGAGAGGGACATGTCGGGATTTCGGTTCACTACGGTAGTCCAACAACTCAGCAGTAAATGACTCAGACGAACTAATATGAGACGGATGTTAGAAGGTCCTTTCGGTCCACTTCCTACCCTAAAATACCACTAACTTAACTTTCGTCCTCATTAGGGTAGTCTACTGTTTATAGCAGGCCTATTTAGTCCAATCTTTCGATCCAGGATTAATTGTAGCCAGTTTAATGGGTGACATAGAAGCGTGCACTCAACTAGGTCGGGAATTACAGTTAAATTGCTATAGTGACAGGGTCTCTTAATCAATTCGTCCAATTCATTCACTACGTCGTCGTTTTTCTACCGCAGATTCCCTAATCCCAACATGAGGGGGATTTAGCTACTCATGTTCGTAATTAATCTAACAGTAAATAAATTCCCAGCAGAAGACATAGTGAAATAACAATAAAGTGGAAATACGGAAATTAGGGCAAAGGAGAATGATAACATGAACAAGAAATAACAGCAACAAGTGATTAATATTAATAAAGAGAAGGGAAAGATTACAATCTGAGCGAATCCGGCGTAAAGAACACTGAATCCGAGCAACCAATAATCCGGAATGAACAACAGTCAAGGCAAAAGCTACGTACTAAGGGTTTGATAGTTTTCTAGTGTAAAAGCTTAGATACATTAACCTAATTAACTTAGGTTTAAATAGAAAAAAGAACTAAAGTTTGCGGAAATAAACAACACACGGCCTAATTAAAAGCCCATGCCCGTGAAAACCTCTCGATCGAGTGGATTAAACAACTCGATCGACCAACATCTCAGCAGAAGTCCCTCGATCGACCAGCTTCTTACTCGATCGAGGACTTGGTCATGTGCAGCTTACTCGATCGACTAAGGGATAGCTCGATCGAGCATCAGGGGGTCTAGAAACCACTCGATCGACCAGCAAACAACTCGATCGAGTACTTTTATCTTCAATTCAGCTCACGTCTTCACCCAAGTGCCTCGTAGTGCGTGCCACGACGCTTCCAAATGCAGTAACTCACTCTGGGACAATCCCGTCAACTCTAAATGCATGCAAAAAGGACGAAAAGGAGTATGGTTCCACCACTTTCGCGATCATTCCTACAAAAAGGACAGAATACACCAAAGTAGCCAATTCGGGGCAAAATACCATAAAAACAGTATAGAAATGCATAGAAATACGTGCTAAAATAGGCCAAAAAGACTATATATTAGGCACGTATCAGATGACATCTGACATGTCGGTAGCTGATTACTACAGGCAGTTTAATGAGAAGTCTAGATATGGTGAGGACATGGGTTTGAGTGAGGAGAACCTAGCGCTGAGATTTGAGAGGGGGTTGACACCCAGGATTATGGACAAGTTACCCGTGGGAGTCCTTACTGATGTTAAGGATGTTGGAACATGTGTCCTCCGACAATAATGCGATCACAACTGTCGATCATGATGATCACATGTTTAAGTCTCATTTTAAGAATACATGTGGGATGTAATATTTTACAGTCAACTGGTCCACACATATCGGTAATGATTGGCTTACTAGAGTTTGAGATTACTGTCGTGCGACGGTGGTGATCAGTTGATCCCCTTAGGTCATACCTAAAGGGTAACACTCTTAATTGATTATTTAATTGGTCGTATGACGATACGAGTTAATTAAATTGCTTAAAATTGACGGACGATTTTGGGAGTAATATTTACGTGTCTCGTTGTAATTTGATTAAATTAGACACGGTCTAAGTAATCGAATTGTTTTACTGCTTAGATGAAATTATTGTTTACGGAAACAATTGAACTGAATGAATACTTTATTATAAATACAAGATGTTGTAATTTATAATTGGTAAAGTGTTTTTGGTACAAGTAATTGTGAATTACTATGTCGATTTTGTACATGACGTATTTTATTAATACGTTGATTTTTAATACGTTTAAAATACATGACAATTTTACATGACTTGTGACATGTGACAAATTGAGAAATTGACAAAGATAAAATGGAATCCATTTTATCTAATATGGACCGGAAAAAAATTGGATGGAGTATGGTGTTTAAATTATATTTAATTAATTGAGTGGAAACAACATGATTACACTTCTAACACCTAGCCTTGCATGCCTATTTCTTGATTAGAGAATTAAGCCCATGCATTGGCTCCCCAATCCCTCCTCCCACCGGTTTTCTAAGACCAATTTAGAGAGTTTTTCCTCTCTAATTTTTCATTCATACTTCACACAATTATTTCTAGAGTAAGAAATAAAATTTCCTCTCTACATCTCATAAAATTAGAGAGATAAAAACTCCAAAATTCTTTCCTCTATTTACCGAAATAATAGAGTACAAAATATATATTTTGGGTCAATTTTAGTAAGATTATTATTATTCTAGATCAAGTAATATTAATCTATTAAGGGGTTATCTTGGGTATTCATCTTTGGGAGAGATTCTACCTTTGAATCTTTGTTCATCCATATAAGGAAAGCTCAAGAACAAGTAAGAAGGAGATCTTACTTGTGCCCTTTGATCCGAATTTTTAATGTGAGGAAAACGATTTCTTCTCTTTATTTATTTATGTTTGCATGCATAAGATCAATATTTAATTTTATGACTAAATTTATTTATCACATATATGAATATATAAAGTAATGAGATATAGATTTCCAACAAGTGGTATCAGAGCCTTTGGTTGTTTGCATGCAAATCGGTTATAGTTTTTCCGAGTTATACGATTAACATATAAAACTTATAAATTTGTGTTTATTATGATATATCATGAAATTATTTATGCATGTTAAAGTTTCTGGTCCTAAAATGTATTTAGGATATTTTGGTTAATTTATGGATTTTTATTGTTCATTTTACATAATAATGGCATTAAAATGTGATTTTATGATAAAAATGTCATTTTTGGACTAAAATTAGCTAAACTTCGTTTTTTCCAGTGGTTTTAGGATATGTTTTCACATATATTATATTTTGATGACCTGTAAAGTTTCATAATTTTATGAGTTCTTATGCTCGAAATATGGATTTTTCATGATAAAATCGGGTTTAAATGGAAAAATAGGTTAATATGAGTTATATTTCGAATCTGGTCATAGAAATTTAGTATGTTGTCACATGCAATTTTACAAGATGTGTGTAAAATAATTGGCTATAATGACGTCTTTATGCATGATTTATGAATTTTTGATGAAACATAACATAAATAGTGATTTTAATTAGTGAAAATTGCTAAAATATACTTCATGACTAAGGAAAAACGTCACATATTGCATTTTATCATATGTTTCAGATCTAAAAGTGAAAAGTAAATTAATATATTTTTCTCATATTTTTATGATTATAAAATTTATAAATCTGATAAACCGCAACATTGTTTTTCTCGATAAATTTCGAAATTTTTAACCTAAGTTTTTGAACATTATGAGTGTCATGGTTTTTTTCCAGAATGTTCATGAGTTTAAAATTTCAAATTTTGAATTTATTTGAAATTTTTGTGATTTATTTGGAGTTTATGGCATTTTATTGTAATTTTGAGTCCATTAATGAACAATTTTAAGAAACATAAGTTAATAATTGTCAATATGTTAGTGGAGACTAATTTTGAGTCCTAAGTTGGTTAGGGTAATTAACTTGTGCATAAATATGATTTTATGTAATATATTGTGATTTTAAAAGGTTGAATCACGCAAATACGTAAAAACCAATTTAATATACGATATTGGCTCCTTAAAGGCGATTTAGCATAAAATTGGGCATGTTCATACATATTATAATGCTGCATTTTAGTTATGATTGTCATAATTTTATTTTATGTAATTTGTTTTTGAATTATGTAATTTTACTTAGTATGGCCTTAGTTTTTTAATTGGTATTACCCGAAATGTATGGGAATATCGATTCGGTTGTAATTTATTGTGATCTTGTATCACCGTTTTGTAATTTAATAGATTTATTTTTATTTTAATTACAAATGTATAATAGGAAATTATGTAATTTGTTATGTAATTTATTTATTCCGGAGATCCTTAAAGACGGTGTCACTCGAGAAGGTGATTCATTAAAGACGGTGTTACCTCGAGATGCGTGCCAAAACCGAAGTTCAAGGGACCAATGGAGTTGGTTTCCGAATTTGTAATAGTTTATTAGATTTACTTTTTTAGGAAGGCTATACTAGGATTTAATTTATGCTTTGCATTTTATTTATATGTCGCATGCATCGCTAAATCGCCATAACTAAAACATGCATTATCTTTTAATCGAGTTTATCGACCGTGTCAATTACAATTATCGTAGTTCACCGCTTTAGTTCACTTAAAACGTGATAGATAATAAATTGACATGACCTCTCGCTAAAAATAAACAATTGAGACTTAGCCTTACCAAAAAGTAGAAACCATGAAAACCTATTTCGTGAGGGAGTGCACTTGGCCACACCGGGGTACAACCCTTGTTACATAGGGGAAGTGGGTGATAAATGTCTATCCACCGAATTCATGTTGATGAGGGTTTCATCGGCCACACCGTGCCCAAGTTAATGTGGGTTTGGATCATGGACACATTTATTCGAAATTTGGATTGAGCTCAACGGAAGTATTCGTAACCGTAGTTGCATGTGTTCCGGGCTAAAGATAAATGTTAATGTAATTTTATCGACCAAGAGTTCTAAAAGTAGAATCGATTAAAGAGTTAATCCACCGAGTTATATTAATGAGGGATTCATCGTCCACACCGTGCCCAAGTTGATATGAATTTGGATCTTGGAATCATTTATAATAGTTGGGTAGAGGTCACTATATAAATGCTCATATCTTGTTAATTTATTTACAAGTATGATATTAAAAAGACAAATGTTAATATTTCCTTTTCCTCCATACTTGTAGTTCATTACAATGAATCCATCAAATGCTACTACACCGATAACTATTGAGTCTTGCCACAATGTTTTTGACGACGTTTGCTTCAACAATGATTTCGACACTACAAGAGAACTTCATTTTGGGATTGGTTCGGATGAAAACCTAAACTTCATCACTTCTTCTAAACCTCCTACTAGATCTGTTGTAAGCCGGTCTCAGGAAGACCGCCTCATAAAATCTATAGGATCTTTGTCTTTGGAAGAGAAAGATGCCAAAACTAGTGGGAGCTCAAGCAATCAAGTTCTTGCTTCAAAGGGCAAAAAGTTTAAGAAGAAGGGAAAGAAAGGGAAAAACTTCAAGCAAGTTGAAGATGAGTGCCATTATTGCTATGGAATGGGACATTGGCTTTGGAATTGTCTCGTATATTTGCGAAATATAAGGGAAGGAATCATCGTTCCAAAAGGTAAAATTCCAAAGGATATTTATGTTATTGATATAAATTATACTTCCACTACGACATGGGTACTGGATACCGGTTGTGGTTCTCACCTTTGTAATCATTTACAGGGTTTAAGAGACGTGAAGATGCTTAGCAAAGGAGATGTGGATCTACGCCTTGGAAATGGAGCTCGAGTAGCGGCCGAATCCAAAGGAACTTATGTATTAGCTTTGCCTAATGGATTTGAGTAGTATTTACATAATTGTTTTTATGTGCCTACACTCTCTAAAAAAATTATTTCTATCGCTATGTTAGACATGGACGGATTTTGTTTTGTCATTAAGAACAATCGTTGTACTATTTTGAGGAACGACTTGGTTATAGGCCAAGCTTCTTCCATTAATGGCATTTACATTTTAGAAACCTCGAATCCGACTAATGATATCTATAACATTCAATCAAAGAAACTCAAATCAAGTGACCCAAATGAATCGTTCATTTGGCATTGTCGATTAGGTCACATAAACGAGAATCGCATCAAAAGATTAATTTCGACTAATGTGATTACACCATTTGATTTTCAATCATATGGAACATGCGAATATTGCATTCTTGGCAAAATGACTCGAAATCCTTTTAGTGGTAAAGGGACACGAGCAAGTGAACTATTGGGACTCATGCATACCGATGTATGTGGACCAATGAGTATCACCGCTCGTGGAAATTATGACTACTTCATAACCTTCACCGATGACTTGAGTAGATATGGGTATATCTATTTAATGAAGCATAAAAGTGAATCCTTTGAGAAATTCAAGGAATTTCAAAACGAAGTAGAGAACCAATTGAACAAAAGGATTAAGGCACTACGATCCGATCGTGGTGGAGAATATCTTAGCCTTGAATTCGATTCACGCTTGAAAGGTTGTGGTATTATATCACAACTTACTCCACCTGAAACACCCCAACTCAATGGTGTTGCCGAAAGGAGAAATCAAACCCTACTTGATATGGTTCGATCAATGATGAGTCAAACCAAGCTACCAAACTCGTTTTGGGGATTTGCGATTCAAACCGCAATTAGATCCTTGAATAATAGTCCCACAAAGACAACCGAAAAGACTCCATATGAGTGTGGAAGGGAAGAGTTCCTAATATATCCTACATGAAAATTTGGGGATGTGACGCTTACGTCAAGGCAAAGGCCGACAACAAGCTTGCCCCAAAATCCGAAAAATGCATCTTTGTAGGTTACCCCTTGACCTCTCGAGGATACTACTTCTACAAACCTCAAGAGAACAAAGTGTTTGTGTCTTGCGAGGCTGTCTTCTTAGAAAGTCAATTTATTTCTAAGAGACAGAGTGGGAGAAATTTTGAACTTGATGAAGTTCAAGAGCCACAAACCGATGTAGAGACGCAAGAAGATGTTCCTTCGTCATCTAACGCGGTTGTCTCTCCTCCACTTAGAAGAACGGGTCGTGTTATTCGCCATCCCGATCGATATGTGGACTTATCGAAGAAGATGGAACACTCGATGTGTTGCTTTTAGAAAGTGACGAGCCCGCCACCTACAAGGCCGCAATCTCTAGTCCAAATTCCTCCTTATGGCTTGAAGCCATGAAGTCTGAAATGGATTCTATGCATGAAAACCAAGTTTGTAACTTGGTAGATTTGCCTAAAGGGGCAAGACCTCTTCAATGCAAATGGATTTTCAAAGTCAAGAATGGCATAGAAGGACATGATGATGTCTACAAAGCTAGGCTAGTGGCAAAAGGAAATACCCAAGTCCAAGGTCTCCATTATGATGAGACCTCCGCCCCCGTAGCCATGCTAAGATCCATACGGATTTTGTTAGCGATTGCCGTATTTCATGATTATGAAATATGGCAAATGGATGTCAAAACCGCTTTTCTAAATGGGCATTTAGAAGAGGAGGTGTACATGATACAACCCGAAGGTTTTGTTGATTCTAAGAATCCTAACAAAGTGTGCAAACTTAAGAGATCCATTTATGGTCTTAAGCAAGCATCTAGAAGTTGGAATCATCGATTCGATCATGTTATAAAAGAGAATGGTTTCACTCGAAGTGTTGAGGAACCATGTTTATACATGAAATTTAGTGGGAGTAATGTTGTGTTCCTTATCTTGTATGTCGATGACATACTACTCATTGGAAATGATATTCCGATGTTATCTTCTGTTAAGAAGTGGTTAGGTAACCACTTCCAAATGAAGGATTTAGGAGAGGCACAACGTATATTAGGTATCCAGATCCATAGAGATAGATCCAAGAGGATATTGGCACTAAGTCAAGAGTCTTATGTTGATAAGATTCTTCGACGGTTCAGCATGGACAAATCCAAAAGGGGATTGGTACCTATGGTAACTGAGACCATATTGAGCAAGACTCAATCTCCCTCCGAACCCCATGATGTTGAACGCATGAAGTTGATCCCTTATGCTTCCGCTGTTGGATCAATCATGTAGGCCATGATATGCACACGTCCTGATGTCTCGTATGCCTTGAGTATGACGAGTAGATATCAAGGAAATCCAGGTGAGAGTCACTGGATAGCCGTCAAAAACATCCTTAAGTACTTGAGAAGGACTAAGGATTCTATCTTAGTGTTTGGAGGTGACACCGAGCACCGTGTTAATGGCTACACGGACTCGAGTTTCCAAACGGATAGAGATGACATGAAATCACAAGCTAGTTTCGTTTTCATGCTCAATGGTGGTGCCGTTAGCTGGAGAAGCTTCAAGGAAGCTGTGACTGCGGATTCAACAACGGAGGCTGAGTACATTGCAGCATCAGAAGCTGCCAAGGAAGCTGTGTGGATCAGGCAATTCACGGAAGGTCTAAGAGTAGTACCTACCGCCAATGATCCCATCACTCTCTATTGTGATAATAGTGGGACGATCTTCCAAGCTAAAGAGCCTAAGTCTAGTAATAGATCTAGACATGTACTTAGAAAATATCATGTAATTAGAGATTTCATTGAAAGAAAGGAAATTGCGATATGATCCCATCACTCTCTATTGTGATACTTGCATATTCATATATGTTTTAATTTAATTTGTCATCAAATTAATGATTGATCTTATGCATGCAAACATTAATACAAAATAAGGAAGAAACATTGTTCTTACATTGTGATTTTCGGTTTAATGGGCACAAGAGAGATCACCTTTCTCTCTTGTTCTTGAGCTTTCCCTTTTGGATGAACTAAGACCCAAGTGTAGGATCTCTCCCAAGGATTTATACCCAAAGATTACTCTTAATTAAAATTAATACTATGAATACTAGATAATATTAATTTTGTAGAAAATTGACCCAAAAATATTATGGAACACTTAATATTTTCGGTTTTGGGAGGAGGAAGAATGGGAGCTTTTTATCTCTCTAAAACTCAAAGAATTAGAATAATGAAGAATGAATTAATCACACAAAACATTTTGTGTATATTAGATAAAATAAGAGGAAAAACCAAATGGTTTTTCCTCTCTCAAAAACCGGGTGGTAGGGGGGCATTAAGGGAGCCAATGCATGCACTTGTTTATCTTCACAAGGTAAATTAGGGTTGCATGGATACTAAAGCAAGTAATCATTATGTTTACCACTTATAATATAAACACAATATTTAGCTTAAACCCCTCTTAATTTCGGTACATTAGATAATATGGATTCCATATTATTTTTGTCAATTTGTCAATATGTCACATGTCATATTTTACATAAATTTGTTATGTATTTTTAACATATTAAAAATCAACGTATTAATAAAAATACGTCATATACAAAAATCGACTTAGTAATTCATAATCACTTGTACCAAAAATATTTTACCAATTTATAAATCACAATAAATTGTATTTATAATAATTCATTCAATTTAATTGTTTCCTTAAACAATAATTTCATCTGAGTAATGATACAATTCAATTACTCAGACCGTATCTCATTTAATCAAATTTCAATGTGATACGTAAATTTTACTTCCAAAATCGTTCGTCAATTTTCAAGTAATTTAATTAACTCGTAACGTTATACGATTAATTAAATGATCAATTAAGAGTGTTCCCCTATAGGTATGACCAAGGGGGTCAACTGATCACCATCGTCGCACGACAGTAATGTCAAACTCTAGTCAGCCAATCATTACCGATATATGTTGACCAGTTGACAGTAAAGATACTTCCCAATTGTATTCTTTATAATGAGATTTAAACATGTGATCATCATGATCAACAGCCGTGACCGCATTATTGTCGGAGGACACATATTCCAACAATCTCCCACTTGTCCTCGACAAGTGTGCGTCACCAATTCTCTTGTCCTATTACTATCTCCCACTCAATGCAATGTGTCTTTCAGGTCGTACTTGCAAGTGATCATATCGAGAGTGGTTTCCTCGATCTGGAGAATAACTGATTGACCGGATTTATCCACCATGGATACATTCCGAGCGTGGCCACACATTTCCAGTTCATTACTCCTCGAGTGGCCCTGAGATATTGTTATAACCCTGACTAGGGGTGGACAATTCCTATCGCACTCATTCCCTTCAACTCGCCACAGCCATCATAACCCAAAATGTGCCCATTTGACCCCATTTACGAAGGTCGTAGTAACACAAATCAAAGTTAATCTGAAACTGTGCCATCTTAGGTGAATAGTCTTTAGTCAAAAGAATCGACTCATTCGAATACTATAGTAGCTCTCGCCACGAACAGGCTATATAAATTTGCCAGAACTCTATAAGCGGTCATTAGGCCCGACAAAATGTTCCTAACAGACTGCCTATGTGATCAACTAGTCATCTCACATGACTCTATGGCACTTGAACTTGCCATCAATCGCATCACACTCTAGTCACTTCGAGACGTCACCTCATACAAGTAACTATGGGCAAATACAATGTTAATCCATGTTCACTTTAACGGGGTTGAATTGTCTCCACAACCCGTTTGGATGTTACAAAGTACAAGGTGAGTTAATAATAACTCAAACGACAAATGTCGACATCACACTCGCGTAGTCAATATCATATTACAACCTTGTGATGTATATCGTAAGTGTAAACACTTATTGATTGCAATAGAAGTTTAACATGCCATGTGTCCATGTGTTCAAACTTCTTACACTTGCATTTTCCTTTACATTCATGTTCTCTCTCATAGCATGAACCTTACCAAGTACACATCAAGGTTC
The DNA here is from genome assembly GCF_048544455.1 of Silene latifolia. Lineage (NCBI taxonomy): Eukaryota > Viridiplantae > Streptophyta > Magnoliopsida > Caryophyllales > Caryophyllaceae > Silene > Silene latifolia. The sequence goes on from NC_133532.1 coordinate 26,012,145, forward strand.
CCGACCTCGGTTTTGGTTCTTTATCTTGAAAGAACTTTCTTATCGATTATCACATAACGAACGAATTTGTGGTGAATGATATAACTTGTACTGATCAAGTACTCCATCCACACACAATGCACTAGGTACATGTTTTGTAGAGTCTTGCAACAATTTGCCAAGACGATTGGCCTAGCACTTCTCACAAGTCCTAGCATAGTTAGGAAAGATTAGTTTTGTGTAACTTCTTATTCAACTAAGTATCTTTCCAAAACTTCTTATTTCTCTTTCTAGGCTTGAAAGATTTAGGATTCTCATAAATCCTTTCATGTGCTCGAATTTTCATTAATATGCGCAACCTTTTGACACATATAAGAGCATTCTGACAAACACCGAAATCGCTCATCGGATTCTACTCGAGGATTCATGACGTTTCTATTGTGGCTTACCAATGAATCACCATGCTCTTATGCATATGATTCACTATTGGACATGTGCATGATTATTCTAATGGCGGAAACATTAGTTACTAATAATCATGAGATCAACCATTCATAGGTTCAATGAACGACCATGACTGCTAATGGCAATTCCATTTTCATCTACACGAATAACCTATGTAAATGTTGATACGATGTGTATCTCTTAATACTAACCCAACATCCCTTGATGTAATTGGATTCATCATAGTCCATTTTCATCCAGAATTGAAAACTCAAAAAACTTCTTTTATGAAGGAAGGTATTAGCTCGTCATTCTTCAATGAGTGGTGAGTTGTAAACATTCAAAAGATGATAGCTCCCACTAAATTCCATGTCTTCACATGATAATTTCCTAACTCCCACTCAATTCCACATATTTCGAAATTGACTTCTCAATCGAAACTTTTCAAGAATTGAAATATAAATTGCATTGCCAAGTTATTAAGATAAAACCATATATGTTCCCATCATATCCCTTCAAAATACCTATTTCGAAGAGGTCTCATTTTAACCTTACGGAAAGAGATTTTAAATCTCTAACACACTCATGTCATAATGATGTGTAGCAATGTCATTATTCAAATACAAATAATATCTAGAACACGTCCTTCGAAATACCCTTTCGGAAGGAGGTTTAACCATTTCATAATGAGGTTAAGCAATGACATTTGCGTGGTTAAAACTTGGCCATTGAAGATATCGGTATATCAATCTTTGCAACTCGATCATAACTAGTATGTTACTATGATTCATTTAGGCTCTTAAGTAAATCTCAAGGTTGAAACTATTGGTCAAAATTTATCATATAGAACTTAGTCAAAAACTTGTTAAGACTTTACATTAGTCATTTTTCTTCCAAAACTTTCGTTTGGTCTCCTCGTGTAGTTATCATAAGAATATGTTCTTTCGATTACTTCACTTGGTCTCTTTTGTCATATAGAACTTACTTGAGACCATAGATCTCATCTATTTGGTATACTATGTAAATAGATATACCTTCATTCAAATCATTCTTTCTTGCGTAGATCTTCATTTACACAAGTACACAATTTTTATCTTGTCTCGTGTGTTGTGTCCTCATTTTTCTCCCACTCTATCTTTAGAATAAATACACTATAGATTCAAAGATAGCATATGAGACACAAATAATGATGTTGAAGTTATAAGGAGAACTATCTCATAGATTGACTAATAGTTTTAGATTTCATATGTGTACTTGGTGATTGACATACCTTTAAGAGAGTTCATAGACTCAAAATCGCTTTATGAATGATCATACACAAGCCTTAGGCATGTGGACATATAATGAAACCCGTCATTATATTTGTCTATTAGATCACTTAAAGTTATATGTTTCTAAGAACAAGCATTTAAACATGAATTTTAGAACAAAAGGATAAAATGATAAAACGGGTGACTTGGGTTGCAAACCAAGTCACCATTATCCAAATACAACCCATTATCCAAAATACCTTTCCATGTCGAACACGGAAACTTAAGGTTCTAAAATCCAAAACATAATTTAAAATAAGACAGTGAAAAGCAAAGCTCCATGAAAGCTATCCCTAGCTTCTTGATGGTTTCTCATGCTTGCTTTTCCTTTCCCTTGTCTTTGCTTGGTGGAGGCCCTATTTACAAATAAAAAGGGAGATACATTATCACAACTTTGCATCATAATACCATAGTTGAATTAGAAACATAAAAGAAGGATAGTCATTTACCTACTGGAGTGATCTTTCAGGCCTTAATATCACCAAGGTATTTGGAACAATTTCTTTTCCAATGTCCCATACCATTACAATAATGGCATTTATCAAGAGGACCCTTCTTAATTTTTGAAGTGCTAGCTTCACAAGTCTTAGCTTTGGTGAATGTGGGAGTTTGCTTCTTACCCTTCCTCCCATTCTTCTTGAACTTCCCCTTACTCTTAGTGCTTATGTTAAGCACATCTTTTGGAGGGTTCACATTTAACCCCATGTCCCTCTCGGCTTGCACAAGTAACTTGTGCAATTCTTCAAGAGACACATCCTTGTCTTGCATGTTAAAATTCACCCGGAATTGAACATACGCTTTGACTTTGGACAAGGAGTGTAGAATCCTATCTACAATGAGTTCTTTGGGGATTTCAACCTTTTGAATTTTCAAGGTCTCGACAAGCTCCATGAGTTTGAGCACATGAGGGCTAACCTTTTGTCCCTCTTTGAAGTCGAGATCAAAGAATGCCGCGGCCGCCTCATATTGGACGATCCGCGGAGTTTGTGAATACATCGTCACAAGCTTGGAGTAAATCTCATTAGCATTGCCCATTTTAAAGGCTCTCCTTTGGAGATCCGCCTCCATCGCAAATATTAAGACATTTTTCATTGCGGCGGACTCCTTTTGGTAAGCCTCATATGCTTCCCTAGTGGCGGTGGTCGACCTAGTAGTAGGTTCGGGTGGAGAGGCCTCGGTAAGGTAACGAAGCTTGTCGTCACCTTGGGCGGCTAATTTGAGTTGGGCATCCCAATCGGAGAAATTTGACCCATTCTTTTCAAGTTTACATCGATCCATGAAGGATCGGAGCCAAGATGTATTAGCGAGAGGTGTGGCGTTAGGAGTTGGTGTTGCCATTTGTTATGAGAAAAGAAGTGGTCTACAAAACAAAATAGAAGGAGTAAAACAAATGTCGTTTTAACAATAATACTCGTAAAAATTATAATTTAAACAAGTTTTATGCATTTTTCTAGTGACCTCTACCCAACTAGATAAATGATTCCAAGACCCAAATTCATATCGACTTAGGCACGGTAGGGCCGATTCATCCTTTATCAATATAACTCGGTGGATTAACGTTTAATCGATTCTACTTTTAGAACTCTTGGTCGATAAAATTCTCTAATAATTATCTATTGCCCAAAACACATCCGACAAGGGCACGGTATGGCCGATGAAACCCTTATCGAAAAACTTTTGTTGAGTACAATCCAAATTTCGAATAAATGTGTCCATGATCCAAATCCACATCAACTCGGACACGGTAGGGCCGATTCATCCCTTATCAACATGAATTCGGTGGATAGACATTTATCACCCACTTCCCCTACGTAACAAGTTTTATACCCCGGTAGGGCCGAGTGCACTCCCTCGCGAAATAGGTTTTCATGGTTTCTACTATTTGGTAAGGCTATGTCTCAATTGATTGTTTTAGCGAGAGGTCATGTCAATTTATTATCTATCACGTTTTAAGTGAACTAAAGCGGTGAACTACGATAATTTTAATTGACACGGTCGATAAACTCGATAAAATGAGGATGCATGTTTTAGTTATGGCGATTTAGCGATGCATGTGACATAAAATAAAATGCAAGCATAAAAATAAATAAATCCTAGTATGGCCTTTCCTAAAATAGAAAAACTATTTAACTATTACATATTCGGAAACCAACTCCATTGGTCCCTTGAACTTCGGTTGTGGCACGCATCTCGAGGTAACACCGTCTTTATGTATCGCCATTCTTGAAGAAATCCGTCTTTGGGAACTCCGGAATGAATAAAATTACATAATAAATTACATAATTTCCTATTATACATTTGTAACTAAAATAAAATAAATCTATTAAATTACAAATCGGTGATACGAGATCACAATAAAATTACAACCGAATCGATATTCCCATACATATCGGGAAATACCAATTAAAACTAAGGCCATACTAAATAATATTACATAATTCAAAAATTACATAAATTAAAATTATGACAATCATAAAGAAAATGCAGCATTATAATATGTATGAACATGCCCAATTTTATGCTAAATCGCCTTTAATTAGCCAATATCGTATATTACTCGGTTTTTACGGATTTGCGTGATTTCAACATTTTATAATCACAAAAATTACATAAATTCATATTTATGCATAAGTTAATTACCCTAACCTCTTAGGACTCAAAATTTAGTCTTCACTAATAATTTGACCATAATTAACTCATATTTATAAAATTGTTCATTAATGGACTAAAAATTACAAAAATAAGCTATAAACTTCAAATAAATCACAAAATTTCAAATAAATTCAAAATTTGAAATTTAAACTCATGAACATTCTGGAAAAATACCATGACACTCATAATGTTCAAAAACTTAGGTTAAAAATTTCGAAATTTTTCCGGAAAAAACAATGTTGCGGTTTATCGGTTTTTTCATAAAATATGAGAAAAATATGAGAAAAATTATATTCATCAACTTTTCAATTTTAGATCTGAAAAAGATAATAAAATGCAACATGTGACGTTTTTTCTTAGTCATAGATTATGGTTTATTAATTTTTCACTAATAATGTCACTATTTATGCTATTTTTCTTCAAAAATCCATAAATCATGCAAAAAGACTTCACTATAGCCCATTATTTTACACACATTTTGTAAAATTTCATGTGACAACATACTAAATTTCTATGACCAGATTCGAAATTTATCTCATTTTAACCTATTTTTCACCTAAATCCGAATTTAATAATGAAAAATCCATTTTTCGAGCATAAGAAGTCCAAAAATTATGAAATTTTACAGGTTATCTCAAAATAATATATGTAACAACATATCCAAAAATCACTGGAAAATTCGAAGTATAGCTAATTTTAGACCGAAAATGTCATTTTTACTCATAAAATCTTATTTAAATGCCATTATTGTATAATATGAACAATAAAAATCCGTAAATTTAACCAAAATATCCTAAAACATTTTAGGACCAGAAATTTTAACATGCATGAATTAATTTCGTGATATATCATAATAACATAAATTTTACAAGTTTTATATGTTAATCTTTATAACTCGGAAAAACTTTTAACCGATTTGCATGCAAACAACCATGGCTCTGATACCAATTGAAGGAAAAGTAGATCTATATACTTACATATTCATATATGTTTTAATTTAATTTGTTATAAAATTAATGATTGATCTTATGCATGCAAACAGTAATACAAAATAAGGAAGAAACATTGTTCTTACATTGTGATTTTCGGTTTAATGGGCAAAAGAGAGATCACCTTTCTCTCTTGTTCTTGAGCTTTCCCTTTTGGATGAACTAAGACCCAAGTGTAGGATCTCTCCCAAGGATTTATACCCAAAGCTTACTCTTAATTAAAATTAATACTATGAATACTAGATAATATTAATTTTGTAGAAAATTGACCCAAAAATATTATGGAACACTTAATATTTTCGGTTTTAGGAGGAGGAAGAATGGGAGCTTTTTATCTCTCTAAAACTCAAAGAATTAGAATAATGAAGAATGAATTAATCACACAAAACATTTTGTGTATATTAGATAAAATAAGAGGAAAAACCAAATGGTTTTTCCTCTCTCAAAAACCGGGTGGTAGGGGGGCATTAAGGGAGCCAATGCATGCACTTGTTTATCTTCACAAGGTAAACTAGGGTTGCATGGCTACTAAAGCAAGTAATCATTATGTTTACCACTTATAATATAAACACAATATTTAGCTTAAACCCCTCTTAATTTCGGTACATTAGATAATATGGATTCCATATTATTTTTGTCAATTTGTCAATATGTCACATGTCATATGTTACATAAATTTGTTATGTATTTTTAACATATTAAAAATCAACGTATTAATAAAAATACGTCATATACAAAAATCGACTTAGTAATTCATAATCACTTGTACCAAAAATATTTTACCAATTTATAAATCACAATAAATTGTATTTCTAATAATTCATTCAATTTAATTGTTTCCTTAAACAATAATTTCATCTGAGTAATGATACAATTCAATTACTCAGACCGTATCTCATTTAATCAAATTTCAATGTGATACGTAAATTTTACTTCCAAAATCGTTCGTCAATTTTCAAGTAATTTAATTAACTCGTAACGTTATACGATTAATTAAATGATCAATTAAGAGTGTTGCCCTATAGGTATGTCCTAGGGGGTCAACTGATCACCACCGTCGCACGACAGTAATGTCAAACTCTAGTCAGCCAATCATTACCGATATATGTTGACCAGTTGACAGTAAAAATACTTCCCAATTGTATTCTTTAGAATGAGATTTAAACATGTGATCATCATGATCAACAGTCGTGATCGCATTATTGTCGGAGGACACATATTCCAACACTAAGATGGTAGAGTGGAGAGCTGGAGTAGAGAAAGGGACAGTGTCTCGATTCTCTATTCACTCAGATGGTAGTTTGAGGTTTGATGGTAGGTGGTGTGTCCCTAATGATGAGGAGCTGAAAAAGACAATCATGACACAGGCACATTGTACACCGTATTCAGTACATCCGGGTGGTGATAAGCTATTCAAGGATTTAAAGAACACGTTTTGGTGGCCTGGGATGAAGAAAGAAACAGCTGAGTTCGTGGCCCGTTGTTTGACATGCCAGAGAGTTAAAGGGGAACAACGACGACCACAAGGTAAGATTCAGTCTTTAGAGGTACCTGAGTGGAAGTGGGAATCCATTTCTATGGATTTTATCGTGGGTTTGCCGAAGAGTCAACAGGGTAACAACATGATATGGGTAATAGTGGATCGACTGACCAAGTCAGCTCACTTTGTGCCAATGAAAGATACATGGACTAAGGCACAATTGGCTATGGCTTATCGGAAAAATGTGCTTAAGTTGCATGGAGTCCCTAAGGACATAGTATCTGACAGAGATGCGAGATTTATCTCAATGTTTTGGAAAGAGTTGCAGGAATCTTTGGGAACAACGTTAAAGATGAGTACAACATTTCATCCTGCGACAGACGGTCAGACTGAGAGAACGATCAAGACTCTTGAGGATATGTTACGAGCTTGTGTGATGGACTTTGATGGTAGCTGGGAACAGAGGTTGGATTTGATAGAGTTTTCTTACAACAACAGCTATCACACTAGTATTGGCATGGCACCATTTGAGGCCTTATATGGGAGGAGATGTAGGAGTCCGATTTGTTGGGACGACGAGTCTCGAGGCTTGATGGTTCTAGGACCAGAGATGGTACATGAGATGGTTGAGCAGATTAAGATGATCAGGGAAAGGATGAGAGTGGCTCAGGATAGGCAAAAGAGTTATGCAGATCTACATCGCCGGGATATAGAGTTTCAGGTTGGGGACAAGGTTCTTCTGAAAGTGTCTCCTATGCGTGGGGTTATGCGATTTGGGAAGAAAGGCAAGCTGAGTCAGAAGTTCATAGGGCCTTATGAGATCTTAGAACGGGTTGGAGAGGTTGCTTATCGTTTGGCTTTACCAGCTGCGTTAGAGAGGGTGCATAATGTGTTTCATGTATCTCAGCTGCGGAAGTATGTGAGTGATCCGTCACATGTGTTAGAGGCAGAGAGCTTAGAGCTAGATGAGTCCTTGTCATACCTTGAGGTGCCTAAGCCGATTCTTGACCGGAAGGTTAGGAAGACTAGGAGTGGAGAGACAGTTTTGCTCAAAATCCTTTGGTCTAACCACGAGACTGAGGAAGCTACATGGGATGCAGAGGAGGCTATGAGAGAGCGTTACCCTTTTCTTTTTGATCAGGTATGTATGGTTACGGGTACGTAACCTTGTTTCTTTTAGGGGGGTAGGAGATGATCGCAAAGAGTTTTTCAGAGTCTTTACATCTTTTTGGTGTTGTGTCGGTATGGTTAGTAATGGTTTGAGTCGGGTTGAGCTTGGTTAGTAGCATGTTTTTATGTTGAGTTTTGTTTTGGTTGTTGTGTCGGGAGTATAGTAGTATGTCTTTGTTTTGTTGTGGTTTGAACTTCGGGGACGGAGTTCTTTTTAAGGAGGGAAGACTGTAATACTACGGTTTTATGAGTCTCTGGGTAGTCTATCGACTGGGCCTTACTCTGTCGAGTAAGGGTGTTTTGCGTTTTAAAATTGTTTCTGACCTGTTGGGTACTCGATCGAGTAGCCTTGGTACTCGATCGAGTAGGCGGCACTCGATTGAGTACGTCAGTTACTCGATCGAGTAGCCGGTTTACGGGGGGATGATTTGTCGGGTTTTGTTAATAATGCGAATTAATATATAAACACTTCCGTCACTTTCATAATACTCTTTTACAAACCTTATTACTTTCAAAAGAGAAATCAATCTACGTACTTCGCATTCATCGCATTATTGACAAATCCCGGAGCTTGGAAGGTCGGAATTCATCTTTCTTTACACCTTTGTGATCCTTGCGTCGAGGGTAAGATCTACGTACTGTTTTTATAGTATTTTGTTTAAGTTGGTTAAACCCTAATTTGGGGATTTGGGGGTTTTGTTGTCTCTCTTGATTGGTAGTAATTGTATGATCATATGTTAGGAGGAGGATTCGTAGAAGAGGCCTTTTGATAATAAAATTTGTTGAGATCGTCTGATCAGTATTGCATTCCAGGTAGGGTTTTCCCTACTCAGTATTAGTCCCATAATGTGTTGGTGGTGATTTGTGATTGTTGATTGTTATCATACGAGTATTGTGACGGTTGTTGGTTTTGATTGTTGTTTAATAGTTGTGATTGTGTGTATCTGTCTGTGTTCTTCGGGGCGTGTCCCTGGCTGAGTGGAGTCACTTGCGGGAGTGGCTTCACGCCCATTATTCGCCTTCTGTGGAACCCGCCACAGAAGGGATGTGCACATTAATGGATTTGGGTTTATCGCTCGACGGATATGAGCGGGGATTAGGTGGGAACGGCTGCGGTCCCCCACTGGCGGCGTGGAGTGACCTGTTGCGATGGGCACTCTGGCAGGGCTACACACTTTAGTGTGTAGTCAGTATTGTGAAGTTGGTGATGGAGTTCGGAGTATATCTGTGACGATTGAGCTGTGTTGTTGGATTATATAAATTGTGTAATTAGTACTGACCCCGTTTATTATTTTAAAAACTGTGGTGATCCATTCGGGGATAGTGAGCAGTTGTTGAGCAGGTATGAGTAGAGATACATGGGCTAGCTGGGATGAGTCATCACTGCAGTTAGAAGAGTCTTCCGCTGTTGTTAGACATTATGTTTAGCTTTTAGACATTTGGTTTTTGGAGAACATGTATTCACATTTTATCAGTTAGGTTTCCGGATTGTATTTCATTCACTAAACTATTACTATTTAAATGTTGTTTCGTTATTGTCTTATGATTATCATTGCCTCGGGGAACCGAGATGGTAGCGCTTTCATGCCTTAAGTGGTCCTGGTAAGGCACTTGGAGTGTGGGGGTGTTACAGTAGGAGTGCTGACTCGAAGTGAGGTTTGAAATGGGTTTGAGGCCCGAATTTTGACTCGATATTTGGACAGAGTTTCGGCTTATTTTGCACTATTTTAGGCCATTTTTCGAAAATATTTACATTTTGAAAACGATTTTATTTTTACAAAATTTCGTCATGGTTTTGTTTACAAATGGTGATCACGTATATGATACAAACATACATATGGGCATTATAACGGTATGCTGAGTGCATTTAAAGGGTTTTGGCTTAAAAGGTGGTTGCCATACCAAGCAATCAAACCCTAGTCTGTGGAGAGGTCCGTGCCCAACATGAGTAAGGTCGGTTCCTAGTCCATTCCCTAGAGTAGTGAAAGCCCTTGATACAAACATGAGTATGTACCATGGTATGGTTGACGTCAATCGCTATCCATCCTTAGGCCCATATAAGAATTTGGACCGTCCAGACGGGACGATTGGTCGAATGGGTTGTGTTAAGCCTAGGAAGGCCGAATAAAACAACCTAAGAAGGTCGAGTAATGAAAACCGACAACTGTCTTGTATAAACTATTCCCTAACCTTGTTCAAGTTTCACCCTGGGTAACATGTAAGTGTATTCTCCCCAGCGGAGTTGCCAAACTGTGGACATGGGCCACCCGCGCCGCGCGCACCGGCGCATTGGTTTCGAGGCGGCGACACTTCTCAAACGGACCTTGGTTAACTGATGTGACTCATATTTGAGCATATTTAGTCCCCGAATTAGCCTCGTTCCTATGATTTTTAGTGCATAATTGGGTCCTTTATTATCTTTAGTTTCTCGTTTTGCATATTCTTTGAGGTTTTGTTCCCTTGGTAGGAAAAGAGTGAAAACCTTGCATTTTCATGGCAAAATGGAGATAAATTGATCGAATTCAATGACCAAGCATAAAAGGGAAGACAATTCTAGAAGGCCTATGTAGATAATTAAGTAGATTGGGCAATGATGAAAGGATCCTTGCATCTCCAACAAGATCCCCGAGGATTGTTGAAGAAAGAAAAGAAGAGAAGTGACTGTGAAGGAATCCGAGCGTCGCAGTGCCCAGGACGAGCGTCTGCCTGCTATAGTCCGAGCGTCCCGAGGCCAAGACGCTCGTCTTGAGGCCAAATGATCCAAGCGTCCCGACCCACAATCCGCTCGGATTCTGCTCCAGAACCAACCGTCCCTCAGCCAAGACGCTCGGGACGAGCGTATTACTTGAAGACCACCAAAACGGAGATGAGCATATCCTTGGAGAGGAGCACTTCCTCAACTTTTCTTAAGGGTCTTAATAGTCATTTAAGCCCTTAGTAATCCTAATCTTTGTACCTAATCTCTAGTATAAATACCCCATTGTACTACCTAGATTATCATGTCACCTTAATGTCATCTTAATCTTATTCTAATCAAGTCTTAATACTCTCTTAATCTTGTAATCAATTCTTAATTTAGCATTTATACAAATCTCATTTCTTAATCATTCCTTAATTTCTCTATTGTTCATCATTTATTTTGGGTAATTAGAAGATTATTTGGGTTTATTTGGAGGATTGACAACCTTCCATCAATCATCAAGTACTTCTATTATTCTTTGCTTTATTATTTCGAATCATCTTTTTAGGTATAATTCTCTCTTAATCCTTTTTAATTATTGTTAATCATTTTCATTTATTCATCATGTTTTGCCGTGCTAGTATGATTGACAACCTTGTTAGCATGTTAAACTTGATAATGAGTGAGTAATTTCCTTAACTAGGGCTAATGGGGAATTAGGGTAAACCAACATGGGGATTGATTCATGCTTAATCTAATATGCTTTCATAATTAATTTGCTTGCTTGTTGTAATTCCAACTTATGCACATGTTATGTTCGATGAAATGCGAGCCTATGAATCCTTGCATTTTTTACCCATCACCTATATTTTCAATGAGACTTGTAAGACATAAACCAACTCGAGTCTCATTAGACTATGCATATAGTTGGATAGGGAGGATTAAGTCGACTTGTAGGTGTTGTACAATCTAATCGATTCGGCTCCGGGACCCAAACTTTCCTAGGGATTGTAAGATATACACTAACTCGATCCCATCACAACAATAATTGCTTGCATCTAGTAGAAAACATGTTTGTATGATCAAATCCCATGAATCCCCTATGTACCCATGACACCCTAGTGCTTTTAATCAATTGTTTACTTCTCATTTTAATCATCTTGCTTGCTTTCATTATTTTGTTTGCATTGTTATTTAGTTTAGTTGATCTCCTACCTCAACCCAACTTGTGACACCCTTAGACACGACCATTTGCAATCGAAAATCCTACATCAATACCCGTCCCTTGGGATCTGACCTTTACTTACCACTTTACTAAGAGTAGAGTAGTTTGTGAAGTTATAAATATTGTTTTGGTCTAGGTAACTCTTAACGACAAGTAACCGAAAAATAGCACCGACAAAAAATGGCGCCGTTGCCGGGGACAGTGTTAACTTGATTTGATTTTCTTTGATTGTTTTTAGTTGTGTCTTTCTTTACCTTGGGGAAGTAAAACTCCTCAAGGTTTGTTCTAATTGTTTTCAAGTTGTTTGATATTTTGCATGTCTAGGAGATCACAAGGGAACTTGTTACCCATTGATCTTGAAATTGAAATAACTTTGACCAACAATAGAAGACTTGCTAGAAATACTTTGAGAGGTATTGGTGAGATTGTGGACATTCAACCAAATACTATTGAGTTCATCAACCCTTTTTCAAGAGAAGGAGAGGATAACCCAACACAAAATCAACCTACAATGCCTAAATTTTCATCACATTCCGTACCAACCGAGGAGAACCTACCAAATGGTCCTCCTACACAACAACATTTGACCGGTAATTTCATTGCAAAATCCGCATTTATCCAATTAGTCGAAAGAAGCCCATTTGGGGGGATGCCCAGTGAAGACCCTCATTCTCATATGGAGACTTTTTCTGACTATTGTGATGCGATTTCTCAAACCGGAGTTACTCAAGACCAAATTCGATGGGTCTTATTTCCTTTTTCTTTGATCGGTACCGCGAAACAATGGTTAAAGAGCCTAGATAAGGCAACTCTTGGTATTAACTCTTGGAAGAAATTGGCACTTTCTTTCTACAAAAAATTCTATCCTCCGGAGAAGACTAACATGTTGGGAGCCCAAATCACCGGGTTCAAACAAAGAGACGAAGAATCTTTGTATGAAGCTTGGGAGAGATTCAAAGGAACTTGCCGCTCATGTCCTCATCACGGACTTAGCGAGTGGTTCTTGGTACAACAATTTTGGAATGGTCTTTATGAAAACTCCCGAAACATTCTCAATATGGGATCAAATGGTATGTTTACCGAAGTTGATGATAATCAAACATGGAACAAGATTGAGGAAATGGCGGTCGATAACTCACAATATAGTAGACCTCGTAAGGCTACTAGAGGAGGAAAGCATGAAGTGGACTATATTACTCAATTGGGTGCTCAACTTAGTTCTCATATTGATACCATTAATTTGAAGTTTGAGAAGGCTATGGCTAAGCTTGAAGAAGCCTCCAAATCACCTAAGCAACATGTTAATGCCATGGTGGCATCTTCATCAATTCCAAGTGGAGTGTGTGAGAGTTGTGGAACTTTGGGACATGACCAAAGTGAATGTAGGGGAACAAGTGAACAAGTGAATGATTTCCAAGCATACAAGAGTGGTACCCCTTATTCCAACTATTACAATGAAAACACGATATTCCATCCAAACCTCTCATACAAAATCCAAAATGTTCAAAATCCTCAAACAACATACACCCCACCTCCAATGAGAAACCAAGCTCAAAGACCCTTTTACAATCAAAACCAAAGTTATCAAAATCAAACTCCATACAATCAAACAAATGACCAAGGTTTTGATGTTCAAAAAGCGGTCCTCCAAATGCAAAAGAACCAACAAGAATTTTTCACTCAAATGCAAAAGGATAGCCAAGCAAAAGACATCACCATTAACAACATACTAGCTCACACAAAGATGTTGGAGACCCAAGTGTCTCAGTTGGCATCTTCAAGTTCACAAATACAAAAGGGGCAATTACCACCTCAAGGTAATCCCCCAAGATAAGAATCGGTGAGTGCCATCCATTTGAGGAGTGGTACAAGGTATGAAGGGCCGAAGAGGCCCGTTGATGAAGATGTTGTGAATGCTAGTGACAAGGAAAGTGTAATACTCCGTATTTATAAGTCTTTGGGTACTCTATCGAGTAGGCCTTACTCTGTCGAGTAAGGGTAAGTTGCGTTTTAGAAAAGTTTCTGACCTGTTGGGTACTCGATCGAGTAGCTGGGATACTCGATCGAGTAAGGGGGTACTCGATCGAGTACCTTGGGTACTCGATCGAGTAGCCGATTTTGCGGGGAGTTTTCTCGGGTTTTGTTAATTATGCGATTAAGATATATAACCTTCCGTTATTGTTTCTAAATCACTTTTGCAAAACCTAATTTACTGTTTAAGAGAGAAAGCAAGCAAGTTCACCATCTTATTCGCATTGTTAGCAATTCCTGGAGTTTGGGAGGTCGGTTCCCATGGTTGGTTATACCGTTGAATTCCTTGCGTCGAGGGTAAGATCTATGTACCCTTTTTATTGTCTTTCCTTTAATTTGGTTAAACCCTAATATGGGGATTTGGGGGTTTTTGAGTAGTATGTGATTTGGTAGCATTTATATGTTGTATGATAGGAGGAGGGTTCATAGAGGAAGCCTTTTGATACGTGCAAAGAGAGACCGTCGACAAGCAGTGTGCTTTCCGGTAGGATTTCTACTAAGTATTAGTCCCATAATGGGATGATTGTTGATGTGTTGAGATTGATTGTTTGATATAATAATTGTCTTGTGCGGTTGTGATTGTGATTGTGATTGTTTTCTGTGGTTCTCGAGGCGTGTCCTCGGCTGAGTGGGGTCACTTGCGGGAGTGGCTTCACGCCCTAGTTTCGCTTATGTGGAACCCGACACGAAGGGATGTGCACATTAATGGACAGGGTTATCGCTCACTATGTGGAGCGGGGATTTTGTGGGTACGGCTGCGGTCCCCCACTGGCGGTGGTCGGGTCCGTGGGACGATCGATGATTGAGATGATTGGAATTGGCGTGATTGTGTGTGTGTGTGATTAAAACCGTCATTTATCTTATTGTTAATATGTATATTGAGTTGTGTGATTAGTACGACCCGGTGTTGTTTTGTAAACTGCGGTGATCCATTCGGGGATGGTGAGCAGATATTGAGCAGGTATGAGATGAGTCTTCAGGATAGCCGGGATTGCCACGACATGATGATAGGAGTCTTCCGCCGTAGCTTATTAGTTTATTTACATTCCGATTAGAACGATCGGTTTGAGAACATGTATTACACTTTTGGTTTGGTTTTGAGAATTGTAACCCTTCACTAAGTATTTATATCTAAACGTTGTTTATTCATTGTTTATTTGATTATCATTGCCTCGGGTAACCGAGATGGTAATATCTTCATACCTGAGTGGTCCTGGTAAGGCACTTGGAGTATGGGGGTGTTACAAATGGTATCAGAGCGACGATCCTGAAACCTGTAACCAATGAACCTAATGAATATAGGGAGTCAATTAAAATGAACCCGGGGTAAAAGTTGTAGGAGCTAATGCAAAGGCTTGGGAGACGTCCTAAAGTCGCGAACTTGCCCTACAATTTTGAACCGGTCACATGGGGGTGTATGTTAAGGTCGTATATGTGTTGTTTGGTTAGCTTGTGCATGAATGTGATGAAGTGAGTGTAATTGTTGGATGTTTGAAGTAGAAATTTGAAAATATGAAAGAAAGGTTGATGATATATGGAAACTTGTTGTTGGAATGATAACATGTTGGATGTTTACAAGGTGGCGTTTAATAACATGATATAATGATCTCGTAGATCGTATGAAAAGATGCGTAGCATTATATGTTTAGTTATGATATAATATGTGGTTTTATAAAGTTTTTAGCATGTTATCATATGATATAGCATGCGGGTAGCGTTTCTGAGTTAGCATGACTCGATCGAGTGGGACTGACTTGATCGGGTGGGTTTTTGACGATTTTGAGTCCAGAATCGTGTTTTTGGGCACTCGATCGAGTACCTGGGGCACTCGATCGAGTAGGGGGTCACTCGATACTCGGTCGAGTATGTTAGAGATCAGAAGGTCTGTTTGGGGTCTGGAGTTGGGGCACTCGATCGAGTATGTTGGGCACTCGATCGAGTAGCCTGGTACTCGATCGAGTATGTTTGGGAACTCGATCGAGTAGGGGTCTGGACAGCGTGTTTTCGTGTTTTGAGGTTTAGTACGTGTGTTTATGTCTACCCTTTCTTATATATAGTTTCAAGATGCCGCCCAAGAAGACTGCTTTGTATGCGAGAGCTGAGCTTATGAACATAGATGACATCGTTAAGATGTTGGAGCATCAAGATGCTCTCACTGAGGCTTTAAAGACTGTGGGGAAAGATAAGGATAAGGATAAGGAGAAGGAGGTTGATCATTCTAAAATCAGCCTCTATATCGCGAGGTTTAACCCGAAAGAGTACAAGGGAGTTGGGGAGCCTAACCTTCTTGATAGTTGGCTTTGAGAGATGGAGAACATATTAGATTTGGTTCGCTCACCTGATGAGATGAGGGTGGAACAGGCTGCGTTCTATCTGAGGGAGGCAGCTGGCAAGTGGTGGGATATAGTGAAAGTGAGTGCTAAGGAGATATACACAAACCAAGGTTTACCTGCTATACCTTGGGAGGAGTTTCGTAGGGCTGTGAGAAAGGAGTTCGTACCGGAGCATGTGAGGAGTAAGTTGAGAGAGAAGTTTGTGAGTTTTAAGATGACCGAGATATCGTGGCCGAGTACTACAGCGAGTTCAATGAGAAGTCTAGGTATCTTTGAGGATATGGGTTTGAGTGAGGAGAATCGGCATTGAGGTTTGAGAGGGGGTTGACCCCTAAGATTATGGATAAGTTACCCGTGGGAATCCTTACTGATGTTAAGGAAGCTTATGAGAGGGCTGGGAGAGCTGAGAGGTTGGTGGAGATGGCTCAGGAGAGGTCAGGTGGTGAGAAGAGGAAGTCTGAGAGCGAGGGTGGTGGCGAGTCTAATCACAAGAAAGGCAACCACAATCGATGTCTAAGGGGTTTTCTTCCGGGGTCGGGGTTGATCTTTGGGGCTTCCTTTGGGCGTGGCCGTGGAAGTGTTAGTGGTAGTTGGGGAGTGACTGCTATAGCCATTTGTGGTGGTGAAGGCCACAAGAGACATGAGTGCACAAGTGCACCGGGATCTTTCCGGAGACTGCGCGAGCTACGCGAGCAACAGACCGGCGGGTCATGGCCAAACCAGGGAAGTCGAGTTGCAGAGTGGGGGCAACCGCAACGGCGGTAATTCTTATCGAAACCACCAACGAACAACAACAACAATCAAGGGTCGCGTGCTAAGCCGACCACATCAGCCGATCTTGTCCAGGAGGTGGACAGAAGACCAGTGGAAAGTTATTCATGATGGAGAAGAAAGCAGCTGAGGAGGATGCTCACGTTATCACCGGTACTTTCCTTGTTAATGGTATTCCTACCTTTGTTTTGTTTGATTCGGGGGCTTCTCAGTCGTTTGTGTCTTCAAGTCATGTTAAGCGGTTGGGTTTGAGGGTATATGAGTCTGTTAGTGAGCAAGTTTTTATACCTTCGGGTGAGTCTGTATCATGTGGGAGGTTGTTTAGAGATGTATCTATGATAGTTGGGCAAGTTGATCTACCTGTAGACTTGCTAGAGTTTCCTTTTGACGGCTTTGAGATGATAGTCGGGATGGATTGGTTAGGAAAGTATAAAGCTAAGATAGACTGTCATCCAAAGAAAGTGTCTTTAAGAGGTCCTAAGGGTGTTAGTGTGTCTTATCGTGGGTTTTTAGTCAAACCCAAAGTTAAGTTGATTGTAGCTGTCACCTTGAAGTCTTATCTGAGGAAGGGATGTCCTTTGATCTTGTGCCATGTGAGATATGACCGGATAGAGAGTCCGACAGTTGATGAGATACCAGTAGTGGGAGAGTTTGTAGATGTTTTTCCAGAGGAGATTCCGGGGTTGCCACCGAAGAGGGAGATAGATTTCACCGTTGAGTTGAAACCAGGGACGGGGCCAATCTCTAAGGCACCGTATCGTATGGGTCCTAAGGAGATGGAGGAGCTTAGGAAGCAGTTGGATGATTTGATAGAGAAGGGATACATTAGACCTAGTGTATCGCCGTGGGGAGCACCAGTTCTTTTCGTAAAGAAGAAAGATGGGAGTCTGAGGATGTGCATAGATTACAGGGAGCTGAACCGAGTGACGGTGAAGAACAAGTATCCTTTGCCAAGGATAGATGACCTGTTTGATCAGTTGAGTGGTGCATCAGTCTTTTCTAAGATTGATTTGAGATCGGGGTACCATCAGGTGAAGATTAGAGAGGTGGACATACCAAAGACAGCTTTCACATCGAGGTATGGCCATTATGAGTATGTGGTGATGCCGTTTGGGTTGTCTAACGCACCGGCAGTGTTTATGGATTTGATGAATAGAATCTCCAGATAGTTCTTGGACCAGTTTGTAGTGGTATTTATCGATGATATCTTAGTCTATTCTAAGACTAAGGAGGAGCATGAGGAGCATCTGAGGATCGTGTTGCAAACGTTGAGGGAGCATGAGTTGTATGCTAAGCTGTCCAAGTGTGAGTTCTGGTTGGAGAAAGTTGCTTTTCTGGGGCATGTGATCTCTAAGGAGGGAGTGGCTGTGGATCCGGCGAAAATTGAGGCAGTGACAAAGTGGGAAGCACCAAAGAATGTTGCTGAGGTTAGGAGTTTCTTGGGTTTAGCTGGATACTACAGACGGTTCGTGAAAGATTTCTCCAAGATAGCTAGACCTATGAAAGCGTTGATGAGAAAAGAGAACGAGGTTTCGTTGGGATGAGAGTTGTGAGACGGCGTTCCAAACATTAAAGGAGCGTTTGACCACGGCTCTAGTCTTAGCATTACTGAAGGGAGCGAGAACTTTGAGGTTTATACAGATGCCTCAAAGAATGGGTTGGGATGTGTGTTGATGCAGAATGGTAAGGTAATTGCCTATGCTTCTAGGCAATTGAAGCCTTATGAGGAGAACTACCCTACTCATGTTCTGGAGTTGGGTGCGGTGGTGTTTGCTCTCAAGATTTGGAGACATTACCTTTATGGAGCAATCTTTAAGGTATTTTCTGATCACAAGAGTCTCAAGTACATTTTCACTCAAAAGGAGTTGAACATGAGACAGAGGAGGTGGATGGAGCGTATTGGCGATTATGACATGGAAATTATCTACCATGAAGGGAAGGCCAATGTTGTTGCTGATGCTTTGAGCAGGAAGAGTGTACATTCTCTGTGTACAGCTCTATCTTTGATGAGGCTGAGAGATGAGGTAGCGAGGTTTGGGATACATATGATGCAGAAAGGAGATGCCATGGGTGATATGACAGTACAACTTGAGTTTTATGATGATATTCGAGGTAAGCAGGCGTTGGATCCTAAGATAGTGGAGTGGAGAGCTGGAGTAGAGAAAGGGACAGTGTCCCGATTTTCTATTCATACAGATGGTAGTTTGAGGTTTGATGGTAGGTGGTGTGTTTCTAATGATGAGGAGTTGAAAAAGACAATCATGACAGAGGCGCATTATACACCATATTCGGTACATCCAGGTGGTGACAAGCTATACAAGGATTTGAAGAAAACGTTTTGGTGGCCTGGGATGAAGAAAGAGACAATTTGAGTTTGTGTCCCGTTGTTTGACATGCCAAAGAGTTAAAGGGAACAATGAAGACCGCAAGGTAAGATTCAGTCTTTAGAGGTACTGAGTGGAAGTGGGAATCCATTTCCATGGATTTCATTGTGGGTTTGCCAAAGAGTCAACAAGGTAACAACATGATTTGGGTAATAGTGGATCGGCCCGACCAAGTCACTCACTTTGTTCCAATGAAAGATACATGGACTAAGGCACAATTGGCTATGGCCTATCGAAAGAACGTGCTTAAGTTACATGGAGTCCCTAAGGACATAGTGTCCACGAGAGATGCGAGATTTATATCAAGGTTTTGGAAGGAGTTGCAGGAATCGTTGGGAACAACTTTGAAGATGAGTACAACATTTCATCCTGCGACAGACGGAGAGACTGAGAGAACAATCAAGACTCTTGAGGATATGTTGCGAGCTTGTGTGATGGAATTTGGTGGTAGCTGGAAACAGAGGTTGGACTTGATAGAATTTTCTTATAATAACAGCTATCACACTAGTATTGGTATGGCACCGTTTGAGGCTTTGTATGGGAGGAGATGTAGAAGTCCAATCTGTTGGGATGATAGTGCTGAGGCAGTAGTTTTAGGACCAGAGATGGTGCATGAGATGGTGGAAGATTAAGATGATCGGGAACGGATGAGAGCGACTCAAGATAGGCAAAAGAGTTATGCAGATCTACATCGCAGGGACATAGGGTTTCAAGTGGGGGACAAGGTTCTTTTGAAAGTGTCTCCTATGCGTGGGGTTATGAGATTTGGGAAGAAAGGCAAGTTAAGTCAGAAGTTTATCGGGCCTTATGAGATCTTAGAGCGAGTTGGGGAAGTTGCATATCGTCTGGCTTTACCAGCTGCGTTAGAGAGAGTGCATAATGTGTTAGAGGTAGAGAACTTAGAGCTAGATGAGTCCTTATCATATCTTGAGGTGCCTAAGCAGATTCTTGATCGAAAGGTTAGGAAGACTAGGAGTGGTGAGACAGTTTTGCTTAAGACCCTTTGGTCTAACCACGAGACCGAGGAAGCTACATGGGAGCCAGAGGAAGCTATAAAAGAGCGTTACCCTTTCCTTTTTGATCAGGTATGTATGGTTACGGGGACGTAACCTTGTTTCTTTTAGGGGGGTAGGAGATGATCGCGAGCAGTTTTTAAGAGTTTTTTACCCTTTTTGTATGTTGCGTCGGTATGTTTGTCGGGATGAGTTGAGTTAGTAACATGTTTTATGTTAAATTTTGTTTTGGTTGTTGAGTCGGGAGTGTTATGGGAGTACCTTTGTTTAGTTGTGGTTTGAACTTCGGGGACGAAGTTCTTTTTAAGGAGGGAAGACTGTAATACTCCGTATTTATGAGTCTTTGGGTACTCTATCGAGTAGGCCTTACTCTGTCGAGTAAGGGTAAGTTGCGTTTTAGAAAAGTTTCTGACCTGTTGGGTACTCGATCGAGTAGCTGGGATACTCGATCGAGTAAGGGGGTACTCGATCGAGTACCTTGGGTACTCGATCGAGTAGCCGGTTTTGCGGGGAGTTTTCTCGGGTTTTGTTAATTATGCGATTAAGATATATAACCTTCCGTCATTGTTTCTAAATCACTTTTGCAAAACCTAATTTACTGTTTAAGAGAGAAAGCAAGCAAGTTCACCATCTTAATCGCATTGTTAGCAATTCCTGGAGTTTGGGAGGTCGGTTCTCATCGTTGGTTATACCGTTGAATTCCTTGCGTCGAGGGTATGATCTATGTACCCTTTTTATTGTCTTTCCTTTAATTTGGTTAAACCCTAATATGGGGATTTGGGGGTTTTTGAGTAGTATGTGATTTGGTAGCATTTATATGTTGTATGATAGGAGGAGGGTTCATAGAGGAAGCCTTTTGATACGAAGAGAGAGACCGTCGACAGTGTGCTTTCCGGTAGGATTTCCTACTCGGTATTAGTCCCATAATGGGATGATTGTTGATGTGTTGAGATTGATTGTTTGATATAATAATTGTACTGTGACGGTTGTGATTGTGATTGTGATTGTTGTCTGTGGTTCTCGAGGTGTGTCCTCGGCTGAGTGGTGTCACTTGCGGGAGTGGCTTCACGCCCTAGTTTCGCCTTCTGTGGAACCCGCCACAGAAGGGATGTGCACATTAATGGACAGGGTTATCGCTCACTATGTGGAGCGGGGATTTGGTGGGTACGGCTGCGGTCCCCTCGCGCGGTGGTCCAGTGGACGATCGGTGATTGAGATGATTGGAATTGACGTGATGTGTGTGTGTGTGTGAGTTAAACTGTATGCATTTATCTTATTATTAATATGTATATTGAGTTGTGTGATTAACCGACCCGGTGTTGTTTTGTAAAACTGCGGTGATCCATTCGGGGATGGTGAGCAGATATTGAGCGGTTGAGATGAGAATCTTGGGATAGCTAGGATTGCCACGACATGATGATAGGAGTCTTCCGCTGTAGCTTATTAGTTTATTTACATTCCAATTAGAACAGTCAGTTTGAGAACATGTATTACACTTTTGGTTTGGTTTAGAGAATTGTAACCCTTCACTAAGTATTTATATTTAAACGTTGTTTCTTCATTGTTTATTTGATTATCATTGCCTCGGGTAACCGAGATGGTAATATCTTCATACCTGAGTGGTCCTGGTAAGGCACTTGGAGTATGGGGGTGTTACAGAAAGAGTTGTTGAAAACTCTAAAGAAGAAGAACCCACCATTCAAGAAGTTTAAAAGGAGAATGAAGAGAAGGCTAAAGAGAAAGAGCCGATTGTGATTCGGCTTCCATTTCTAAGTCGTCAAGCTAAGCCTCAGTTTGATGAACAA
The DNA here is from genome assembly GCF_048544455.1 of Silene latifolia. Classification (NCBI taxonomy): domain Eukaryota; kingdom Viridiplantae; phylum Streptophyta; class Magnoliopsida; order Caryophyllales; family Caryophyllaceae; genus Silene; species Silene latifolia. The sequence goes on from NC_133532.1 coordinate 26,034,411, forward strand.
CTTGGGAAGTTTATGGAGATTGTCAAGAACTTGGAAGTCTCAATTCCATTTACGGAATTAATCAATCACGTTTCGACCTATGCGAAATACATGAAAGATATTCTTACAAAGAAGAAATCCATCCGAAAACTTGAGACTATTGCTTTCACTAAGGTGAGTAGTGCCATCCTATAAGGAAGTTCACCTCCAAAACTAAGAGATCCGGGAAGCTTCTGTATTCCATGTACCATTGGCGACACCACGATCAACAAAGCTCTATGTGACCTTGGGGCAAGTGTGAGTCTCATGCCATATTCGGTGTGCAAAAGGCTAGGAATGGGAGAGCTTAAGTGCACTAATATCACGCTTCAAATGGCGGATCGATCAACGTAGACACCTTTAGGGGTATGGGAAGATGTGCCGGTAAGAATTGGCAAGTTCTTCATCCCGGTGGACTTTGTTATTGTTGATATGGAGGAAGACTCCAACATTCCTCTCATTTTAGAAAGACCCTTCTTACACACAGTGGGAGCGGTGATTGACGTGAAATATAGAGAACTCACCCTTGAAGTGGGAGACGAAACAATCACTTTTAATCTTGACAAAACAATGAGAGCTCCCCGATTACATGAGCCGTGTTTCATGGTTGATCATTATAGCCGAGAAAGTGATAGGAAGAAGTTGGCATCTCAATGCAAAGAACAAGCTATGGGTAAAGAATCACCACCCATATGGGAGAAGAAAACGGGTAACCTCCAAGATGCTCCGTCCAAGGAACAAGAATGTTTCAACAAGAATGAGAGCTTGAATAGCTCACCACCACTCATGACAAGAGAAGAGGAAGGCCTCATTGGCCATAATGACAAGAAGAAAGAGGAGTTGTTCTCATCAACTCGTGATATTATTGGGGAACAAGTAGATGAAGTATGCGGTCTTTGGGATGATGAGTTTGAAGGGATATTCAATCCTTATATCGCTAATGCTATGACCCAAGACCACAATGAAGAACAACAAGTGCAAAGGTCTATTGAAGATCTTTATCATGACAATGAACAAGCTTTCGACTACTTCTTCAAGGTGTTGAGCAACATCAACAACACCTTGGCTATGCCCCCTTGACATCTCATTTATGGATGAGAGTTTGGTGGAGTCCTCCTTAAACCACCATTTGTAAATATTCTAACCCCTTAACTTGCATTTTACTTATTATATTGCAGTTTTTGTCAATTTTGGATTTTTATTTTTATGCCTGGATCAAGATTTTCATCATTTTGAGAGAAAGTGAGAGAGGGACTTATGTGATTATTGATGTGTAGTGTTTTGACATAGTGTGGGGATAGCAATTGCCTAGGCTATCCAAGCCTTCGTAGTTCCCCCACAATGAAGACCAAAGGAATGAAGAGTAAATGACACGGGTTATAAAATACCCACGGATGGACCTGAATTCGTGTGGTAGAGGGAGAATCCGAGCGTGCTAAAGAGAATCCGCTCGTCCTGATTATAATCCGAGCGTCTTAGGTAGGATCCGCTCGTACTGAGAGAGCTGGAAAAATACGTTTTTGGTCTGACTGAGAATCCGAGCGTCCCACTTGAGAATCCACTCGTCTCAGTCAGGACGCTCGTCCTACAAAGAATCCGCTCGTCCTGCAGCTGGTAAAATTTGGGATTTCTCCATGACAAGGAATCCGAGCGTCCCGACATCAATCCGCTCGTCCTCCCTCAAAAAGACGCCCGTCTTCCTCAAAAGACGCTCATCCCAGCACGTTTTTTTCCTAAAGCCAACTGCAGCAGAATCCGCTCGTCCCGACATAAAGCCGCTCGTCTCCCCCCTGAATTTCATATATAACGGGATTAAAACCCCAACTTTCCCAATTCATTTACTCAATTCACAACATAAACACAACTCCAAACCCTCAAAACCCTCATTCTCTCCATCAACCAACATCAAATTTCTCAACCAAAATCACTCAAATTAAATCCAAACTTCCTCAAAACTCAAATAAATCACTCCTTTACCAACAACAAGTGATTAAAACACCAACATCTTCAAAGTTTGAGTCGATTTTTAGGATACAAGGCAAAATTCAACTATCCTAATTCGATTTGGGGCTTATTGGAATTTGAAGAAATCAAGCTTATCTTTGGTGTTACTACATAAAGGAGAACATGGCAAGAACAAAAGGTGGAAGCAAGGCACCCCCAAAGAAGAACCTTTCTAAAAGACAACAAGCTCTTCAAGCTAGTCAAGCATCTAAGGCATTGGTGGTTCAAAATGCAAGGATGGAAATTCAAGAGTCTAATCCTCCTATGGAAGCTACTACTTCTACTCCGGTTGTTGAACAACTAGATGATTATCCGGAGGTAATTTTCACTTCCGACTCTCATAGGGATAAATTTGTTTCCTTTGCTAAGAAATCTATTTTACCCACCAAATTCATATGCCAAGAGACCTTGTCAAAATTGGGTGTCTTAGAACAAACCAAGACCTTTTTCGAGTCCATGGGATTGAGTACTTTGTTTTATATGCAAGAGTTGACTTACTCATCCCTCACCTTCGAGTTTTTAAGCTCTTTGAAAGTTACCAAGGTGGAGGCTCTAAGGAACATTGAATTCCGGCTCGAGAATGTTGATAGGAAATTGTCTTTTGAAGAATTTGGTAATGTTTTTTGCCTTAGCAATGACCCGACTTACACGAAGAAACCTACCAAGTATGATCCCTCTCCCTTATGTAAGGCTATTACCGGTAGAGAGTTTACATCTTATCATGATTTTCGTGCTCTTTTTGTCCATCATCCGGACATAAGGGTATGGCACAAGATTGTTGGGCATACTTTGATTGCTAGGAAGAGAACGAACCATTTCACCGAACTTGACTTTATTTATCCCGAGTCGACCTTGAACATTGGAAGAGAGTTCACCAAAAAGTACAACATTCTTCAACTTTTGATTGAGAGGTGGCTCAAAGTCGATCATGGCAAAGAAGGCACGGCCTTTATTGTTAATGGAGGTTTGGGAACTTATTTGGCATAACACTTCAACCGGAACTTTAACAAGGATAACACCTATAAACCGGTTAAGGGAGGCCATATCATTGATCTAGCCACCATGGTTCAAAAATTCAAATGGGTCACGAATGATACTCTCGATGAAAAATTTGGGTGGTTAACAAAAGATGCTAAATCCTTCACATTGCCAAGCAAGATTTGCCGATTAAATGTTCATAGGCCAAACTACCTTCTCCTACTCTCCGAGGAAGCCGAGTTTATTATACAACACCAAGGGGAATATATTGCCGAGCCCTCCTCCTCCATTATCACCCCACCTTACCCATTCATCTACCATGAATTTCAACCTGAAAATGTTAAGGCGGGGAATGACTACTTGACTCTCTTGATGAAAGAAATGCACAAGCAAGCTTATGAGGATAAAGTCAATGCTTATAAAGCACAATATCCGCCTCTCCTACATCTTGCTAGGCAAGGACTTCTTGACCCATCTTGTCCTTTGCCTAGTTGGGCGGATAAGGAAATCTTCTTTCCTAGTGCTTCTAGAGGTGGTAGCTTTGGTGAAGAGGAAATGGTTGTTGTTGAGAGTGGTGCACAAGAAGGTGAAGAAAATGAAGAGAATGAAGAAGCAGAAGAGGGTAGTGAGGAAGAAGAAGGAAGTACAAGTACAAGTGATGATAACTCCAGATCTATTGAAGTTGATGATGATTCTAGTTAAGTTGGTGATGATGTTGGAGATGATAGTGATAACGTCATGGGCGAAGATTGAGGACTAGCAAGCTCTTGGGAGGATGCCACATTACTTTGTGAGTCTCCTACACCTCTTTTAAGGTTTGCTTCTTTCTCTTGTTTTTCATATAATTTTTATCTTGATCATAATTTGGAGTCCTAGCATCAACTAGAGGACTCACACCTCGGCCACATTGAGGTGTTTCTTTTATTGTTCCCACATTCAACATCAAAAATGACAATTGTAGTTTCATGCATAGCATCTTTATGCTTGAACTCCCCCAATTTTTGACATTAGAAATAGTGTCTATTTTGGTTTGGGGAAGTTTATGCATATGCATTGGGAGCTAATCTAAATTTTGCTCTCCAACATAACAAAAACCCATGGATCATATAGCATAGCTTAGTTGCATCGCTTGTTTATATGTCATATATTTTGCATTTAGCTTAGAAATCATGCATTTTCATATAGATTGCATAATTTCCTATCGTATTGGCCATTGAGGACAATGCCCATACTAGTGTGGGGATGGGAAATTCTAACATGACTTCTAAAAACAAAAATGATAAAAATTGAAAATTTTTGAAAAATACAAAAACATGTCTTTTAATTTCATTAAAACAAAATCCATAAAAATTTGAAAAATTCAAAAATTCAAAAACATGTTCATTTCCTTTGTAGTGTAGTCTTGTATATATTGTTTTGTATATATTGTGTTTGTTTATCCTTTTTCACATTGATCGACTACGCCACATCCGAGACATGAGGATATTGAAGACCGCATGGTGTGATCTTTCCAATCTCCTACTATGTGGCTTTATTTTGATTGATGCGGTATAAACAATGTGATTATATGATTGCATTTCGAATATTTGGCATACTAGTTGGTAGAACCATTTGTATTAAGATGTATATATGTTAGTTGCATCATGGCATATAGTTGCATTTAGGAAAATTTTGTGAAACCGTCCTTTTGGGAATCTTGACAAGTGTATATAAGGCCCTTGTAGATACTTTTTCTTCTTAAGACTTTGCTTGTTAGAATGCTTGTAAAATACCCTAGGATGTGTGATGCTAGTATCCTTTGACCCATGGATTAAAGCCTAGTCAAGAGTACCTTGTGGTGTGATAAATCCTTGGCTACCGTTTATTCCAAGGTGACCCTTGAAACCATGCAACCATCCATCACCATCTACCACATTTTGTCATCAAAGGGAATGGGCCCAAAAATTGTTCAAAATTTGAATTCAAGAATTGAAATGAAAAGTGAAAAAGTTTGCAATTGCATCAAATTAAAAGAGGAGTAAAAAATTAAAACTCCTATGCTTCAAAAATAAGCACCCTCACTATAAATGGGGTGACTTTGAAAATGTTCCAAAAGAAATGTAAAGAAAAATTTAAAATTGTCAAGTGTTGAAAATGCCAAACATCAAAGAAATGGCAAAAAGAAAAATGTTCTCAATATGTCAAATGCCACAAATTGGGGGGAAAAACAACAACAAAAAGCAAACTCCCATATGAAACTCAAATAATATTGATCCATTTTCCATCGTATCCACTTTTGTGCATGGTAGAGAGGGGACGACCCTTCTTCTTGTCTAGGCAAGAAGGGGAATTCCTCGATCCTCCAGTGTTTCTAACACCATAGGGAGTCTACTCTTGACGAAAGCATTTAACGATTGAGGACAAAGGTACCCTAGCTTGACACAACTTGGAGGTAATTTATTGGTATCCTTGTAGGCTTAGTAGTTTGAAGAAACCGTATCTATGATGGAATGTGTACCCTTAGATTGCTTCCCTTGTAGATAATTTCCGCCACTTAGATGAGGAAAGTGGCTATTCATTTTTTGTAGATGCATCCATTACTTGTTTTGTGTGCTTAAATGCTTGCATGTGTCGCCATTTTGGCAAGCCCCACCTTGCCTTGCAAGAAGGCATCCTACATCATGGTTGTCTTGTTGTGAGTTGAAGGGGCGGAGTGAGACCCGCTAATTGTCTCACATCGGCTATATTAGTAGGTTAGTTTGAATAAAGGTCCTAGTTTTTGTCACCTCTTTACTCGGGACGAGCAAAGGTTCGGTTTGGGGATATTTGATATGACTCATATTTGAGCATATTTGAGCATATTTAGTCCCCGAATTAGCCTCGTTCCTATGCTTTTTAGTGCATAATTGGGTCATTTATTATCTTTAGTTTCTCGTTTTGCATATTCTTTGAGGTTTTGTTCCCTTGGTAGGAAAGGAGTGCCAACCTTGCATTTTCATGGCAAAATGGAGCTAAATTGATCGAATTCAATGACCAAGCATCAAAGGGAAGACAATGCTAGAAGGCCTATGTAGATAATAAAGTAGATTGGGCAATGATGAAAGGATCCTTGCATCTCCAACAAGATCCCCGAGGATTGTTGAAGAAAGAAAAGAAGAGAAGTGACTGTGAAGGAATCCGAGCGTCGCAGTGCCCAGGAGAGCGTCTCCCTGCTATAGTCCGAGCGTCCCGAGGCCAAGACGCTCGTCTTGAGGCCAAATGATCCGAGCGTCCCGACCCATAATCCGCTCGAATTCTGCTCCAGAACCAACCGTCCCTCAGCCAAGACGCTCGGGACGAGCGTATTACTTGAAGACCACCAAAACGGAGATGAGCATCTCCTTGGAGAGGAGCACTTCCTCAACTTTTCTTAAGGGTCTTAATAGTCATTTAAGCCCTTAGTAACCCTAATCTTTGTACCTAATCTCTAGTATAAATACCCCATTGTACTACCTAGATTATCATGTCACCTTAATGTCATCTTAATCTTATTCTAATCAAGTCTTAATACTCTCTTAATCTTGTAATCAATTGTTAATTTAGCATTAATATAAATCTCATTTCTTAATCATTCCTTAATTTCTCTATTGTTCATCATTTATTTTGGGTAATTAGAAGATTATTTGGCTTTATTTGGAGGATTTACAACCTTCCATCAATCATCAAGTACTTCTATTATTCTTTGCTTTATTATTTGGAATCATCTTTTTAGGTATAATTCTCTCTTAATCCTTTTTAATTATTGTTAATCATTTTCATTTATTCATCATGTTTTGCCTTGCTAGTATGATTGACAACTTTGTTAGCATGTTAAACTTGATAATGAGTGAGTAGTTACCTTAACTAGGGCTAATGGGGAATTAGGGGAAACCAACATGGGGATTGATTCATGCTTAATCTAATATGCTTTCATAATTAATTTGCTTGCTTGTTGTAATTCCAACTTATGCACAAGTTATGTTTGATGAAATACGAGCCTATGAATCCTTGCATTTTTTACCCATCACCTATCTTTTCAATGAGACTTGTAAGACATAAACCAACTCGAGTCTCATTAGACCATGCATATAGTTGGATAGGGAGGATTAAGTCGACTTGTAGGTGTTGTACAATCTAATCGATTCAGCTCCGGGACCCAAACCTTCCTAGGGATTGTAAGATATACACTAACTCGATCCCATCACAACAATAATTGCTTGCATCTAGAAGAAAACATGTTTGTATGATCAAATCCCATGAATCCCCTATGAACCCATGACACCCTAGTGCTTTTAATCAATTGTTTACATCTCATTTTAATCATTGATGCGTGCATTTTATATAGGTATTTCGTACTTCATTTGCACGCATTTCTATGCATTTTGTGTAGTGTTTAGCTACAACTGTCCCCCGAATTGTCTACTTTGGTTTGTCTTGTATTATTTGCAGGTATGAACCGGAAAGGAGCATAATCATGCCTAAAACATGTCCCTATGCATGCATTTAGGAGATGAGTTGAGTCGGAGCTTGGAAACTACTAATTGTGATGCGCAAAGAAGTAAGATAGCTAGGCGAGCAAAGGAAGAACTTTCCTACTTTGAAGAGCCATATCTCTAGTTCTACAATGGATTTGTAGGTGATTTCAATTGGAGATGAAAGTTTGTCCTCTTAGCTTTCCAACGCCACCAAAGACTCTCTGTTTGCCCAAGTACCGAAGAAATGGCGGCCGTTTGAAGTTCAGTGCGCATTGCAGGAACTGCGCGACGACAAAAAGTCGATCGACTATTCTTCTTGGTCGATCGACTTATCTGCAGTTTGGTCGAAATCTGCTTTATAATTTCGGCCCATTACTCCTCTTATTATTTAAGACGGACTTAGTAAACATTATTAGGTTATCTTTCATACTGTTAAACACTACTTCCATCACTTTTTTTCTTATCATTCAACCTCATATCACGTTACTTTGCTCTCTTTGTTATTCCGGATCTCATACTTCTGTAATTCCTATTCCCTCTTCTCTAGTAATTTAATTATAGTTTTAATTCTTAATTACATCTTCTCTTGATTCCTTTACTCCCTTGATTGCTATCATTCGTTTATTAGAATTAACTAGTTTATGTTATTTCCATTAATTTATCTTATTGCTATGTCAAAATTAGTTATTTCAATTATTGCTATTAGTTCTACAGATATCATGCGTAGCTAATACCCTTTTTGCTAGGATTTAGGGGAGCCATGGTAGAATTGTAGTAATGTTATAATTAGATCTGGTAGTTTTCATGTGAGAATTGTTAATCATAGCATATAATGGTAATTGATTAGTTGAATGCATGCGACTCATTAATTAATCCGGTAAAATTCAGACCTAGATCGAAAGATTGGAATGAATTAAGATCTGCTATGAACAATAGACTACCCTAATCAGAGCGAAAGCTATTTAGGAAGAATCTAGGGCGGATAGCGGACCGTAAGGACCTTTCCACTACCCTTCTCACTAGAGACTCACTAGACCTTACCTTTAACTTAGTTGCAAATCTGTTGTTGACGGTTCTTAACTGGGTTCGCAGATCTGTTGCTTTTCTCATGTTTATGCTGTCACTTGTAGCATTGAATCATAATTGGTAAACTCTAACCTGGATCGAAAGATTGGAAAGAGTGAGACCCGCTACAACACATTAGAATACTCTAATGAGGGCGAAAGTTAAGTTAGTAGTATTTTAGGGCGAATTGAGACCGAAAGGAGATATTCACTGCCCCTTAGACTGAGACATGTGGCTGACTTGTGACCTAGGCTATAAACCTTATACACCATGGTGAACCGACAATCCTTGCTATTTCCTCTTTATCGTTTAAATCATAATTTTCTCGCTACCTTAGCTTATTTCTTATTCTTATTGCTTTAGTTAGTTTAGTTTTATTATCAACTCAAACCCCACAATTCAGTGACTCAGACGGACTTGGTTGAGCAAGTAGAAACAATAGCTGTTGGAGTTAGTGTCCTTCACAATAGTGCGTTAACATAATAAATCTCATTAATGGAATATCATCAGATATTTAATTATTTGATCCTCGTCAGTTGATTAACGTAAATCGATAACGGTTGGCTGACTAGAGTTTGACGTTATTGTCGTGAGACTAGCGGTGATCAATCGACCCCTTTCGGTCACACCTAAAGGAACGAACCCCAATTGATAACTAATTAATTGTATGAGATACAATTTGTTTAGTCCCTTGATTTATAGACTAAGAGGTTAGTCGATTATTTTTAGAGAGATTTCGAGTTGCGAACTCGAGGAGCGGCAGTTATTATTTAATTATGCGATAATTAAATAATAAGTTTTGGGAAACGGGTTTAAGTTAATTAACTGTTAATTTACTAAAATTGTACTAATTGATTAATGTGATTAATATTAGTACGTAAATAATATGTGTAGTGGTACACGTATATTTACGGAGTGAATTGGACGAATTAATTATGGAAGTACTTAAACATGATACGATGTTTAAAATGTAAATTACACGGATTTGTGCGACAAATATAAAAACCAACATGGACCCGTATATGGTCAAGTGGACCGTGTAAAATAAGTGTAGTGGATGATTACTCACATAATCATTTTACCTTATTTTGTATACTACCATAATATATATCTTATACTAGATTTTGCATGTGATGTAAGATAAAATTATAAGACAAAAATTGTCCACTAATATACTCCACCACTCGCCACTTTCCCCACTTCAACACTCCATATATTGTTCACATTTCTACACTACCTCACTTCTTTACTCTACCATTTTGCATGTGAACTATTCTCCTCCATCTCTCTAAAATAATAATCATCTCTACTAAGTTGTTAGTATACAAAATAATATTACTAAGATTAGTTAGTAATATTTCTAATAATAATCAAGGGTACAATATTAATAAGTTCTAGTTCTATACTTATTAATATTTTTGGGTTAGTTCTTGGGTGCAACTTGAAGGAGACTTTCTAGTTGAAGGTTTTTCAAGGAGGATCATCCATATCATTTTAGCTCAAGAACAAACTAGTAAGGAGAACTAGTTTAAGCCCATTTTACCATATATTCAATGTAAGGAAATTGTTTTTCCTTATACCTTCTTTTTATGCTTTCATATTAGCATGCATGTTACATAGATCACCTAAATAACAATTTATGAGATAAATTAATTTTATTAGAGAGTCTAATATTGATCTATGATCTTTCAAGTGGTATCAGAGTTTAGGCTTGTAATTTGCATGTTGATTTTAAGTATTTTAATGAATTATGAGATAATTAGTAAAAACTCAAAAATTGTGTTAGAAGAGGTTTTAGCACGAATTTTTTGGGACATGCATACCTACTGATCTCAAAAGGTTTGTGGAATTTTTTGGTGATTTTTGAAGTTATTTTGCTATTTTTAATGATTTTTGGTAGAAAACTGAGTCAAAATGTCGCATTTTAGTGAAAAATTGACTAAAATTAGTTAAATGTTGATTCGGTGCATGGATGTTTTATGGTAGTTCATGCATGTTTTCTACTGTTTGTATGCAAAAAGTTGAAAGTTGGTTCGGATTTTTGCATGTTTATTGATTTTTTGAGTAAAAGGTCGATAAAAGTCAAATTAATTAATCATAATTTTGAAATTTTTGATTCTGCCCATGATAAATTTATGTACATTTAAAAATATTATTTAAATGTCAAAAGTGATTTTGCATGTGTATTTTCACTTTGTTTTGATATTTATTGGTTTTTGTGGTTAAAAACCGATAAATATCGATTTTTTTCTTCACAAAATTTACCCGGAATTTTTTGGGCATTTTTCTGACTTTTTGGTATTCTTGGGAGTGTTCTAGAATACTAAAAATTTTTGTTTCAATTGTTTGCGTAATTTTTCAATTATTTTGGATTTTTACTTAAATATTATGATTTTACCGATTTAATTAGCAAAATATCACCAAATCAAACTAATTATTTATCATAAAATTAGTGAGGACTAATTTTGAGGTTCAAAACAGTTTGGACAACAAGTTTGGACTTAAATGAGATTTAAGAGTTAATTATTGATTTTTACATGTTAAAAATCGACTAAATCCACAAAAACCGAGATGGATACCAACGATTGATAGATAGGGCGATTTTGGCATAATATTTACAGCATTTTAAGCATATTTATTTAAATTGAATGAATGATTGTCATTTATTTAAAGTATTTATCTTTTTGTACCTAGTATGGCCTAGTTAATTTTAATCGTTATTACCCGAAATGAATGGGAATATCGATTTGTTTGTAATTAAATACGATCTCGTATCATCGGTTTGTAATTAATTAATAGTTTTATTTATTTTATTAATTAATGTATAATAGGAATAGCTATGTAATTCATTTGTAATAGTTATTTTACCGGCGTTTCCAAAAGACGGATTACAACGAGACGGAGTCTATTTTTGGAAGGTGTTCCAAATCCCACAAGGAAGAGCCACTTATGGAATGAAGAGGCAAGGGACCAAGGAGTTGGTTTCCGAAATGTAATAGACTAGTTTTTATTAACTAGGTGGCCATACTAGGATTTATTCATATGCTTACATGTTTGCTTGTTTTATTTCGCGCATGCCAAAATCGCCATTCACATGCATTTTATTTTCGCGATTGTCAATTCACGTCATTTACATTCACCGAATTAATTCACTTATAAGGAATTTATGACTAAATTGACAAGATCTCTCACATAACTAAAATTGAGATTAGCCTTACCAATTAGTAACACCTATGAATCTCTTGTTCATTAGAGCCACGCTCGCCCAAGCGGGGTGTTCTCTTTTTACCTTGGGTAAGTAGGGTGGTAAGCGGTTATCACACGCCAAAATTGGTTGGACTCAATGGGATATAAGACGGTCTTGTGTTCCGGGGCTAGTAGATGAATTTGAGGAAATTCGTCGACCAAGAGTTCTAGAGGTAGAATTAGTCAACGTGACTTACCGAATTTACGCAATTATGGGATGTTCCGCCCAAGCGATGCTCATTTTTGTTTAATATTTGGGTCTTGGAATCATTTATATAATTTAGTGGGAGGTCATTATATAAATGCTAAAACTTGTTAAACATGTTTTTACAAGTAATTTTTTTAAAACAATGAATGTTAATTTTTTCTTTTTGTTGTAGCATTTTTAATTCGCAATGGCAACTTCATCAACTCCATCGACTACTTCACTAGGAAAAGATTCATGGCTAAGGTCCGTAATGGACAAATGCATTTTAAAAGATGACGGTAGTAACTTTCTTGAATGGGAATCCAACATCAAAAGTGCCGCGTTGTCCGACAATGTGCTCACTTACTTGACCGATGCTCCTCCAATCGAGCCCGGTGCAAGAGCTTCATCGGCGGTGCGGACCGCCTATGATGACTATGTGAGGATGTTGAATGATATCAAGAATGTGTTGATATGGTCAATATCGCCAAAGCTCAAGCTATCATGCATTTCTTTAAATGCTTACGAGATATTCACTCGTATGATCACTATGTTTTCACAAACACCAAAAGTCCGTCAATACGATACGACGGCACGCTTCTTTGAAGCTAAGCTTGAGAGGGGCCAAAAGGTTGGTCCCCATGTACTTAAAATGGTCGAATATGTTGACATCCTAGAGCGTCTAGGGTGTAAGATTCCTAAAACTCTTGTGGTGGATCGAATCCTTCACTCACTCCCTACCAAGTTTGCCCACTTTAGGGTAAACTACAACATGAATGACATGGATAAGAGTTACCATGAAATTCATGCACTCCTCTCCCAAGCGAAGAGGGATATAGAGGCTAGTGGGAGTGAAAAGGGAGATGTTTTAACCATGAAGTTAAAGAACATGTCTCTTGGAGTCAAGAAAGGAAAAGGGAAAGAAAAGTCCCAATTCAAGAAATCGTCAAAGAAAAATGACAAGGGAAAGGGGAAGGCCGTTGAGAATGGCAATCCCAAGGCAAAAAGTGTCAAGCTCTCCGAGGCCGAATGTTTCCATTGTAATGGGAAGGGGCATTATAGGAGGAGTTGTCCCAAATACTTGCAGGATCTCAAGGAAGGGCGTGTGATGCCTATTGGTATGATTTCCTCTCTCTATGTGATAGACGTTAATTATGCTTGTACTTCCACTTGGGTACTTGATACCGGATGAGGCTCTCACCTTTGTAACCATTTGCAGGGTATAAGGGACGTGCAAGCACTAGCAAAAGGTGATGTGGATCTCCGCATGGGCAATGGAGCTAGAGTAGCCGCCGTTGCCGTAGGAACCTATGTGCTCACTTTAGCTAGTGGTTTAGAGTTGTATTTAAATAAGTGTTATTTTGTACCAACTTTAACTAAGAACATCATCTCCATTTCCGCGTTAGACGCGGAAGGCTTTTGTTTTATGATTAAGGACAAGTGTTGTACTTTTTCTTTTAATGATGTGGTTTATGGCAAGGCCATTTCAATTGGAGGCATTTATGTTTTAAATGATGTTAATGACGTTTATCATATGGAAACGAAAAAGCTCAAAAAGGGTGATCCAAACGAATCCTACCTTTGGCATTGTCGTTTAGGCCACATAAACGAAAGACGCATTAAGAGACTTACTTCATCAAAAGTGCTCAAACCATTTGGTTTCGAATCTTATGGTACATGCGAGTCTTGCTTTCTTGGCAAGATGACTCGTGCACCTTTTGCGGGAAAAGGGACACGAGCTAGTGAGGTTTTGGCTCTCATACACACGGATGTGTGTGGACCATTAACCATCACCGCTAGAGGAGGTTTTCACTACTTCATTACTTTTACTGATGACTTAAGTAGATATGGGTATGTCTACTTAATGAAGAACAAGAGTGAAGCGTTTGACAAGTTCAAAGAGTTTCAAAAAGAAGTAGATAACCAATTGGATAAAAAGATAAAGACTCTACGGTCCGACCGTGGTGATGAGTATCTAAATATTGAATTTGATTCACACCTAAAAGATTGTGGTATAGTATCACAATGGACTCCTCCTGGCACACCGCAATTAAATGGTGTGGCCGAAAGGAGAAACCGAACTTTACTTGATATGGTTCGGTCTATGATGAGTCTAACTGAGCTTCCTAGTTCATTTTGGGGTTTTGCCCTCTTGTCTGCAGTATTTTCACTAAATCCAAGCCCGACTAAAGCGGCCGATAAGACTCCATATGAGATATGGACAGGGAATGTCCCTCATTTGTCATTCATGCGTATTTGGGGTTGCGAAGCGTACGTTAAGATCAAGTCTGACAATAAGCTTGCACCCAGGTCTGACAAATGTCTTTTTGTAAGATATCCAAGGGAAACACGTGGCTATTACTTCTACAATAAAAACGAGAATAAAGTGTTTGTGGCTCGTGATGCTGTCTTTCTAGAAAAGGAGTTTATTTCTAGAAGACAGAGTGGGAGAAAATTTGAACTTGAAGAAGTTCGAGAGCCACAAACCGAGAATGAGGTAGAGGAGAACGTGGAGGAAAGCATTCCCTCTTCCTCTGAAACGGTAATTGTTCCTAGAAAGTCAAGTAGGATTTCTACTCCACCAGACCGTTACCTTGGTAACATCGAAGAGGATGGTGTTTTGTTACTTTTTGAAAGTGATGAACCCACTACCTACACGTCCGCCATGTCTAGTCCCGACTCCTCGCTTTGGCTAGAAGCCATGCGGTCCGAAATGGATTCCATGTACGAGAACCAAGTATGGGACTTGGTGGATTTACCTGAGGGAGTGCGACCTCTTCAGTGTAAATGGATATATAAAATTAAACTCGGCGTGGATAAACATGTGGATGTTTACAAAGCTAGATTGGTGGCCAAAGGTTTCACCCAAGTTCATGGTTTACACTATGACGAAACCTTCGCTCCAGTCGCTATGCTTAGGTCCATTAGGATAATCTTAGCGGTTGCCGCATTTCATGATTATGAGATTTGGCAAATGGATGTCAAAACCGCCTTCTTGAATGGGATTCTAGAAGAAGAGGTGTACATGATACAACCCGAAGGTTTTGTGGATACATCTAACCCTAAGAAGGTGTGTAAGCTCAAGAAGTCCATTTATGGTCTTAAGCAAGCATCTAGGAGTTGGAATCATCGCTTTGATCATGTTATTAAACAATACGGTTTCACTAGAAGTGTGGAAGAACCGTGTTTATACATGAAGTTTAGTGGGAGTAAGGTTGCATTCCTTGTCCTATATGTGGATGACATATTGCTCATTGGGAATGACATTCCATCGCTCACTTCCGTTAAGGAGTGGCTAGGGAAACACTTCCAAATGAAGGACTTGGGAGAGGCACAACGAATCTTAGGTATCCGGATCTTTAGGGATAGGTCCAAAAGGATACTAGCATTGAGTCAAGAAGCTTATATTGACAAAGTTCTTGACCGGTTCAATATGAAAGACTCCAAGAGAGGATTTCTGCCTATGGGCCAAGGGATTACTTTGAGCAAGTCACAGTCTCCCTCTACCCCTAAGGAAATTGAACACATGAAGACCGTCCCTTATGCTTCCGCTGTTGGGTCTATCATGTATGCTATGATTTGCACTCGCCCCGACGTTGCGTATGCCTTGAGCATGACAAGTCGGTATCAAGCCAAGCCTGGTGAGAGTCACTGGATAGCCGTAAAGAACATCCTTAAGTACTTGAGAAGGACTAAGGATTCGTTCTTAGTGTTTGGAGGAGAAACTGAGTTGTGTGTAAGAGGTTACACGGACGCAAGTTTCCAAACCGATCAGGATGACATGAAATCCCAATCCGGCTATGTGTTTATGCTAAATAGAGGAGCTGTTTGCTGGAAGAGCTTCAAGCAAAGTGTTACTGCGGATTCTACAACAGAGGTTGAGTACCTTGCAGCGTTTGAGGCTGCGAAGGAAGCTGTTTGGATTAGGCAATTCATGGAGGGGCTAGGAGTAGTCCATTCCGCCAAAGATCCTATCACTCTATATTGTGATAACAATGGAGCTATTTTTCAAGCCAAAGAACCTAAGTCTAGTAACAAATCTAGACACATTGAAAGGAAATACCATGTAATTAGAGATTGTGTGGAAAGGAAGGAAATTGACATTTGTAAGGTTGGGACAGATGACAATATTGCTGATCCTTTAACCAAGCCTTTTATCAAAGGCTAAGCATGATGGTCATGTCGTCGCTATGGGATTGAGACGAGTACCAGATTTTCTTTAGATTATGGATATGTAATAATTGGATAGTGTATCTTTTATTATATATATGATAACCACATTCATTGTTTTCGTATTCATTCTTTTATGAATTTTTATTTAGTGTGACTAAATTTTAATACCTTGTTTATCTGAATAAGTTGTGGAGACAATGTTGAACACTATTCAAGTGAATAAGATGAACATTGTATTTTGTTCCTAGTCACTTAATGAGGTGACGTCTCGGAGTGACTAGATTGTAAGTCGATTGATGGTTGTTCAACACCATAAGGTCATATGTGATGACTGGTCGATTACATAGGCAGAGTGTGTGGCACTTTGCCGGACAGTGACCATTTAGAGAGTCCCTAAGTTCTATTATAGACGCCTGGTCGTGGCGGGGATCTCTAAGATGTTCTAATGAGTCGATTCTTTTGACTGGAGACTATTATCTGAGCAGGTGCAGTTTCCGAGTGACTTTGTTTTTTGTCCTAGGTCGTGTCGTGAAAGGAGGCCAAAAGGGCATTTACTAGGTCATGGTGAGCTGTATTGTCAAAGGATAGATAGGGCATACAGGAATTGTCCACCCACGTTGGGTAACTATATCTCAAGGCCACTCGAGGAGTTAATGACTACAAATGCGTGGCCACGCTCTAAGTAATGTCTGTGAGAGATTTTTCCGGTCAGGTAGTCACACTCCCGATCGAGAAAACTACTCGCGATGTGTTCATGTGCAAGTGCGACCTGAAAGACACCTTGCATTGAGTGGGAGATTAAAACGGACAAGAGAATTGGTAGCGCACACCTTGTGTCGGACAAGTGGGAGATTGTTGGAGTTAGTGTCCTCCACAATAGTGCGTTAACATAATAAATCTCATTAATGGAATATCATCAGATATTTAATTATTTGATCCTCGTCAGTTGATTAACGTAAATCGATAACGGTTGGCTGACTAGAGTTTGACGTTACTGTCGTGAGACGGCGGTGATCAACTTACCCCTTTCGGTCACACCTAAAGGAACGAACCCCAATTGATAACTATTTAATTGTATGAGATACAATTTGTTTAGTCCCTTGATTTATAGACTAAGAGGTTAGTCGATTATTTTTAGAGAGATTTCGAGTTGCGAACTCGAGGAGCGGCAGTTATTATTTAATTATGCGATAATTAAATAATAAGTTTTGGGAAACGGGTTTTAGTTAATTAACTGTTAATTTACTAAAATTGTACTAATTGATTAATGTGATTAATATTAGTACGTAAATAATATGTGTAGTGGTACACGTATATTTACGGAGTGAATTGGACGAATTAATTATGGAAGTACTTAAACATGATACGATGTTTAAAATGTAAATTACACGGATTTGTGCGACAAATATAAAAACCAATATGGACCCGTATATGGTCAAGTGGACCGTGTAAAATAAGTGTAGAGGATGATTACTCACATAATCATTTTACCTTATTTTGTATACTACCATAATATATATCTTATACTAGATTTTGCATGTGATGTAAGATAAAATTATAAGACAAAAATTGTCCACTAATATACTCCACCACCCGCCACTTTCCCCACTTCAACACTCCATATATTATTCACATTTCTACACTACCTCACTTCTTTACTCTACCATTTTGCATGTGAACTATTCTCCTCCATCTCTCTAAAATAATAATCATCTCTACTAAGTTGTTAGTATACAAAATAATATTACTAAGATTAGTTAGTAATATTTCTAATAATAATCAAGGGTACAATATTAATAAGTTCTAGTTCTATACTTATTAATATTTTTGGGTTAGTTCTTGGGTGTAACTTGAAGGAGACTTTCTAGTTGAAGGTTTTTCAAGGAGGATCATCCATATCATTTTAGCTCAAGAACAAACTAGTAAGGAGAACTAGTTTGTGCCCATTTTACCATATATTCAATGTAAGGAAATTGTTTTTCCTTATACCTTCTTTTTATGCTTTCATATTAGCATGCATGTTACATAGATCACCTAAATAACCATTTATGAGATAAATTAATTTTATTAGAGAGTCTAATATTGATCTATGATCTTTCAATAGCCTCCCTATGGAGATCGACCCTACTTACCGCTGACTTCAGTTAGTAGTACTTAGGTATTTATTTTTGGTACTAAAACGACGGTATCAATCATCTTGCTTGCTTTCATTATTTTGTTTGCATTGTTATTTAGTTTAGTTGATCTCCTACCTCAACCCAAATTGTGACACCCTTAGACACGACCATTTGCAATCGAAAATCCTACATCAATACCCATCCCTTGATATCCGACCTTTACTTACCTCTTTACTAAGAGTAGAGTAGTTTGTGAAGTTATAAATATTGTTTTGGTCTAGGTAACTCTTAACGACAAGTAACCGAAAAATAGCACCGATCATTTGCCAAAGCACGTCATGGGCCGTTACCGATTTGTGAGGCATTGAAACCAGTGAAAGGTTGAATAAGCCTGCATTTGTGCAGTCGCCACCAATTTATTGTGGAAAAATTGGAAACCGTTCGAATACCTCGTGCCATGTCAAGACACAAAGTAATTACATGAACACTAAGAACTCATTACCCTTAGCATTCTATGTCTAGAATGACTCTTGAAGATGCCAATGGACACAGATGTCCAGAGATAACTGGAGTAAGGGGTGAGGGTACGTATTAGGAAACTCTTTAACTCGAACACCTAATCCCGTCTGCCTCGATAGCGGCCTCTACTAATTATTAGGGAAATTGTTCATATTTGGTATGTCGTCGATGTAATGCATGCAATGTGTGTACATGGGCCACGGGGGCGCTTGGGAACAAGCGTTTGCATTTATGGAGTCGCCACCAATTTTTATGGGAAATTGGAACCGTTCGAATACCTCGTGTCATGTCAAGACACAAAGTAGTGACATGAACACTAACAACTCGTTACCCTTAGCATTCTTTGTCTAGAATGACTCTCGTGGATGCCAATGAACACGGATGTTCACAGAGATCTGGAGTAAGGGGTGAGGGTACGTATTAGGAAGTCCTTTTACTGAACACCTAATCCCGCCCGCCTCGATAGCGGCGTCTACTAATGATTAGGGAAGTTATTCATACTTGATATGTTGTCGATTATATGCGTGCAATGCAATATCCAACGTTTTAATCCTAGCATGTGAATTAAACTAAGTTGGTGAACAATTAATTAGCACTCATTAATGTCGATGTAGGGTTTAGATTAATTACATGTGAAAACAAGTAAACATCTATGATAAAATACAATAAGTAAATAAAGAAATAGATTACAATGATTTAACTGATTTACGTCATAAACATGCTCAAAAGAGTTTTAGAAATAAAAAAAAAAAGAATAAATGAAATAAGGAAATTTAGAAAATTGGAAAAATAAGGAAATTTTGAAAATAAGGAAAATTGGAAAATAAAGAAATTTGGAAAACAAGGAATTTTGAAAAATAAGGAAAATTGGAAAATAAAAATAAAGAAATAAAATAGAAAATATGGAAAATATGAATTATATGGAAAATATGTCAAATTATGGTGATAATAAGAATAATAGTTAATTAAAATCCTAATTAGAAACCCTACGTCAAAACGAGAAGAGTTCAGAGGCAGAAGCCAACTCGGAACAGGCGCAGAATCTGCTGCGTCCTCTGGAAGAGGCGCAGCACTTCCGGCGTCTGTTCTCCTGTTGGATTCTGACTGTGAAAGTCATACTCGTGGGTTGTTAATGTTCGTTAGTAATTTAAGGCCGATTATTGATATTGGAACTCGAGTTGAAGTGATTAACAGATTACATACATACTAATATTGTTATAAGATGATGAAAACGGATTGAAACGAATTATTATAAGTTATATTTTATTTACAATGTCGGAAACGCGTTTATATGCGAACTTGAAATTAGAGGCGGAAATTAAAGATTAAGAATCAAAGACGAAAACAGAATTAAAACATGTATCAAAGACGAATTCAAGGGACTTGATATGAACAAATCGAGCCTCTTAAACCCGGGTCCACGACGGAGAATATGGCCCTCACATGAGCGCAATGATACTTACCCGGAAAATCATGCGGCTAGGCTACTACTGGACCACCATGGAAGCCGATTGTCGTAACTACAACAAACATTGCCACAATTGCCAAATCTTCGCCAACATACAACACATACCACCATCCCTTTTATACACCATGACATCACCCTGGCCTTTCTCCACCTAGGGCATCGACATCATCGGGAAAGTCAACCCGATAGGCACTATGGGGCATTGCTTCGTCCTCGTCGCCATCGACTACTTCACCGAATGGGTGGAAGCACAGTCATATGCAGTCTTGACCGCCAAACAAGTGGCCAAGTTCATCCAAAACAACATCATCTGCCGATATGGGGTACCTCATGAAATCATCAGCGATCAAGGCTCTCACTTCCGGGCGGAAACTCAGGCCTTGCTGGACAAATACAAGATCAAACGACATCGATCATCCCCCTACCGTCCTAAACCAACGGAGCGGTGGAGGCAGCTAACAAAACTCTTGTCACCATTATCAAGAAAATGCAAGACAACTACCGCGATTGGCCGAGAAAACTCCCATTCGCACTCTGGGGATACCTAACCTCCATTCGAACACCGACATGTGCCACGCCCTTCTACTTAGCATACGGTATGGAGGCGGTCCAACCGGTAGAGTTAGAGGTCCCTTCTCTATGCATCCTACTGGAGAGTCAAGTCCCTGAGGCGGAATGGACCCGTCGAAGGTACGAACAACTCACTCTTCTAGACGAACGGCGGCTCAACGCCTTGCACAACGTCCAGCTATACCAACGACGTATACAATGGGCATTCAACAAGAAGGTTAAACCCAGGAACATCCAGGAAGGCGATTTGGTCCTCAAGTCGGTTCAAGCACCGTTACCCATCGATCCGAGGGGAAAATTCAAACCCAACTGGGTCGGGCCATACCTGGTCAAGAAAATACTTTCCGGGGGCGCAGTGAGACTGAGTGACCTAGACGGGGAGGATTTTACAAACCCGACCAACCTAGACCAACTCAAGAAATACTACCCTTGAACCATAGCAACCAACAAACTAACCCTAGTTTTACAACTAGTGACCACCCCAACCCTTTTCAAGTCAAGTCCTCAACGCATTCTTATTTGAAATTGCATGTTTTATCGAGTCTAAGTTGCGGAACCTTGCCCGTTTCGAATGTCCTTTGATCTGTCAAAGGCAACATCTATTTGCACTAAAAGAAACACCCTGAACTACGAGCATGGATTGATTTCACCTGTTTAGGTGGATACGTAGGCAGTCTCTCTTATACATGAGGGATACAACCACAAAACCCAAATAAAT
Source organism: Silene latifolia (assembly GCF_048544455.1). Classification (NCBI taxonomy): domain Eukaryota; kingdom Viridiplantae; phylum Streptophyta; class Magnoliopsida; order Caryophyllales; family Caryophyllaceae; genus Silene; species Silene latifolia. Next base: position 26,055,946 of record NC_133532.1, read on the forward strand.
TTACAAAACATTTCGAACTACGATCATGGTTTGATTTCACCTTTTCAGGTGGATAAGTAGGTAGTCCTTTCTTACACAAGAAGGATACAACCATCCACATAATAAAAAAAAAAAACAACCCCACATACAAAAAAAAAACATCTCCATCAAAAGAAAAGGGGGGGAAAAAACATTCCCTTTCCTTACAAAAAATACAAAAAAGAGCCTTTCTCCCTTCCCACAAAAATCCCATTTCCCAAATGCAAATGTTTAGGACGATTCAAACCGAATTGCCTTTACAAAATGGATGGAAGAAACAAGCGTTCACATTTTCGACACGAGCAATCCTCTTATTTAATTAATAATGGGAGGGATTACAATTTCAACAACAAATAAAGCTCGACGAGTCTACTACTTGTCAAAGCTAAGGTGTCGACTAAAACACCTCACATAATAAAACTAGCAAAAAACACACAAAACATAGCTAGTACAACATAATAAAAAGCTCACAACAATAATACAACATAATAATAAAGTGGGTAATGGAGGTCTTCATTCTTCCATTCTACCCTTGCCTTTTCCCTCGGGGTACATCTTCCCCTTGTTCTTCTTGTTGGCCCGCCTAGCATGGATTTCCTCCTCGGAACGGATCCTCAACGGATCTACAACGGCAACGGCCTCCGGTCTAGTGTAAGACCCCATGTTCGGCCCGAAACGAGCCCATGCACGGCCCACTACATTTTTGGGACCCGAGCTTCTCCTCTTTGGTGGTCTAATCACATCCGGGCTAACTCCATCAACATAATCCTCAAAGAAGGCACGGTTGGCCTTGCCAACCTCTCGATACTTCATGTCGACAACCTCGTCCTTACGGTATTTGGACTTCTCTTCCAAGGACGGAGTTCTTGACCACTTGACATAAGCGGGAGTCACCCATGTCGTGGCAACGGGGTTTGGTACCTCCCAAAGCGGCCGAGTGGCCCACCATCTTTCGAAGAGCTCCACAAGCTCGGAGTTCCGGAAAACATTCTCTTGGACGAGGGTATCTTGAGCGGGCACCTTTTGTTGACGCCCCATTTGCCTCATGAGCCTTTCAGGATAAACGAAGGAAGCAACCTTCAAACCCATCACCATCAAAGAACGAGGACTAGCACCCGAGGCGGGCAACCCCGTGAAGGACCTCAAGTGCCACCATGGCACCACCCAACGGATGTGAGGACCACCCTCCTCCGCCAATCTTGCGGCCCAAAAGGCCTCGGTGGAAGCAAAGCTATCCGAGTAAAACTTCTTTCTCATGGTAAGGCGACGGAAAGAGTAAGCAGAAGAATCAACCAGAGGCTCTACATACCCTAGCCTCTCCAATAGCCACACTTGGAGGATCCCTGGGGATCCAAATGAGGGAACTTCTCCACAAGAGCCTTCCTTGTCCAAAGCTTGGATGATCTCGCCAAGCACCAACCATGATGGATCCCTACCATGCTCCATTTGCTCAACCACATGTACAAGGGTCATGCTACCATAGCATTTCGGCCCCTCCTTCTTCAAAGCATCAACGAAGAGGTATAAATTGACAAGGCAAAAGGCAAGAGCCCTTCTCCTAGCCACCTCCGAAACATTAGCATCCAATCGGTTTGAAAAGATGTTGATAAGAGCCAACATATCCATACCATGTGGAGCAAGAAGGAAGTTGACATGACTTGTCGACAAGCCCAACATTGAACGGAATTTCTCCTTGTAGCACAACCAAGTCGGAGGAAGCACCGGAACACAACCCGGCCTCCCACCAATGGCTCCAACTTCTTCGTCAAGTGGACAAATTTCACCTTTCGGGAAAACGAAAACATGGTGTTTCGAATCCCAAAACCGAGAACATGCTTCGAGAAATGAGGATTGCACCTTGACTTGACGGAGCACCAACAATTGACCAACTCCCATGCAAATGAGTTGATACTTTTCGGGAGGCGGCAAATCCCGGCACCATTGTCGCAACGCATTCTCAAAGGCATCCATGAAATATTTTTGTGGAAGAAGAACAAGAGGTTTTGTAGAGATGTTTTGTGTTTCGGATGATGAAACAATGAAGCACGAACATCCCTATTTATACAAAACAATCAGCGCGTTTTTCAGAAAAAAAGGAAGACCTGCTTCCTATCGCCAAATAGCTCGCGCCTCTTTAGGCCTATTCTCAGGATTCCCACCTTGAATTGTCCCTTTCAAGTTGTCTTTTCTTCTGACACCTCAAACCTCCTGCCGGAATGCTCACGCCTCTTCGGGATGGTCCGGGACATTTTGTGTTTCCTCACACTCACATTTCCTTGTCTTCACGTTTTACGAAATCCGACACGGTTTCCTTGACGCAACTTTTAACATACGGATTTTTCTTTCTTTTTTTTAAAAGGGGGAAGGGCTAGTCGCCCCGATCCACGACGGATCGTTTCCATCAAAATTCCGAGAATTTTTCGCTTTTTCGCAATTTCCCAGCAAAAATAAAAATTGAAAATTGATAACACGACGTCAGTTTTCCTCAAAATTTCAAACACTCACAAATTCGAGTCTTGATCTCACAAAAAAATCAAATCAAATACACTCGTAAAAACCTTTTCTAAAATTCATCCCTGACGGTATGAGTTTGAATTTTTTTTCCGAGTCACAAATCAATTTCAATAATTTCGATGCAATTTAATTCAAGACACGAGTTAATTGCACAAATTTTCATATCAGTTTCTTTTTAAGAGGTCCGAATACAACGACTTGTCGCGAAATTTTCAAAAAATCATTTCAAATTTCAATTTTCAATTTTTAACTTCGCATTTTCAAAAAAATTTGTCTTCAATCGAGTGCCTTTTACGTGTTTACGTTTACGCATACGTACTACCTATTGTCTGTTTTCTACACTAACGATGCAGGAACTAATGCAAAGCAAAAGGGGAATTGACAGCCGACAACGCTCCTCCGAAACACAACACAAGAAAGCCAAAAATCACAAAATGAACCACAATCCAAAAACACATATATACAAACCGCCTCACGCAAAATACATTGACACACATTTGGTACAAACGACTGACCATGCAAACAAGAGCTAGTACAGACATCTATCATACAGACACTGGCCTAAGACAACAAACTGGGGGCTATCTGCCACCTACCGAACTAAGCACTCCCTATCCTTTTGCTCGGAAAAGAAAAGGAGCAACACAGGAAACAGAGGAGTAACAACGGAAGCAGAGGTGGTTACCATGACGGTAATACCTCGCTCCTACTCCACGACAAAAAAGAAGACAGTGTCTGACAGACTTCGGATGATAAGGAGGCCAAGAACCATGATGCGGCGCACCACCCCGGTCTTGACCCCCAATCATCAGCCATCCTGTCTATGAGCCACAATTAAAAGGACAAGCCGGCCACATCAGCCGCCTCCCCTTCTCTACGGAAGCATCCTCTACCACCACCTCGGCTCCAACAGCCCCCCCGGTCGCTTCTGCTCCTCCCGGATCATCTTCCTCCTCCAAGATCTCAACGACAGGCCCCGTAGGCCCCGAACGCTCCCCTGCAATCAAAGGCAAATCAAAGAACGTCAGCCGAAATTTCGGCATTACGACGGCGCAAAATGGACAAATCCAAAAAAAAAACCTGCACAGCAGAACAAGGGCAATCCCGCCCAAACCCAACCAAACAAAAACAATTTACAAAAAACGCACAAAAAAAAAACGACTCGCCCTTCTTTTCAAGCAAAAGACGAGTCAAATCAACAACAGACAAAAATGGCATCTTAAGACCCGCACAAGGTCCGCCAACAAACCAAAATACATTCCCAATACAATGGGGTATTTTTCTACGGCTCAAAAAGGCAATTCCTACGCCAATTTGAGCACAAACCGGTCAAAATTTCAAAATAAGACCACAACAAGGCAACGTGATTTTATCACGCCTCAAAGCGACCCAAACTACCAATGAGGCCCATTTCAAGGCAAACTGACTCAATTCAAGCCTGAACAGGCGCTTATTTTGTCAGACATAAGACCGTCACAAAAGGCAAAAATTCCAATTTTGCCCACAATACCCAACAAAGGTCCACAATGGCAAATACGGTCTTTCCCGACTACAATTCAACCTAGTGGGACCCACCACCCTAGCAAATAAACTTGGCGTTGTGAAAGGAGACGGTTTCTTCGCCTCACTCACGTTTTTCGAGCATAGGGGACGCAAACGGGGACCAAAATTCAAACTAAAAGCACCCCTATACTCCTAAACAGGTTTCTAACCTAATGCAATAATCAATTTCACTCAAAATGGGCTCAATCAAAAACGCCCAAATCGATTCTCAAGGGTAAACATTTCGCCCTAATTCAATCTATCAAAAAGACCAACAAATTCAAATGGATTCAAAAGGAAATACGTACCTTGAGATGACATGTTGATAATGGCACGAATGGGAGCAAGCAAGAAGACCAACAATGGCGATTTTCCGCGGGTTTTCGAGTTTGTGTGAGGAAGGCGAATAATGAATGACGAGCAAGTCATTCTCGCGTCTTTTACAGGAAAATAGGGAAGCCCCCCTTACCTCGCCAGGTTGCTCGCGCCTCAATGGGGTGCTCACTGCTCTATTGTAGCGGAATTTTGGGCTTTGGCCCAAATTTCCCATCAAACTTCATATTTTCAATGACGACATTAAGGACCGTCATTTTCAAATACAAAAACAAATAGTGAAATCAAAATTCCCTATTTTCCTTCAAAATTCCAAACAAACGGCGATTAAAACCGCCATTTTGCAAATACAAAAATAATAGTGAAAATTCAAATTCACTATTTCTTCAAATTTCAAACGACGACAATTAAAACCGTCATATTCAAAAATGATAGTGAAAAATTCAAATTCACTATTTCTCCAAATTTCAAACGACGACAATTAAAACCGTCATTTTCAAAATAATAGTGAAAATTCAAAATTCACTATTTCCTTCACATGTCAACGGCGGCAACATAAACCGTCACTACAAACGTCATAGCGAAAATTTGAAAATTCGCTATTTCCTCCAAAATTCAAACAAACGGCGATTAAAACCGCCACTTCAAAAACGAGTAGTGAAGATTCAAAATTCACTATTCCTTCAAATGTCAATAGGGGGCTTCCTCGCGGAACCCGCTTATTTCAAAAACGATAATAGTGAAATTTAAAATTCACTATTTCCACGGCGGCATCAAGAGTTCGCTATCTCTAAAACAAGCCCATCCAATGCGGTTATTCTCACGGTTTATCAACCGACCGCCCCATGGCTGGCGAGCCTTACAACGCATCGCGGCTGGCAAGCCCTCCTCATATACGCCCCATGGTTGGCGAGCCTTACAACGCATCGCGGCTGGCGAGCCCTCCTCATATACGCTCTATGGCTAGCGAGCCTTACAACGCATCGCGGCTGGCGAGCCCTCCTCATATACGCTCCATGGCTGGCGAGCCTTACAACGCATCGCGGCTGGCGAGCCCTCCTCATATACGCCTCATGGCTGGCGAGCCATACAACGCATCGCGGCTGGCGAGCCCTCCTCATATACGCCCCATGGCTGGCGAGCCTTACAACGCATCCCGGCTGGCGAGCCCTCCTCATATACGCTCCATGGCTGGCGAGCCTTACAACGCATCGCGGCTGGCGAGCCCTCCTCATATACGCCTCATGGCTAGCGAGCTTTACAACGCATCATGGCTGGCGAGCCCTACTCATATACGCCCCATGGTTGGCGAGCCTTACAACGCATCGCGGCTGGCGAGCCCTCCTCATATACGCCCCATGGCTGGCGAGCCTTACAACGCACCGTGGCTGGCGAGCCCTCATCATGTACGCCCCATGGCTGGCGACCCTTACAACGCGCTGCGGCTGGCGAGCCCTCCTCACGTACGCACCCCAGCTGGCGAGCCTTTGTCCGCAAACACGCAAGGACATATCTGAAGATGCTGAAGGAAATGTAGATTCATATACATATTTAACATACTCATATATGTCTAATTTATTTGTCATAAATTAAAACGGATCTTATGCATGCAAACATTAATAAAAGAGAAGAGAAATAATGTCCTTACATATTGAATTTCGGTTATTTGGGCACAAAAGAGATCACCTTTCTCTTTTGTTCTTGAGCTTATTCCAATGGAAGAATGAAGATCTAAGTGTAAGATCTCTCCCTATGTATTATACCCAAGGCTCCTCTTAATTAAAATTAATATTACAAGTACTAGTTATAATATTAAATTTAGAAGAAAATTGAACCAAAAACTTTATAAAACCCTTATGTGTTTTCGGTTTTAGAGAGAAGAAGAGAGGATTTTATTTCTCTAGAAAATCTCTATTTTTGATGATGGAATTGGAATGAATCCACTACTAAACATTTTTAGTGTTATTAGGTGGAAAAATAGGAAAAACAATGATGGCATTTTACTTCCCAAAACCGTGTAAGAGGAGAAGGAAAAGGAAGCCAATGCATGGAGAAATTGTTCTTCACAAGGAACAATAGGTTTGCATGGCTAGGGATGCCTTTAATCATTGTGTTTTCCACTAATTATAAACAACATATAATTAGCTAAGCACCTTCTAATTTTCGGCCCCTTTGCATAATATGGTGACCATATTATTTTTGTCAATTGTCTATATGTTACATGTCACATGTCACATATATTTGTTTATGTATTTTTATCATATTAAAAATCAACGTATTAATAAAAAATACGTCACATACAAAAACTGACTTAGTAATTTCATAATTACTTGTGCCAAAATATTTTACCAATTGTAAATCACAACAGATTGTATTTATAACAATTCATTCAAATTTAATTGTTACATTAAACAATTTATTTCATCCGAGTAATTATACAATTTAATTACTCGATCAGTATCTTATTTAATCACATTTCAATATGATACGTAAATTTTTACTTCCAAAATCGTCCGTCAATTTTCAAGTAATTTAATTAACTCGTAACATTATACGATTAATTAAATAATCAATTAAGAGTGTTGCCCTTTAGGTATGACCTGGGGGTCAATGATCACCACCGTCACACGACAAGTAATGTCAAACTCTAGTCACCAATCATTACCGATATATGTTGATCAGTTGACAAGTAAAATATTACTTCCCAATTGCATTCATTTTAATGAGACTTAAACATGTGATCATCATGATCAACGATCGTGATCGCATTATTGTCGGAGGACACATATTCCAACAATCTCCCACTTGTCCTCGACAAGTGTGCGTCACCAATTCTCTTGTCCTATTACTATCTCCCACTCAATGCAAGGTGTCTTTCAGGTCGTACTTGCAAGTGATCATATCGAGAGTGGTTTCCTCGATCCGGAGAATAAGCGATTGACCGGATTTATCCACTCGGATATCTTCCGAGCGTGGCCACGCATTTCCGATTCATTGCTCCTCGAGTGGCCCCGAGATATTGTTATAACCCTGACAAGGGGTGGACAATTCCTATCGCACTCATTCCCTTCGACTAGCCACGACCATCATAACCCAAAATATGCCCATTTGACCCCATTTACGAAGGTCGTAGTAACACAAATCAAAGTTAATCGAAATCGTGCCATCTTAGGAGAATAGTCTTTAGTCAAAAGAATCGACTCATTTGAATACTATAGTAGCTCTCGCCACGACCAGGCTATATAAATTTGCCAGAACTCTATAAGCGGTCATTAGGCCCGACAAAATGTTCCTAACAATCTGCCTATGTGATCGACTAGTCATCTCACATGACTCTATGGCACTTGAACTTGCCATCAATCGCCTCACACTCTAGTCACTTCGAGACGTCACCTCATATAAGTAACTATGGGCAAAAACAATGTTAATCCATGTTCACTTTAACGGGGTTCAATTGTCTCTACAACCCGTTTGGATATAACAATGTTCAAAGTGAGTTAATAATAACTCAAACGACAAATGTCGACATCACACTCGGGTAGTCAATATCATATTACTACCTTGTGACGTTTATCATAAGTGTAAACACTTATTGATTGCAATAGAAGTTTAACATCCCATGTGTCCATGTGTTCAAACTTCTTACACTTGCATTTTCCTTCACATTCATGTTTTCTCTCATAGCATGAATCTTACCAAGTACACATCAAGGTTCTTGACCTTGGTTTTGGTTCTTTAACTTGAAAGAACTTTCTCATCGCTCATCTCATAACGAACGAATTTGCGATGAATAATATAACTTGTACCGATCAAGTATTCCATCCACACACAATGCACTAGGTATATGTTTTGTAGAATCTTGTAACAATTGACAAGATTATTAGCTTAGTACTTCTCACAAGTCCTAGCTTTATTAGGAAAGATTGTTTTGAATAACCTCTTACTTAACCAAGCATCTTTCCAAAACTTCTCATTTCTCTTTTCTGAGCTTGAAAGATTTGGGATTCTCATAAATCCTCATATGTGTTCGGATTTTCTACAATATGTGCAACCTCTTGACACACAATAGAACATTCCGTCAAACACTGAAATCGCTCATCGGATTCTACTTGAGAATTCATGACGTTTCTATTTTGGCTTACCAAGTCTGTCATCATGCTCTTATGCATATGATTTATAATTGGACATGTACATGATTATTCTAATGGCGGAAACATTAGTTACTAATAATCATGAGATCAACCGTTCTTAGGTTCAATGAACTACCATGACTGCTAATGGTAATCCCATTTTCATTCATACGAATAACCTACGCGTATGTTGATGTGATGTGTATCTCTTAATACTAATCCAACATCCCATGATGTAATTGGATTCATCATTGTCCATTTTCATCCGGAATTGAAAACTCGAAAGCTTCTTTATGAAAGAAGGTATTAGCTTCATTCTTTAATGAGTAATGAGTTTTATACATTCAAGGATGATAGCTCCCACTAAATCCCATGTCTTCACATGAGAATTTCCTAACTCCCACTCAATTCTACATATTTAGAAATTGACTTCTCAATCGAAATTTGTCAAGAATATAAATATAAATCGCTTTGCCAAGTTACTAGGATAAAACCATATATGTTCCCATCATATCCTTTCAAAATGCCTATTTTGAAGTGGTCTCATCTCAACCTTACGGAAAGAGATTTTAAATCTCTAACACACTCATGTCATAATGATGTGTAGCAATGTCATTATTCAAATACAAATAATATTTAGAATAGGTCCTTTGGAATACCCTTTCGGAAGGAGGTTTAACCATTTCATAGCGAGGTTAAACAATGACATTTGCGTGGTTAAAACGTTGGCTATTGAAGATGTCGGAATATCAATCTTTGCAACTTGATCATAACTAGTATGTTACTATGATTCATTTAGGCTCTTAAGTAAAACTCATGATTGAAACTATTGGTCAAATGATTCATAATCTTAGTCAAAAGCTTGTTAAGACTTTACATTAGTCATTTTTCTTCCAAAACTTCTTTTGGTCTCCTCGTGTAGTTATCTTGAGAATAAACTCTTATGATTACTTCACTTGGTCTCTTAAGTCATTTAGAACTAACTTGAGACTATAGATCTCATCTATTTGGTATACTATGTAAATAGATATACCTTCATTCAAATCATTCTCTCTTGCGTAGATCTTCATTTACACAAGTACACAATTATATCTTGCCTTGTGTGTTGTGTCCTCATTTTTCTCCCACTCTATCTTTAGAATGAATACACTAAGCATTCAAAGATAGCATATGAGACACAAATTAATGATGTTGAAGTATAAGGAGGACTACCTCATAGGTTGACTAATCGTTATTGATTTCATATGTGTACTTGGTGATTGACATACCTTTAAGAGAGTTCATAGACTCAAAGTCACTTTATAAATGATCATACACAAGCCTTAAGCATGTGGACATATAATGAAACCCGTCATTATAATTGTCTATTAGATCACTTTTAGTGAATAATCTTATGTTTCAAAACGCAAGCATTTAAAGATGAGATTTTAGAACATAAAGGATAAATGATAAAACGGGTGACTTGGGTTGAAAACCAAGTCACTATCATCCAAAATACAAACCATTATCCAAAATACCTTTCCATGTCGAACACGGAAACTTAAAGTTCTAAAATTCAAAACATAACTTAAAATAAGACAATGAAAAACAAAGCTCCATAAAAGCTATCCTTAGCTTCTCCATGGTATCTCATGCTTGTTTTTCTTTTCCCTTGTCTTTGCTTGGTGGAGGCCCTATTTACAATAAAAAGGAGAGATACATTATCACAACTTTGCATCATATTACCTTAGTTGAACTTGAAACATAAAAGAAGGTTAGTCATTTACCTACTGGAGTGATCTTTCCAGCTTTGATATCACCAAGGTATTTGGAACAATTCCTCTTCCAATGTCCCATGCCATTACAATAATGGCATTTGTCAAGAGGACCCTTCTTGACTTTAGAGGTGCTAGCTTCACAAGACTTAGCTTTGGTGAATGTGGGAGCTTGCTTCTTGCCCTTTCTCCCATTCTTCTTGAACTTCCCCTTACTCTTTGTGCTTATGTTAAGCACATCCTTGGGAGGGTTCACATTTAACCCCATGTCCCTCTCGGCTTGCACAAGTAACTTGTGCAACTCCTCAAGAGACACGTCCTTGTCTTGCATGTTGAAATTCACCCGGAATTGCACATATGCCTTAACCTTAGACAAGGAGTGTAGAATCCTATCTACGATGAGTTCTTTGGGGATTTCAACCTTTTGAATTTTCAAGGTCTCGACAAGCTCCATGAGTTTGAGCACATGAGGGCTAACCTTTTGGCCCTCTTTGAAGTCGAGATCAAAGAATGCCGCGGCCGCCTCATATTGGACGATCCGCGGAGTTTGTGAAAACATGGTCACAAGTTTGGAGTAAACCTCATTAGCATTGCCCATTTTGAAGGCTCTCCTTTGGAGTTCCGCCTCCATCGCAAATATTAAGACATTTTTCATTGCGGCGGACTCCTTTTGTTAAGTCTCATAGGCTTCCCTCGTGGCCGCGGTGGACCTAGTGGAGGGTTCGGGTGGAGAGGCCTCGGTAAGGTAACGAAGCTTGTCGTCACCCTCGGCGGCTAATTTGAGTTGGGCATCCCACTCGGAGAAATTTGACCCATTATTTTCAAGTTTACATCGATCCATAAAGGATCGGAGCCAAGATGAAGTAGCGAGTGGTGTAGCATTAGGAGTTGGTGTTGCCATTTGTTATGAATAAGAAGTGGTCTACAAAACAAAATATAAGGAGTAAAACAATTGTCGTTTTAATTATACTCGTAAAAATGAATGATTTAAACAAGTTTTATGCATTTTTCTAGTGACCTCTACCCAACTAGAATAAAGGATTCCAAGACCCAAGTTCATATCAACTTAGGCACGGGGTAGCCGATGCAACCTTCATTAATATAACTCGGTAGATTAACCTTTTAATCGATTCTACTTTTAGAACTCTTGGTCGATAAAATTACTCTAATGTTTATCTATAGCCCAAAACACATCAACAAGGGCACGGGGTAGCCGATACATCCCTTATCAATAACTTTTGTTGAGTTCAATCCAAATTTCGAATGAATGTGTCCATTATCCAAACCCACATCAACTTGGGCACGGGGTAGCCGATACATCCCTTATCAACATGAATTCGGTGGATTAACATTCATCACCCACTTCCCCTACGTAACAAGGTTTGTACCCCGGGGTAGCCGAGTGCACTCCCCGCGAAATAGGTTTTCATGGTTTCTACTATTTGGTAAGGCTATGTCTCAATTAGTTGTTTTAGCGAGAGGTCATGTCAATTTATTATCTATCACGTTTTAAGTGAACTAAAGCGGTGAACTACGATAATTCGAATTGACACGGTCGATAAACTCGATAAAATAACAATGCATGTTTAGTTATGGCGATTTAGCGATGCATGTGACATAAAATAAAATGCAAGCATAAAAGTAAATAAATCCTAGTATGGCCTTTCCTAAAATAGAAAAACTATTAATCTATTACATATTCGGAAACCAACTCCATTGGTCCCTTGAACTTCGGTTGTGGCACGCATCTCGAGGTAACACCGTCTTTATGTAACGCCATTCTTGAAGTAATCCGTCTTTTGGAACTCCGGAATGAATAAAATTACATAATAAATTACATAATTTCCTATTATACATTTGTAACTAAAACAAAATAAATCTATTAAATATTACAAAACGGTGATACGAGATCACAATAAAAATTACAACCGAATCGATATTCCCATACATTTCGGGAAATACCAATTAAAATCTAAGGCCATACTAAGTAAAATTACATAATTCAAAATTACATAAATTAAAATTATGACAATCATAAAGAAAATGCAGCATTATAATATGTATGAACATGCTCAATTTTTATGCTAAATCGCCTTTTAAATAGCCAATATCGTATATTACTCGGTTTTTACGGATTTGCGTGATTTCAACATTTTATAATCACAAAAATACATAAACTCATATTTATGCATAAGTTAATTACCCTAACCTCTTAGGACTCAAAATATAGTCTTCACTAATTATTTTGACCATAATTAACTTTTATTTACAAAATTGTTCATAAATGGGCCAAAAATACAAAATTAAGCTATTAAACTTCAAGTAAATCCAAAAATTCCAAATAAATTCAAAATTTGAAATTTAAATTCATGAACATTCTGGAAAATTTCCATGACACTCATAATGTTCAAAATCTTAGGTTAAAAATTTCGAAAATTTTCCGGAAAAACAATGTTGCGGTTTATCGATATTTAATAAAATAATCATAAAAACATGGAAAAAATTATTTAACTTTTCAATTTTAGATCTGAAAAATATAATAAAATGCAACATTAGACGTTTTTCCTAAGTCATAGATTATATTTTATTAATTTTCATTAATAATGTCACTATTTATGCCATTTTTCTTCAAAAATTCATAAATCATGCTAAAAGACTTCTTTATAGCCAATTATTTTACACACATCTTGTAAAATTGCATGTGACAACATATAAATTTTCTATGACCAGATTCGAAATTTAACTCTTATTAACCTATTTTTCTCTTAAATCCGAATTTAATAATGAAAAATTCATTTTTCGAGCATAACAAGTGCAAAAATTATGAAAAATTACAGGTTATCTCAAAATAATATATGTGATAACATATCCAAAGATCAACTTAAAATTCGAAGTATAGCTAATTTTCGACCAAAAATGACATTTTTACTCATAAAATCACATTTAAATGCCATTTTAGTAAATTATGAACAATAAAAATCCGAAAAATTAACCAAAATATCCTAAAACACTTTAGGACCAGAAATATTAACATGCATGTAATTATTTCGTGATATATCATAATAACACAAATTTTACAAGTTTTATTTTGTTATTCATATAACTCGGAAAAACTTTTAACCAATTTGCATGCAAACAACCGTGGCTCTTGATACCGATTGAAGGAAATGTAGATTCATATACATATTTAACATACTCATATATGTCTAATTTATTTGTCATAAATTAAAACGGATCTTATGCATGCAAACATTAATAAAAGAGAAGAGAAATAATGTCCTTACATATTGAATTTCGGTTATTTGGGCACAAAAGAGATCACCTTTCTCTTTTGTTCTTGAGCTTATTCCAATGGAAGAATGAAGATCTAAGTGTAAGATCTCTCCCTATGTATTATACCCAAGGCTCCTCTTAATTAAAATTAATATTACAAGTACTAGTTATAATATTAAATTTAGAAGAAAATTGAACCAAAAACTTTATAAAACCCTTATGTGTTTTCGGTTTTAGAGAGAAGAAGAGAGGATTTTATTTCTCTAGAAAATCTCTATTTTTGATGATGGAATTGGAATGAATCCACTACTAAACATTTTTAGTGTTATTAGGTGGAAAAATAGGAAAAACAATGATGGCATTTTACTTCCCAAAACCGTGTAAGAGGAGAAGGAAAAGGAAGCCAATGCATGGAGAAATTGTTCTTCACAAGGAACAATAGGTTTGCATGGCTAGGGATGCCTTTAATCATTGTGTTTTCCACTAATTATAAACAACATATAATTAGCTAAGCACCTTCTAATTTTCGGCCCCTTTGCATAATATGGTGACCATATTATTTTTGTCAATTGTCTATATGTTACATGTCACATGTCACATATATTTGTTTATGTATTTTTATCATATTAAAAATCAACGTATTAATAAAAAATACGTCACATACAAAAACTGACTTAGTAATTTCATAATTACTTGTGCCAAAATATTTTACCAATTGTAAATCACAATGATTGTATTTATAACAATTCATTCAAATTTAATTGTTACATTAAACAATTTATTTCATCCGAGTAATTATACAATTTAATTACTCAGACCGTATCTTATTTAATCACATTTCAATATGATACGTAAATTTTTACTTCCAAAATCGTCCGTCAATTTTCAAGTAATTTAATTAACTCGTAACATTATACGATTAATTAAATAATCAATTAAGAGTGTTGCCCTTTAGGTATGACCTAGGGGTCAATCGATCACCACCGTCACACGACAAAGTAATGTCAAACTCTAGTCACCAATCATTACCGATATATGTTGATCAGTTGACAGTAACAATATTACTTCCCAATTGCATTCATTTTAATGAGACTTAAACATGTGATCATCATGATCAACAGTCGTGATCGCATTATTGTCGGAGGACACATATTCCAACAGATGCCTCAGGTATGACTCTGTCTTATGGCTGGCGAGCCTTTGTACGTAGTCTAACGGACTTTAAACGACCCGCACGGACAGTCGACAGACTCTAAACTGTTCCCGACGGCAAGTCCTTGGCTCGTGCCCTCGAGTCGCCTTGGTGTCGCCCTTCCCGACGGCAGGTCCTTGGCCCGAATCCCTTCGAGCGGCCTTGACGTCGCTTGGGTCTCCAGGTTGTAATCTTCGATTGACCTGGGGGCTCTACTTTGACTTTCGCCCTGTCCAAGCCTCAGTCAAAGTGGGGGCTCTGTAGATACCCGGTATCTGCTGAGACTCCAACAAACACCCGATGATTATCGGACTACACCATGCTTTGGAATCGCGGTGTTTGATCGACAGTTCGTGTACAACTTTACGTCAAAAAACTTAAAACGATTTCGAAAATAAAACATTTCAAAACTCTTCAAAAGTACATGGAATGTTTAATGCATGACGACAGGGTCGCAATGACACTAACTAGAGTCAAAACCGACACCGGACCAAAAACCGACTCAAAATTCAAATCCTGACTCCAACAACGAGTCAAACCGAGTCAAACACAAAAAACAAACCATTCAAATGCTTCCATGTTAAGATTTCCCGGATTCATGTATGGTCAAGGACCAAACATGTGCATACAAATCCTAGGATAGAACAAACCATGATTGCATTAGTGTGAAAGCGACAAGATACCTCGAAGACGTGCTACATTGCTCGCGCCTCTTTGAGTAGCCCAGGTGGCCACGTCGCTCAAAACACACACAATCACTCATTCTCCTATAAATACCCCTCAAATGCCACCATTTGAGAACTTACACGAGTGTCCGCCCCCTCTTTTCTCCCTTAAAATTCTCGACTCGACTTCCTAAGTCACAATCCGACGCGTATTTACGACCTACCGATCGTAAATATAAGCCTTACACATTGTTTGGTACCGTCATCGTGCATTAAATCACTTGACCGACCACTTCGACCACTACACCATCACTAAACTTAACAAAACACTATTTTTACTTACTAAAACGGTTTTATACCGAGTCTTTTCCGACCAAACGAGTTGATACACTTACGTCGGTTTCTCGCCATAAACCAAGCATGTAAGTATGAGGGTGTAAAAATCCTTCTTTTATCATGTCTTTACTGGTTTCATGACTACAATATGCTAAATCATGCATAACACGATCAAAATATAGGTTAGACGAGCCAAAACTGAGTTTTGTCCTGAGACAAAAGCCCTTTGTTATGCACAGAGGCTCGCGCCTCAATGGGGTGCCCAGGTCAGACTCAACCATGTTTGTTCTCGTCTTTCCACTTTAATTTATTTTCATATTTGTAATCAGTTTTCACCATTTCAAGTATTTTCAAACCCATTTTTATTTTATTTTACAAGTTTTAATCATAAAACATTTTTCACCCTTGGTTCTTAATACCATGACGGTTTAATCCGTGTTTCGGTGATAAT
The DNA here is from genome assembly GCF_048544455.1 of Silene latifolia. Classification (NCBI taxonomy): domain Eukaryota; kingdom Viridiplantae; phylum Streptophyta; class Magnoliopsida; order Caryophyllales; family Caryophyllaceae; genus Silene; species Silene latifolia. Next base: position 26,072,154 of record NC_133532.1, read on the forward strand.
ATTTGGTTAATTACATTTAAGAGGTATTTTAAAGCCTTTTATTTCATTTCTTTACATTTTGGAAGGTATTTTAAAGCCTTTCATCATTTCTTTACATTTTCAAAATAAATGTATTAGTCACCAACACAAAGTCATCCTTGGTTCTACATACCATGTCGGATTTTAACCCGAGTACGATGATGAGTATCGACTAATTATATTCAAATGAACTTAAAACAATTAGTTCATAATTACTTTCAAAACTATTCATGTCAAGCTTATAAAGTCGAACCCGACATCGAATATCATCAAAACAATGATGATTATTCAAGTCTCGTTCCTCAAATCAACACAAATACGACCTAAACGGTCCTTTCAAACCAAAACGGGTCTAAATACCCATTTTCAATAAGTTTTATATACGTTTTTCAACGGTCAGAATGCGTTTTATACCGTTGACTGACCCGCGCCTAAATAGGCCATTTTCATTTCCTATTTTCAAACCAGGGGAGACCCCCTTACATCGCGAATAGGCTCGCGCCTCATCTGGCTGCCTGGTGCAGGGTCTGTTCCCTTTCCAGCATTAGTCTAGGACGATCCCGACTCCGGCTAACCCGGATATAGGACAGATCAAACGACTAACTTGCTCATTTAAAAACCGTATTTGCAAAACGTCTTATTAAGACAAATGGATCACGTTATGCACCATAAACCTAATTTGGTAAATGGATGTTTAATTTCCGTCTTGCATGCAAATCAACCATAAATCCAACTCGACATCTTATACTTGATACTTGGATTAAATCAACCGACTTAGAAAGCTCTCACATGTTAGGTTTAAATTATTGGATGCGCATTCATGCATTTAAACTGTTTTATCAACCTTTGCATTCAACCAACCAAGATCCATCAGTAGAGGCCGCTACCGCGGGTGGGATTGGGTGTCTGATTAAAGGGCTTACCAATACGTACCTTCACCTCTTACTCAGAAACTTTGGATAGTGGACGACCTTATCTAGGGCGTATGAGAGTCATTCTAGAGATAGGATGCTAAAGAGGGACGATTCCTTATCTTTAGTACCTATGTCAAACACTGCTCTGTGCTTCGTTTGACGACTCCGAACATCTCTAATCGTTTAGAGACTCTTACCGAGACGAAACCGACCGATCTAAAATGATCCGGTCGAAGGCATTTTTACGCCGCCGAGCGTGGCTTTTAAAAGACCGCTATACGTCCGACAGATCGACTCGGCGTGTAGGTGGGCCCATGTCCACAGCAGCATACGTCAATAAAAACTAGCAACAACTATCAGCATACCACCAGCTGGAAGCGCACAACAACAACTAACAGCCAGCAAGCACAACACAACACAACACACACGAGCACAAAACCTTTAGGAACCTGCATCAACGAAAATAATCTGAAAGATGCAAGATCTTAATCTAAAATTTTACGCAAAAGAAACCACTAAATAACTACAATAGCAAATAGAATTTCATTTTTTTTTTGGAAAAATACTTAAATGTAAGATATATTATAAATCAATAATCAAAAGCTGTACAAATTAGCTAAAGAAAATCTGAATTGAAAGACGTTGCAACAAGCCTACAATCATCAACTATCAGACTTAATCAATACAATGTAACGCCTCCTACATACTCACCCTAATCTGCACATTCTCAGCTCACATCCCTTCAAATATGCTCATCCATTTTTTGTCCCTACCTGAACAGGCTGTTGAATGAGTGTCAGGCAACGACCTGCATCAGTATCCAATCTGTTCTACCACACTTTTAAGACTCTCCAACACAAGGTCCAGCCTACACTTGTTTCTCTGATGTCAAACAAAATATAAATTAAAGACAAAAAATAGAAAATATTGGGTTGAAACAAAAAAATTATTCACAATGAAACCAAAATAAACATTGATTCCTCTCATGAGTCCCCTTGCCTATAACATTTCAGACAACGTTTTCGAGTATTTATCACAGGTAACACTAAACATTGACAATAACACGAAAGATTGCGCTAGAACTACAGTTCAGAAATAACATCATCTATACATGTCAATACTAAGCAAAATGTTAGCTGAGCTAATAGAGAGAGACGTTCTTTTCGAGGGCGGCAAACAAAAGGTACAACTATAATGAACATCGTGAATGCTTTCAAAAATTTGAATGGCTACCTAAATCACTTGTACTAATTTTTTTCCCAGAAATTGAGAACTTAGACTAAATACTCATAGTAGATTAAGGAGCTATAGAGATAAGTTGGGGCCGACAAACATTCATAGTGCCTTTTATCCTTCAAGGTCGCCATTCTAAACCAAAATGCTCATAAGAAAAATTAACAATAACTAATCCTAATGTTATGATAATGGTAGAAATACACACACTTATAGAGTTATAGTTTCAAGGAAGCAAGGCACCCAATTATCATCGATAACATCCCCATTACTACTAAGAGAATAATACTCTTAGTAATTTTCCCGCCTAAATTGCATAATCCTCATATGGGCCTATTTATTTGGATATTAAATCATTGGGAATGAGAATGAAAATGGATATCAGCCCATTAAATTGTAGTTAAACGTACATCCCACTATATTAGGATAATTTAGGGTATTATTATACAATCTCCATTGTTAAGCACTCAAATTATTATGCAATCATCTCCTTAATATATGGATTACGCATGGCATAAAACTTGCCTAATTTATTATGTAATCATCTTCATAATTATCATCCATCAATTACACACAAAAATTACGCAAATCTGCTGCTTATGCAATTTTTACCATAATTATTTTTCACTAGCTTAAACTTTGTATGTATTAAGTTAAAATATGAATAACAAAGTTAATTACAAATACATATTTGTGTTGATTTGATGATATCACGAGATTTATGCCTTTAGTGAATATAATAATATAATATTTATTTTCTAAATAAAGTTGACAAAGTAAGTCAAGAAAAATTCATTAATTTATTCAGATTAAATGTGTTGACCTTCCTATTTTATTTATTTTGATATGAAATATTATCAATATGATCCCCAAAAAACTGAAAATGAGTTGAAACTAATACCCTAAATGCAAACATTTCTAACAATTACATCTAAAAACTACCGTGTTGTAGCACGTGGGATATACTAGTTTTGGTTAACGAGTAGAATTGAAGATTCGGTATGTTTATTAGTTTGCTTTACAATTAAACAAAACGAAAATAAAATCACGCATTACTTCAACTATTTCAGCATCAACACAGTACAATATTTGTTATGCAACACAAAAGACTACCCAAATGACCCAATTTTCAAATTAGAGAACACAAGTTTGCAAATGTTTGAATTAAGGTAACCCTAAATTTTAAATAATCGTAACCGTAATTAAATAAAGCAAACGATATAGAATATTGAGGTAATTAGAGTTCAAAAATACCATGGTCGACTCTGGTGAAGGGACTGGCGGCGGGTAGGTTACGGTGTTAAGATAAAATTAGGGTTTCACCTTCCCCCAAAATTCAGCAATTTCATCAAATCACAATCAAATAATAAAGCACAAGATTAAATTAATGAAATAATAAATAAAATCAGTAACTAAAATCGACAAAGAAATTGAAAAATGAGGAGGAGAAGAAAGGAACCTGGTGAAAATCGATAGACACAAGTATGCGACTAACGGTGATGGTGATGGCGACTGTCGGTGTTACAGAGTAAGTATTTAGGGTCGTTGAAATGGTGGGAGTGTGGTGGTGGTCGTACGTTAGGAGTGACGGAGTGATAGTCGAGAGCGTAAGAGTGTTAGAGGAGTTGTGTTGTATATGTGAGGAGGGTGATAGGGTGGTGGTAGTTTTTAACCTATTTTGGGCGATTTTAAAAGACATCGGATTTGTAAATGTCTGATGTTTATTTAACATGAATTTAATAGACATCAGTTATTTAAAAAGACGGATGTATATCGAATCCTATAGACATCTGTGTTTTTAAAAACTCTGATGTCTATTATTTAGACATCGGTGTTTTAAAAAGTCTGATGTCTATTAACTGATGTCCATAGTGGTTTTTGTAGTAGTGCATCTCGACAGCCCCCATACCAGCCACCACCTGCGACCACCTCACCACCACCATGAGGACCGCCCACAACCAACCTAACCAGCTACCCAGGTCCCGTGTGCATACGACAAACACGCAAGCTATAATCTCCGTCTTAAGGTTCACGGCCCCCCTCCTTTAGACGCCCAAACCGCCACCCACGGTGGTCAACAGTTGTCGAGGTCAGTCTTACTAGAGTCACGACGGTCAAGGTCAACTACTAAGGTCATCAGCACTGATCACGGTGGTCCATACGGTGTATAAACGCTAACTTAAATTATTAAGACAATATAAACATAAATTATGACGATCTTTACCTTTTATCGCTAATGGCTCCTTCCATCTCTTAAATCTCCTTCTTCTTTCTTTGTGATTTATTTTTTATATATCATGGTATTTATAGTCTAAGTTTAGAGAGTATATGAGGCCAATTAGGAAACTATTACCTTATTCCGATTATTATTAGGAATTACCATATTATTATTATACTTATTATTTTATTATTAAATCCTGCTTCAAATCCCGACTACTACTCATACTAAGCCTAATATAGTCAGCCCACATCTATTTCACACGGCCCAAGGCTTAATTGGCTTTAAGTCCAATTCTCGACTTGCTTACTTACTTTATTATTTAATTAACGTCTTATTTGCAATTATTATTAGAAATGCCTTTAATTAATTATTTAAAATACATAAATTATTCTCATAAATTATAATCAAAATACGGGGTATTACAGTCTTCCCCCCTTAAAATGAACTTCGTCCCGAAGTTCGCCCATAACTACCATAACAACATTTATAAACATCCACACAACTGAGCACCATCTAACTTTACGATTATCAACTACACCAATCTCATCACAAGATATCACAATAATAATTCAAAATATTTGTAGTATCACATTCCTTGCCCCTAAAAATAAACTTCATCCTCGAAGTTCGGAATATCTATCAACAAGAATAAATAAACCATTTGTTGTAACATCACAAAACATGTAATACACATTGTAACATAAGACAACTATTATTTTCAACACAACATTGCTTGATGGATAAAGAATAACAACAATCTTTGATTTACTTCTAAATAGCAAAACCACATTATATAGTATATTCGAACTAACTTTATTTAAACTCAACTTCTTTACTTAACTAATGGCGAATACATTGCTAGAATAACAAATAATAATCTATAACAAAAGGTACGCATAAGTGTTTAGTTAGTCTTTTGTTAATTTATATGAACCTCTGAAGTCTATCCCCAAAACGAGCCCAGTTGTGCCTCCTAGGTTCAGGGTTAGATGACTTTACTTGACCACGACATATCACGTCCTCTTCCAGCTTGTAATCCGAGGTTCTCCGCTGACGAGGCTGAAGTCTATCATTATCATCGTCCAAAGGTCCAGTCCACATGATGTTTACTTCCTCCTCCTCATCATCATCTCTAATCGCTACCACCTCACAAGTTTCACTCCTCCTCTCCCCAAGGAAAATACACGACTCCACCTCCCCTTAACTACTTCCAGTGGTATGGATGACTTGTTCAGGTTCAAGGTTGGGGCTAAGGTTATCCGCCTAACATACATACACCAAGTATTTCAATCTTTCTGAGACAGCTTCATATGTAAGATGTGAAGGATAAATAGGTCCTTTATACTATCTAGATTTCTCTTCACGTTTTTGCTTGTGTGTAGTGTACTCAGTCATGTAACATGCTCTAACTTCACCTAAGGGTCGAGAGAAAGGGAGAGTGGTAACCAAATTATAGGCTTTAAGATAGGTGTCAGTTATGTACTTTGGGTTCCATCGAGCTCCATAATCATCCATATGGGATTCCAAAGCTTTGTAATGCTCGTTCAAATTTGAATCTGGGAATATGAATAGGTCTTCGGGGCAAGTAGTATGGTAAGGATACATACTAAGGAATATAAGCGAACAAGTTAGGTTACAGAATTCATATGCTAATGTTGTGCTATATGGGTATGCACATGGTTACTAGATGTATGCTTAGTATGCATGGAAATGCTATAAGTATGCCAACTATTGGTTTAGTATAACGGTCACTTAAGCCAATAAGGTACTACCCACCCTTCCTTCATAATTGATTTAAATTTATTATTCGTTCATTTTAATTCTTACCAACGACGTCTAACTTAAACATGGATGCAATTATTGTGGACATATATATAGGCTTTAGGGCAACACATTCCGCATATTACTAGACATGTTATTCTACTTCACATAATTTACAACATCAAAATGCCAAGGTGAAAGAAATAAGAAACAATTCTTTAGAATTTTTTTTAGCACAACTTACATTTTCAAGGACAAGGAAAACATGTTACAACTTCCAAAAATCATTAATAAATAATAACATAATTACTTCTTGAGCACTTATACTTTTTAGAAAATACAGAGGTAAATCATGAGAGGAAGAATCAAGTCAAAAACTCATAAGGTCAATTTATAATGCATTTTACAAATTATTTGGTCCAAACACAAATTTTATAGCAACTTGTCGGAATCTTAGGTCAACTTATAAAAATCACTATAAAATGTCAAAATACTATCTTGCAACGTGTCTTATCAATTTAGAAACATATACGAATCTTTAAAATAATGAAGTTGGAATAATACCTAAACAATAAGTAAGTTTTAAATGGAGATTTTTACAAAAAACATGGAACAAAAAATCACTGTACAGGAATATTCTGACCACTGTCCACTAAAATATTTATTTCTCCTAAACCTTATATTATTTAAGCATGAAACCAGCGGATATGAAAGCTAATTCACAAAGATATCACACATAAATATTTCGTGCAAAGATATTAAACAGGCAGTAAATGGAAGCCAAAGTAATCAAGGGTAAAATTTTGAGAAATCAACCAAATTACATTCTTCACAATTCCATGCATTTTCCGTAATACTTAACATGTTAATCATAATTACGCCTCCTACATACATGCCAACATACGTTTCTCATATGCACATGCTTATCCTAATGCTTAAAATCATATCACATCCCTTCACCGTAAAAGCAAGGTTACGTCCCCGTAACCGCAGTCATCAATGAAAATAATATTCAAACAAGGCAACCAAAACTCTTACGAGTTAGGTTCTGTTTTATTTTCGGAGTCTACGACAATTCCTTGTTTTCACCGGTTGATTGTGTCGATCTGAGAAAACATTGGATCTATTTAACATTTCAAAAAGGTAACACGATTTTACCGATCCTAATATTATTATTATTGTTCGAGGTTGTATGAACTACGTTCTAATTGTTATTACAATTTGAAGTTTATGTGTGGAATCTGTTTTACCATATATGATGAATATTGTTAATGGGTATACTAATAGTAATAATAATATTTTACATTGTAATTTGTGAGATGGGTACAAAAGTGGTGGTACAAATTAGTTCTCTGAAAGAAAGTCTTATAGTTTAGTTAGTAGAACAATTAGCCACGGCCATGAAAGGTAATTAGAAGATGGTTGCATGTGATAAACTTTTAGTGATGTTATAATCCAAGAGATACTTGGTGTTGGCAACAGGTTGATTTTGCAGAAATTAGCGAGAGAGTTGATTTGGTCAATGTTTTTAATTATGAAGTTAGGAGCAAGAACTAGTTGTTTTTACTCTTATCTTATAGCAATAAAGGTGGAGTTTGATATGTCCCTTAAGCCGTTATTATGTATATTTGGATCTATATTTTGACATTTGATATTGTATTGTTAATTGTCGTTTCCTTTGACCTTGGCTAGCTGGTGAGTAGCTTAGAGTTTATGCTCTAAGTGTTGAACACGGTTTTTTTTAACCTTTGACAATATCAATATTGAAATTGAGATGGAAATTGGTTACTGGTATTGAGTTATGGGGCCGTTGTGCCATATTGTGTTTTATGGTCCAGAGTGACCTTGTTATTGAGTTATGTTCTACGAGTTTGAAATCGACGTTGAGATGGAAATATTGTTTCACGGTCTTATTCGCTAGTTCACTCACCCCTTGTCCTAGGCTTAGGTGCGATGATGAGAATACTATATCTAGTTATTATGGAGTATTATATTATCAGACAGAGTTATGAGTAAGACGGAGTATTGATTAAGACGGAGTAATGTGTTGAGACTTGGTTAACTTTTGGGACGAGAGAGTGTATTTTATTGTGGAAATAGAATGGAGTTTGTTTGAGTTTGAGACTACTAATGGGGGAGTATTTTTATTATTCTGTTTGTTTATTTTTATTTTACATGTGTATGTTTCCACGCCATGACCAAAAACTATTCTGCTTATATTGAGGTATTATCTGTTACTCAGCTTTCCGGCTGACGTGTTTTCTTCCTTTGGGGCTACTCGTCATGGGGGTAGTCCTTTATGTCTTCTGATTTTATTTCAGGTTATTCCGCTACTGTTCAAAAGGATTTTTATTTCAAGTGAAGATTTTATTTAAAGCTTTGTAAAAGTTTTGTTTTATTTTATAATTTATTGTGTAAAAGAGATTTGTAATGATAGACTTTGTATATTAATTATAATATTTCTATATTTCGGCACGTTTTGTATGTAAAAGTTAAGTTTTAATTTAGCCGAAAATCAGGGGTGTTACATGCCCATTTCATAATGAATATGCATAACTCTTACCAATTTACCTTTTTCTCATACATCATGAATACCAATTAACCATATGATACAATACAATCCCAGCAACATAAAGACTCACCAAAATCCTTAAACATTATCATGTGATACAGATATGACTCATATTATGCAAATTATGAAAAAGACATATAAATATACACACACATTATTGAAACTGAGTAGGATTAACCTACCTTTTAACATTCTTCACAAGCAACTCGAATCCCACAAAATTCCGTCTCGCGAGACCATCTTAATTTTATATAAATCATGTAATATCATCAAAAATAAATCCTATACTATTATATAATACGAACCCTCCTTATTATAACTCACTAATTACCCATAATACACACACTAACTACTAATTTATTAACCCAAGTGAAAACCCCCAAAAGTTAGGGTTAAGACTTAAACAAGGGTGAGTGGAAATCGACTAACAAGTGTGGATGTTGAAGAACAAGGTGAGAGATTCCTTAAATCAAGTTTGGATCCATGGAGGAAGAGGTTTATGGGGTTTTAGAGAGAAGGGAGAGGATTTGGAGAGAAAGGATAAGATAGAATGAATAGAGATGAGGTTTGAGATTTTTTATCCCGATTTCAGATTCAACGTCAGTCGACCGAGTCAGAGTCCACTCGGTCGAGGGTCACTCACTCGGTTGAGTGCCACCCACTCGGTTGAGAGTCAGACCACTCGATCGAGTGACACTCACTCGGTCGGGTAAACGACTCACTCGGTCTAGATTGGGTATCACTTGGTTTAGTGTATTGTCATACTCTCACTCTCGAGTACATCCTATCTCGTCCGATGATCCTCTCACGCAACCCAAGGTACAAATATTGGTCCTTTAAGGTACGTGTATTATAGACTCCGTGTGCTTGCTTAGGGGTTGATTAATTACATGTAGTGTAATACCCGTCCTTTTAGGGACCTGTTGACCGACTTTGACCGACCTTAGAGACATGCCTTGACCTCTGGAAGCCTTACGAGTGACGTCTTGTGGCGTTGTGAGCCTTGGCTTATGTGTGGCTCGATCTAGCTGACGCTACTCGATCGAGTAGCTTGGCAGCTCGATCGAGTAGGGGTCACTCGATCGAGTAAGTTAGTTACTCAATCGAGTAACGGGTTTGCAGCGGGGAGTTATAAATCGTGTCTCGTGAAACCTCAAATCATTTCCGCACCTTATTTCATAAACCTAGATGCCATCTCTCCTTCTTCCCTTCACCATAGTTCCTTCTTTTGGAGTCCTTGAGGATGCTTATGCCATGGGGATGGGTTGCTTGAGTCAGGTAGCAGTCTTGACGCCGGATTGCTATGCGTAGGTATGTCATCGTCATCATCAATATCGTTGTTGTTTCCTGTTAGGTTTATAGTGGTAGTGATAGATGTTTGTACTGTTTGTATAGGTGTATTGCTTGGTTGATTGGTGTCATGTGAGAGGACGTGTAATCGCTGCGGTTGACTAAAGGTAGGTTCGCCTACTCAGTACTGTTGGTTGTCTAGAGTGTCTTTTGATGTGCTTTGGTTGATGTAGTGTCGGTATGATTGCCTGATTGTGATAATTGGTTGGTGTTGTGCTGTTTCGTTTATCGTTGTTGTGGTGCAGTTGATTGTGATTGTTTGTCTATGGTTCTCGAGGTGCATCCTCGGCTGAGTGGAGTCACTTGCGGGTGTGGCTTCACGCCTGTTGTTCGCCCTCCGTGGAACCCGCCACGGGAGGGGATGTGCACATTAATGGACATGGGTTTATCGCTCGGTATGATGAGCGGGGATTTGGTGGGTACGGCTGCGGTCCCCCACTGGCAGGGCTCGTCCAGTGGACAGTCGGTGATGGTGATTGGTTGGAGAAGATGTGATGTGTGTGTGTTGTGTTGTGCCTGTGTTGTGTCTGTGGTTGTTGGTGTGTTTCTTCAGTTACTGAACTTGTGTGGTTTTGTTTTATTGTTTGTTTCTGTTGTGTCTACCGTGATCCCTTATGGTGAGCAGTCAGTCTTAGCAGGTTGTGATTTGGATGATAGCTGGGTGCTTGGCGGGACGAGTCTTCCACGAGTCACGACAGAAGTAGTTCACATAGTAGATAGTGGTTTTGAATTGTATCTTTTGTATATCGTTGGTTGTGTTAATCACATGTAAAATAACTTAATTGGTCTTTTATCGACTTTTGATATTTACTGTCCTCGGGCAACCGATATGGTGACGCCCTTATATACTAAGGAAGGTCTTGTTAAGGCTCCTGGGCATAAGGGGTGTCACAAAGTGGTATCAGAGCGACGATTTTGGAACCTGTAACAAATGAGCCTAATGAACGTAGTGAGTCTAATAAAATGAACCTGGTGTATGTATATTAGGAGCCCCAGCTGATGCTAGATTTTGGGTGAGTAGGCTCCCTCATTTCAAAATTATGGCCCCATTATGCTTAAGCCAGTCACCGGTTATGGGGATATCGAGTCGGGAATTATGTGCCTAGCGTGTATAATGGTTGTGTTAGAAATGTTTGTGATGGAGTTTTATGGATGCTAGCATGTATAACTGTGATTAGAACTGTGAAGGTCTATGGTTGAGTGGAAAGGTGAATGCAAGTAATGGAAGTGGTGATATGTGTATAATGCGTGGCGATGTGGTGTGATGTAGTGATGATCATGTTTCTTATATCGGTCTATGCAAGTTAGCTATAAAAGAATTGTGAGTTTTGTATGTGGTGATAGTAGTACGTAGTGAGTTTTGAATTAGTTGTAATGTCTGTCAAAGTAGTATTTGTTAGGTGTGATGGATGAATGGTTGAATGCTTCCGTGTTATGGCACAGTTAAGTTGAGTAATCTAGTGGATAATTGTTGTGACATGGTTAGATTATTTGTGAGCTTGGCTGATAAATAATGGTATGATGTCGGATGAATGTTTAGCGTAATATAACTGTTAGTTGTATTGTTGAAATTGCGAATGCATGCTTGGAAGTGAAATAAAATGTTAGATGTATGTATGAGAAAGATAATAGTGTAGGCAATTGGTTGCGTGATATTTGTCGTAGAATGAAGTAAAAGGGTGTTGAATGAAGCGATATGTTTGTAAGATCGATACCTTGCATTAGTATAGTAGTAATATGTCGTGAATGAATATATAATAATCAGTGACGATTCCCGAATTCATTTTGGAATTGACACACATTGTTGTTTTGCAGGAACTGTTACTTTAATCCGTCACTTTTGACCTCGTTCTTATTCTTGCCCGACCGAGTAAGAGTATCTACTCCATCCAGTAGACCTCATTCGATCTAGTTAGGAAGTTATAACGACGAAAAAGTTGGATTTGCCAGCAAAAACTCGACCGAGTAGCTCCAACTCGATCGAGTAGAGGCCACTCGATCGAGTAACCTACTTACTCGATCGACTAGGTGAACAGTACGCGGGTGAAATCAGGATTCTTGTACTCTTTTTCCCATCTTCTTTCTTTCTTATTCTCACTCATCAAAAACCCTAAGTTTCTATAACTCTCTCAAAGTTGCTCTTGTTCTTGTAATTTTGGTGCTTGAATCTTGTACTTTTCTTTGCTAAATTTGTTCCTCTTACTTGCTAATCCTTCAAGGTAATGATATTCATCTCCTTTTCTGTTTTAATTGATTAAAAGTATGTAGAATAGTTAGTGTTTGTTGAGAAATCCGGTTTATATGCATAAAATCTTGCTTGTAATCGTTGTAATATAATGTATTTGCTTCAATTTGTTGATTAGTGATGTTGTGTATGCAAAAATCAAATCAAATTGGGGGTTTATGTGACTCGAAATTTCCAGGATTTGAGATTTTGAATTGAATTTTGGTCGTCTTTTGTATGTAAAAGGGGGAAAATTTGGGTAATGTATGTTATATATATCATGATTAGGGTTGATTTTGATGGTTTTCACTCAATATTTTACCTTAAAACTCCGTCTTGAAAGTGCCCCAAACTGAAATTCGTTGTACATTATTGTTAAATTTGTCTATTTATGAAGTTATTTTGAAGGTTTAATTTTCAGAAGTGGTAGTAGTGATGTTAATTGATGCCATACTTGTCAAACTTTTTACAGATGTGAGACTCTCTGATAGTGAATTTGAGAGTTCATACTTATAATTTCTGGATTGTTGGTGAAAGTGTGTACGTAGTAGCTCTTTTCCACGATCATACATGAATGTTTTACATGTTTTCAAATATATGTGTGTAGATACCTCATTTCTGCACCTCCCGCAAACCACCCGGTGATGATTGGGCCGCATGTTTGGTACGCGGAACGATTTGTGACAGTTCGTAAGTTTATCGTCAAGTGATTGCTCAAACACTGATGTCTACCTCTTAGTTGTCATCTACGTGCCGATACGGTCGTTTTGGCAGTAATTAGAGTACATTTGGAGTCCGGGTCTAAAACCGTCTTCATTTTCTGATAACCGCTAAATCCCGAGTCAGAATGTTCTGGAATGTTCCGGATATTTCTATTCTATATTTTGTAAATATTTCACAATCTTTTAATCTTTGGTAAATAATTTCCCGTAATATTCATACAAAATATTATGGAAAATAAGATTATCCCGTTATTCCATAATTTAAACACGGAAATCTTTCTTTCGCAGGAGGAAACCACTTGGGAATAGACGCAGCAGGTGCTGCGCCTCTTCCAAGAGACGCAGTGACTGTTGCGCCTCTTCCCAGGTCCTTTTTTGCGTATTTTTCGTATCTTTTTCTTATCTTTTCGAGATTCACTTCCAAAGTCTCTCCGAAAACCCTATTCCTTCACGTGATTAGTATAAATAGGAGCCTTCGCTCCTCATATTTCTCACGCGAGTGTCCGCCCTTCTCTTCTCCCTTTGCATTCTAGACCTTGTTCTTACTTTTTGGCGTCTACGTGCTTGACCATTCGACCACGTAAGCTTGGATCTTTCTAAGTACCAGCCTCGTTTGCATGACCGACCAATTTGACCAACTCCACAATCAATCAACATTAATTAATTAATCGTTTTCCTCTTACGAGGGCACTTTCGTTACATTCGAGTCGAGCATCACTAATCGATAACTTAGTTCATCTCGTTTCGTCAAACATGTAAGTCTGAAGGTGTATAATCTCTCTTTTATTTATTGTTCTTTACTTTTTGTATCACTAATGTAAGGTTTATGTCGAAAATACTTATTAAAACCGATTTATAAAACCTCGTTTAAAACCCTTTTTTCGGATTACCAGAAGATAACCGTCGAGAAAGGACGCAAAGAATCGCCGCGCCTCTTCAAGAAGCGATGCTCGCCGCGCCTCTTCGTGAGGCCGCGCATTCTCGCTTCCTTTCTTCTTCCTTAAATCCTCTGTAATTCGTTGCTTTTATTTGTTTTCGTTTGTTTTCGTCAATTCTTTGGCACAATAACATAATCACCTCACATGTATATTATTTATCATTCACTAACACATATAGTTCATCACTTAGTCCGACTTAAATCCCTTATAATCCAATATTTGCGGGTTTTCGTCATTAAAGTCAATCCGGGTTGTAAAAATTCGATTTGTTCATATTGAGTTTCTGGAATTCGATCTTTGTCATATTCATCGGTTGTTCGTCGTTTATTCTTCGTTAATTCGTTATGTTTAACCTATTTAGTTCACCCATGTCATTAATCAATCGTTCATCCATGTAAATAATTCGTTTGCATCAGTCTCATCCATGTTTTATTGCTTTTATGACTCATTCATATTTAACTAATGAATTAAATCACTTCCATCCGAGTAAATAATATCGTAATTAATCCTTAAATTCACCAATTAATATTAACGATTTGTAGTTCCGGCTTCACAGCCCGAACTCATCTTTGGAACAGACGCAGCAACTGCTGCGCCTCTTCCAAAGGGCGCAGTCCTGCTGCGCCTCTTCCAGGTTGATTTCTGTCTCAGAACTTCCGTTCTGCCTTGACCTAGTTTAATTAGTATACGTATAATTAACTATTATTCGTATTATCGCCTAATAATCTGTTCGTTAATTCGTTTATTTTTTCTTTTTCCCAAATTATCCGTTTTGAAAGTATTTTCGACATAAATCAATAAAACCCGATGTAATTATTGTAATTTTTATTGTAATTTTGCTTTATTGTATTTATCATTGTATTTTGTATCATTTGTATGTCTTTCACATGTAATTGAACATAAATTCCTACTTTGACTAAATTGTTTGCTAATTAATTGTTCACCGACTTAGTTAATCTTCACATGCAAGGATGAAAACTTGGATGTTGCATTGCATGCATATAATCGACGATATATCGAGTATGAATAACTTCCCTAATCATTAGTAGAGGCCGCTATCGAGGCGGGCGGGATTAGGTGTTCGATCAAAAGAGCTTCCTAATACGTACCCTCACCCCTTACTCCAGATCTCTGTGAACATCCATGTTCATTGGCATCCACGAGAGTCATTCTAGACATAGAATGCTAAGGGTAACAAGTTCTTGGTGTTCATGTCACTACTTTATGTCTTGACATGACATGAGGTATTCGAACGGTTCCAATTTCCCATAAAAATTGGTGGCGACTCCACAAATGCAAACGCTTGTTTCCCAAGCGCCCCCGTGGCCCATGTCCACAGTTTGGTGACTCCGCTGGGGATAATACACTTACGTGTAGCCAAAAGGGTGAAACTTGAACAAGGTTAGGGAATAGTTTGTACAAGACAATTGTCGATTTTCATAACTCGGTCTTCCTAGATCGTTTTATTCGGCCTTCCTAGTCCCAACCCAACCCATTCGACCAATCGTCCCGTCTAAACGGTCCTAATTCTTATTTGGCCCTAAGGATGGATAGCGATTGACGTCATCCATACCATGATGCTTACTCTTGTTTGTATCAAGGGCCTTCTCTAATTGAGGAAATGGACTAGGAATCGGCCTTACTCTTGTTTGGTACGAGCCTCTCCACAGACTTCGGGTTTGATGGTTCGGTATGGCAACCCACCCTTTAAACCAAAACCTTTTTAAATGCACTCAGCATCCCGTTATAATGCTTGTATAAATGTTTGTAAAATCAAAACCTTTTTTTAAATAAAAATTTCGAAAAAAAAGAGGCCCATGATTAGCGCAAAACCGAGTCGAAACTCTGTCCATTTGTCATGTCAAAACTCGGGCCCAAACCCATTTCAAAACCTCACTTCGAGTCCACTCCTACAACTACACTATAGTTGACTAGGACACACATTTTTCAAACTTTGTCTTTTCTTCAAAGCTCATTCAACACAAGTGGCACACACCCACTTCACGAGTCAAAACATTTATTTATTAGTAAGTGTGTTAGAATGGTCGATCGTGTTTTGATTCGTCATCGATCTCTTATCCAGTTTCGAAGATGCCTGAAACAAGTGACGTGAACTTCAATCAACTCCAAGATGGTAATGATCGAATCCTAGCCGCGCTAGATCAAATCCAAGTTACTCAAGACCAAGTGCATGATCGCCTTGACACCATCGAGGGCCGAATGTATACCGTAGAAACGAGGTTGCCTCCTCGGGAAAGTGAAGTAGTTGATGACTTCGTGAATGACTCCTGGGACGAAAACCCTCCCATGGGAATAACTGCAGCTGAGAAAAGACTCCAATACTTAGAGGAGAAATTGATGTATCTAAAAGGGGATGACATTTATAGGGAGAATAATCGCAAGTATGTGGCCGTAAATTCCAAATTACCAACCAACTTCAACATGACGGATATCCCTAAATTCAAGGGGCATGAGAACCCTTTGAACCACATCCGTGCTTTCAAAGATTATATGTCTAGCAAAGGCATCAAACCCGAGATGTTCTTAAGGATCCTTCCTTCATCTCTTGACACCATCCCAAAGCAATGGTTCTACTCTTTAGAACACAAGAAGATCGCTACTTGGGAAGATGCCACGATCGAGTTTGCTAAGCAATATGCGGATAATGCTGAGATCCAAGTTAACATGCGCACTCTAGAGGTTCTTACCCAAAATGACAAAGAAGGTTTCACCGACTTCCTAAGTAGGTGGAGGAAGACTAGTACCCAACTAGTTGAACGCCCAGATGAGGCTACCCTTGTGGAAAAATTCATGGACAACTTAAAGCCCATCTATGACAACCACTTGAGATACCAAAACATCAAAACTTTCAAGGACTTAACCGTACTAGGAACGCGAATTGAAGATGACATCCGTAAAGGGCTCTTGTCTAAAACGGTAGGTCGAGGATATCAAGGCTCAACAAGTCATTCATACGGCTCCACTAGCAAGACCGATGAAGTTAACCTTCTCGAGCCATCCAAGAAGAGTACCCCACCAAGGAAATTCACAAATCTTGGGGACACTTACTCCAACGCTCTAAAGAGGTTAATGAAGCAAGGCAAACTCCAACCCATAGGACCTACTCCCGAACCAGAAAAGAAATCCAAGTTCTGGGACGAGAACTCGTACTGTGAATAACATAGGGGCAAGGGGCATGATACAGAAAAATGCTACAAATTAAAAAATGTGCTTCAAGACATGATTGAGGATGGTCGACTACCAATACTGCCGGGAGGTAAACCCAACAACACTCAGAATCCTCTTGGAATTCTAGTGATCACAAGTGAAGAATCTACCTTAGATTGTTCACATCTCATTTCTCCAGTTGAAAATTAAACCCACGCAATCGAGAATGAAGGGTTCTACTCTACTATCTCCCCTACCATTTCCGACTTCATCACATGGGCAAGGAGTGTGGATAGGCAAGTTTGGGAATTGGAAAATGTGGTGACAACTCTACATGACCCTAATGCGACACCTAAAGAACATGCGCCACTAATCTTTTCTCAAAATGCTACTATGCAAGAAATAGTCGCCGTGGTTGATACACTAGTCGACCAAATCACACAATTAGAAGACGAGATCATGAGGATGAGGGAACTAGCCACAATCAATGGGGTTTGGGCCGATGATGATGAAGACGAGTATCTCATTGAACACTCCCTAGTCAAGGAAATAGTCCAAAATGGTGAAGACCAAGATGTGGACCATCTAACTCGTTCGGGGCGTCCATATCAAAATACTACTCAAAATGGTCCAACCAACGTCGTCACACCAAATGATAACGAAGATGACTCCACTGATCATTTGCTCAAGCAATTACAAAAGACAAAGGCTGATCTTTCAGTCTGGCAACTAGTGGCAAGCTCATTCCCACATTGCCAAGCTTTATTGCAAGCTTTGGCCAAACTAAATGTAGCACATAATTCCACACCCGACGATGTAGTCAACTTGGTCTTCCAAGAATCACCAAAGTTAAGTAATCCTATTACTTTCTCAGACGAAGATTTGCCACCCTTTGGCGCTAGTCATAACTTGGCTCTTTACATCACCGTCATTTGCTTAAAGAATAATGTGCCAATGACCTTGGTAGATGATGGCTCCGCGGTCAACGTCTTACCCCTCAAAACGGCATACAAATTAGGCATGAAAGAGTCGGATTGGACCCCTACCAATCAAGGTGTTCGCGCATATGATGGTACATGACGAAAGGTAGTAGGACTCGTTAACCTAACCATAGCCACAGGGCCAATTGAGCGAAAGGTTAACTTCCAAATAGTGGACATTGAAGCTTCCTTCAACATACTTCTGGGAAGACCTTGGATTCACGCTTCCAAAGCGGTAACATCCACCCTTCACCAAAAGATCAAAATTCCACTAAATGGCAAAGTGGTGACGATCACTTCATCACCCATCAAGGCAATAATCGAAAAGAAGTCAAACAATCAAGTCCTTGCGGATCCAGTATATGAACTTGGGGACTTCCAAAGCATAAGTGTCATAGAAAGTGAATTGGCACCCCTATACTACAATCCCTACTCCAACTTGGTGGTCAACCACATACTCAAATCCCAGGGATACTTCCCTGGAATGCCTTTAAACCCTGTCCGAAGAAACACCTTCGCACCCTACAAGGAAGGCAACTAAAAAAGAATACCACTTGGACTAGGATACAAACCCACTAAAGAGGAAGTTCCCGAGATGCTCGCTCAAGTTCAAAACCGTAAGCACGTAGGAGTCCAAATGCAACCATATTTCCCTACCCTAAATGGATACTTCGTTAGGGAAGGAAGTCAAGAACTCTTTCACGGATTTCTCGAACCTTGGCACTATCTCGAAAGGAAGCTAGCCGGAATCAAGATCTTTCACGATTTCTACTTCATTCCTCCAGAAACGGTTCCTACCGTCAAAACCCGTCAAGCACCTTGCTTAGATGAACAAGTTGTTAGTCTACTATTTGGAGAAGATCGATTTGTTAAAGTCGCGCAGGATGAGATCATTACCATGATACTTCAAGACGACCACTTCAACCCTACCGCGTTAATCACAGAAACAAACGCGAACCAGCAAAAAGGATGGAGAAAATCAATCAAGTGGAGCAACAATCAAGGAAGACTCTTCAAGCTCACCACTGGAGAAGGAGAGATGTTCAAAGGAGAACCAGAAGACGATGAATTCGAGTCAGAGTCAGAGTCGGAGTCAGAGTCAAAGTCTAGAGAAGTCGCTAAGGAGTCTCCTCCTGTCGTCACTCCCATTCCCTTTGTTTCTCCTAGCTTAGCCTCAAATAGTAGCAGTAGTTCGGGAAATGTCCCAACAACTGTCCCTTTACCGCCACTGACCACAGATCAGATGACTTCTTTCTTTCAACTTTTCTCAAACTTTAATATGAATAAATCACGTTATGCTTACTCTTTGTGTTATCTTGAGTGCAATTCTGTTTACGATGATACTGAGGATGACCCAGACCCAGACTCAATTGAGATACCTCCCTACATAGCCAAAGAAATACTACAAGAAGGGGAAGGGGGACCAGTAATAGATAACACCGAACCCATCAATGTAGGAACCGAACTAGAACCCCAAGAACTTAGGATAGGGACTACCCTGAGCCCCACCTAAAGGGCCAGTTTCATAGACCTCCTGCACGAATTCAATGACGTTTTCGCTTGGTCCAACAAAGACATGCCAGGGATCGACAAGGATATCGCCGAACATAGAATCCCAATTAAGCCAGGTTTCAAACCTGTGAAACAGAAGCTTCGTCGAATGAGAACAGAATGGGCTCTCAAGATTAAGGAAGAAGTCGATAAGAAATTCAAAGCCGGGTTCATCAAAGTTTCCGAGTACTCTGACTGGGTAGCTAACATAGTACCTGTACCCAAAAAGAATCCGTGTTTGTGTTGATTTTAGGGACTTAAACAAAGCAAGTCCTAAGGATGACTTTCCTCTACCACATATTGACATATTGGTGGACAATACCGCAGATCACGCGTTGCTATCCTTCATGGATGGGTACGCGGGTTATAACCAAATCAAGATGGGCCTAGAAGACTGAAGGAAATGTAGATTCATATACATACTAACATACTCATATATGTTTAAATTAATTTGCCATAAAATTAAATACGGATTTTATGCATGCAAACAATGATAAAATAGAAGAGAAATCATGTCCTTACATTGGGTATTTCGGTTTTATGGGCACAAAAGAAATCTCCTTTTCTTTTGTTCTTGAGCTTTCCTCTAATGGAAGAAACAAGATCCAAGTGTAGGATCTCTCCTTAGGAATAATACCCAAAGCTAACTCTTAATAAGATCAATATTATATGAACTAGTATAATGTTAATCTTGTGAAAAAAATTGAACCAAAAATGTTTGGTTCTTGGCTCCTAAAACCGGGTAGGAGAAGAGGGATTATGGAGGATTTTCTCTTTCTAAAAACTCATATTTTTTGAGATGAATGAATAATAATCACTTAATTTTGTCTAAGTGAATAATAGGCAAAATAAGAAGAAAAATCACTAGGATTTTGTCTTCCCCAAAACCGGTGGGAGTGGAGGAAAAAAGGAGAGCCAATGCATGCCCATGGTTACCTTCACAAGAATATGTAGGTGTGCATGACTAGCAATAGGTTTTCATAATTATGTTTTCCATTAACATAATCAAACAATATTTAGTCTAATTTTCCTCCTTATTTCGGCACAAAAGGATAACATGGATTCCATATTATTTTTGTCAATTGTCAATATGTCACATGTCAAATGTAACATAAAATTGTTATGTATTTTTAACATATTAAAATCAACGTATTATTAAAAATACGTCACATACAAAAATCGACTTAGTAATTCATAATTACTTGTACCAAAATATTTTACCAATTTATAAATCGCATTTATAATAATTTATTCAAATTTAATTGTTTCCTTAAACAATAATTTCATCTGAGTAATGATACAATTTGATTACCCAGACCGTATCTCATTTTAATGAGATACGTAAATATTACATCCAAAATCGTCCGTCAATTTTTTTCAAGTAATTTAATTAACTCGTAACATTATACGATTAATTAAATGATCAATTAAGAGTGTTGCCCAATAGGTATGACCTAGGGGTCAATCGATCACCACCGTCACACGAAGATAATGTCAAACTCTAGTCACCAATCATTACCGATATATGTTGACCGATTTTTGAGTATAAATACTTCCCAATTGTATTCTTTAAAATGAGATTTAATAATGATATTTAAATCATGTGATCGCACTATTGTTGAGGACACATTTCCCAACAATCTCCCACTTGTCCTCGACAAGTGTGCGTCACCAATTCTCTTGTCCTATTACTATCTCCCACTCAATGCAAGGTGTCTTTCAGGTCGTACTTGCAAGTGATCATATCGAGAGTGGTTTCCTCGATCTGGAGAATAACTGATTGACCGGACTTATCTATCATAGATACTTTCCGAGCGTGGCCACGCATTTCGATTCATTACTCCTCGAGTGGCCCCGAGATATTGTTATAACCCCGACTAGGGGTGGACAATTCCTATCGCACTCATTCCCTTCGACTAGCCACACCATCATAACCCAAAATATGCCCATTTGACCCCATTTACGAAGGTCGTAGTAACACAAATCAAAGTTAATCAAACTGTGCCATCTTAGGCGAATAGTCTTTAGTCAAAAGAATCGACTCATTTGAATACTATAGTAGCTCTCGCCACGACCAGGCTATATAAATTTGCCAGAACTCTATAAGCGGTCATAAGGCCCGACAAAATGTTCCTAACAGTCTGCCTATGTGATCGACTAGTCATCTCATATGACTCAATGGCACTTGAACTTGCCATCAATCGCCTCACACTCTAGTCACTTCGAGACGTCACCTCATACAAGTGACTATGGGCAAATACTATGTTAATCCGTGTTCACTTTAACGGGTTCAATTGTCTCTACAACCCGTTTGGATGTAACAATGTATAAATTAAAGATAAAAGACAAATGTGATTATGAACATGAACAAAAACAACACTTTTATTTCATTTCAAAATCTAACAAAAACTTGGTACACGTTTAAGTCCCATGGACGTAACATGTCCATCATGCTTAGCCTGCGATAAAGGCTTGGTGAGCGGATCGGCTATGTTGTCATCCGTCCCAACCTTACAAATCGCAATTTCCTTTCTTTCAATGAAATCTCTTATTACATGATATTTTCTAAGTACATGTCTAGATCTATTACTAGACTTCGGCTCCTTAGCTTGGAAGATCGTCCCACTATTATCACAATAGAGAGTGATGGGATCATTGGCGGTAGGTACTACTTTTAGACCTTCCGTGAATTGCCTGATCCACATAGCTTCCTTGGCGCCTTCGATCTTTGCTATGTACTCACCTCCGTTGTCGAATCCTGATTCTGACTTCCTTGAAGCTTCTCCACTTACGGCACCACCATTGAGCATGAAAACAAAACCGACTTGTGATTTCATGTCATCTCTATCTGTTTGAAAACTTGAGTCCGTGTATCCATTAACACGCAACTCGGTGTCTCCTCCAAACACAAGGATAGAGTCCTTAGTTCTTCTTAAGTACTTAAGGATGTTCTTGACAAAGAATCCGGTGACTCTCACCTGGATTTCCTTGATATCTACTCGTCATGCTCAAGGCATACGAGACATCAGGACGTGTGCATATCATGGCATACATGATTGATCCAACAGCGGAAGCATAAGGGATCAACTTCATGCGTTCAACATCATGGGTTTCGGAGGGACATTGAGTCTTGCTCAATATCGTCCCGGTTACCATAGGTACCAAACCCCTTTTGGATTTATCCATGCTGAACCGTCGAAGAATCTTATCAACATAAGACTCTTGACTTAGTGCCAATATCCTCTTGGATCTATCTCTATAGATCCGGATACCTAATATGCGTTGTGCCTCTCCTAAATCCTTCATTTGGAAGTGGTTACCTACCCACTTCTTAACAGAAGACAATATTGGAATATCATTTCCAATGAGTAGTATGTCATCGACATACAAGATTAGGAACACAACATTGCTCCCACTGAATTTCATGTATAAACATGGTTCCTCAACACTTCGGGTGAAACCATTTTCCTTTATAACATGATTGAATCGATGATTCCAACTTCTACATGCTTGCTTAAGACCATAAATGGATCTCTTAAGCTTGCACACTTTGTTAGGATTTTTAGAATCAACAAAACCTTCGGGTTGTATCATGTACACCTCCTCTTCTAAATGCCCATTTAGAAAAGCGGTTTTGACATCCATTTGCCATATTTCATAATCATGAAATGCGGCGATCGCTAACAAAATCCGTATGGATCTTAGCATGGCTACGGGGGCGAAGGTCTCATCATAATGGAGACCTTGGACTTGGGTAAATCCTTTTGCCACTAGCCTAGCTTTGTAGACATCGTCATGTCCTTCTATGCCATTCTTAATTTTGAATATCCATTTGCATTGAAGGGGTCTTGCCCCTTTAGGCAAATCTACCAAGTCCCAAACTTGGTTTTCATGCATAGAATCCATTTCGGACTTCATGGCTTCAAGCCATAAGGAGGAATTTGGACTAGAGATTGCGGCCTTGTAGGTGGCGGGCTCGTCACTTTCCATAAGCAACACATCGAGTGTTCCATCTTCCTCGATAAGTCCCACGTATCGATCGGGATGGCGAATTACTCGGCCCGTCCTTCTTAGTGGAGGAGGTACAACCGCGTTAGACGACGAAGGAACATCTTCTTGCGTCTCTTCTTTGGTTTGTGGCTCTTGAACTTCATCAAGTTCAAAATTTCTCCCACTCTGTCTCTTAGAAATGAATTGACTTTCTAAGAAGACAGCCTCGCTAGACACAAACACTTTGTTTTCTTGAGGTTTGTAGAAGTAGTATCCTCGGCAATGCGAGGGGTAACCTACAAAGGTGCATTTTTCGGATCTTGGAGCAAGCTTATTGTCGGGTTTAGTCTTGACGTAAGCATCACATCCCCAAATCCTCATATAGGATATATTGGGAACCTTTCCCGTCCACATCTCATATGGAGTCTTTTCGGTGGATTTAGTGGGACTATTGTTCAAAGATCTAATTGCGGTTTGAATCGCAAATCCCCAAAACGAGTTCGGTAACTCGGTTTGACTCATCATAGATCGAACCATATCAAGTAGGGTTCGATTCCTCCTTTCGGCAACACCATTGAGTTGTGGTGTTCCGGGTGGAGAAAGTTGTGATATAATACCACAACCTTTCAAGTGTGAATCAAATTCAAGACTAAGGTATTCACCACCACGATCGGAACGTAGTGCTTTTACCTTTTTGTTCAATTGGTTCTCTACTTTGTTTTGAAATTCCTTGAATTTCTCAAACGCTTCACTCTTATGTTTCATTAAATAGACATACCCATGTCTACTCAAATCATCGGTGAAGGTTATAAAGTAGTCATAATTACCACGAGCGGTGATGTTTATTGGTCCACATACATCGGTGTGTATGAGTCCCAATAGCTCACTAGCTCGTGTCCCTTTACCACTAAAAGGATTACGAGTCATTTTGCCAAGTAGGCAATATTCGCATCTACCAAATGATTGATAATCAAATGGTGTAATCACATTAGTTGAAATTAATCTTTTGATGCGATTCTCGTTTATGTGACCTAATCGACAATGCCAAATGAACGCTTCACTTGGGTCACTTGTTTTGAGTTTCTTTGATTGAATGTTATAAATATCATTAGTCGGATTTGAGGTCTCTAAAATGTAAATGCCATTGATAGAGGAAGCTTGGCCTATAACCAAGTCGTTCCTAGAAATAGTACAACGATTGTTCTTAATGACAAAACAAAAACCGTCCATGTCTAGCATGGCGATTGAAATAATGTTTTTAGAGAGTGTAGGCACATAAAAACAATTATGCAAATACAACTCAAATCCATTTGGCAAAGCTAAAACATAAGTTCCCTTGGATTCGGCCGCAACCCGAGCTCCATTTCCAAGGCGTAGATCCACATCTCCCTTGCTAAGCCTCTCCACATCTCTTAAACCCTGTAAATGATTACAAAGGTGAGAATTACAACCGGTATCTAGTACCCATGTCGTAGTGGAAGTATAATTTATATCAATAACATAAATTTCTTTAGGAATTGTACCTTTTGGAGTAATGAGTCCTTCCCTTATATTTCGCAAATACACGGGATAATTCCTAAGCCAATGTCCCATGCCATAGCAATAATGGCACTCATCATTAACTTGCTTGAAGTTTTTGATTTTCTTTCCTTTCTTCTTGAACCTCTTGCCCTTTGAAGCAAGAACTTGATTGCTAGAGCTCCCACTAGCTTTGGCATCTTTATCTTCCAGAGACAAAGACCCTATAGATTGTATGAGGTAGTCTTCCTGAGACGGACTCACACGAGGTCTAGTAGTAGTGGGTGGTTTAGAAGAGGTGATGAAGTTAAGGTTTCCATCCGCACCTATCCCGAAATGAAGTTCTCTAGTAGTATCGAAATCATTGTTGGAGCATATGTCGTCAAGAACATTGTGATATGACTCAATAGTTATCGGTGCGGTAGCATTTGTTGGATTCATTGTAAAGAACTACAAATATGGAGGAAAAGGAAATATTAACATTTGTCTTTTTAAATCATACTTGCAAATTAACAAGATATGAACATTTATATAGTGACCTCTACCCAACTATAATAAATGATTCCAAGACCCAAACTCATATCGACTTAGGCACGGTATGGCCGATGAAACCCTTATCAATATAACTCGGTGGATTAACGTTTTAATCGATTCTATTTTTAGAACTCTTGGTCGATAAAATTACTCTAATATTTATCTATAGCCCGGAACACATGCAACTACGGTCGCGAATACTTCCGTTGAGCTCAATCCAAATTTCGAATAAATGTGTCCATGATCCAAGTCCACATCAACTTGGGCACGGTATGGCCGATGAAACCCTCATTAACATGAACTCGGTGGATTAACACTCATCACCCACTTCCCTACGTAACAAGGTTTGTACCCCGTAGGGCCGAGTGCACTCCCTCGCGAAATAGGTTTTCATGGTTTCTACTATTTGGTAAGGCTATGTCTCAATTGTTTGTTTTAGCGAGAGGTCATGTCAATTTATTATCTATCACGTTTTAAGTGAACTAAAGCGGTGAACTACGATAATTCGAATTGACACGGTCGATAAACTCGATAAAATAAGGATGCATGTTTTAGTTATGGCGATTTAGCGATGCATGTGACATAAAATAAAATGCAAGCATAAAATAAATAAATCCTAGTATGGCCTTTCCTAAAATAGAAAAACTATTTAACTATTACATATTCGGAAACCAACTCCATTGGTCCCTAGAACTTCGGTTGTGGCACGCATCTCGAGGTAACACCGTCTTTATGTATCGCCATTCTTGAAGAAATCCGTCTTTGGGAACTCCGGAATGAATAAAATTACATAATAAATTACATAATTTCCTATTATACATTTGTAACTAAAATAAAATAAATCTATTAAATTACATAACAGTGATACGAGATCACAATAAAATTACAACCGAATCGATATTCCCATACATTTCGGGAAATACCAATTAAAATCTAAGGCCATACTAAGTAAAATTACATAATTCAAAATTACATAAATCAAAATTATGAAAATCATAAAGGAAAAATGCAGCATTATAATATGTATGAACATGCTCAATTTTATGCTAAATCGCCTTTAATTAGACAATATCGTATATTACTCGGTTTTTACGGATTTGCGTGATTTCAACATTTTTATAATCACAAAAATACATAAACACATATTTATGCATAAGTTAATTACCCTAACCTCTTAGGACTCAAAATTTAGTCTTCACTAATAATTTGACCATAATTAACCCATATTTTATAAAATTGTTCATAAATGGACAAAAAATTACAAAAATAAGCTATAAACTTCAAATAAATCACAAAATTTCAAATAAATTTGAAATTTGAAATTTAAACTCATGAACATTCTGGAAAAATACCATGACACTTATAATGTTCAAAATCTTAGGTTAAAAATTTCGAAATTTTTTCCGGAAAAACAATGTTGCGGTTTATCGATTTTTAATAAAATAATCATAAAAACATGGAAAAATTATTTTCATTAACTTTTCAATTTTAGATCTGAAAAAGATAATAAAATGAAACATTAGACGTTTTTCCTTAGTCATAGATTATGTTTTATTAATTTTTCACTAATAATGTCACTATTTATGCTATTTTTCTTCAAAAATCCATAAATCATGCAAAAAGACTTCTTTATAGCCAATTATTTTACACACATCTTGTAACATTGCATGTGACAACATATTAATTTTCTATGACCAGATTCGAAATTTAACTCATATTAACCTATTTTTCACTTAAATCCGAATTTAATAATAAAAAATCCATTTTTTCGAGCATAACATGTCCAAAAATTATGAAAGTTTACAGGTTATCTCAAAATAATATATGTGACAACATATCCAAAAATCAATGGAAAATTCGAAGTATAGCTAATTTTAGACCAAAAATGACATTTTTACTCATAAAATCACATTTAAATGCCATTATTGTAAATTATGAACAATAAAAATCCGTAAAATTAACCAAAATATCCTAAAACATTTTAGGACCAGAAATATTAACATGCATGGATTAATTTCGTGATATATCATAATAACAAAAATTTTACAAGTTTTATTTTTTATTCTTAAAACTCGGAAAAACTTTTAACCAATTTGCATGCAAACAACCGTGGCTCTTGATACCGATTGAAGGAAATGTAGATTCATATACATACTAACATACTCATATATGTTTAAATTAATTTGTCATAAAATTAAATACGGATTTTATGCATGCAAACAATGATAAAATAGAAGAGAAATCATGTCCTTATATTGGGTATTTCGGTTTTATGGGCACAAAAGAAATCTCCTTTTCTTTTGTTCTTGAGCTTTCCTCTAATGGAAGAAACAAGATCCAAGTGTAGGATCTCTCCTTAGGAATAATACCCAAAGCTAACTCTTAATAAGATCAATATTATATGAACTAGTATAATGTTAATCTTGTGAAAAAAATTGAACCAAAAATGTTTGGTTCTTGGCTCCTAAAACCGGGTAGGAGAAGAGGGATTATGGAGGATTTTCTCTTTCTAAAAACTCTTAGTTTTTGAGATGAATGAATAATAATCACTTAATTTTGTCTAAGTGAATAATAGGCAAAATAAGAAGAAAAATCACTAGGGTTTTGTCTTCCCCAAAACCGGTGGGAGTGGAGGAAAAAAGGAGAGCCAATGCATGCCCATGGTTACCTTCACAAGAATATGTAGGTGTGCATGGCTAGCAATAGGTTTTCATAATTATGTTTTCCATTAACATAATCAAACAATATTTAGTCTAATTTTCCTCCTTATTTCGGCACAAAAGGATAACATGGATTCCATATTATTTTTGTCAATTGTCAATATGTCACATGTCAAATGTAACATAAAATTGTTATGTATTTTTAACATATTAAAATCAACGTATTATTAAAAATACGTCACATACAAAAATCGACTTAGTAATTCATAATTACTTGTACCAAAATATTTTACCAATTTATAAATCGCATTTATAATAATTTATTCAAATTTAATTGTTTCCTTAAACAATAATTTCATCTGAGTAATGATACAATTTGATTACCCAAACCGTATCTCATTTTAATGAGATACGTAAATATTACATCCAAAATCGTCCGTCAATTTTTTTCAAGTAATTTAATTAACTCGTAACATTATACGATTAATTAAATTATCAATTAAGAGTGTTGCCCTATAGGTATGACCTAGAGGGTCAACTGATCACCACCGTCACACGACAGTAATGTCAAACTCTAGTCAGCCAATCATTACCGATATATGTTGACCAGTTGACAGTATAAATACTTCCCAATTGTATTCTTTAAAATGAGATTTAATAATGATATTTAAATCATGTGATCGCACTATTGTTGAGGACACATTTCCCAACAAAGACATCCAAGGATAGAGAAGGGCATATTGCGAACCTTATAATGCAAAACTTGCATCTTTGATTAATATGCCAAATGACATGGTGGAAATGCCTTTATGTATCGAACGACGGTCAGAGCCGGCTTATGTTTATCAAATCAACGACGAAGAGGAAATCACACAGGAACCTTGGTTCCAAGCAATCCTAAATTTCAAGCTCAACGGTACCTATCCA
Organism: Silene latifolia; assembly: GCF_048544455.1. Classification (NCBI taxonomy): domain Eukaryota; kingdom Viridiplantae; phylum Streptophyta; class Magnoliopsida; order Caryophyllales; family Caryophyllaceae; genus Silene; species Silene latifolia. The sequence goes on from NC_133532.1 coordinate 26,101,435, forward strand.
CCAGATATGGACAAAAGGCGACAACGTGCTATACGCCTACTAGCTTCCCAATACGTTCTCATGCAGGGAGAGTTATACAAAATAACACCTCTTGGTGTAGTCCTACGTTGCCTTGATCATTCACAGGCACGGAAAGTGATGGAAGAAGTCCATGTCGGAGAATGCGGTCCTCACATGAGTGGGCCCATGATGGTAAAAAAAATCACACGTTTGGGGTATTATTGGACCACAATGGAATCCGATTGCATCAAATATGTAAGACATTGCCACAACTGCCAAATCTTCGGGAATGTACAACATGTCCCTCCTTCATTGCTTTATACAATGACATCTCCTTGGCCATTTTCTGCCTGGGGAATTGATATAATCGGGAAGATAACCCCAGCCGGAACAGGAGGTCAGTATTTCATCCTAGTGGCAATCGACTATTTCACCAAATGGGTAGAAACGGCTTCCTACACTAGTCTCACGGCTAAAAATGTTGCAAAATTCATACAAAACAACATCATCTGTCGATACGGTTGCCCACATGAGATCATTACTGATAATGGATCACATTTCCAAGCTGAGACTGAGCAATTGCTAGCCAAGTACAAAATTAGGCATCACCACTCTTCGCCATATAGACCACAGACTAATGGCGCGGTAGAGGCAGCAAACAAGAACGTTGTCACAATTCTCAAGAAAATGATTGACAACTATCGAGATTGGCCAAGCAAGATACTCATTGCTTTGTGGGGATATCGCACATCTGTTAGTGATGTGACCATAATTAGAGCATATTTAGTCCTCGAATTAGCCTTGTTCCCATGCTTTTTAGTGCATATTTGGGTCATTTATTGTCTTTAGTTCTTTGTTTTGCATATTCTTTGAGGTTTTGTGTCCTTGGTAGGAAAGGAGTGCAAACCTTGCATTTTCATGGCAAAATGAAGCTAAATTGATTGAATTCAATGACCAAGCATCAAGGAGAGACAAGATTAGAAGGCCTTTGTACATACTATAGTAGATGGGCAATGATGAGAAAAGATCCTTGCATCCCCGAGGAAATCCTCAAGGATTTTATGAAGAAAAAGGAAGAAAAGAAGAAGGAACGAAACTGTTTGACAATCCGTGCGGATTGCCCTGAAGACGCCCGTCCATCACCCACAATCCGAGCGTCTTCCTCCACAAGACGCCCGGGCAAAACCTCCAGAAGACGCCCGTCTTCCCCCTCTGGACGCCCATCCAGAAGCACCCAAATCCGCCCATCCGTGCTTAAGACGCCTGGATTCCCAGACAGTCATTTCGTCTTCTACAACTTCAAGGAAGGATGCGCATCTTTTTCTAAGACCGGCGAAAAAGAGACCGGAGTCTCCCTAGAGACCGGCGATTCCTCAAGGACTTAATCGTCATTTAAGCCCTTAGTAAACCCTAATTTATGTAACTAATCCCCACTATAAATACCCCATTAGTCTAATTAGAAGAGCATGTTCTTCTTAGCAATCTTTAGTGTAGTTAATATCAATCAAATCTCTCTTTAATCTTGTAATCAACATTTAATCAAGTTTTAATACAAGTTTTATTTCCTTAATCTCTCTCTTGTTCATCCTTTATTTTGGGTAATTGAAGATTATTTGGGTTATTATTGGGAGATTGACAACCTTCCAATCAAGCATCAAGTACTTCTTTTATTCTTTGCTTTATTATTGGAATCATTAGTAGGTATAATTCTCTTAATCCCTTTTTAATTATTGTTAATTATCTTCATTTATTCATCATGTTTTACTTTGTTGGTATGATTGACAACCTTGCTAGCATGTTAAACATGATAATGAGTGAGTAGTTTCCTTAGCTAGGGTTAATGGGTAATTAGGGGAAACCAACATGAGGATGATTCATGCTTAAATTCATATGTTTTCATAGTTTATTTTCTTGCTTGTTGTGATCTCAACTCATGCACATGTTATGTTTGATGAAATGCGAGCCTATGAATCCTTGCAGTTTTTACCCATCACCTATCTTTTCAATGAGACTTGTAAGACATAAACCAACTCGAGTCTCATTAGACCATGCATGTAGTTGAGTAGGGAAGATTAAGTCGACTTGTAGGTGTTGTACAATCTAATCGATTCGGCTCCGAGACCCAAACTTTCCTAGGATTGTAAGATATAAACCAACTCGATCCATCACAACAATAATTGCTTGCTTATAATTTGAGAATATGTTTGTATGATCAATTCCCATGAATCCCCTATGACCCCATGACACCCTATTGCTTTTTATCAATTGTTTACATCCCTTTCAATTCATCTTGCTTGTTTACTTTCATTGCCACTTAGTGTAGTGATCTTCTACTTCAAACCCCAAATTGTGACACCGTTAGACACCACTAGTTGCAATAGAAAATCTCATCTCAATTCCCGTCCCTTGGGATCCGACCTTTACTTACCTCTTTACTAATTGTAGAGTTGTTTGTGAAGTTATAAATTGTGGTTTGGTCTAGGTGCTCCTAACGACAAGTACTGAAAACTAAACCCCATCGGGGATCACGACCAAAAAATGGTGCCGTTGCCGGGGACGGTGTTAACTTGATTTAGATTTTCTTATATTGTTATTAGTTGTGTCTTTCTTTGCCTTGGGGAAGTAAAACTCCTCAAGGTTTGTTCTAATTATTTTCGAGTTGTTTGATATTTTGCATGTCTAGAAGATCACAAGGTAACTTGTTGCCCTTTGATCACGAAATTGAAAGGACTTTGACAACCAATAGAAGACTTGGTAGGAGAACTTTGAGAGGTATTGGTGAGGTTATTCAACCAAATACTATTGAGTTCATCAACCCTTTTGCAAGAGAAGGTGATGAGAACCCAACACAAAATCCAACACAAAATCAACCCACAATGCCTAAGTTTTCATCACATTCCGTACCAACCGAGGAGAACCTACCCAATGGTACTCCCACACCACAACATCTAACCGGAAATTTCATTGCCAAATCCGCGTTTATCCAATTAGTCGAAAGAAGCCAATTTGGGGGGATGCCTAGTGAAGACCCTCATTCTCATATGGAGACTTTTTGTGACTATTGTGATGCGATTTCTCAAACCGGTGTAACTCAAGACCAAATTCGATGGGTCTTATTTCCTTTTTCTCTAATTGGCACCGCCAAACAATGGTTGAAAGGTCTTGATAAGGCTACTCTCGGAATTGATTCTTGGAAGAAATTGGCTCTAGCTTTCTACAAAAAGTTCTATCCACCGGAAAAGACTAACATGCTAAGAGCTCAAATTACGGGCTTTAAGCAAAGGGATGAAGAATCCTTGTATGAAGCTTAGGAGCGATTCAAGGGAATTTGTCGCTCATGTCCTCATCATGGACTTAGCGAGTGGTTCTTGGTACAACAATTTTGGAACGGTCTTTATTAAGATTCAAGAAATATTCTCAACATGGGATCAAATGGAATGTTCACCGAAGTTGATGACAATCAAAATTGGAACAAGATTGAGGAAATGGCGGTCCATAACTCACAATATAGTAGACCTCGCAAGGCTACTAGATGAGGAAAGCATGAAGTGGACTCCGTTTCTCAATTGGGTGCTAAACTTAGTGCTCACATTGATACCATCAATTTGAAGTTTAAAAAAGCTATGGCTAAACTTGAAGAAGCCTCAAAATCACCAAAGCATCATGTTAATGCCATGACGGCATCTTCATCAATCCCAAGTGGGATATGTGAGAATTGTGGAACTTTGGGACATGACCAATGTGAATGTAGGGGAACAAATGAACAAGTGAATGCTTTTCAAGCATACAAGAGTGGTACCCCTTACTCCAACTATTAAAATGAGAACACCAAATTCCACCCAAATCTCTCATACAAAAGCCAAAATGTTCAAAACCCTCAACCAACATACACCCCACCTCCCATGAGAAACCAAAATCAAAGACCGTTTTACAACCAAAACCAAGGTTACCAAAATCAAACTCCATACAATCAACAAAATGACCAAGGTTTTGATGTTCAAAAAGAGGTCCTCCAAATGCAAAAGAATCAACAAGAGTTTTTCACTCAAATGCAAAAAGATAGTCAAGCAAAGGAAATCACCATCAACAACATCCTAGCTCACACCAAAATGTTGGAAACCCAATTGACTCAACTAGCATCTTCAAGCTCACAAAGACAAAAGGGGCAATTACCACCTCAAAGTAATCCGCCAAGACATGAAACGGTTAGTGCCATTCCCTTGAGAAGTGGTACAAGGTATGAAGCACCGAAGAAGGAAGTTGAGGATGAAGTTGTGGAAGCTAGTGATAAAGAAGAAATTGTGCAAAACTCCAAGGATGGAGAACAATCAAAAGAAGAAGTTTCAAAGAAAAATGAAGACAAGGTCAAGGAGAAGGAGCCCATTGTGATTAGACTTCCTTTTCCGAGTCGTCAAGCCAAGCCCAAATTTGATGACCAACTTGGAAAATTTATGGAAATTGTGAAGAATTTGGAAGTCTCGATTCCTTTCACGGAATTAATCAATCACGTGCCGGCCTATGCAAAGTACATGAAAGACATCCTTACAAAGGAGAAGTCGATCCGGAAGCTTCAGACTATCGCCTTCACTAAGGTGAGTAGTGCAATACTTCAAGGGAGTTCACCTCCAAAACTTAAAGATCCGGGAAGCATCTCAATACCGTGTACCATTGGCGACACCACGATCAACAAAGCCTTATGTGATCTAGGGGCTAGTGTGAGTGTTATGCCGTACTCGGTGAGTAAAAGGTTAGGGGTGGGAGAGCTTAAATGCACCAATATCACACTCCAAATGGCCGATAGATCGACGAAGACACCATTAGGGATATGGGAAGATATTCCCGTAAGAGTTGGGAAAGTTTTCATCCCGGTGGATTTTGTCATTGTTGACATGGAAGAAGACTCCAACATTCCAATCATTCTAGGAAGACCTTTCTTACACACCGCGGGTGCGGTGATTGATGTAAAGCATGGAGAGCTCACGCTAGAAGTGGGAGATGAGAGCATAACTTTAAATCTTGACAAGACCATGAGAGCTCCCCGTTTGCATGAACCATGTTTTATGGTTGATCATCATAGCCGGAAGGATGATAGGAAGAAGTCGGAATTCCAATGGAAGAAGAAAATTGATGATGCTCCATTCAAAGAACAAGTGAATTGTAACAAAGAGAGCTTGAAAAGCTCACCAAAGTCAAGCAATGAAGAAGATGGCCTCATGGGCCAAGACAAGAAAGTAGGAGAGTTGTCTCTATCAACTCAAGAGATCTTTAGTGACCAAGTAGATGAAGTTTGTGGTCTTTGGGACGATGAATTTGAAGGGATTTTCAATCCCTACATTGGTAATGCTATCGATCAAGACCAATATGAAGGACAACAAGGGCAAAGATCTATTGAAGATCTTTATCATAACAATGAACAAGCTTTTGACTACTTTTTCAAGGTGTTGAGCAACATCAACAACATCTTGGACATGCCCCCATGACATCTCACTAAGGATGAGAGTTTGGTGGAGTCCTCCCTAAACCACCATTTGTAAATATTTCTAACTCCCTAACTCGCATTTTAATTCTTACATTGCATTTTTGTTATTTTTGGATTTTTATGCTTTGATCAAGATAATTATCATTTTTGAGAGAAGTGAGGGAGGGACTAATGATTTTATTGATGTGTAGTGCTTTAGCTTAGTGTGGGCATAGCAATTGCCTAGGCTATTCATGCCTTAGTAGTGCCCCTACAATGAGGAACACGGGATTTGAAGAATGAAAAATGACACGGGATATGCAAGTGCACAGATGGAACTGAATCCGGGTATACCAAGGAGAACCCGAGCGTCTTCAAGAGAATCCGCTCGTCTTCAGGGAATCCGAGCGTCTTTGGCAGAATCCGCCCGTCCTGTTGAACTGAAAAATTGAATTTTTGGGACTGTCGAAAAATCCGAGCGTCCTGGCAGAGAAGACGCTCGTCTTCAGTAATCCGCTCGTCTTTGCAAAAAGACGCCCATCTTTTGCTGTGTAAAATAAGAAAGCTTCTTTGTCGTCGAGAATCCGCCGTCGTCTTCAAACAAAATCCGCTCGTCGTAATCAAAGAATCCGAGTGTCTTTCTTTGAAAAGACGCCGTCTTTAGGCGAGAAATCCCGAACCAGATTAGGCAGAATCCGAAGGCGTCCCGAAGGAAAGACGCCGTCTTCCGCGATTTCAAAATTTTCGGGTGTTTTAAATACCCCTCCCACATTCATTTCTTCATTCATTCATTCAAAACACTACCATAAACCCCAAAAACCTCAAAACCCTCATCCTCTCCATCACCAAAACAATATTTCCTCAACCAAATTCAACAAAATCAAATCCAAACTTCCTTTTAATAACAATTAATCACTCCTCTTCCAACAAAAATAAAACCAAGCACCAAAATCTTCAACCTTTGAGTCGATTTTTGAATTACAAAGGCAAAGCCTTTCATCTTAAAATCGATTTGGGTATACTTGGGAATTGAAGTTTTTCACTATTTTCTTGGTATTTTCATCAATGGCAAGAACAAAAGGATCAACAAAGGCACCTAAGGCAAAGGCACTCTCAACAAGGCAACAATGCCTTCAAGCAAAGAAAGCCTCTTTGGCTATGGTGGTTGCTAGTGCGAACTTGGAAGTTCAACAACAACAAAATCCCCCCTTGGAAGCAACAACATCAACCACTCCGAAAATTGCTCAATTATCAAACTATCCGGAGGTAATTTTCATTTCTAACTCCCATAGGGATACATTTGCCAAGTATGCTAGGAAATCCTTTCTACCCACCAAATTCATATGTGAAGATGCCTTGAACAAATTGGGTGTCCTTCAACAAACAAAAGCCTTATTTGAAGCCATGGGGTTGGGAAAATTGTTTGCTACAAGAGAATTGACATACCCCTCCCTTACCTTGGAATTCTTGAGTTCATTGAAAGTAACTAAGGTAGAGATTAGAGAAAACATCGAGTTCCGCCTTGCCAATGTGAGTAGGCGCATCACCTTTGATGATTTGGGTAAAGCATTAGGTCTTAGTGATACACCTCGTTATTACAAGAAGCCCGAAAAGTATGACCCCGCTCCTCTTTGGGAGGCGATTTCCGGGAGGAAATTTGAGAACTTTCATGCTAGTCGCGCTCTATTAGTCCACCATCCGGGCATTAGAGTGTGGCACAAGGTCATCGGGAATACTATCATTGCAAGAAAAGACACTAACCACTTTACCAAACTCGATTGTGTTCTACTTGAGTCGGCCTTAAATATTGGAAAGGAATTCACCAAGCCTTACAATTCTCTAAGGCTTTTGGTGGAAAGATGGCTAAATGTTGATTGTGGAAAGCAAGGCACCGCTTTTAATGTAAATGGAGGTCTAGTTACTCTTTTGGCTAAGTACTTTGATCCAAATTTCAACAAGGATAGCAAGTATGTGGTGAAAAAAGGGGGTCATCTCATTGACATGGATGCAATGATTAACAAGTACAAGTGGGTTACCCATAATCCTCTTGACACCAAATATGGGTGGCTCACCAATGATGCTAGATCTTTTACTTTGCCTTCCAAGATATGCCGTTTGAGTGTTCATAGAACAAACTACCTTCTTCCCCTCTCAAAGGAAGCCGAATACATCATCCGTCAACAAAGGGGCGAAATTGAAATGCCCTCCTCCTCCATTGTCACACCACCCTATCCATTCAAGTATCAAGAGTTCAAGCCCGAAGGTGTTGAAGTGGGCAATGCCTACATGACTCTACTTATGCAAGAGATGCACAAACAAGCTTATAAGGATCAGGAAGATGCATACTTATCCCAATATCCACCCCTCCTTCATTTAGCTAGGCAAGGACTACTTGATCCTTCATGTCCTTTGCCTAGTTGGGCGGATAGGGAAGTCTTCTTTCCAAGTGCATCTAGGGGTGAGATACCGGGTGACGATGAGGTTGTCGGTGATGAGGTTGTTAATGAGGACATTGAAGAAGAGGTAAATGTAGAAGAAGAGGCTAATGAAGAAGAGGATAATGAAGGAAGTGAGCAAGGAAGTGAAGAGGGAAGTGGTGATGAGTCCACTTCTATTGAGGAAGATGATGACAATGATGATATGGTGGAATACTAGCAAGCTTTGGAGGCTCCTACCCTCTTGAGGTTTGTCTACTTCTTTCTTTGTTTTATTTACTTTATCTTGATCATGGTTGGAGAGTCCTAGCAACATGAGGACTAACACCTCGACCCCATTGAGGTGTTCTTATTTTATTGTTCCCACTTTTGAAAATCCAAAATGACAAATTTAGTTTCATGCATTGCATCTTGTGTGCATGAACTACACCCAACTTTAGGACATTAGAAATAATGTCTATCTCGGTTTGGGGAAGTACATGCATACGCAACGGGAGGTAATCTAAATTACGCTCTCCGTCATAAACAAAAAAAACCATGCATCATGTAGTGTAGTATAGTTTAGCTTGCATTTAGTATAGAATTCATGCATCATGTTTGCATGATTTCCCATCATTTTGGCCATTGAGGACAATGCCCATATTAGTGTGGGGATGGGGAATTCTAACTTAACTTTTATTCAAAAAACCCAAAAAATCAAAAATTTCGAAAAACCATAAAAATTTGAAAATTTGAAAAACCAAAAACAAGTTCGTTTCCTTTGTAGTGTAGCCATGTATATATTGTTGTATATATTGTGTTTGTTTTATCCTTGTTCACATTGATTGACCACGCCACATCCGAGACATGAGGATCATGAAGACCGCATGGTATGATCTTTCCAATCTCCTTTTTCCTCTTTATGTTAATGACTATGTGGCTCTATTTTGATTGATGCGGTATAACAATGTGAACTTAGGACTTGCATTTAGAATATATATCATATTAGTTGGTAGAAGCATTTGCATTAGGATGTTTATATGTTAGTTGCATCATGGCATGTAGTTTGCATGTTAGAAAAATTTTGCGAAACCGTCTACTTGGGAAACTTGACAAGTGTATATAGGCCCTAGTAGATGCTTTTTCTTCTTAAGACTTTGCTTGTTAGAATGCTTGTAAAACACCCTAGGATGTGTCATGCTAGTATCCTTTGACCCATGGATTAAGGCCTAGTCAAGAGTACCTTGTGGTGTGATAACTCCTTGGCTACCGTTTATTCCAAGGTGACCCTTGAAACCATGAATCCATCATCCATGTTCTACCACATTTTTGTCATCAAATGGAATGGGCACAAAAAGAAATCAATTTGAGTTCAATGAAACGAAAAGTGAAAGAAAGTTTGCAAAATGCATCAAATAAAAAGAGGAGCAAAAATAGAACTCCTATGCTTCAAATATAAGCCACCCTCACTACATATGGGGTGACTTTGAAAATGTTCAAAAAGAAATGCAAAGAAAAGTTGAAAAGTTGTCAAGTGTTGAATTGCCAAAAATCAAAAGAAATGGCAAAAAGAAAGTGTTCTCAAATGTTATATGCCACAAGAAATTGGGGGGGAAAACAAAAACAAAAGCAAACTCCCAAAATGAAACTCAAATATCTATTGATCCCTTTATCCATCGTATCCATTTTTGTGCATGGTAGAGAGGGGACGACCCTTCTTCTTGTCTAGGCAAGAGGGGGAATTCCGCGATCCTCCAGTGTTTCTAACACCATAGGGAGTCTACTCTTGACAAAAGCATTTAACGATTGAGGACAAAGGTACAAGAGCTTGACACAACTTGGAGGTGATTTATTGGTATCCTTCTAGGCTTAGTAGTTTGAAGAAATTGCATCTATGAAGGAGTGTGTACCCTTGAATTGCTTCCCTTATAGATAAATTCCGCCACTTAGATGAGGAAAGTGGCTATTCACTTTTGTAGATGCATCCATTATTTGATTTTGTGTGCTTAATGTTTGGATGTGTCGCCATTTTGGCAAGCCCCATTTTGGCAAGCCCCATTTTGACTACACAAATAACGCGGGAAACTGACGAAATTTCCAAACCGTTAGATAATTCGGGAAACTGACGGATTAGTGACGGAATTTCCGTCAGTATTGGATTACTGACGGAAATCCCGTCCGAATTCGTCACAGGTTACTGGCGCGTTAAAAAAAGCAACGGCGCCAATACATCCTGACGGAATTTCCGTCAGACTCACACTATTACTGACGGAAATCCCGTCAAATGTCAATTATTGAGAGAAAATTCCTGACGGAATTTCCGTCAGAAATTTTGTTAACATATCCCTGCGTCTTTCCTCATTTCCTATCATTATTTTCCCAAATCACTTAACATTACCCAAACCCTAACCCCCAAAATCGACCCTCACTACCACTGACCACCTCACCTCCGGCCACTCTCCGGCTCCCTTCTCTTACTCCGACTACCATGCGGCCTTGCCGGATCTCCCATCTCTCTTTCTTTGGTGAGTATACATTCCTTCATTTCTTTCCTTTTTTTTTTATTTATTACATTTTTTCTCTTCTAGTATTTGTTCATCTGCTAATTTGATTTCAATATGAAAATGAGACTCCTAATTTGAGGAATTTCAGGTTATTTGGTCATTTTCTTATAGAATAATTACTCTTTGTGTTTTCAACAATTGGGTTTACTTAAAGTTACAATTTTGACTGCAATTTGTGATGTATAATAGTAAATTAATTTCTAAATTTTCAAAAGCAGTGATTTGGGAGATTATTCTAATGCTTGTTTCACATGGGTTTGCATTATTATACTGCTTATGCGCTTGTTAATAACACAATTCTTGTTTAAGTCGGTAATATTCGTCTTAAACTTAAAATGGGTCAAATATGGTACATAGGACAAAAGGAGGTTGCCTAGGGACGCTAACTAAAGGTTTGTCCTATATATGTAAATGTGAGCATATTTGACTTGTTTCATCTTAAGACGGATACTGCCACCTTAAGAGAGATTTATGAATGAAGCATTGTTTATTTGATTTGTTTTCTGTATTCTTGGCTTGCTATTGGCAGAGACGAGGCCGAGATTTTTTATTTGGTGTAGCGAAATTAGTGTACAATTGGTCTCCCTTGTGACGGGTTACCATTTGTGGCGGATATTTTGTGAGTTAAAATGGTAACAAAATGGGTTAGTGGAGAAAGGGGAACACATGAATAGTGTTGCAGAGAGAGAAAAAGTGGGTACTTTGTGAGATAAAATGGTATCCGTCACTCAAGAGTGACGGATATGTGCCGTCACAAACAAGAATTTGTGATTAGTGTACTACTCCCGTACTCGGACATGACTATTTGAAAACAAGTTTTATCTGTTGACTACATTAGCGTTTTAGAAAGTAAACCCCAAGGTTAACAACAAATAATAACCTTAAAAGCAATAGCCATGGTTTATCTGAGTCTCATCTCATTCTTGAATTTTGTAGGCATTGCTTTTACACTACTCATTAGACTAGTTTTTTCCACTACTTCAGCATTTTTGAGAATTAGGAGCCAAAATAAGATGAAAAAAACTAGGTAAAATAATTAATGTTGCTATGAAAAATGAACGTTGAAATTCTTGAAAAGCACAGGTCAAGGAAATATTTCTTGAATTGAATGTAACAAAGTAGAGAACTAGGGAAATAGGATTAAAAGAGAGAGATAATAACATAAATAATCAATAAATGGCTAATTAATGGTGTAGCAAAAATTTTAATTTCTCAAGATTTTTTTGTATTTTGGTGTAGCAAGTGCTACACCAATAGTATAGGTGGCCTCGCCCCTGGCTATTGGACTGTCACGAACAAATTATTGCATGCCTATTATTTTTAACATTTTAATGACTGCTAATGTGATGTTCAGTTATTGTAGTTTATCAGTTTTTAGTAGTCTACATTTGACCAGACGAGAGGAGTCGTAAATTCACCCATTAGTTTACTCGTGTGATGCGTAGTGTGACGAGGTTTTCTTGTTCTAAGAGGTTGGTTGAGTGTGGATACTATTGATAGTCTTTTTGGTTGGGTTGACAATGTGGCAAAGCTCTTTTGTAAGGTGACATTAATTTATTCTTGTTGGTTTTTGATCTATTGTAAGGTGGATAAAAGAGGGGGAGCAGTCGAGCAGAAATATAACCCTTAGGCCCTGTTCTTTTGGACTGAAACAGATCTGATCTGAACTAAACTGAACTTATAGGATCTGAACTGAACTGAACTGAACTTATTGGATCTGAACTGAACTTATAGGATCTGAACTGAACTGAACTTATAGGATCTGAACTGAACTGAACTTATTGGATTTGAACTGAACTTATAGGATCTGAACTGAATTGAACTTATAGGATCTGAACTAAATTTACACAATCCGAATTTAAATTAACTTAAATTAAATTAACTTAAATATTATTATTATTATTATTATTTTATTTTTTTAATTATTATTATTGTTATTATTCTTGTTCTTGTTGTTATTTTTATTTTTATTATTATTTTTTTTTATCAAAACGCGATCTTTTATTATTATTATTATTATTATTATTATTATTATTATTATTATTATTATTATTATTATTATTATTATTTTTTTTTATTTTTTTTTTTTTATTATAAATGCGCGCAGCTTTCATTATTATTATTATTATTATTATTATTATAAAAACGCAAACTTTTATTGAGATTAAACAAAAAATTTACAAGAAATTAGTGGGCAGCCAAGAGAGAACAATGATAAAAAAATATAGTCTAAAACACAAGGTAAGATAATAACATTTTTCCGCTTTATATACATTGATTTGTTCATACATTATATACTACAGTTACATTACGATAAGAAACAATGAGAAGAGTGATAATTTTGTTTTAAAAATAATAATGTATATATGTATCGAATAATTAATAATGTCAAATATTTTTGCGTCGGTTTTTAAAAATAATACTATATATATAACTTTTCTAAACTTAATTTATAGGATCTCAATCGAATCGAATCGAACTTATAGGATCTCGAATCGAACTTATAGGATCGAATCGAATCGAACTTATTGAATCGAATCGAATCGAACTTATAGGATGTGAACTGAACTTATAGGATCTGATCTGAACTGAAATGAACTTATAGGATCTGAAGTGAACTTAAATTAAGTGACTTCAAGTCCAAAAGAACAGGCCTTAGTATTTTCAACTGTCTAATGTCCCTAAGAATGTTAATTCTTATGTTATTTTTGTTTTTACATTGAATTCATTTTAGAAGTTGACCAAGTAATGTTAAACATAAATTTAGACCTGCCAGTCTGAAGTTTTAAATGTGTTGGTAGCGCACTAGCACAATATCATTTCAAGTTGACTAATTAGTCATCATTACTTTTCTATATGTCGAATGGTAGACTTCTCAACAGCCAGTGCATTCACATCATTTGTCATTAGGGATTTTGTTGTATCAAAGAAATTGATTTCTGTTCGTTGCATAAAGAGACTTCCGTATATGTTTCAATGGAAGAGATAGTAAGACTTGGATAATCAAGGAGTCAGTGCACAAGAAGTTTTCTACGTCATAAATCATAATGTTCGGGTGGTCTTACAACATGATAACTTGTTTGCATACTTTGTCTCCATTATGTGCATGCTATAATGCGTCATAAATTGCTAATTTTGAGTTCCGTTAGTAGCATTTCACTTTCTTATTGATATTGTAAATACTACACTTTCTAATGTCTTAATCGCAACCGCAGTTCTTTGCTGTTCGCTCGAATAGTTCAGTAATGAATGAATTGAAACAGTGGAACAAACTATGTGGAGAAGGCGGGTGAAGGAAGAAAAAACAGCTAATCTACGCCTTTAAAGAAGTGGAGAAAGTGAGGAAAGGATGAGAAGAAGCCAAGTCAGCCATTTATATTATGAATTCGTTTCAGTTGAGCAGCTCAAAATTTTGTAACTACTTTTTAATAGGGAACATATTCTTTCTCAGCTAGACTAGTTACTAGGATTGAAGGAATCAAAAGGCTTTTCTTTTCTTAACATTTAGTTTTGTTTTGTAATTGATTTATAAATGAGAATTAACTTTTAAAAAAAATATTTTTTTTTTTAAAAAAAGTCAACTTTTCTGACGGAATTTCCGTCAGAAATATTGACTTTTCTGACGGAATTTCCGTCAGAAAAGTTGACTTTTTGTTCACTTTTTGTGCCATGTATGACGGATAGACCGTCAGTAATGGGTAGTCGTGACGGAAAATCCGTCAGAAACGCGCTTGACTGATATGACGGATTACCCGTCAGTTTTCCGTCAATAAATCAATTTCCTGACGGAAAATCCGTCAGGAACCCGTTTTTTGTGACGAATCGTAGTGACGTCCATTCCTGACGGAAAAACCGTCAGGAACCCGTGTTTCTGACGGATAAAGGTCGTTATTGACGGATTTTGGCCGTCAGTTTCGCGCATTTTTTTTGTAGTAATTACTCGGGACGAGCAAAGGTTCGGTTTGGGGATATTTGATGTGACCATAATTAGATCATATTTAGTCCCCGAATTCGCCTAGTTCCCATGCTTTTTAGTGCATATTTGGGTCATTTATTGTCTTTAGTTCTTTGTTTTGCATATTCTTTGAGGTTTTGTGTCCTTGGTAGGAAAGGAGTACAAACCTTGCATTTTCATGGCAAAATGAAGCTAAATTGATTGAATTCAATGACCAAGCATCAAGGAGAGACAAGATTAGAAGGCCTTTGTACATACTATAGTAGATGGGCAATGATGAGAAAAGATCCTTGCATCCCCGAGGAAATCCTCAAGGATTTTATGAAGAAAAAGGAAGAAAAGAAGAAGGAACGAAACTGTTTGACAATCCGTGCGGATTGCCCTGAAGACGCCCGTCCATCACCCACAATCTGAGCGTCTTCCTCCACAAGACGCCCGGGCAAAACCTCCAGAAGACGCCCGTCCAGAAGCACCCAAATCCGCCCGTCCCGTGCTTAAGACGCCCGGATTCCCAGACAGTCATTTCGTCTTCTACAACTTCAAGGACGGATGCGCATCTTTTTCTAAGACCGGCGAAAAAGAGACCGGAGTCTCCCTAGAGACCGGCGATTCCTCAAGGACTTAATCGCCATTTAAGCCCTTAGTAAACCCTAATTTATGTAACTAATCCCCACTATAAATACCCCATTAGTCTAATTAGAAGAGCATGTTCTTCTTAGTAATCTTTAGTGTAGTTAATATCAATCAATCTCTTTAATCTTGTAATCAACATTTAATCAAGTTTTAATACAAGTTTTTTTTCCTTAATCTCTCTCTTGTTCATCCTTTATTTTGGGTAATTGAAGATTATTTGGGTTATTATTGGGAGATTGACAACCTTCCAATCAAGCATCAAGTACTTCTTTTATTCTTTGCTTTATTATTGGAATCATTAGTAGGTATAATTCTCTTAATCCCCTTTTAATTATTGTTAATTATCTTCATTTATTCATCATGTTTTACTTTGTTGGTATGATTGATAGCCTTGCTAGCATGTTCAACGTGATAATTGAGTGAGTAGTTTCCTTAGCTAGGGTTAATGGGTAATTAGGGGAAACCAAAATGGGGATGATTCATGCTTAAATTAATATGTTTTCATAGTTTATTTGCTTGCTTGTTGTGATCTCAACTCATGCACATGTTATGTTTGATGAAATGCGAGCCTATGAATCCTTGCATTTTTTACCCATCACCTATCTTTTCAATGAGACTTGTAAGACATAAACCAACTCGAGTCTCATTAGACCATGCATGTAGTTGAGTAGGGAAGATTAAGTCGACTTGTAGGTGTTGTACAATCTAATCGATTCGGCTCCGGGACCCAAACTTTCCTAGGATTGTAAGATATAAACCAACTCGATCCATCACAACAATAATTGCTTGCTTATAATTTGAGAATATGTTTGTATGATCAATTCCCATGAATCCCCTATGACCCCATGACACCCTAGTGCTTTTTATCAATTGTTTACATCCCTTTCAATTCATCTTGCTTGTTTACTTTCATTGCCACTTAGTGTAGTGATCTTCTACTTCAAACCCCAAATTGTGACACCCTTAGACACCACTAGTTGCAATAGAAAATCTCATCTCAATTCCCGTCCCTGGGATCCGACCTTTACTTGCCTCTTTACTAATTGTAGAGTTGTTTGTGAAGTTATAAATTGTGTTTTGGTCTAGGTGCTCCTAACGACAAGTACTGAAAACTAAACCCCATCGGGGATCACGACCAGTTAGGACGCCCACTGGGGCCACGCCTTTCTATTTGACCTACGGCATGGAAGCTGTACAACCAGTCGAGTTAGAAATACCATCATTGCGTATCTTACTCGAAAGTCAAATCCCGGAAGCTGATTGGAAGAGGGATAGATATGAAGAACTCATCCTCCTGGATGAACGTAGGCTACGCGCCTTGCATAATATCCAAACATATCAAGCACGTATCAAGCGAGCCTTCAACAAAAGGGTCAAGCCAAGAAACATCAAGGAAGGAGACTTAGTACTCAAGTCGGTTAGAGCCCTTTTACCTGTCGATCCACGGGGAAAATTCAAACCTAATTGGGCCGGACCATTTCTAGTCAAGTCCATACTTCCAGGGGGTGCGGTTAGAATCACAGACCTAGATGGGAATGAATTTGCCAACCCGACAAACCTTGACCAACTAAAACGGTATTATGCCTAGAACAGGAACAAAAACGCGCCTCGCGTGACCTCACGTGTCGCTCTTGTGGCACTAAATAAACGGCCCCTGGCCAAGCTGAAATAAGCTAATGTCACTCTGCTCTTGCATTTTGACAAACTTGTCATCCTCATATCATCAAATAAACTAAATTTGCACCATAAGAGTAAGTAAAAAGCTCATGCTTATTTTCTAAGTTCATTACAAGCTCTTGCTTAGAACAATTATTATTTTACATTCACTCGAACTACGCGCAAGGGTTTGATTTCATTTTCTTAATGAATATGTAGGCAATCCTTCACAGGATACAACCCATTAATTTCAAAATGTAAATAGAACGACATTTGCAATTGCATTTGGAATTCGACAAGAATAATAAACAGAAAATCACAACGGTTTCATAACCAATTAACCTTTTTATTTCATTCATTTTCTAATAGTTATAATAATACGTTACATAATAAAAATAAAATAATAGGCTAGGATTGTAAAAACCCCACCTTCTTATTATAATAATAATAATAAATAATAATAAAGACTTGGGCTATTCCTCCATCTTCCCTTTACTCTTGTCATTCTTGTCATATTTCTTGTCACGACCTCGAGCCGGACGCTCCTCCGCCACTTCAGACCTAATCACCAAAGGTCTTTCTCGCGGTCTAGACTTTCCATTCTTGTCAATCACTTTGTCCACGACAGGAGAGGTCTTCGGTTTCTTCGAAGGATGAACAACTCGAAACCCGGCTTCCTCCTCTCCCTCAGTCAGATGCTTCTCTTTCTCCTTTTCCACCTCGCGCACCTTGTAGTCAACAGGCTCGCGCTTCCTCAATCTCTCGCGCTCCTCCGTAGTAGTAGCTTTCCTCCATCGCAGGTAGGAATCCGACACCCATAAGGCATTAGCAGAAGAGTTCAAGAACCATACGTTTCTTTGAGCCCATTTAATGGCCCACTCCCTTCGGCTCTCAGTAGTAAGCGCTACGACAGTCTGCGGGATAGTGTCAAGCTTCGGGATTGTCTGCTTTAGTCCAACCTGTCTCATCAGCCTCTCCGGGAAGATGCATACCATGAATTCCACGCCAGGAATGCGCACAGATCGGGTAGGATCCAAAGAAGATACTCCAGTGACAGATTTGAGGTGCTACCACGGTACAATCCACCTAATCAAGGGGCCGTCATCACTCTTCAATTTGTTTTCCCAATAATTGCAAATCCGAGTGAAGTACACCATGTAAAGCCTGGTCCTCATTGCAATCGAACGAGCATGATAAGAAGGAACAGAACTGGGGGCTCGATCAATCGAAGACGCTCCATAAGCCACACCTACCAAAAGCAGGTATTAGAACAAAAAAAAAAACGGAAAAAAAACAAAAAAAAAAAACAAAAAAAAACGAAAGAAAAAAAAAATGAAAAAGAACAAAAACAAACGAAAAAAAAAGAAGAACAAAAAAAATAGAAAAAAAAAAGAAGAAAAGAAATGTGTTCTTTTACCTGCAGAATAATGGGACTCCCCAAGTACGGTAGGTCGCGATTGGCTTTTCTATTATCCAAACCCAATAGGATCTCTCCTAAGCATAAACAAGCTGGGCTCCTGCGCAGCTCCATTTGCTCAACTAGGCCCAGGAGACGGGGATCACCTCTCAAGTCTTCATCAACATGCCCTTGAAGGACATATACATGCAACAAGCAAAATCCGAATGCCCTTCGCCTAGCAACATAAGAAATGGTGGGGTCGGCCCTGTTAATGATTCGGTCAATGAAGTCCAACATTCGCACTAGCTCCT
Organism: Silene latifolia; assembly: GCF_048544455.1. Taxonomy (NCBI): domain Eukaryota; kingdom Viridiplantae; phylum Streptophyta; class Magnoliopsida; order Caryophyllales; family Caryophyllaceae; genus Silene; species Silene latifolia. The sequence continues at coordinate 26,119,825 of NC_133532.1, forward strand.
TTTGAGGTCACTAATCGGTCCACCTCAAGTCTTGTCAATCCAAGCAAGTCTCTAAATTTGTTCTTATACCCTTGCGAAGTAGAAGGAATGGCAGGCAAGTGTTCTGGGTCCCACCCACCAATCGCAGCAATTTCTTCAGGAAATGGGCAAATGTCACCTCCAGGAAACGCAAAAACATGATAATTCGGGTCCCAATAATCAAGACAAGAATCTAGGAATGGTTTGACAACCTTGATGAGCTTCAAACTCAACAAAGATCCAAGATTATAGGCGCCCATGTCGTGTTTCTCCATGTTGGAAAACTCGTTGGTCCACTCTTTTAGGCGAATCTCCAAAGTATTCATGATGAATGATTATTTTGAGAATTTTATGTAATAAGACGAAGATGAGACGGAGGAATTGTGTGAATAAAACCTCCATCGACGTCTTGTAGATACCTCATTTCTGCACCCCTCGGAAACCACCCGGTGATGATTGGGCCGCATGTTTGGTACGCGGAACGATTTGTGACAGTTCGTAAGTTTATCGTCAAGTGATTGCTCAAACACTGATGTCCACCTCTTAGTTGTCATCTACGTGCCGGTACGGTCGTTTTGACAGTAATTAGAGTACATTTGGAGTCCGGGCCTAAAACCGTCTTCATTTTCTAATAAACGTTAAATCCCAAGTCAGAATGTTCTGGAATGTTCCGGATATTTCTATTCCATATTTTATAAATATTTCACAATCTTTATTCTTTGGCAAACAATTTCCCGTAATATTCATACAAAATATTAAAGAAAACCAAATTATCCCGTTATTCCATAAATTAAACACGGAAATCTTTCTTCCGCAGGAGGAAACCACCTGGGAACAGACGCAGCAGGTGCTGCGCCTCTTCCAAGAGACGCATGTGGATCGCTGCGCCTCTTCCCAGTCCTTTCTGCGTATTTTTCGTATTCTTTTTCATATCTTTCCGAGATTCACTTCCAAAGTCTCTCCGAAAACCCTATTCCTTCACGTGATTAGTATAAATAGGAGCCTTCGCTCCTCATATTTCTCACGCGAGTGTCCGCCCTTCTCTTTTCCCTTTACATTCTAGACCTTGTTCTTACTTTTTGGCGTCTACGTGCTTGAACATTCGACCACGTAAGCTCGGATCCTTCTGAGTACCACCCTCGTTTGCATGACCGACCAATTTGACCAACTCCACAATAATCAACTTATTTAATCTTAATCGTTTTCCTCTTACGAGGGCACTTTCGTTACATTCGAGTCGAGCATCACTAATCGTAAACTTAGTTCATCTCGTTTCGTTAAACATGTAAGTCTGAGGGTGTAAATCTCTCTTTTATTTATTGTTCTTTATTGTTGTAATCGTATTGTAAGATTTATGTCGAAAATACTTGTTAAAACCGATTTATAAAACCTCGTTTAAAACCCTTTTTACGGATTACCAGAAGGCAAACCGTCGAGAAAGGACGCAGCAACTGCTGCGCCTCTTCGTCAGGCTGCCGCAGTTCCTGCTTCCTTTCTTCTTCCTTCGTCCTCTGTGATTCGTTTTCTTCATTTGTTTTCATTTGTTTTTTGTTAATTCTTTGTTACGACAACATAATAATTTCACATGTATAATTATCATCATTAACACATTTAATTCGTCATTAAAATTCGGCTTAAATCCCTTATAATCCAATATTTGCGGGTTGTTGTCATTAAAATCAATCCGGGTTGTAGAAATTCGATTCGTTCATATCGGGTTTCTGGAATTCGATCTTTGATATATTTTAATCTGTCTTTTGTCATATTCGTCATTAATTTGCCACTAGTTCGTCATGTTTAGCCTATTTAGTTCACCCATGTCACTAATCAATCGCTCGTTCATGTAATTAATTCATCTTAAATCCGTCTCATCCATGTTTTATTGCTTTTATGACCATTAATCATATGTAAATAACCTGTTAATCACTTCCATCCGAGTAAATATATTAATCGATCATTTAAATTCACCAATTAATATTAACGATTTGCAGTTCCGGCTTCACAGCCAGAACTCACCCTTGGAACAGACGCAAAGAATCGTTGCGCCTCTTCCAAAGGGCGCAGTCCTGCTGCGCCTGTTCCAGGTTGACTTCTGTCTCTGAACTTCCGTTCTGCCTTGACCTGTTTACTTAGCTTACGTATAATTAACTATTATTCGTATTATCGCCTACTGATTTGTTCGTCAATTCTTTTATTCTTTCTTTTTCTCAAATTATCCGTTTTAAAGGTATTTTCGACATAAATCAATGAACCCAATGTAATTATTGTAATTTTCATTATTGTAATTTTATTTATCATATTTCTTGTATCATTTGTATGCCTTCACCTGTAATTGAGCATTAAATCCTACTTCGACATTAATTGTTTGCTAAATTACGTGTTAACCGACTTAGACTAATCTTCACATGCTAGGATTAAAACTTGGATGTTGCATTGCATTCATATAATCGACAATATATCGAGTATAGATGTCCCTAATCATTAGTAGAGTCCGCTATCGAGGCGGGCGGGATTAGGTGTTCGATCGAAAGAGCTTCCTAATACGTACCCTCACCCCTTACTCCAGATCTCTGTGAACATCCGTGTTCATTGGCATCCACGAGAGTCATTCTAGACATAGAATGCTAAGGGTAACGATTGCTGGGTGTTCATGTCTCTACTTTGTGTCTTGACATGGCACGAGATATTCGAACGGTTTCCAATTTTCCACAATAAATTGGTGGCGACTCCACAAATGCAAACGCTTGTTCTTCTCCAAGCGCCCCCGTGGGCCCATTGTCCACAGTTTGGCGACTCCACTGGGGATAATACACTTACGTGTAGCCAAAAGGGTGAAACTTGAACAAGGTTAGGGAATAGTTTATACAAGACAATTGTCGGTTTTCATAACTCGGTCTTCCTAGACCGTTTTATTCGGCCTTCCTAGGCCCAACCCAACCCATTCGACCAATCGTCCCGTCTAAATGGTCCTAATTCTTATTTGGGCCCAAGGATGGATAGCGATTGACGTCATCCATACCATGATGCTTACTCTTATTTGTATCAAGGACTTTCACTACTTGAGGAAATGGTCTAGGAATCGACCTTACTCTTGTTTGGTACGAGCCTCTCCACAGACTTAGGGTTTGATTGTTCGGTATGGCAACCCACCTTTTAAACCAAAACCCTTTTAAATGCACTCAGCATCCCGTTATAATGCTTGTATAAATGTTTGTACCTTACGTGATCACCATTTCTAAACGAAACCGTGGCATTTTTTGTAAAAATCAAAACCCATTTTTAAATGAAAATTTCGAAAAGTCCATTGATTAGCGCAAAACCCAGTCAAAATTCTGTCCGTTTGTCGAGTCAAATTTCGGGCCCAAGCCCATTTCAAAACCTCACTTCGAGTCCACTCCTACAACTACACTATAGTTGACTAGGATACACATTTTAAAAACTTTGTCTTTTCTTCAAAGCACACTCAACACAAGTGGCACACACCCACTTCACGAGTCAAAACATTTCTTCTCTTAGCAAGTGTGTTAGAATGGTTGATCGTGTTTTGATTCATCGTCGATCTCTCATCCAGTTTTCAAGATGCCTGAAACAAGTGACGTGAACTTCAACCAACTTCAAGATGGTAATGATCGAATCCTAGCCGCGTTAGCTCAAATCCAAGTTACCCAAGACCAAGTGTATGATCGCCTTGACACCATCGAGGGTCGGATCTACGCCGTAGAAGGGCGGTTGCCTCCTCAAGAAAGTGAAGTAGTGGGTGACTTCGCGGATGAATCCAAGGACGAAAACCCTCCCATGGGAATGACTATAGCCGAGAAAAGACTCCAATACTTAGAGGAGCAATTGATGTACCTTAAAGGGGATGACATTTTTAGGGAGAATAATCGCAAGTACGAGGCCGTAAATTCCAAATTGCCAACTAACTTCAACATGACGGATATCCCTAAGTTCAAGGGGCACGAAAACCCTTTGAACCACATCCGTGCTTTTAAGGATTATATGTCTATCAAAGGCATCAAACCCGAGATGTTCTTAAGGATCTTTCCTTCATCTCTCGACACCATCCCAAAACAATGGTTTTACTCTTTAGAACACAAGAAGATCGCTACTTGGGAAGATGCCGCGATCGAGTTTGCTAAGCAATATGCGGATAATGCTGAAATCCAAGTTAACATGCGCACTCTAGAGGTTCTTACCCAAAATGACAAAGAAGGATTCACCGACTTCCTAAGTAGGTGGAGGAAGACTAGTACCCAACTAGTTGAATGCCCGGATGAGGCTACCCTTGTGGAGAAGTTCGTGGACAATCTCAAACCCATCTATGCCAATCATGTGAGGTACCAAAACATCAAAACCTTCAAAGACTTAACCATACTAGGAACAAGGATTGAAGATGACATCCGTAAAGGGCTCTTGTCCAAAACGGTAGGTCGAGGATATCAAGGCTCAACAAGTCGTTCATACGGCTCCACTAGCATGACCGATGAGGTTAACCTTCTCGAGCCATCCAAGAAAAGTACCCCACCAAGGAAATTCACAAATCTTGGGGACACTTACTCCAACGCTCTTAAGAGATTAATGAAACAAGGCAAACTCCAACCCATAGGACCTACTCCCGAACCCGAAAAGAAATCCAAATTCTGTGACGAGAACTCGTACTGTGAATACCATAGGGGCAAGGGGCATGACACAGAAAAATGCTACAAATTGAAAAATGTGCTTCAAGACATGATTGAAGATGGTCGACTACCAATACCGCCCGGAGGTAAACCCAACAACACTCAGAACCCTCTTGGGATTCTAGTGATCACAAGTGAAGAATCTACCTTAGATTGTTCACACCTCATTTCTCCAATTGAAGATGAGATCTACGCGGTCGAGAATAAAGGGTTCTACTCTACTATCTCCCCTACAATTTCCGACTTCATCACATGGGCAAGGAGTGTGGATAGGCAAGTTTGGGAATTGGAAAATATGGTGACAACTTTACATGACCCCAACGCGACACCTAAAGAGCATATGCCACTAATCTTCTCTCAAAACGCTACTATGCAAGAAATAATCGCCGTGGTTGATAAACTAGTCGACCTAATCACGCAATTAGAAGACGAAATCATGAGAAGGAGGAAACTAGCTACAATCAATGGAGTATGGGCCGATGACGATGAAGACGAGTATCTCATTGAACACTCCCTAGTCAAGGAAATAGTCTAAAATGGTGAAGACCAAGATGTGGACCACCTAACTCGTTCGGGGCGTCCATATCAAAACACTACTCAAAACGGTCCAACTAACGTTGTCACACCAAATGATAACGAAGATGACTCCACTGATCATTTGCTCAAGCAATTACAGAAGACAAAGGCTGATCTTTCAGTCTGGCAACTAGTAGCAAGCTCATTCCCACATCGCCAAGCTTTACTGCAAGCCTTGGCCAAACTAAATGTAGCACATAACTCCACACCCGAAGATGTAGTCAACTTGGTCTTCCAAGAATCACCAAAGCTAAGTAATCCTATTACTTTCTCAGATGAAGATTTGCCACCTTTCGGCGCTAGTCACAACTTGGCTCTTTACATCACTGTCATTTGTCTAAAGAAGAATGTGCCAATGACCTTGGTTGATGATGGCTCCGCGGTCAACGTCATACCCCTCAAAACGGCATAAAAATTAGGCATGAAAGAGTCGGATTGGACCCCTACCAATCAAGGTATTCGCGCATATGATGGTACACAACGAAAGGTAGTAGGACTCGTTAACCTAACCATAGCCACAGGGCCAATCGAGCGAAAGGTTAACTTCAAAATAGTGGACATTGAAGCTTCCTTAAACATACTTCTAGGAAGACCTTGGATTCACGCTTCCAAAGCGGTGACATCCACCCTTCATCAAAAGATCAAGATCCCACTAAATGGCAAAGTGGTGACGATCACTTCGTCGCCCATCAAGGCAATAATCGAAAAGAAGTCGAACAATCAAGTCCTTGCAGACCCAGTATATGAACTTGGGGGCTTCCAAAGCTTAAGTGTCATAGAAAGCGAATTGGCACCCTTATACTACAATCCCTACTCCAACTTGGTGGTCAACCACATACTCAAATCCTAGGGATACTTCCCTGGAATGCCTTTAAACCCTATCCGAAGAAACACCTTCGCACCGTACAAGGAAGGTAACTCAAAAAGGATACCACTTGGACTAGGGTACAAACCCACTAAAGAGGAAGTTCTCGAGATGCTTGCTCAAGTTCAAAACCGTAAGTACGTAGGAGTCCAAATGCGACCCTATCTCCCTACCCTAAATGGATATTTTGTTAAGGAAGGAAGTCTAGAACTCTTTCACGGATTTCCCGAGCCTTGGCATTATCTCGAGAGGAAGCTAGCCGGAATCTAGATCTTTCACGATTGCTACTTCATCCCTCCAAAAACGGTTCCTACCGTCAAAGCCCGTCAAGCACTTTGTTTAGACGAACAAGCTGTTAGTCTATTGTTTGGAGAGGATCGATTTTTTAGAGCCGCGCAGGATGAGATCATTACCATGATACTTCAAGACGATCACTTCAACCCCACCGCGTTAATCACAGAAGCTAACGCGAACCAACAGAAAGGATGGAGAAAATCAATCAAGTGGACCAACAATCAAGGAAGACTCTTCAAACTCACCACTGGAGAAGGAGAGATGTTCAAAGGAGTACCAGAAGACGATGAATTCGAGTCAGAGTCAGAGTCGGAGTCAGAGTCGGAGTCTAGAGAAGTCACTAAGGAGTCTCCTCCTGTCGTCATCCCCATTCCCTTTGTTTCTCCTAGCTTAGCCTTGAATAGTAACAGTAGTTCGGGAAATGTCCCAACAACTGTCCCTTTACCGCCGCTGACCACAGATCAGATGGCTTCTTTGTTTCAACTTTTCTCAAACTTTAATATGAATAAATCAGGTTCTGCTTACTCTTTGTGTTATCTTGAGTGCAATTCTGTTTACAATGATACTGAGGATGACCAAGACCCAGACTCAATTGAAATACCTCCATACGTAGCCAAAGAAATACTACAGGAAGAGGAAGGGGGACCAGTAATAGAGAACACCGAACCCATCAATGTAGGAACCGAACTAGAACCTCAAGAACTTAGGATAGGGACTACCTTGAGCTCTACCGAAAGGGCCGACTTCATAGACCTCCTACACGAGTTCAAAGACGTTTTCGCGTGGTCCTACAAAGACATGCCATGGATCGACAGGGATATCGCCGAACATAGAATCTCAATTCAGCCAGGTTTCAAGCCTGTAAAACAGAAGCTTCGTCGAATGAGAACGGAATGGGCTCTCAAGATTAAGGAAGAAGTCGATAAGCAATTCAAAGCCGGGTTCATCAAAGTTTCCGAGTATTCTGACTGGGTAGCCAACATAGTACCTGTACCCAAAAAGGATGGGAGAATCCGTGTTTGTGTTGATTTTAGGGACTTAAACAAAGCAAGTCCTAAAGATGACTTCCCTCTACCACACATCAACATATTGGTGGACAATACTGCAGACCACGCATTACTATCCTTCATGGATGGGTATGCAGGTTATAACCAAATGAAGATGGCCATAGAAGACAAGCATAAGACCGCCTTTGTCACTCAATGGGGAACCTATTGCTATACGGTAATGCCATTTGAGTTAATCAACACCGGAGCTACATATCAACGCACCGCAACTACACTCTTACATGACATGATGCACAAAGAAGTTGAGGTATACGTAGACGACATGATTGTCAAGTCCAAGGATAGAGAGGGGCATATTGCGAACCTTCGCAAATTTTTCGCAAGGCTACGAAAGTACAACATGAGGCTCAATCCTCAGAAGTGCGCATTCAGAGTAACTTCTGGCAAACTCTTGGGATACGTCATTAGCCAACGAGGTATAGAAATAGACCCTTCCAAGATCAAGGCTCTGATCGAAATGCCACAACCTCAAATAGAAAAAGAAGTAAAAGGATTCCTAGGGAAAGTGCAATATATAAGTCGATTCATATCGAAAGTCACCATGATTTGTGAACTTATCTTCAAGAAGCTCAAGAAAACGGACCACACCATATGGGATGATGATTGTCAAAAGGCATTTGACCGAATCAAGGAGATATTGGCTAAACCACCAGTGCTCATGCCACCTCAACGAGATCAACCTCTTGGTTTATATCTCACAAGAATCAAAAAGCAAATGACCATGGGTGCCATGCTAGCTCAAACCGTAGGAAAGGAAGAAAGGGCTATCTACTACCTTAGTAAGAAGTTCTTGGAGTACGAGTGCAAATACTCACAACTCGAAAAGACATGCCTCGCTCTTGTGTGGGAAACAAAGAAGCTACGCCATTACATGCTTAGCTACTCCGTCAAAATATACTCCAAAATGGACCCAGTCAAATACCTCTTCGAAAAACCCGTCCTCAACGGACGCCTAGCAAGATGGAGTTTGATGCTCTCAGAGTTCGATCTCAAATACGTGCCCCTGAAAGTTATAAAAGGGCGCGCCGTTGCCGAATTCTTTGCAGAGAATCCCATCAATGATGCACAAACGATAGACACTTGGTCATTTCCAGACGAGGATATACTCCAAACTGATGTAGACTCCTGGGACCTTTACTTTGATGGAGCATCAAACTTAAGAGGATTTGGAATAGGAGTGTTGCTCATTTCTCCTGAAGGTGAGCATACACCAATCTCTGTCAAACTCGACTTCGAGGTGACAAATAACGCTACAGAATATGAAGCTTGTCTTATTGGACTACAAGCGGCAGTGAGCTTAGACTTTAAAAACCTCCGAGTACATGAGGATTCATCCCTGATCATCAATCAAGTTACGGGATCTTGGAAAATCCGAAGCGAAAGCCTAGCACCTTATCAAGCAAGAATAGACCAAGTTGCCCAATTCTTTGATCACGTGACCTATCTACACCTACCTCGGGAAGAAAATCAATTCGCAGATGCTCTTGCAAAACTTGCATCTTTGATTAATATGCCAGATGACATGGTGGAAATGCCTTTATGCATCGAACGACGGTCAGAGCCAGCTTATGTCCACCAAATCACCGACGAAGAGGAAATCGCACAGGAACCATGGTTCCAAGCAATCTTAAATTTCAAGCTCAACGGCACCTATCCACCAGATATTGACAAAAGGGGACAACGTTCTATACGCCTACTAGCTTCCCAATACGTTCTCATGCAAGGAGAGTTATACAAAAGAACACCTCTTGGTGTAATCCTACGTTGCCTTGATCATTCACAGGCACGAAAAGTGATGGAAGAAGTCCACGATGGAGAATGCGGTCCTCACATGAGTGGGCCCATGATGGCAAAGAAAATTACACGTTTGGGGTATTATTGGACCACAATGGAATCCGATTGCATCAAATATGTAAGACATTACCACAATTGCCAAATCTTCGGGAATGTACAACTTCATTACTCTATACGATGACATCTCCTTGGCCATTTTCTCCCTGGGGAATTGATATAATCGGGAAGATAACCCCAGCCGGAACAGGAGGTCACCGTTTCATCCTAGTGGAAATCGACTATTTCACCAAATGGCTAGAAGCGGCTTCATACACTAGTCTTACGGCCAAAAACGTGGCAAAGTTCATACAAAACAACATCATCTGTCGATACGGTTGCCCGCATGAGGTCATTAATGATAATGGATCACATTTCCAAGCTGAGACTGAGCAATTGCTAGCCAAGTACAAAATTAGGCATCACCACTCTTCGCCCTATAGACCACAGACTAATGGCGCGGTAGAGGCAGCAAACAAGAACGTTGTCACAATTCTCAAGAAAATGATTGACAACTATCGAGATTGGCCAAGCAAGATACTCTTTGCTCTGTGGGGATATCGCACATCTGTTAGGACGCCCACTGGGGCCACTCCTTTCTATTTGACCTACGGCATGGAAGTTGTACAGCCAGTCGAGCTAGAGATACCATCCTTGCGTATCTTACTCGAAAGTCAAATCCTGGAAGTCGATTGGAAGAGGGATAGATATGAAGAACTCATCCTCCTGGATGAACGTAGGCTACGCGCCTTGCATAATGTCCAAACATATCAAGAATGTATCAAACGAGCTTTCAACAAAAGAGTTAAGCCAAGACACGTCAAGGAAGGAGACTTAGTACTCAAATCGGTTAGAGCTCTTTTACCTGTCGACCCGCGGGGAAAATTCAAACCTAATTGGGCCGGGCCATTTCTAGTCAAGTCCATACTTCCAGGAGGTGCGGTTAGAATCACAGACCTAGATGGGAATGAGTTTTCCAACCCGACAAACCTCGACCAACTAAAACGGTATTATGCCTAGAATAGGAACAAAAACGCGCCTCGCGTAACCTCACGTGTCGCTCTTGTGGCACTAAATAAACGGCCCCTGGCCAAGCTGAAATAAGCTAATGTCACTCTGCTCTTGCATTTTGACAAATTTGTCATCCTCATATCATCGAATAAACTAAACTGCACCTTCAGAGTAAGCAAAAGCTCATACTTATTTTCTAAGTTCATTACAAGCTCTTGCTTAGAACAATTATTCTTTTACATTTACTCGAACTACGCGCAAGGGTTTGATTTCATTTTTCTAAATGAATACGTAGGCAATCCTTCACAGGATACAGTCCATTATTTCAAAATGTAAATAGAAGGACATTTGCATTGCATTTGGAATTCGACAAAAATAATAAATATAAAATCACAACGGTTTCATAACCAATTAACCTTTTTTATTTCATTCATTTTCTAATAATAATATGCTACATAATAATAAATAAAATAGGCTAGGATTCTAAAAACCCCACCTTTTTTATTACAACAATAATAATAATAATAATAAATAATAATAAAGACTTGGGATATTCCTCCATCTTCCCTTTGCCCTTGTCATTCTTGTCATATTTCTTGTCACGACCTCGAGCCGGACGCTCCTGCGCCACTTCGGACCTAATCACCAACGGTCTTTCTCGAGGCCTAGCCTTCCCATTCTTATCAATCGCTTTATCCATGACAGAAGAGGTCTTCGGTTTCTTCGAAGGATGAACAACTCGAAACCCGGCTTCCTCCTCTCCCTCAGTCAAATGCTTCTCTTTCTCTTTTTCCACCTCGTGCACCTTGTAGTCAACAGGCTCGCGCTTCCTCGATCTCTCGCGCTCCTCCGGAGTAGTAGCTTTCCTCCATCGCAGATAGGAATCCGACACCCATAAGGCATTAACGGAAGAGTTCAAGAACCACACGTTTTTTTGGGCCCATTTAATGGCCCACTCGCTTCGACTCTCATTAGTAAGCGCCACGGCAGTCTGCGGGACAATATCAAGCTTTGGGATTGTCTGCTTTAGTCCAACCTGTCTCATCAGCCTTTCCGGGAAGATGCACACCATGAATTCCAAGCCAGGAATGCACACAGATCGAGTAGGATCCAAGGAAGACACTCCAGTGACAGATTTGAGGTGCCACCATGGTACAATCCACCTAATCAAGGGGCCATCATCACTCTTCAATTTATTCTCCAAATAATTGCAAACTCGAGTGAAGGCCACCATGTAAAGCCTGGTCCTCATTGCAATCGAACGAGCATGATAAGAAGGAACATGACCTGGGGGCTCAATCAATCGAAGACGCTCCATAAGCCAAACCTACCAAAAACGGGTATTAGAACGAAAAAAAGAAAAAAACAAAAAACGAATTAAAAAAAACGAACAAAAAAAAAGAAAAGAGAAGAAAAATGTTCTTTTACCTGCAGAATAATGGGACTTCCCAAGTACGGTAGGTCACGATTGGCTTTCCTATTATCCAAACCCAACAGGATCTCTTCTAAGCATAAACAAGCTGGGCTCCTGCGCAGCTCCATTTGCTCAACTAGGCCCAGAAGACGGGGATCACCTCTCAAGTCTTCATCAACATGCCCTTGGAGGACATACACATGCAACAAGCAAAATCCAAATGCCCTTCGCCTAGCAACATAAGAAACGGTGGGGTCGGCCCTGTTAATGAATCGATCAATGAAGTCCAACATTCGCACTCCCTTCGAGGTCACTAGACGGTCCACCTCAATTCTAGTCAATCCAAGCAAGTCCCTAAATTTGCTCTTATACCCTTGCGAAGTAGAAGGAATCGCAGGCAAGTGTTCTGGGTCCCACCCACCGATTGCAGCAATCTCTTCAGGAAACGGGCAAATGTCGCCTCCAGGGAACGCAAAAACATGATAATTCGGGTCCCAATAATCAAGACAAGCATCTAAGAATGGTTTGACAACCTTGATGAGCTTCAAACTCAGCAAAGATCCAAGATTATAGGCGCCCATGTCGTGTTTCTCCATGTTGGAAAACTCGTTGGTCCACTCTTTTAGGCGAATCTCCAAAGTATTCATGATGAGTGCTTGTATTGAGAATTTTATGTAATAAGACGAAGAAGAGACGGAAGAATTGTGTGAATAAAAGCTCTATCGACGTCTCTATTTATACTAAAACTCTGTTTCCTAAAATCTGCCAGAGCAGACACACCTGGGAACAAAGGCGCAAAGACTGGCTTTGCGCCTCTTCAAAGGGACGCACTCATCTTTGCGCTCTTCTTCTTGCCTAGGTTTCTGTGATTTTCCGCGTTGGATCTTTCCTAAATTCCGTGACGAATAATTTCCTATTCCTACGGGTTATTATTTTGGTAAATACGTGGAAATTACCATATTCCATGTTTCCTAATTCCGCGGGCACGCATTTCGAGGCAATATCAGCATTCCCATCATTTTAACACACTTGTATATTTTCGTTTTAGGAAATAATTTTCATTTTAATTTAATTCATTTCAAAACTCATATATTTATTTCACTTATATATTTCTTTTATTTCTTTTTTTAATCATTTCATTTCTAACTTATAGGTTTCTATTTTTTTCTTTTTTTAGGGGTAACCCTCCCTACCGTCCGGTCATTTCCGGCAAATTTTTTGCATTTTTGCATTTTCTCTTCCATTTTTGCATTATTTTGAGTCATTCGTTTTGCGCTATTTCAGGCCATGTGTATATACAAATGTATGTTCTACGTGATTTCTATGTAAATTTCGGCAGCATGACGGCATAAACCGTCATCTACCAAATCTGTTCAAAGCTAACTGCGGTACAACGCAACCAACCAAAGAAAGGCACTCAGGCCATCATATATACAACAAAAAGGGAAATGTACAACAAACTGGGGGCTCGAGCCCCAAGCAAAGTCCAAAATGTCCAAAATGAAGGTCCAAAATGTACAAATGTGCAAGATACAAACAAACAACAAAGCAAAACTACCGCCGGTCGCCCTCTAGCTCCGCAACTCTTGCCGCGAGAGCAGCAACCTCGGTGTCGGGAACCTCGAGCTCCCTCAACAAGCGAGCTGTCTCCTCCCGAGACTAGGCCAACTCTCGCTCCAGCTCACGGTCCCCCTGTAAACAACAAAATTGGCTCATGTCAATCATTTCAAGCAATTACAAGAGAAGTTGGAAAATCAAAATTCAAAAAATGAAATAAAGAAAGGTTCATACCTGACGACCTCGACCGCCGACAAGTGCCTCGACGGCAGTAGCTCGCAGCCGGTTGGCCACCCTCCATAACGCCACGAACGAGAGACAGTATGCGCAACTCGCATTTTCAAAAGAAGTTCTCAATAATTGAACAAGTTCAATCAAATGTGTTCTTACACAAAAATCATGCAAATTAGAGGCTCATCCTCCGAATCGATCGCCAATTGTCCAAACCAAAGATCCGTCACGGCCCACGTCAAAGTCACGCAGCTCGGAGATCGTCGTCCTCCCGGTCGCGTCAGTGTACTCAAGGGTATCGGGGTACTCTGGGGGCTCGATGCCCGCCGCCTCAACCTCCTGCAAAGTCAAATGTTTCCCATTAATCGATGATCTTTCATCGCATTCTCAAAATCATCAAAAATAAAGAAGAGTAAAGATGCTCACCACAACCGGCCAGTACGCCAACCTCCCGTAGAGGAACGCCGAGTAGTCCTCACCAGGAAGAAGGAGGGCGTCACCACCACCACCACCGCCAGCCAAGTCAGCCTCCCTCTCAGCCTCATAAGGCTCCCTGAACATCGTCCTATGAGGATCGATGGGAACCGTCAAAACATCCCGAGAGCACTGACGAGGCAAGCGCTCGCCCAAGTACCACACAGGACCCATCGATGTCCTCAATAGCAGCCGGCTCGAGCTCCTATGTCGAAGGACCTCAGCCACAAAAGGAGGCGCTCCGGCGTACTCCGCCCAAGGCCTGGGCACCCACTGTACAAGACAAATAAGGAATCATTCTTATGATCGGTTAAAAAGCAATGAAGAAGTGAAATGAATACAAGTGAGATGCTCACGCTGTCCAGCTGAAGAGCGTTCACGTCCCGCCGGTAAACACCGTGAGAGGAACGCTTGCTCCTCATCCTACACATCACCCAATCCCTCACGACGGGATAGGCCTTCTCCAGCGGCTCCGTCCTCTTGGGCGAGAGGCTCGGAGAGTAGGAGTACACCCACGCCTGTGAAGCAAGGTAGTCAATAACGATCTTTCGTAATTTGATAAGGAAAAGAATTAATTTTAGTCTAAATGAAGGTTCATACCTCTAGAAGCAGTCCGGGGCCGACAGCACCAGGAGAAGTCCCCTTCTCCATCAACTCCGGACGAACCATGGCCCTCATGAAGCGGATGAGGACCGCAAAACCAGCAGTGACCTAGTCCCAACGCCCTAGGGAGCTCAGGTCAGAAAGGAAGGGAAGAAGCTTCGTCGACCTGACCTCTCTCCCTTGTCTCGCAGGTAGATCGAAGACGAGAAACCACCAAAGCCACAAACGAGCCCTCCGCTCATCTCAGACAGGAGGAGGAGCCGTCTCTCTCCGTCGTCGTCCACCGCCGAGATCTTCTCCGCAAAGTAGTCTCGGACATAGGAACGGGCACCAAACCAGGACCGTGAGCCTTCGGCGACAAGTTCCACCGATCAACCTCCTAGCCTCGGTCGAGTCCACCCTCATGGCGATCTCGGCCACGCCACGACCCTCGGACCCACACCTGCGGACGGAAATCATGCCGTAGTCCTCAAACGTGACTCCCACCTCACCAAAAGGCATGTGAAAAGTGGAAGTCGTGTCCCATAATCGGTCCAAGAAAGCGCGGACCAGGCTAACGTTAGCCCGCAGCTTCCTCATCGCGATATCCCTCCAAGCCTGCACTAAGGCACCAAACGCTCCACGCTCGATCATGGCGCGCTCCTCCGCCGACAGCCTCTTGTAGCATTCCATCGCCGTCGTGTAACCCGAGAACGACCTGATGTTCCCGGCCTCCTATGGTGATTTAAAACAAAAAGCTATCTTTAGTTTTGAATGAGAGTTAGAAAAGATATGAGCAAATGAAATGAATGAAAGAAGGTCTCAGGTCTCAGCCCACGCGGGTGCTCCCCTCAGCTGACGACCTCCTCGTTCAACGTTGGCCCGCCTCGGGGCCTCCTCCTCCTCAACAGCCTCCTCCTCGTGGACCTCGTCCCCAGTAGCCATCACCGCGGCGGTGAAAGCCTCCTCCAAAGCCTCCTCGATGACACGAGAACGGTCAACAGCAGCGTCTATCTCCATGGGAGCTCTCCCAGAAGTAGAAGCCTCATCACCTGCAACGTTAAAGTAAATTTAGGCCGCGTCACGTGACGACGAGCCTTAGTTAAGGGATTTTCGAGCCTTCGGAAGCCCTGAAATCGCTCTTTTCTCGCCATCTTTGGCCGTATTCTCACAAACCCGATCACTCATGTGGTAATTAGGGTCAAGTCAAGCCTAAGTTGAAGCCTAGTCATGGGTTCAAGCCGAAATTTCGACAGCATTTCGTTATAACAGCGATTATGCTCTAGAAAAGTGTCCTGAAAAAGCCGTCACAAACCAAAATTCCGAGATGGTAGGAAGTTTACCCATCATCCAAGGATCCCAAATATCAAGTTTCATCGCAAATGGGCAATCCTAAGGCTATTTTCGAAGTAATTTGCAGTTTAGCTGTGAAACCGTCTCAATTTTACTCAAATGCTCAAAACTAAATGAAAATTCGAAACAAATACATGGTTGTGTTCCTTATATTACCAATTATCCATTTCTAATACCAATTTTACAAGGTAAATCCATTTGGGGGAAAAGCCCCAAATTTTCGACTTAATTGGGTTCAAAACCCTAATTTTTTCGATCCAAATTAAGCAAAATATAGAAGATTGATGCAAGAATGATATACATACCTCGATTAGTCATGATGAATGCAAGCTTTTGGATCAAATTTTGGCGGAAATGGTTAAGATTTGAGAGAGAAATGGAGGAATTTGTATTTCGAACAAATGAATTAAAACCCTCTGTTTATCGCGTTTTTACGCAGAAAAGACACCCTCCTCAGAAGACGAGACGAAGAAAGGCGGCTGCGCCTCTTCTAAGAGACGCAGCTCTTGCTGCGCCTCTTCCTGGTGTTCCCTCCATACGAGTTTTCAAAAATTCGTTATGAGTTCGTTATTTGTGGACCCATCTTTGGTGCGCCTCTTCCTCGACGCCATTTTATTCTTTTTAGTCCGTTTGACGATCATTCTTCGTTCAGACCCGTATTTCTAAGCCAACAGCAGACTATCATACGTTATTGATCGCCTCCAAGACCTTGCTTGTCACAACGAGCGAGTATTCCTTCACAGGTGTTTCGACACGCCTTCATTATATTCCCCCAGCGAGAGTAAGCGGATAGACTTTCCCTCTCGAGACATGGAGATTAGTCCCCGATTAAGTTCCCCAACGAGAGTTCACGACCGACAGTCACTTCCTCTCGAGACATGGAGATCAACATCGACCCTGAATTCTTCCGAAGTTTGTTTGAAGCTGAACACAAACAGATTTCTCCCTGCGGTTCCAGACTGTGTCCTGCTGTCTTCCCCAAAATCATCATTTCCTTATTATTCCTCAGGCAAGCCTTCATATCTTTTAGGTAACCCTTTTCCGGATAAACCCTTCAGATCTTTCAGAAATTTACCGTTAATCCTTCAGACGACCCCTTTCAGTCCTTTAGGGTAATCCTTCCTATCTTTTAGTGAGAGATAGCCTTCAGAAGTATTAAGAAGTTTCTTCAGAATCCCTGTAACCCCCTAATGCCTTCAGACACCAAGTTATCTTCAGACCAAAGAGTTTTGCCGAAGCGTATTCAGTCCCGTTTCACCCAGGGGTATCTCAGGTATGGTTTCTTCTTATGGCTGGCGAGCCTCCTCACGTAGTCTATTGGACTTTAAACGACCCTCCCCGAAAGTCGACAGACTCTAAAATGTTCCCGACGACAGGTCCTTGGCTCAGACCCCTTGAGCCGCCTCGCGTCGCCATAGTCGTCAGGTTGTAATCTTCGATTGACCTGATGGCTATACTTTGACTTTCGCCTTGTCAAAGCCTCAGTCAAAGTGGGGGCTCTGTAGATACCTCATTTCTGCACCCCTCGCAAACCACCCGGTGATGATTGGGCCACATGTTTGGTACGCGGAACGATTTGTGACAGTTCGTAAGTTTATCGTCAAGTGATTGCTCAAACACTGATGTCCACCTCTTAGTTGTCATCTACGTGCCGATACGGTCGTTTTGACAGTAATTAGAGTACATTTGGAGTCCGGGCCTAAAACCGTCTTCATTTTCTAATAACCGCTAAATCCCGAGTCGAATGTTCGGAATGTTAGGATATTTCTATTCCATATTTTATAAATATTTCACAATCTTTATTCTTCGGTAAACAATTTCCCGTAATATTCATAAAAAATATTAAGGAAAACCAAATTATCCCGTTATTCCATAAATTAAACACGGAAATCTTTCTTCCGCAGGAGGAAACCACCTGGGAACAGAGCGCGGCCCAGTCTTTGCGCCTCTTCCAAGAGACGCAGTGACTGCTGCACCTCTTTCCAGGTCCTTTTCTGCGTATTTTTCGTATCTTTTTCATATCTTTCGGAGATTCACTTCCAAAGTCTCTCCGAAAACCCTATTCCTTCACGTGATTAGTATAAATAGGAGCCTTCGCTCCTCATATTTCTCGCGCGAGTGTCCGCCCTTCTCTTCTCCCTTTGCATTCTAGACCTTGTTCTTACTTTTTGGCGTCTACGTGCTTGAACATTCGACCACGTAAGCTCGGATCCTTCTGAGTACCAGCCTCGTTTACATGACCGACCAATTTGACCAACTCCACAATAATCAACTTATTTAATCTTAATCGTTTTCCTCTTACGAGGGCACTTTCGTTACATTCGAGTCGAGCATCACTAATCGTAAACATAGTTCATCTCGTTTCGTCAAACATGTAAGTCTGAGGGTGTAAATCTCTCTTTTATTTATTGTTCTTTATTGTTGTAATCATATTGTAAGATTTATGTCGAAAATACTTGTTAAAACCGATTTATAAAACCTCGTTTAAAACCCTTTTTACGGATTACCAGAAGGCAAACCGTCGAGAAAGGACGCAGCAACTGCTGCGCCTCTTCGAAGGAGCGCAGTTTCTGCTGCGCCTCTTCGTGAGGCTGCCGCAGTTCCTGCTTCCTTTCTTCTGCCTTCGTCCTCTGTGATTCGTTTTCTTCATTTGTTTTCTTTTGTTTTTTGTTAATTCTTTGTTACGACAACATAATAATTTCACATGTATAATCATCATCATTAACACATTTAATTCGTCATTAAAATTCGGCTTAAATCCCTTATAATCCAATATTTGCGGGTTGTTGTCATTAAAATCAATCCGGGTTGTAGAAATTCGATTCGTTCATATCGGCTTTCTGGAATTCGATCTTTGATATATTTTCATCTGTCTTTTGTCATATTCGTCATTAATTTGCCATTAGTTCGTCATGTTTAGCCTATTTAGTTCACCCATGTCACTAATCAATCGCTCGTTCATGTAATTAATTCATCTTAAATCCGTCTCATCCATGTTTTATTGCTTTTATGACCATCAATCATATGTAAATAACCTGTTAATCACTTCCATCCGAGTAAATATATTAATCGATCATTTAAATTCACCAATTAATATTAACGATTTGCAGTTCCGGCTTCACAGCCAGAACTCACCCTTGGAACAGACGCAGCAACTGCTACGCCTCTTCCAAAGGGCGCGATCTGTCTGCGCTGTTCAGGTTGACTTCTGTCTTTGAACTTCCGTTCTGCCTTGACCTGTTTACTTAGCTTACGTATAATTAACTATTATTCGTATTATCGCCTACTGATTTGTTCGTCAATTCTTTTATTCTTTCTTTTTCTCAAATTATCCGTTTTAAAGGTATTTTCGACATAAATCAATGAACCCAATGTAATTATTGTAATTTTCATTATTGTAATTTTATTTATCATATTTCTTGTATCATTTGTATGCCTTCACCTGTAATTGAGCATTAAATCCTACTTCGACATTAATTGTGTGCTAAATTACGTGTTAACCGACTTAGACTAATCTTCACATGCTAGGATTAAAACTTGGATGTTGCATTGCATGCATATAATCGACAATATATCGAGTATAGATGATGTCCCTAATCATTAGTAGAGTCCGCTATCAAGGCGGGCGGGATTAGGTGTTCGATCGAAAGAGCTTCCTAATACGTACCCTCACCCCTTACTCCAGATCTCTGTGAACATCCGTGTTCATTGCATCCACGAGAGTCATTCTAGACATAGAATGCTAAGGGTAACGATTGCTTGGTGTTCATGTCTCTACTTTGTGTCTTGACATGGCACGAGGTATTCGAACGGTTTCCAATTTTCCACAATAAATTGGTGGCGACTCCACAAATGCAAACGCTTGTTCTAACCCAAGCGCCCCCGTGGGCCCATTGTCCACACGTCTCTATTTATACTAAAATCTGTTTCCTAAAATCTGCCAGAACAGACACGCCTGGGAACAGGCGCATCACCTGCTGCGCCTCTTCAAAGGGACGCAGCTCATGCTGCGCCTCTTCCTCAGCAAGGTTTCTGTGATTTCCCGCGTTAGATCTTTCCTAAATTCCTTGGCGAATAATTTCCTATTCCTACGGGTTATTATTTTGGTAAATGCATGAAAATTGCCATATTTCGTGTTTCCTAAATCCGCGGGCACGCCTTTCGAGGCAATATCAGCATTTTCGTCATTTTAGCACACTTGTATATTTTCATTTTAGGGAATAATTTTCATTTTAACGTAATTTATTTCAAAACATATATATATTTCCTTTATATTTATTTATTTATTTCTTTTAATCATTTTCATTTCTAACTTATAGGTTTATATTTTTTTCATTTTTTTGGGGGTAACCCTCCCTACCGTCCGGTCATTTCCGGAATTTTTTTTGCATTTTTGGCACTTTCTTTTGCATCTTTGCATTCTTTTGAGTCATTCGTTTTGCGCTAATTTAGGCCATATGTATATACAAATATATGTTCTACGTGATTTCTATGTAAATTTCGGCAGCATGACGGCATAAACCGTCATCTACCAAACATGTTCAAACATCTAACCTGCAGGTACAAGCAACGCAACCCAGCAGCAAAGGCACTCAGGCCATCATATATACAACCAAAAAAGGGAAATGTACAACAAACTGGGGGCTCGAGCCCCAAGCAAAGTCAAAAATGTCCAAAATACAGGTCCAAAATGTACAAATGTGCAAGAAACAAACAACAACAAAACAAAACTACTGCCGGTCGCCCTCTAGCTCCGTAACTCTCGCCTCGAGAGCAGCAACCTCAGCGTCGCGAACCTCGAGCTCCCTCAACAAGTGAGCTGTCTCCTCCCGAGACTGGGCCAACTCTCGCTCCAGCTCACGATCCCCCTGCAAGTAACAAAATTGGCTCATGTCAATCATCTCAAGCAATTATAAGGTAAGTTGGAAAATCAAAGTTCAAAAATGAAATAAAGAAAGGTTCATACCTGACGACCTCGACCGCCGACAAGTGCCTCGACGGCAGTAGCTCGCAGCCGGTTGGTCACCCTCCATAACGCCACAAACCGAGACGGCGCGACCTGCATTTTCAAAAGAACTTCTCAATAATTGGATTAGTTCAATCAAATGTGTTCTTACACAAAAATCATGCAAATTAGAGGCTCACCCTCCGAATCAGATGCTGCCAATCACCCAGGCCAGTATCCGTCACAGCCACGTCAAAGTCACGCACCTCGGAGATCGTCGTCCTCCCGGTCGCGTCAGTGTACTCGAGGGTCTCGGGGTACTCTGGGGGCTCGATGCCCGCCGCCTCGACCTCCTGCAAAGTCAAATGTTTCTCATTAATCGATGATCTTTCATCGCATTCTCAAAATCATCAAAAATAAAGAAGAGTAAAGATGCTCACCACAACCGGCCAGTACGCCAACCTCCCGTAGAGGAACGCCGAGTAGTCCTCACCAGGAAGAAGGAGGGCGTCACCACCACCGCCAGCCAAGTCAGCCTCCCTCTCAGCCTCAGAAGGCTCCCTGAACATCGTCCTAGGAGGATCGATGGGAACCGTCAAAACATCCCGAGAGCACTGACGAGCCAAGCGCTCGCCCAAGTACCACACAGGACCCATCGATGTCCTCAACAGCAGCCGGCTTGAGCTCCTAGGTCGAAGGACCTCAGCCACAAAAGGAGGCGCTCTGGCGTACTACGCCCAAGGCCTGGGCACCCACTGTACAAGACAAACAAGGAATCATTCTTATGATCGGTTAAAAAGCAATGAAGAAGCGAAACGAATACAAGTGAGATGCTCACGCTGTCCAGCTGAAGAGCGTTCACGTCCCGCCGGTAAACACTGTGAGAGGAACGCTTGATCCTCGTGCGACACATCACCCAATCCCTCACGACGGGATAGACCTTCTCCAGCGGCTCCGTCCTCTTGTGGGAGAGGCTCGGAAAGTAGGAGTACACCCACGCCTGTGAAGCAAGATAGTCAATAAACGATCTTTCGTAATTCGGTAAGGAAAGGAAATGATTTTAGTCTAAATGAAGGTTCATACCTCCAACAGTAGTCCAGGGCCGACGGCACCAGGAGAAGTCCCCTTCTCCATCAACTCCGGACGAACCATGGCCCTCATGAAGCGGATGAGGACCGCAAAACCAGTAGTGACCCAGTCCCAACGTCCTAGGGAGCTCAGGTCAGAAAGAAAGGGAAGAAGCTTGGTCGACAGCCTCTCTCCCTTGTCTCCGAGGTAGATCGAAGACAGAAACCACCAAAGCCACAAACGGGCCCTCTGCTCAGCTATACAGGGAAGAGGAGCCGTCTCTCTCCCGTCAATCACTACCAGCGCCGGGGTCTTCCCCGCAAAGTAGTCTCGGACATAAGAAATGGGAACCAAACCAGGCACGGCAACAGCCTTCGGCGCCAAGTTCCACCCTCATGGCAGTCTCCGGCCACTCCACTGCCTCAGTCCCACACGGCAGACCAGAAATCATGTCGTAGTCCTCCAACGTGACTCCCACCTCACCAAAAGGCATGTGAAAAGTGGAAGTCGTATCCCAGAATCGCTCCAAGAAAGCGCGAACAAGTCTAAGGTTGGCCCGCAGCTTCCTCTTCGCGATATCCCTCCAAGCCTGCACCAAGGCACCAAACGCTCCTCGCTCGATCATGGCGCGCTCCTCCGCCGACAGCCTCTCGTAGCACTCCATCGCCGTCGTGTAACCCGAGAACGACCTGATGTTCTCGGCCTCCTATTGTGATTTGAAATAAAAGCTATCTTTAGTTTGCATGAAAACTGGAAAGGATATGAGCAAACGAAAGGAAAGAAGATGAGTGATGGGTAATGAATTCAAGATTACCAAACTCTTCACCGTACTGTAGGACAGGTGACCCTTCGCAGCCCAAAGCAAGTGCCTGCTGTCCCAGGTCTCAGCCCACGCGGGTGCTCCCCTCAGCTGACGACCGCCTCGTCCAACGTTGGCCCGCCTCGGGGCCTCCTCCTCCTCATCAACCTTCTCCTCCTGGACCTCGTCCCCAGCAGCCACCACCGCGGCGGTGAAAGCCTCCTCGATAGCACGAGAAGGGTCAACAACAGTGTCTATCTCCATGGGAGCTCTCCCAGAAGTAGAAGCCTCATCACCTGCAACGTTAAAGTAAATTTAGGCCGCGTCACACGACGACAAGCCTTGGTTAAGAGATTTTCGAGCTTTCGGAAGCCTTGAAATCGCTCTTTTCTCGCCATCTTTGGCCGTATTCCCACAAACCCGATCACTCATGTGGTAATTTGGGTCAAGCAAGCCTAAGTTGAAGCCTAGCCATGGGTTCGAGTCGAAATTTCGGCAGCATTTCGTTATAACAACGATTATGCCCTAAAAAGTGTCCTGAAAAAGCCGTCACAAACAAAAATTCCGAGATGGTAGGAAGTTTACCCATTATCCAAGGATTCCAAATATCAAGTTTCATCGCAAATGGGCAATCCTAAGGCCATTTTCGAAGCAATTTACGGTATAGCTGTGAAACCGTCTCAATTTCACTCAAATGCTCAAAATACAACGAAAATTCGAAACAAATACATGGTTATGTTCCTTATATTACCAATTATCCATTTCTAATACCAATTTTACAAGGTAAATCCATTTGGGGGAAAAGCCCCAAATTTTCGAATTAATTGGGTTGAAAACCCTAATTTTTTCGATCCAAATTAAGCAAAATGCAGAAGATTAAGCAAGAATGATATACATACCTCGATTAGTCATGGCGAAGGCAAGCTTTTGGATCAAATTTTGGCGTAAATGGTTAATATTTGAGAGAGAAATTGAGGTATTTGTGTTTCGAACAAATGAATTAAATCCCTCTGTTTATCGCGTTTTTACGCAGAAAAGACACACTCAGGAATAGACGCAGCAGGCGCTGCGCCTCTTCCAAGAGACGCAGCTCTTGCTGCGCCTCTTCCTGAGGTTCCCTCCATACAAGTTTTCAAAAATTCGTTATGAGTTCGTTATTTATGGGCCCATCTTTGGTGCGCCTCTTCCTCAATGCCATTTTATCTTTTTTGGTCCGTTTGACGATCATTCTTCGTTCAGACCCGCATTTCTAAGCCAACTGCAGACTGTTATACGTTATTTATCGCTTCCAAGACCTTGCTTGTCACAACGAGCAGGTATTCCTTCACAGGTGTTTCGACACGCCTTCATTATATTCCCCCAGCGAGAGTAAGCGGATCGACAATCCCTCTCGAGACATGGAGATAAGTTCCGATTATGTTCCCAGCGAGAGTAAGCGGATCGACAATCCCTCTCGAGACATGGAGATACATTCCTGATATGGTTTTCCTAACACGAGAGTTCGCGACATACAATCGTCCCTCTCAAGTTCCTCTGAAGTTTGTTTGTAGACGACCCAAGCAGATTTCTCCCAGCAGTTCCCGCCTATGTCCTTCTACTCACAATATTTCTTGTTTCCCCGCGGAGTGCGATAAAGGTGTCGTTCTCCAGAAGTTCCCAAACCCGTAGAGTTCCTACACTCGAGCCTTAGTTAACCCTTAGTTTGAACTTATATTCGGGCCTCTTTCCCATTGATGCCTTCCTTTAGGATCCCACACCCTAGAACCAATCCTTATATATCTTTTAGATCTTACCCTTAGATCCTACGCATAACCTTAGCTCCTACGCTTAACCTTAGCTCCTATGCACCTCCGGAAGCATCTCGAGAAGAAGTCTCAAGTATGATCTCTTCTTATGGCTGGCGAGCTTCCTTACGTAGTCTAATGGGCTTTAAACGACCCTCCCCGATAGTCGACAGACTCTAAAATGTTCCCGACGACAGGTCCTTGGCTCAGACCCCTTGAGCCGCCTCGCGTCGCCATAGTCGTCAGGTTGTAATCTTCGATTGACCTGATGGCTATACTTTGACTTTCGCCTTGTCCAAGCCTCAGTCAAAGTGGGGGCTCTGTAGATACCTCATTTCTGCACCTCCCGCAAACCACCCGGTGATGATTGGGCCGCATGTTTGGTACGCGGAACGATTTGTGATAGTTCGTAAGTTTATCGTCAAGTGATTGCTCAAACACTGATGTCTACCTCTTAGTTGTCATCTACGTGCCGATATGGTCGTTTTGGCAGTAATTAGAGTACATTTGGAGTCCGGGTCTAAAACCGTCTTCATTTTCTGATAACCGCTAAATCCCGAGTCAGAATGTTCTGGATTGTTCCGGATATTTCTATTCCATATTTTGTAAATATTCACAATCTTTTAATCTTTGGTAAACAATTTCCCGTAATATTCATACAAAATATTAAGGAAAATAAGATTATCCCGTTATTCCATAATTTAAACACGGAAATCTTTCTTTCGCAGGAGGAAACCACTTGGGAATAGACGCAGCAGGTGCTGCGCCTCTTCCAAGAGACGCGATGGATTTGTTGCGCCTCTTCCCAGGTCCTTTTTTGCGTATTTTTCGTATCTTTTTCATATCTTTTCGAGATTCACTTCCAAAGTCTCTCCGAAAACCCTATTCCTTCACGTGATTAGTATAAATAGGAGTCTTCGCTCCTCATATTTCTCACGCGAGTGTCTGCCCTTCTCTTCTCCCTTTGCATTCTAGACCTTGTTCTTACTTTTTGGCGTCTACGTGCTTGAACATTCGACCACGTAAGCTTGGATCTTTTTAAGTACCAGCCTCGTTTGCATGACCGACCAATTTGACCAACTCCACAATAAATCAACATTAATTAATTAATCGTTTTCCTCTTACGAGGGCACTTTCGTTACATTCGAGTCGAGCATCACTAATCGATAACTTAGTTCATCTCGTTTCGTCAAACATGTAAGTCTGAGGGTGTATAATCTCTCTTTTATTTATTGTTCTTTACTTTTTGTATCACTAATGTAAGGTTTATGTCGAAAATACTTATTAAAACCGATTTATAAAACCTCGTTTAAAACCCTTTTTTCGGATTACTGGAAGATAACCGTCGAGAAAGGACGCAGCACTTGCTGTGCCTCTTCGACGGAGCGCAGTGCCTGCTGCACCTCTTCGTGAGGCTGCCGCAGTTCCTGCTTCCTTTCTTCTTCCTTCATCCTCTGTAATTCGTTGCTTTTATTTGTTTTCGTTTGTTTTCGTCAATTCTTTGGCACAATAACATAATCACCTCACATGTATATTATTTATCATTCACTAACACATATAGTTCATCACTTAATCCGACTTAAATCCCTTATAATCCAATATTTGCGGGTTTTCCTCATTAAAGTCAATCCGGGTTGTAGAAATTCGATTTGTTCATATTAAGTTTCTGGAATTCGATCTTTGTCATATTCATCAGTTGTTCATCGTTTATTCTTCGTTAATTCGTTATGTTTAACCTATTTAGTTCACCCATGTCATTAATCAATCGTTCATCCATGTAAATAATTCGTTTGCATCCGTCTCATCCATGTTTTATTGCTTTTATGACTCATTCATATGTAATTAATGAATTAAATCACTTCATCCGAGTAAATAATATCGTAATTAATCCTTAAATTCACCAATTAATATTAACGATTTGTAGTTCCAGCTACACAGCTAGAACTCACCCTTGGAACAGACGCAGCAACTGCTGCGCCTCTTCCAAAGGGCGCAGTCCTGCTGCGCCTGTTCCAGGTTGATTTCTGTTTCTGAACTTCCGTTCTGCCTTGACCTAGTTTAATTAGTTTACGTATAATTAACTATTATTCGTATTATCGCCTAATAATCTGTTCGTTAATTCGTTTATTTATTCTCTTTCCCAAATTATCCGTTTTGAAAGTATTTTCGACATAAATCAATAAAACCCGATGTAATTATTGTAATTTTTATTGTAATTTTCCTTTATTGTATTTATCATTGTATTTTGTATCATTTGTATGTCTTTCACATGTAATTGAACATAAATTCCTACTTTGACTAAATTGTTTGCTAATTAATTGTTCACCGACTTAGTTAATCTTCACATGCTAGGATCAAAACTTCGATGTTGCATTGCATGCATATAAACGACGATATATCGAGTATGAATAACTTCCCTAATCATTAGTAGAGGCCGCTATCGAGGCGGGTGGGATTAGGTGTTCGATCAAAAGAGCTTCCTAATACGTACCCTCACCCCTTACTCCAGATCTCTATGAACATCCGTGTTCATTGGCATCCACGAGAGTCATTCTAGACATAGAATGCTAAGGGTAACGAGTTCTTGGTGTTCATGTCACTACTTTGTGTCTTGACATGACACGAGGTATTCGAAAGGTTCCAATTTCCCATACAAATTGGTGGCGACTCCACAAATGCAAACGCTTGTTTCCCAAGCGCCCCCGTTGCCCATGTCCACAATGTGTTATGTGAATCTAAGATTGTGTCACAAAACAGATGTCGAGACCAACTGTGGGAACCCGTAAGAGCAAAAGGGGGAGGGCTTCTGAGCCCGAGGTAAGAGAGGGGAGTGGGGGACCTACGGTCCCAGCGGTACCCGAGTACCCGTCTGTTGTTTTTGTGGACTTTACACAAAGGGATAATTTTGTTGCCTTACAGAGACGAAAGATGAGACCCACCCGTTGTATTGACACAACCCTCTTGACTGATTTGGGGATTAAGACCGATGTTAGGCATATCTTCGAGACTTTGGGGATGACTGGGTTGTACCGCCTCCGGAAGCATTCTTATGCTTTTCTGACCCTTGGGTTTATGAGTTCCTTTAAGTACGATGCGGTGGAGCAGACCGTTGAGTTCCGCCTTATGAACACAAGTTTCCTTCTCACCATGGACATGTTCGCCACCCACCTTGGCTTGGCTAAACCTGCCAAGGGAGCTCTCAGAAACATCCCGTCTGAGTGTGAAGTTAGTAGCCTTATGCCTTGCTTTACCGGAAAACCCGCTCCCACTTCGACAACATGTTGATTAACGATGTCCAACATGTCACCTTGAAGATCTTCCTCCGTGCCTTGACTTGTTTGCTTTATGAGAGGAAAGATGTGAGTAAGCTCAACTCACACGAGTTGATGTTGCTGGTGGCGTACCTAAACCCCACTCGATCTCAGAGAGTGACCTTTAGTGCCCCTGACATAGTGTGTGCCAGTTTAGTCTTGATGGCCTCGTCCGACACCCGTTTTCTGAGTTGTGGTGCCATTGCCACTCGGTTGGCAGAGAGGCTGACTACCTTTGAGGCCTCCTCAGCCTATACCCCGTTGACCCCTATGGTGCCTACCTTGGACAAGGAGTACTTCCTCGACCAGAAATGGTTGAGAACCTTGGAGGGTGGTGGGTTGGCATGGATAGTGTGGGGTATGAGTTGGATGCGTATACCTGCTCCTGAGCACCTCCCAGCGACTGAGCCCTTACCGGCGGCAGTGGTAGCTGCCGGTTCTGACGAGGAGGAGGAGGAGGCTCCCCAGAGACAGCTCTACTTCATAGACCTAGATATCTTGACGGTGATACCTGAGCCGAGGAAGGGGGCCAGGTGAGACTTGAGGATGCCCAGCCTAGAGTGGGGAGAGGACCACGTCGAGTGAGGGAGAGGGCGGCTGAGACTCAGCCGGAGCAGCCTATGCCCCCACAATACCAGTTTCCCGGTTACCCTTCCTACCTTAGCCCTGAGATGAGAGTGAGCGAGCTCACAGAGAGGGTGTCAGCGACCTTGACACTCCGGAACCTCCATGAGATGGAATATGTGTAGGGCATTAGGACCGAGGCAGTGCAGCCCGTGTGGTGGAGGGGCGTTGGGGAGGACAATGGAGTTTTTCACTCTTTCGGCGTGGAGAGGTCTACTTGGGGAGAGCCCCAGTCATATCCCTACGGTTGCTTGGCCCCGTGGCGCATGGGAGCAGATGCTGGTGTTGGTGGTGTCGCGGGAAATGATGCAGCTGGAGCGGGCACATCTGGTGGTGATGGTGGTGATGAGGTCATGGATGAGCAGGATGTGGAGTGATGATACTCCATTCTTTTTCTATTATTTCATGGTTTATAGTGGATAGTATTTGTTCTTGTTGGTGATACTTATTTAGACCTTGGTTTGTACGTTGGCCATAAGGCCGTATTTTGGATACTTTTAGACTGTTTATGCAGGATATTGGAGTCGGGAAGGTGTTCCGACTCGTGTTTATATAGTTGTTTGGTCTTAACATGGTTTTGGAGGCTTTTCGACCTGTGGCTACTCGATCGAGTTCCCCTCACTCGATCGAGTAACTGCAGGTGTGACAATTGAGGGGTGTTCTGATCTCAGCCTACTCGATCAAGTAGTTGGTGAACTCGATCGAGTAAGCCCAGCTCGATCGAGTGCCTAACCAACTCGATCGAGTAGCACTGTTACAGCTAGTTTTCGTTTTAATCCTTGCTTGAATCATCATATCTTTACATGTTGTTATATCATTTCTTGTTGGGCGTGTTTTATATCATTGTTTAGCCTCAACGATAGTTATATAATTGCGTGTCGTCGTGAAATGTATACAATTTTCGATGCTATGTATAACGATTGGAATGATACATTGAATTGCTTAAAGTGACGTAATATTTGACGCTTAATTCGTAGACACTTGGATGCTCGGCGATATTGTTTATTTTCTTACTAGTTATGTATATATCGTGTGAGTCATGTTTGGGTGATGTGAAGAAGGTGCCATTGCTGTCGTGAGTCGAACTTGCATATCGGTTATTGTGTACGACTATCAGAGGTATCTACATAATTTGTATTTTATATCAAGCTGTCATAGATAGGTAGTGTGCGATGATTTTAATTTTGTGCATAATTGGTATGATCATATATCAAAGTAATGGATGACTTGGCTGCTAGTTGGTAATGGTATGTCTTGCAGGGTGATACACACTTTTAGCGGTTTAACATTTATACAAGTTAATTTGTGTAATGTCAAAGAGTAAGTTGTGTCAGCATGAGTCTAAGTTACCTGGTGGTTTGTAAGTAATGTCAACATGGTATAATGTGTATCAGTTTGAGGGTTTGGAAAGTCGTTTGATGGTGAACTTCGGGGACGAAGTTCCTTTTAAGAGGGGAAGAGTAATGTCGCAAAGGAAAAATGCCGTAATTATAACAATTTTGCAGTATGTTTGTGATATTTTTATAGTATCTCTGTTATATTTAAAGTATGGGTTTATAATTGTTTGAATAGTTTTATTGTGGGTATTGTATAATGGAGTGAGAGTTTATAATTGTTCAACATAATAGCATGTCGTTATACTTATTCTCAGTAATTATTCGTTATGTTGTTGTGAGAATATGATGTTATTAGCAGTAGTGGGGTTGCCATTAGTGGAATTGTGTTGTGCGGCTAGGGTGATGGAGTGGAATGAATCGTGCGTGGTGGTAAATCTGTGATAGGACCGTTGTGTTGTATGTTTTGTAGTTGGTAATTGTTAACTAGTGATGAATGAAAGTATAATCTGATGGTTGTGTTGGTGTATGTTTGAATAATATGATGTAGTAAGTGTAAGTGATAGTCGAGTTGGTCGTCGTTATGGTTGGTATGTGTTCGGTGATTCAAAAAGGAAGTTAGTAATTTGTTGAGAGTCGTGTTGTGTATTGCGTGCTAAGGTGGATGATAATGATGATGCCTGATGAGCATACGTAGTGGGATGGTATTTCTAGACGGTTGGGTTGACCTGCATCGGGTAAACGACGGTGATGACCTTAGTTTCCTTGTTGTTGTGTTGCGGGAGTGGATGAATCAAACTTCGGGGACGAAGTTCTTTTTAAGGGGGGAAAGCTGTAATACCCGTCCTTTTAGGGACCTGTTGACCGACGTTGACCGACCTTAGAGACATGCCTTGACCTTTGGAAGCCTTACGAGTGACGTCTTGTGGCGTTGTGAGCCTTGGCTTATGTGTGGCTCGATCTAGCTGAGGCTACTCGATCGAGTAGCTTGGGAACTCGATCGAGTAGGGGTCACTCGATCGAGTAAGTCAGTTACTCGATCGAGTAACGGGTTTGCTGATACGTGCATTTTATATAGCCTTTTTAGTCTTATATTGCACGTATTTCTATGTATTTATGTACTGTTATGTATTGCAATATGCCCCGAATTGGCTACTTTGGTTTGTTTTGTCTAAATTGCAGGAATGAACCTGAAAGTGGTGAAACCGTACTCTATTCGTCCTATTTAGCATGCATAGTGAGGAGACGGAGATGTTAGAGCGAGAGTTATGCCTTAGAGTGCGTGAAGCATGGTCAAGGAAGCGGTCAAAGACGAATTAAAAGCTGACTTTGAAGAAAAGCACTCGATCGAGAAGCTTTATCGTTCGATCGAGTGGTTTGGAGGACACGAGAGGTCGATCGAGTACTTTTGTTTACTCGATCGAAATGCTGATTACTGGAAGTCCTCGATCGAGAAAGGTATTTACTCGATCGAGAAGAATAGCTGGAGAAGACCTCGATCGAGTGGTTTGAATCCACTCGATCGAGAGGTTTTTAGTCTTAGGCGGGCTTAAGTGACCCGTGTTGTGTTATTTCATCAAACCTTTTATTTTTCCTATTTAAGCATTCACTAATTAGGTCATTAGTACGCTTGGATCATCTCTTAAACACCCTCATCTCTCTTTCATACTCTTCACTGTTAAACTCTCCCTTTAATCTCTTGCTTAGATATTGGATTGATCTTTACGCCGGATTGCTTGAGATTGTAATCATACTCTTCTTCTTTAATCTTAATCTATTTATTTGTTTGCTTTAATTCTTGTTTTCTTTCCATATTAATTCTGCCCTAATTTAGTTGATGCTTAATCATTTTTATTTCATAATGTCTTCCATTAGTATGCTTAATATTATTACTGTTGACACCACTAGTAATATGAGTAGCTAATTTCTCTTATGTCGGGATTAGAGAATCCATGGTAGGATTGTGACGATGTAGCGAATAGACTAGATGATTTGTTTGTGAGAATCTGTCCCATAGCAATTTAACTGTAATATCAACTTATTTGAGTGCACGCTTCTAAGTTACCTTTAATATGGTTAATTTTACTCTTGGATCGGAAGATTGGGTTAAATAGACCTGCTATGAATAGTAGACTACCCTAATGAGGACGGAAGTTAAATTAGTGGAATTCTAGGATAGAAAGTGGACCGGAAGGACCTTTCTTGTATCCTTCTCACAGTAGATTGTCTTGGCTATTTGCAGCTGAGTCGATAGACTATCATGGTGAACCGAAATCCAGGCATCCTTTATTTATTTGATTATCTTTACCACATTTTCTACTTTTATTACTCTTGTTTAATTTTTCTTTCCCTTAATCTCTTATTAGTTTAGAAACCAAAATCAAACCCCCATTTTGTGACCTAATAGACGGACCTTTAACAGATATCTTGCCTCCCTGTAGATACGATCCCGACTTCCCTAGCTATATTAGTTAGAGACCAGTTGGTTATTTTTGGTGGGTATACGATTATCCTGTCAAATTTTGGCGCCGTTGCCGAGGAGGCAATAACCCTATCTGCTTTTGTTTTCGTTTATTTTTATCCGTCTCAGGGAATTTTTTATTCCTTGAGACAATTCTCATTTATCTCTTTCAGTGTTGTGTATGCCCAGGTCGAACAGGTCGGAATTAGTCCCAGCTGAGCCAGAAAGACTGTTTCGGCATAGACTCCGTCTGCAAAGAGAAATTCGAAAGGAAGACTTGAGTACTTCAGAACCCGAGCTACAACACTTCTTATTTGCAGAAGACCAGTCTTGTGAAGAAGACAATCTCATTTCTGTTAACAAACCAGTAAAGATGCCTAACATTGCAAGTCACTCAGAGCCCAAAGCATCCTCGATTCCTAAAGGTTTTAATCTCGCAACTGAGGACGGTAACACTTTCGATATCCATCCGTCTTACATAAATTTGGTGGAAAGAAACCTGTATCGAGGTGTGGCGGGTGAAGATCCGCGAAAGCATATGGAAGTCTTTACTGACTATTGCTCTACTATTCCCGCCACTAAGGGAGTAACACAAGACAAGATAAAGGAAGTGCTTTTTCCTTTTTCTCTGACTGACTCAGACCGTGAGGGGCTGACTGATCTTGACCGGACCGCTGCTGGTATCAATAACTGGGATACTCTCGCACTTGCCTTCTACAAAAGATACTTCCCTCCACAACACACTAATAAACTGAGGGGTAAGATTACTAGTTTCAAGCAGGCACCTGATGAGAATTTCTATGAAGCTTGGTGCCGGTTCAAGAAGTTGGTGAGGTCTCTTCCTCACCATGGTTTTGATCAGTGGTATTTGTGCAACCAGTTCTACAATGGGTTGTATGATGACCACAGAGCTATACTTGACGCCTCATCTAATGGGAGATTTCAAAAGAACATTGATGACGATAAGGGATGGGGCATTATTGAGGAGATGGCGACCCATTGTGCTGAATATGGGAACCCCAGGGACGGAATTCGGACTGTTCACTCGGTCGATAACGCGGTCGTGGCTCAGCTGGAAGCCATGAATGCTCGTTTTGATAGATTAGAAATGCAATCTGCTGGTGATCAACAGACGGTTCATCTGTTGACTAGACAGGAAACTGTCGCGTGTGAGAGATGTGGGAGCAATGACGGTCATATCTTTATTCGATGTCACGACGGACAAAGAACAAGTCCTTGCCTTTCAGCAATATAGGCAAGGAGGAGGTTCTTATTACAATAATCAAGGGGCAGTCCATCCCAATTTGAGGTGGACAAGTTAGAATGTTCTTAGTCCAACTCCTCCACCGCAGCAGCAGCAAGCTTATGTCCCTCCTCATAAAGCTCAACAAGGCTTTCAGAAGCCTCCTTCTTTCCCTCCACCGCATCAAGGAGCTTCATCCTCTAGTGGGGTAAGTGAGCTGACTGAGTTAAAGACAATGATTCAATCATTGACAAAGTACTTGCAGATGAGTGACCAACAGAAAGAAGCTTCAATCAAGTCACTTGAAACTCAAGTTGCTCAGTTGGCCGCAAGCCAATCCACAAGGAAACCGGGTCATCTGTCGTCCCAATCTGAGAAGAATCCACATGAGACGGTAAACTTGATTAATTTACGAAGTGGTCGTTCTTATGAAGGACCAAAATTGTCGACTTTAGATGACATATCAGACCCGAGGGAAGCTACTATTGATGATGGAAAGGCGTATAATGCTGAAAATATGCCAAGCACGAAAGAAATACTCGATCGACTAATGTCTGGTGGTCGATCGAGTAGTAATGTTGAAGAAAGCACTCGATCGAATGGAAATGTTGCTCGATCGAGTGAATTGGATATTCATGGAATCGATCGAGAGGTTAAAACCACTCGATCGAGTGGAAATTTTGAAGAGACTGTTCGATCGAGTGGAACTTTGCCTCGATCGAACACTGTGCATATAGAGGAACTCGATCGAGAGACTGTTATTGCTCAATCGAGTGAAAGATCACCAGAAAAGACTCGATCGAGAGGTAAAAAGACTCGATCGAGTGAAAAAGAGCTTGAACCTGCTGAGACGTTGGAAGAGAGGAACAAACGGCTCGAGATTCCTATTACGGTGCCCTTTCCAAGGCGACTACAAAACACCAAAGCTAATCAACAGTTCGGGAAATTTGTCGAGCTCCTGAAAAGCTTACATGTTACTGTTCCATTCGCCGAGTTGCTGACTCAGGTACCTCTTACTTAAATTTTATGAAAGAAATTTTGTCGCGTAAGAGGCATATAAACTATCATGAGACGATAGCTTTAACTGAGGTAGGGACTTCCCTAGTTCAAAATAAGTTGCCACCTAAACAGTCAGACCCGGGTAGTTTCTCGATTCCGTGTCATATAGGAACCCATTTGATTGATAACGCGCTATGCGATCTTGGTGCTAGCGTGAGCGTCTTACCTTTGTCTCTCGCTAAGAGACTTGGTTTGACCAAATTTAATTGTACTAACATGACCGTACAGATGGCCGACCGTAGTATATCACGGCCATTAGGAGTTATAGAGGACATACCTGTCAAGGTTGGGAGATTCTTTATTCCCGTGGACTTCGTAGTGCTTGATATTCCCGAAGACACTCACACCCCTATTATTTTAGGGAGACCATTTTTATTCACTGCTCGCGCAGTGATCGATGTCGGGGGTAAGACACTTACGTTTCAGGTAGGAGATGAAGAATTGATTTTTCATCAGTCTAAATCTCGTAGGGCTTCCATGCATGCTCAACCTTGCAATGCCCTATCCTCTACTGACTCAGATATAGACACTCCAGTTGAGAATGTTGAATTTTATGCTGCTATTGTAACCCCTCCGCCTCGGACTGGGAGCGAAAAGGAGGAACATTCTTCTGTTTTCCTTACTGCAGGTACAGATGAAATAAATGCTGGAGTTGTCAACGGTCAAAGTGCGATTAAAGTCAATCAAAATTGAGATGCCAAGGTCAAAGCTGATGGAAAAGACAAAGGGAAGCAGAAAGTTCGTGCATACGTGGACGTCAATTACTCTCCCTCTACCAATTCAAATTCAAGCTCATGGAGATTGAAGAGGACGGTTAAAGATGCTGAAGGGACCTCCTCCAGTCAGAAGCCCTCCTATGCGCTACTGAAATGTTTTGGGAATTAAGCGGGGAATGCCTAGTTGTAACAAATTGTAAAACTTTAAATTTCCGTCGAATTTCTTTATTGCATTTTTAGAACTGTTAGACTTTAGACTATTTAGCTTAGCTAGAAAAGACTATAGACTGTTATTTCACGATTTGGTATTGTCGGGATGTGTTTTCGCGTATTTTTATGCATGTTTGTGGAGATAACGTCGCATTGGGATGAATTACAGGAGAAAAGACCTCGATCGAGTATTTTTTGTACTCGATCGAGAGAAATGACCGAGGAAGTTGTTCGATCGAGAAGTTTCAACTACTCGATCGAAATGGCAAAAATGAGGAGTTCTCGATCGAGTGGAATTCCGTTCGATCGAGCAGAATGAAGGTCAGACTTCTCGATCGAGTGATTTTAAATCACTCGATCGAGTGAAATTGTTTATAACACGCAGGAAGTTACCCTTTTAACTTCTATTTTTCATTGTTTTCATTCTTTTTTCATTTGCTCTTCCTCTTTTGCGATAATTACCCCAAATCCTCCATAAATCTTGCCCCAATATTAAATCCAACACCCACATTATAATCTTTGTGCATATTTCGACCAACGCCCTCTACTTTCCCCCTCCAAATTTGTTCTTGTTGCGGTTGATTTTGAGATTTAGGGTTTGCGATTTTCGATTGGAAATCCGTCTTTTGCTGCTTTATTGTGTCGATTTTCTTGCTTAATTACTGTGGGTGATCATCAAGTAAGTTTGCCCTTTGCTCTTTTGTTAATTTATTGATTCTTTCGAATTTATTTGAGTAATAAGGGTATAGGGTTTGCAAATTAGCTCGAAAAACCCGACTGAAATTGGCGTTTTGCGTTTAATTAATTATTTTCCCCTTTACTTACTTGATTAGGATGGAAAGTAGTTTACTGCCTTCGACTAGCTCGACCATTGCTCCATCCTCGACTGAGACGGTGGTCCCTGCTGCAACCACCGTCGTTCCGACTATTAGTACTGTTGCTACTACCCCTGTTTTAGCCACTCTTGTTACTGGTACTGTTGGAGTAAGTGTCCCCGACAATAATGCGATCACAATTGTCGATCATATTGATCACATATTTAAATCTCATAACAAGAATACAAAAGGGATGATACATTATATATATAGTCAACTGGTCCACACATATCGGTAATGATTGGCTGGCTAGAGTTTGACATTACTGTCGTGCGACGGTGGTGATCAGTTGATCCCTTGAGGTCACACCTAAAGGACGATTTCCTTAATTGAAAAAGGTTAATTAATTGTATGTCGATACAGATTAATTAATTCCTTAAAATTGAACAAATTATTATCATAAGAGAGAAAATGACATCTTATTATAATGTGATTAAATAACATTTTATTTAGTAATTTAAGAAGTTATATTACTAAAATTAATCGGTGTTTGCGAAACACGCGAGATGAGAATGATAAGTTAGTTATAATTACAAGATGTTGTGAATTATACTAACTAGTATTTAAATGACCATTTTATGTGAATGTAATTTTGAATTACTAGTCAATTTGTTAAATGTGATTTATTTAATTTGTAAATGATATTTAATTTGTTAAATATGCATTTTAAATTAAAACATGACATAAGACATGTCACATGTCACATGACATACAATTGTGCAATTGACAAAAATAAAATGGACTCCATTTTACAACATATCAACCGAAATATTGGTGGGCTTTTTAGAAGTTTTGTCTTATTCTTTTGTCTTATTCATTTGTCTATGACACTTGATAGTGACATGACTATGGACAAAGACTTACACATTTTGTCTTGTGAAGACAAAAAGGAAAAAGAAAATGGGGTCCTATAGTCCTCTACCCACCGGTTTTTGGCATAGAAAATTGAGAGTTTTTCTCAATTTTTCATTCTTCTCATGTTTTATGAAAAACAATAAACTTCTCTCTCTTGTTCTTCATAAATCAAGTTTTATGAAACAAATTTGTAAAAATCAATCACTAATAATACTAGTAGTAGTATATGAGTATTAGTAATCAATTTTAAGGTAAACCACATTACAAATATCTAGTACATGTTATTTTGTGGGATTTTGGGATAGTCTTGGGTGCAATCAAGAGGAGAATCTCTACTTTGGGATTTTTGGAGGATCATCCTAATATTCATTATAGCTCAAGAACCAACAAGTAGGAGATCTTGTTGGTGCCCAAAATGGCCGAAAATTTGATGGTAAGAAAACGATTTTCTCATCTTTCGTTATTTAGTTTGCATGCATAAGATTTGTAATTATTTTATGACTAAATAAATTTCTCACATATATGAATATGTAAAGTAATGAGATATAGATTTCTCATAAGCGGTATCAGAGCCTTAGATTGTTTGCATGCAAATCGGTTATTGTTTTTCCGAGATTATACGATTAACAAACAAAACTTATAAATTTGTGTTTATTATGATATATCACGAAATTTATTGTGCATGTTAAAGTTTCTGGTCCTAAAATGTATTTAGGATATTTTGGTTAATTTATGGATTTTTATTGTTCATTTTATATTATAATGGCATTAAAATGTGATTTTATGATAAAAATTTCATTTTTGGACTAAAAATAGCTAAACTTTGTTTTTTCCAATGATTTTTGGATATGTATTCACATATATTATCTTTTGATGACCTGTAATGTTTCATAATTTATGAGTTCTTATGCTCGAAATATGGATTTTTCATGATAAAATCGAATTTAAATGAAAAATAGGTTAATATGAGTTATATTTCGAATATGGTCATAGAAATTTAGTATGTTGTCACATGCAATTTTACAAGATGTGTGTAAAATAATTGGCTATAATGAAGTCTTTATGCATGATTTATGAATTTTTGATGAAAAATCACATAAATAGTGACTTTAATTAGTAAAAATTGCTAAAACATACTTCATGACTAAGGAAAAACGTCACATGTTGCATTTTATCACCTATTTCAGATCTAAAAGTGAAAAGTAAATTAAAATAATTTTTCTCATATTTTTATGATAATATTTGATAAATCCGATAAACCGCAACATTGTTTTTCTCGATAATTTTCGAAATTTTTAACCTATGGTTTTTGAGCATTATGAGTGTCATGGTATTTTTCCAGAATGTTCATGAGTTTAAATTTCAAATTTCAAACTTATTTGAAATTTTTATGATTTATTTGAAATTTATAGCATTATATTGAAATTTTGAGTCCATTTATGAACAATTTTAAGAAATTTATGTTAATTATTGTCAATATGTTAGTGGAGACTAATTTTGAGTCCTAAGATGGTTAGGGTAATTAACTAGTACATAAATATGATTTTATGTAATTATTGTGATTTTTAAAATGTTAAATCACGCAAATCCAGAAAAACCAATTAATATACGATATTGGCTCCATAAAGGCGATTTAGCATAAAATTGTGCATGTTCATACATATTATAATGCTGCATTTTATTTATGATTGTCATAATTTTATTTTATGATATTTTTGAATTATGTAATTTTACTTAGTATGGCCTTAGTTTTTTAATTGATATTACCCGAAATGTATGGTAATATCGATTCGGTTGTAATTTATTGTGATCTCGTATCACCGTTTTGTAATTTAATAGATTTAATTTATTTTAATTACAAATGTATAATAGGAAATTATGTAATTTGTTATGTAATTTATTTATTCCGGAGTTCCTTCAAGACGGTGCCACACGAGAAGGCGACCCATTAAAGACGGTGTTACCTCGAGAAGCGTGCCAAGACCGAAGTTCAAGGGACCAAAGGAGTTGGTTTTCGAATTTGTAAAATAGTTTATTAGATTTACTATTTTAGAAAGGCCATACTAGGATTTTATATGCTTTGCATTTTATTTATATGTTGCATGCATCACTAAATCGCCATAACTAAAACATGCATTATCATTTTAATCGAGTTTATCGACCGTGTCAATTATAATTATCGTAGTTCACCGCTTTAGTTCACTTAAAACGTGATAGATAATAAATTGACATGACCTCTCGCTAAAAATAAACAATTGAGACTTAGCCTTACCAAAAAGTAGAAACCATGAAAACCTATTTCGTGAGGGACTGCACTCGGCCACACCGGGGTACAAACCTTGTTACGTAGGGGAAGTGGGTGATAAATGTCTATCCACCGAATTTGTGTTAATGAAGGGTATTTCGGCACACCGTGCCCTAAGTTGATATGACTTTGGATCATGGACACATTTATTCGAAATTTGGGTTGAACTCAACGAAAGTATTCACGACGATTTCCGGATGTGTTTCGGGCTAGAGAAAAATATTAATGTAATTTTATCGACCAAGAGTTCTAAAAGTAGAATCGATTAAAAAGTTAATCCACCAAGTTATGTTAATAAAGGGTATTTCGGCACACCGTGCCCTAAGTTGATATGAATTTGGGTCTTGGAATCATTTATCAAGTTGGGTTGAGGTCACTAGATAAATGCAATAAAACTTGTTTAAATTAAATTTACAAGTATTAATAAAACGATAAATGTTAAGTTTTCCACTAATCCGTTATCATATTGTTCTATTTCTTTACCAATTTATATACGATATCATTTCGATTTTAGTTCAAATCTCCATTAAAACATCGTAACGAAAGACAAAATTAGAATTTTCTTCTAAAAACCTCGAATTATCCATTGTAAGGATCTCTTGTGAAGAGTATAGATGGAAGTTATTTGTGATCAAAAGGGTTTTTGATTCTTGACTAACATATCTACTTACAATTGTTTCTCACATGCTTAATTGAGTTAAGTACTTTGAAACGTTAAATCATTTTGGTCACTAGATTTTTTGGGAAATCAAAATTGACCAAAATACCGCAACCACTTCAATGAAAGTTTTAAGACTAAACGAACGAATGAAGAGTAGTCTTCATGAAATTAAATTTTGCTTCTCTAAGAAAAGACTCATTGAAATGAGTGGGAGCATTCTCTTAAACCGTTAAGAAAAGGATAAGGTTCTAAGAAGTAAAATTAGAATGGAATTGATACAAGGTAATGTTAAAGTAACGTTATTGAGAATAACAATACTAAACCTATCAATCCCGACGGATAAAGTTTCCATTGTCTAAATTGTTGGACGCTACAAAGGAAACTACCCCAAATTATTGAAGATTCAACAAGTTAGTTGTGGGACATCTAATGGGGCCTTCTTCTTTAAATGTTTATTTGATTAACATAAATTTTGCTAGTACTACTTCGTCAATATTAGAAACCAGTGGAGGTTTTCATCATTGCATTTGATACATAGGATGATTACAATATGACGACTAGCAACAATGATGTTGAGAGATAGAGTCATTGTGAACTCAATCTAGTTTTTGAGTTTAGAGTTGTACTTAATTGTGACTATTAAGTGCATAAACTCTAAATAAGAATATAAACTTGTTAAGATACAAAAGAGGTTTCACTTTTGTGACCCTATACACCATGATTTGATG
Organism: Silene latifolia; assembly: GCF_048544455.1. Taxonomy (NCBI): domain Eukaryota; kingdom Viridiplantae; phylum Streptophyta; class Magnoliopsida; order Caryophyllales; family Caryophyllaceae; genus Silene; species Silene latifolia. Next base: position 26,160,754 of record NC_133532.1, read on the forward strand.
TATGGCTAGCCAATTATCAAGGTGATTATATTCTAAACCAAACTAGAATGACACATCATGTAGATGATGTAAGACTCAAATTGGTAACCCAAGATTAAACCTTAAATTCTGGAATGATAAACACAAAGAGTTATCGAGTACTCTTGAAACCATTAGATTGTTAATCTTATGGTATATGCGTATCTTGTATTCAAAGCAAGATGTCTCGTGCCTTTTGGTTGAAAAGGAGATCGAGGTTATAAATCATTGATCCAGAATAGGTTGATCGTTTTCTTTTACCAACGTTTTAAGTTGACGCTAATGTGTTCACTTAATAATGTAAATAGAGAAATCTTTGAAGAAGTTCAAAGAATTCAAAGAATCACGATTTAGTCGTGATGTGATTATCAAAGTGAAGACTTTGATATAAGCCAAAGGAAATGTGATATAGTATCGCAAGCTAATCTCTCTTAGCACGCATTATGGGATAATATGTGATTGGATAAAGAAATCAAACGCTATTCGATATGGTTTGGACTTCAATCAAGTTACCTTGAGTTACTTGAACCTTTTGGGGAATTTATCATTTTTGTCTAAATTATTTTTCCACTAAATCTAAAACGATTCATATGAAGATATGAAATGGTAGGGTACCATGTTTGTAAGTTTTCACAAGAAACAAATGCTCATTTTTCCTTCCTATAATCACGAGTACAACGAGTTTGTGGCTCGTGAAGCTGTCTTTCTAGAATACAAGTTTATTTCTAGAAGACAGAGTGGGATAAATTATTCAAGAGCAGCCACAAAGAATGTTATGTCGCAAGAAACTGGTCTTTCGTGGCTACATGAGACGTTTTGTGTAAGACGTTGTTTCTTCAAAACCTAGGAGGTTAAAGCCATCACTTGTTGAAGATGATGAATTAGTGTTACTTTTAAGAAAGTAAAGAGCTTAAAGTAAAGAGCTTACAACTTACAAAGAAATTGTTTGATTCAAGTTACTTCTGGAAAGTAATGAATATATGACTTACATGAGAGTATTTAAGTCACAACTCAATACAAGGCTTAGAGCCATGAAAATACGAAATTAAAGGCTTGATTAGTGACAAAGGGTTTTGCACTAATAAAGAGAGATTTCAAAGCTTGATTGGTAGCAAAGGGTTTTGCACTAGTTGAAATGCTTAAGTCTATTTGGATCTTCTTAGGGATTGTGTTTCATTATTATGATATACATATAGCAAGTGAATCTAAAACCCACTTCTTAAATTAGAAGGAATGTATTCAATACATGTCTTAAGTTTTATAGATTCTTACAATCCTAAGATAATGTGCAACTTAAGAGATTGTCTTAAGTTGGACAACAATGACTTGGAATCAATGTTTTGATCATGTTATAAAACGTTTCTCGATAAGTCAAGAAGTTGTGTTTATACATAGAGTTTAGTGGGAGTCACGGTTATTTTAATTAGTCTAATATGTGGATGACATATTGATCATTGGGAATGATTTAAGACTTGGAGATATATATAATACATCTTTAATATCCAGATTTATGGAGATAAATCCACATGATATTAGCGTCAAATAAGAAGTCTTATGTTGATAAGATTCATGACTAGTTCAATCAAGTTGAACATATTTGATTGATTCCATTTGCTTCCGCTGCCGAGTCAATTAAATAGGAAATGATGTATAACACTTCATATACTTTGAGTATGATGAATTGTTTCAAATCGAATTTAAGTAATAGTTACCAAGTAAGCCATAAAGATTACTCTTAAGTGCTTGCAGAAGCATTAGGATGTAATGCAAAGTGTTTTGATGCAATTCTGTGTAAGGGTGTTACACAAATGACAATTGACAATTGAGATTGCGCATGGTTTCCGACAAAACCATAATCAAAACACATTAGGATGGTTAAGATACCATTGTGGCTATGTTATTTAAGATATAGATTTTCTAGAATCGTTCTAGGCAATAAAGAACAATGAGAAATATTTACAACGAAAATTGAGTACACTTGCAATCATGAGATGTGCAAGAAGGATGAGTCCCGCACACTGTGAAAACAGTGGGAGCTATTCTAAGGCTAGAGGGCCTATGTCTTGATTGGATCTCGACACGTACTCAGAAAGTTTTGTAATGCAAATGTATACATTACAAAGGAAAACGAATATGTAGTAAGGTTGAGTAAGCTACAAGAAGTTGATAAACCCTACTAACCAAAGCCCTCTCATAGGCTTAACATGATGAGTCATGTCATTTCAATTGAATTGAGATGAACAACTACATTCAAGATCAAACTGGATTATAGAATATGAAGTAGTAATCAGGCATTGACTATTCATATGTGATAATCGCATTTGTCGTTCGAGTTTTACTTTAAAACTCTTTTATCATACTTTGTTACATCCAAACGGGTTGTATGACAATATTGAATCCCGTTAAAGTGAACCCGGATTAACATAGTATTCGCCCATAGTCACTTGCATGAGGTGACGTCTCGAAGTGACTAGAGTGTGCTGCGATTGATGGCAAGTTCAGTGCCATACAGTCATGTGAGATGACTAGTCGATCACATAGGCAGACTGTTAGGAACACTCTTTCGGGCAGTGACCGCTTATAGAGTTCTGGCAAATTTATATAGCCTGGTCGTGGCGAGAGCTACTATAGTATTCTAATTAGTCGATTCTTTTGACTAAAGATTGTTCGCCTAAGATGGCACAGTTTCAGATTAGCTTTGATTTATGTTACTACGACCTTCGTAAATGGGGTCAAATGGACATATTTTTGGTTATGATGGTTGTGGCTAGTCGAAGGGAATATTGCGATAGGTATTGTCCACCCCTTTTTCAGGGTTAAAACAATATCTCAAGGCCACTCGAGGAGTAATGAACTGGAAATGCGTTGCCACGCTCGGAAGGTTTCTATGGTAGAAAATTCCGGTCAATCAGTTATTCTCCAGATCGGGGAAACCACTCTCGATATAATTAATTGCAAGTACGACCCGAAAAACACCTTGCATTGAGTGGGAGATAGTAATAGGACAAGAGAATTGGTGACGCACACTTGTCGAGGACAAGTGAGAGATTGTTGGAGTAAGTGTCCCCGACAATAATGCGATCACAATTGTCGATCATATTGATCACATATTTAAATCTCATAACAAGAATACGAAAGGGATGATACATTACATATATAGTCAACTGGTCCACACATATCGGTAATGATTGGCTGGCTAGAGTTTGACATTACTGTCGTGCGACGGTGGTGATCAGTTGATCCCTTGAGGTCACACCTAAAGGACGATTCCCTTAATTGAAAAAGGTTAATTAATTGTATGTCGATACAGATTAATTAATTCCTTAAAATTGAACAAATTATTATCATAAGAGAGAAAATGACATCTTATTATAATGTGATTAAATAAGATTTTATTTAGTAATTTAAGAAGTTATATTACTAAAATTAATCGGTGTTTGCGAAACACGCGAGATGAGAATGATAAGTTAGTTATAATTACAAGATGTTGTGAATTATACTAACTAGTATTTAAATGACCATTTTATGTGAAGGTAATTTTGAATTACTAGTCAATTTGTTAAATGTGATTTATTTAATTTGTAAATGATATTTAATTTGTTAAATATGCATTTTAAATTAAAACATGACATAAGACATGTCACATGTCACATGATATACAATTGTGCAATTGACAAAAATAAAATGGACTCCATTTTACAACATATCAACCGAAATATTGGTGGGCTTTTTAGAAGTTTTGTCTTATTCTTTTGTCTTATTCATTTGTCTATGACACTTGATAGTGACATGACTATGGACAAAGACTTACACATTTTGTCTTGTGAAGACAAAAAGGAAAAAGAAAATGAGGTCCTATAGTCCTCTACCCACCGGTTTTTGGCATAGAAAATTGAGAGTTTTTCTCAATTTTTCATTCTTCTCATGTTTTATGAAAAACAATAAACTTCTCTCTCTTGTTCTTCATAAAATCAAGTTTTATGAATCAAATTTGTAAAAATCAATCACTAATAATACTAGTAGTAGTATATGAGTATTAGTAATCAATTTTAAGGTAAACCACATTACAAATATCTAGTACATGTTATTTTGTGGGATTTTGGGATAGTCTTGGGTGCAATCAAGAGGAGAATCTCTACTTTGGGATTTTTGGAGGATCATCCTAATATTCATTATAGCTCAAGAACCAACAAGTAGGAGATCTTGTTGGTGCCCAAAATGGCCGAAAATTTGATGGTAAGAAAACGATTTTCTCATCTTTCGTTATTTAATTTGCATGCATAAGATTTGTAATTATTTTATGACTAAATAAATTTCTCACATATATGAATATGTAAAGTAATGAGATATAGATTTCTAATAGGTACTACTGCTGCTGTCGCTATTTCCGCCTCTGTCGCGGCTAGCTCTGTCTCTGCCTCCGTCTCAGCTAGCTTTGCCTCTGCTTCTACCAGTACAGCTGCACCTTCTACTTCTGGTACGGTGACCACCCCTGCTGCGTGGTCACCAGCTGTCACAGCTGCTTACCGAGCGGCCTTAGTACCTCGTTCCGTCAGAGGACGGGCTTCTTGTTGGAGTAGTGTCCTCCACAATGAGTGCGTTTACATATTAAATCTCGTAAAAGGAATATTGGGGATTTATTTTATTTATTTGTCAGCTGGTCATCGTTAATCGGTAATGATTGGCTGACTAGAGTTTGACATTACTGTCGTGTGTGCGGTGATCGGTGATCGGTGATCCCTTTAGGTCACACCTATAGGATGACGCCAAAATAGAATAAATTAATTGTTTGTATGAGATACGAGATAATTAATTCCTTGTATTACTTGACTTTTAATTAGTCACGTAAAAGTATTATTTGATGACGGGTTACGAACTCGGGACAAGGAGATTTATTATTTAATTATGTGATATTTAAATAATAAATGATTAGAATTTATTAATTAATTTTATACGATATGTGTATATTGTTTGAGGTGGAATTTATTAGCTATTTATATTTTACAAAAGGTTGTAAAATTAGCTAAGTGGGATAATATTGACACATTGTATGTTGATAAAATGGTCTTCTGATTACTTAATGGTTAAGTAGTTATTGGTAGTTAATTTGTATTATTTAAGTGTTAAATAATTAAATTAATATTTAATTATGTAAGATAATTAAATATAAGACTTATAAGCATTTGTGGGGCAAATGTCGAAAACCGAAATGGACCCATATAAGTCCACTATGACCGGTTTTTTGAGAGGACAACAAGTGTCCATTAAGTGGCAATTTTCACTTAGTTTTGTTCCCAACTTTTGCCTATAAATACCCACTAAATCACACCATTTCTAAGGTTGGAAAAATTTGAAGAAAATTTTGGTCTTTAAGGGTGCTTTGGCCGGTTTCTCTTCATCACCAAGAGACCAAATTTTCTTCTTATTTTGTTCATCATTTTCATCATAAAACACATATAAAAACTAACTAATAATATTATCAAGGTAATAATATTATCTATTACATAAAATATACAAAAACAAGGTTACTACTACATTTACCTAGTTAGTATTTTTAGTAGTATTTTGGGTTAATCTTGGGTGCCACCAAAGGAGATTACCTATATTGGTAATTGGTGTTCTTGGAGGATCATCTAAAGTTGAATAGCTCAAGAACTATAAAGGTAGGAGACCTTTGTAGTGCCCATATTTGCCTTATAGCAATGTAAGGAACTTTTGCCTTAAGATGGTTTAATACCATCTTTTATACATTTTATTTGCATGCATGTAGATTTAGACCACATTAAATAAATTTGTAATTTTTATATTATTAATTTGGTCTAAATAACTAACAAGTGGTATCAGAGCAGAATGTTCATGGTTTTGAAAGTTTTTTTTCCATAAATTTTTATATTAAATGGAATTTTTGAATGATAATTGTGAATTATTATATCATTTTTGTCACAATTGTGTTTTAATTCCCATATAAATTCAAGATAATTGTTGAGAATAATTATTTTGATATTAGACCAGATTAGTATGATGAGTAAGTCTTAAAAGTGTTTTAAGAATTGATTATGAATTTTTATTGGTAAAAATTCCGTCAAAGCAAGCTCAAATGATCGTTGTTGGTAAGTTAGACGATTTGGCATGTCATTTTCCATAATGCATTTTATTATTCATTTAGATGAATGGTTTTTAGAATTATAATTATGTATTTTTTCCTAATATGGCCATAGGTAGAAGTTGGTATTTCCCGAAATGTAAGGGAATATCGACTTGTTTTGTAATTAATTGCGATTTCGCATCGCCTAATTTGTAATTAATTAATAGTTTTATTTTAATTTTATTACAAATTGTATAATAGGGTATTGTTATGTAATTTAATTATTAGTAATTAGATGAAGCTTCTAAAGACGGAGTTTTCATGAAGACGGTGTTTTCGGAAAGGCGTTCCGAAATCCTAAAGAAGGAGGCCAATTTATGAAGACTCAAGGGACCAAGGAGTTGGTTTCCGAAGTGTAATAATTTTAGTTAATTAGATTAACTAGGTGGCCATATTAGGACTTGTTTGTTTTAATTCTTTTATGCATTCATGCCAAATCGTCACTACATGTTTTTCTTTTTGTTGTTATCGATTTAATCGTCTAGCATTCACTAATTTTGTTCACTTAAAAGTGATAGACAATTAAATTGATAAGATCTCTCACATTTGTTTAAAATTGAGATTAAGCCTTACCAAATAATAGCACCTATGAATCCCTTCTTCATTAGAGGTAGGTTCGGATCACCGAGGTACACTCTTTTTACGTTGGGTAAGTAGGGTAATAAAAGTTATTACGCGTGAAAATTGGTTGGACTCAACGGGATAAATATGGGTTGAATCGGTCCACCGTGCCCATATTTATTCTGGGGCTAAAAGATAGATTTTAAGAAAATCCGTCAACCAAGAGTTCTAGTAGTAGAATCAGTCAAAGTTGTTGACTCACCAAATTTATATAAATATGGGTTGAATCGGTCCACCGTGCCCGTGTTTATATAAAATTGGATCTTGGAATCATTTATATAATTCAGTGGGAGATCATTATATAAATGGGAACTTGTTAAATAGTTTCACAAGTTAAATATTTCTAGACGATAAATGTTAATTCTTTCCTTTATTTCCTTTGTAGTAATCACGATGACTTCTACTAGTGAAACCGCCACCATAGCTAGAGATTCATGGCTACGTTCTTTTATGGACAAATTTGTATTAAAAGCCGACGGTAGTAATTTTAAAGATTGGGAAGAACAACTTCGATTAGCTGCCGCAGGTGATGGAAAATTACGCTACCTTGTCGATCCCTCACCCCCTTCGCCTAGTACTAGGGCCACTGCCGATGTAAGGGAGGCTTTTTCAAATTATCAAAAGGAATCCGCTACAATAAAAAAATGTTTTGATTTTTTCAATGGATCCTGCTTTACAAAGGCAATGTGTCAAGTTTCGTGATGCACATGAAGTATTCTCGAGGCTTTCCACTATGTTTTCTCAAGCCCCGAGAATAATTCAAGATGACACATTGTTCGTTTCTTTGAGGCTAACCTCAAAGATGGTCAACCTGTAAGTTCACACGTACTTAAAAGGATTGAGTACGTGGAAACTTTAGAGGGGTTGGGATGCAATATCCCCGACGAACTTGTGGTGGACCGAGTACTCCACTCTCTCTCGCACGTCAAGGGATTTACCCAATTTAGGGTAAATTACAATATGACAAACATGAGAAAGAGTTTACATGAGCTCCATTCTCTGCTTGTGCAAGCAGAGAAGGACATGGGATTGAGTGGGAGTACAAGGAAAGATGTGATTGCGATTAATGTGAAGGGGAAGAAGCAGTTTAAGAGGAACGCAGGTAAGAAGCCCGTTCAGGTGGAGGCCAAAAGTAAAGCAATTGCGAATTGCTCTACCAAGCCAAACTCTATAAAGGGTAATCCTCTTAAAGATACTTGTAATTATTGTAATAACAAGGGACATTGGAGACGTAATTGTACAAAGTACCTGGTTGACATAAAAGCTGGCATTGTGAAGCCGACATGTAATTTCTCAACTGAATCTTTTATGATAGACATAAATTATGCTTCAAATACAACTTGGGTATTAGATACTGGTTGTGGTTCTCACTTGTGTAATCATTTGCAGGGCCTAAAAAGCATAAGAAAGCTAAACAAGGGTGATGTCGATCTCCGAATGGGAAACGGGTCTAAAGTAGCTGCCGTCTCTATAGGAACTTATGTACTTAGTTTAGCTTCGGGGTTGGAGTTACATCTTAATAATTGTTATTTTGTACCAACGCTATCTAGAAATATAATATCCGTATCTGTGTTAGACACAGAAGGGTTTTCCTTTGTAATTAAAGACAAGTGTTGTACTTTTTCCCTTAATGGGATTGTATATAGTCAAGGTATTTCAATCAATGGTATTTATATTCTAGATACATGCAACGATGTTTATCATTTAGATAATAAAAGACTCAAAACAGGTGATCCTGATTTATCTTATTTATGGCATTGTCGATTAGGACACATCAACGAGAAGCGCATTAAAAGACTAGTGTCGACTGGTATAATTAAACCTTTTTATTTCGAATCATTTGGTACATGCGAATCTTGTTTACTTGGCAAGATGACTCATTCACCTTTTCTAGGAAAGGGATCTCGAGCTAGTGAGTTGTTGGGTTTAATACATACCGATGTATGCGGTCCAATGACAGTCACTGCTAGAGGTAATTATGACTATTTCATTACTTTTACCGATGACATCAGTAGATATGGGTATATCTACTTAATGAGGTATAAAAGTGAAGCTTTTGATAAGTTCAAAGAGTTTCAGAATGAAGTAGAAAACCAATTAAATAAGAAGATTAAAGCATTACGATCAGATCGTGGTGGGGAATATTTAATCAATGACTTTAAAGATCACCTTATAAACTGCGGTATTGTATCTCAGTTAACTCCTCCTGGCACACCACAATTAAATGGTGTGGCTGAAAGGAGGAATTGAACTTTATTAGATATGGTTCGATCGATGATGAGTCAAACAGAGTTACCTATGTCATTCTGGGGTTTTGCCATTTTATCTGCTGTACAATCACTTAATAAAAGTCCCACTAAGGCAACTGACAAAACTCCATATGAGATATGGAAAGGGAAAGTCCCGAATCTGCGATACATGAAAATATGGGGTTGTGATGCTTATGTTAAGAGCAAGTCTGACGATAAGCATGCACCTCGTTATGAAAAGTGTATTTTTGTAGGCTACCCTAAAGAAACTTGTGGATATTACTTCTAAAATAGTAACGGGAACAAAGTGTTTGTGGCTCGTGAAGCTGTCTTTCTAGAAAAAGAATTTATTTCTAGAAGACAGAGTGGGAGAAAATTTGAACTTGACGAAGTTCAAGAGCCACAAACTGATATGACAATACAGGAAGATGTTCCTTCTACGTCTGAATCGGTTATTGTTCATTCTGAACCTAGGAGGTCAGAAAGGGTTAATCGCCAGCCTGATAGATACCTTGGTATTATCGAGGAAGATGGTGACTATGAGGTTTTACTTTTAGAAAGTGATGAACCCAAGACTTATAAAGCAGCTATTATGAGTTCTGACGATAAGCTATGGCTCGAGGCCATGCAATCCGAAATGGATTCCATGTACGATAATTAGGTATGGGACCTGGTTGACTTACCTAAAGATGTTCGACCTCTTCAGTGTAAGTGGATATTCAACATTAAAATCGGCATGGATGGACGTAAAGATGTCTACAAAGCTAGATTGGTTGCAAAAGGTTTCACTCAGGTTCATGGTTTACACTATGATGAAACTTTTGCACAAGTTGCTATGCTTAGATCTGTTCGGATAATGTTAGCGATTGCTGCATTTCATGATTATGAGATATGGCAAATCGATGTCAAAACCGCTTTCCTGAACGGGTTTCTGGAAGAGGAAGTGTTCATGACACAACCTGAGGGTTTTGTGGATCCTAAAAATCCTAACAAAGTATGCAAACTTAAGAGATCCATTTTTGGTCTTAAGCAAGCGTCAAGGAGTTGGAATCATCGTTTTGATCATGTTATCAAACAGAATGGTTTTTCTCGAAGTGTTGAGGAACCATGTTTATACATGAAGTTTAGTGGGAGTAAAGTTATTTTCTTACTTCTTTATGTGGACGACATATTACTCATTGGGAATGATGTTGATATGCTTGCTTCTGTTAAGAAGTGGTTGGGAAATCACTTCCAAATGAAAGATTTGGGAGAAGCCCAGCGCATCTTGGGTATCCGGATCTATAGGGATAGATCCAAAAGGATATTAGCATTGAGTCAAGAAGCCTATATCGATAAGATTCTTGACCGATTCAATATGAATAACTCCAAGAGAGGTTTTCTACCTATGGGCAGTGGGATCACTTTGAGTAAGTCACAGTGTCCTACTGAGCCTAAGGATATTGAACGCATGAAATCGATTCCCTATGCTTCCGCTGTTGGATCGATCATGTATGCTATGATGTGTTCTCGTCCTGACGTCTCGTATGCTTTGAGTATGATGAGTCGTTTTCAGAAAACTCCAGGTGAGAGTCACTGGATAGCCGTCAAGAATATTCTGAAGTACTTGAGAAGGACTAAAGATTCATTCTTAGTGTTTGGAGGAGAATCGGAATTACGTATAAGAGGTTATACGGATGCGTTTCAAACCGATAGGGATGATTTGAAATCCCAGCTGGTTTTGTTTTTTGTTGAACGGAGGGGCGGTTCTTTGGAGAAGTTTCAAAGAGTCTCGGATCTGCTGATTCTACAATGGAAGCTGAGTAAATTGCAGCCTCTCCGGAAGGCGCAAAAGAAGTCGTTTGGATTAGGCAATTTTAGAGGGACCGAAAGTAGTTCCGATCGCCGAGGATCCTATCACTTTGTATTGTGATAACAGTGGGGCAATTTTTCAAGCAAAAGAGCCCAAGTCTAGTAACAAGTCTAGGCATGTACTTAGGAAATTTCATGTAATTAGAGATTTAATCGAAAGGAAAGAAATTACAGTTTGTAAGGTTGGGACGGTGACAACATCGCCGATCCTTTAACCAAGCCATTGTCTCAAGCTAAACATGATAGTCATGTAGTTTCGATGGGGTTTAGACGAATGCGAATCTGTTGTAAATTATATGATATGTAATAATCAAAATATTGTATTTATTATTTCATATATGATAAGTTGCATTTATCGTTATATTCGATTTTTATGTCCGAATTTATATACTTTGTTTTCTCCAAATAGGTTGTAAAGACAATGTCGAACCCTATTAAGTGAACTGGATTAACATTGTATTTTGTCCCTAGTTACTTAATGAGGTGACCTCTCGGAGTGACTAGATTGTAAGGCGATAGATGACAGGTTCGACTGTCATATGGTCATAGTGATGACTGGTCGATTACATAGGCATATTGTGAGACAATTTGTCGGACAATGACCGCTTATAGAGTCCTTTTGTTGCTAGGTCGTGGCGAGGATTTCTATTTATTCCTTCGAATCAATTATTTAGACTGGTGACTATTTGTCTGAGTTGGTACGGTTTTCCGGTGACTTTGGTTTTTGTTCTAGGTCGCACCGTAAAGGAGGCCGTAGATGAGCATTTCTTTGGGTCATTGTGATGCAGATCGAACGAAGAAAATAGGTCAACAGGATTGTCCTTTTAAGTCATATTTTATCTCAAGGCCACTCGAGGAGAAATGACCGTGAATGCGTGCCACGCTCGGATGCAATCTATAGTAGATTATCCGTCGAGGCATCATTCTCGATCGAGGAAACCACTTTATGATATGATCACGTGCAAGAACGACCTGAAAGACATCTTGCATTGAGTGGGAGATATTATTGGACAAGAGAGTTGGTAACGCACACTTGTGTCAGACAAGTGGGAGATTGTTGGAGTAGTGTCCTCCACAATGAGTGCGTTTACATATTAAATCTCGTAAAAGGAATATTGGGGATTTATTTTATTTATTTGTCAGCTGGTCATCGTTAATCGGTAATGATTGGCTGACTAGAGTTTGACATTACTGTCGTGTGACGGTGGTGATCAGCTGATCCCTTTAGATCACACCTATAGGATGACGCCCAAATATAATAAATTAATTGTTTGTATGAGATACGAGATAATTAATTCCTTGTATTACTTGACTTTTAATTAGTCACGTAAAAGTATTATTTGATGACGGGTTACGAACTCGGGACAAGGAGATTTATTATTTAATTATGTGATATTTAAATAATAAATGATTAGAATTTATTAATTAATTGTTAATTAATTAATTTTATACGATATGTGTATATTGTTTGAGGTGGAATTTATTAGCTATTTATATTTTACAAGAGGTTGTAAAATTAGCTAAGTGGGATAATATTAACACATTGTATGTTGATAAAATGGTCTTATGATTACTTAATGGTTAAGTAGTTATTGGTAGTTAATTTGTATTATTTAAGTGTTAAATAATTAAATTAATATTTAATTATGTAAGATAATTAAATATAAGACTTATAAGCATTTGTGGGGCAAAAGTCGAAAACCGAAATGGACCCATATAAGTCCACTATGACCGGTTTTTTGAGAGGACAACAAGTGTCCATTAAGTGGCAATTTCCACTTAGTTTTGTTCCCAACTTTTGCCTATAAATACCCCCACTAAATCACACCATTTCTAAGGTTGGAAAAATTTGAAGAAAATTTTGGTCTTTAAGGGTGCTTTGGCCGGTTTCTCTTCATCACCAAGAGACCAAATTTTCTTCTTATTTTGTTCATCATTTTCATCATAAAACACATATAAAAACTAACTAATAATATTATCAAGGTAATAATATTATCTATTACATCAAATATACAAAAACAAGGTTACTACTACATTTACCTAGTTAGTATTTTTAGTAGTATTTTGGGTTAATCTTGGGTGCCACCAAAGGAGATTACCTATATTGGTAATTGGTGTTCTTGGAGGATCATCTAAAGTTGAATAGCTCAAGAACTATAAAGGTAGGAGACCTTTGTAGTGCCCATATTTGCCTTATAGCAATGTAAGGAACTTTTATCTTAAGATGGTTTAATACCATCTTTTATACATTTTATTTGCATGCATGTAGATTTAGACCACATTAAATTAATTTGTAATTTTTATATCATAAGATGAGTATTAATTTGGTCTAAATAACTAACACTTCTTCTTCAGGTACTAGAGGCCGGGGTCGCGGACGAGCCACGCCTGCTGCTGGCCACGTCACTATCCGAGTTGACGACTCACTTGACCCGCACCCCGACTACCCTGAGGTAATTTTCGTTAATGCTATACATTGTCAACGTTTCTTTGCCTTAGAGAGCTGTGATTTTCTGTCTACTAAATTTTTGTGTCGTAGGTCACTTGATAGGTTAGGTATTTACGAGCCCGTACTTGAGATTTTGAGAGGGGCGGGGATGACGGGACTGATTACCATGAGTGCCTTGACCTTCAAGGAGCTGACCCTCGAGTTTTTCAGGTCCTTTACCTTCTCATCTGGCGCCTACGCCACTGACCCGACCTGTGCTTCTGTTTCCTTCCGGTTATTTAACCGGACTATTTCTTGGACTTTAGAGTAGTTTGGTACTAGGTTAGGTCTTTCTTTTAAGGGTGACATTGCCCCTCTTAAGAAGGTCATCCGCATGTTGTGGAGGACCTTTGCACAGACCAGTTACGAGGAGCGCAAGCTAGCGCATGTTCACCTTCCCCCGGCCCGTTACTTCTTGCGTCTCATTGGTGGGACCATCTTTGGCCTTAAAGAACCTAACAATGTGAACAACATTGAGATGTCTATTCTTGGTGGGTACCTGGACATTGACAGTGAGGGACCCTTTGTCCTTAACATTGCTTACTTGACTGCCCAGTACTTTCACGCGGTGGGGCAGAAGACTACGGGCACCATTGTTTGCGGTGGCATAGCCACTTTTCTTGCCCGTTCTATCTTCCCCGCCTTTCCTCGTGATCTACAGCACCTTGACACTGATAGGTACCTTGACCCGACAGCTATGCCGTCTATGACTTGGCTTACTTCTGACCATCAGACATGGAAGATTTGCGGTTCCTTGTCTGTACCCTTACCTTGCACCACTCTGCCACGTCTCGTTTCCCTGCCCACTGTTAGGGGCAGGATACCTATACCAATACCCATGTACCACCTCCCACTTGGTCCACCTCCTACCATGTCCGCTTCTAAGAAGCGGAAGAGACCTGAGACCGGAGAGGGATCTACACCTTCTACAAGTGGCCAGACTTCTACCACCATTCCTACCCCGATCCCTACTCCTACTCCTACTCATGCGCCCGACCGGACACAGCCGGTTTACCCAGCTAATTTTGTTCCTCCTCCACCCTTTGAGGCGCCCGCGGTCCTTAACCAAGGACGCCGTGACAGTTTGTTGCTTGAGCTTCTTAGTAGGCAGGCTCGTATGGAGCGGGACATAGCTCTTACTTTGGTCCCTCTATACGAGTATCACATGATGCGACGACGTCCTGTTCGTGAAGGTTGGCCACACCCGTCTTTCTACCGGTACCCAGCTGAGGCGTACCCAGAGCCAGCCAGTGACGAGGAGGAGGGCACAGCTGAGGAGGAGGCGAGGAGGAGAGAGCAGGAGGTGGACCAGACTTCACAGTGGAGGACGTGGAGGACGAGGCTGACGAGTAGCTACTGGTCTACTCACTTCCCCAGTTTTCAGGCTGGTTTGGGGAAGTTCGTGTTTTGTATGTACATTCTTGTTCTCTTATTTCTTTTGTCTCTTTTTTATTTATTTATTATTTTTCCTGCATTTATCGGTTGTAATTTCCCGTTCCCCTGTATATATCTGCTGGTGTATGCTGGAGGACAACGAGGGCGTTGTCCGTTTTGGTTTGGGGAGGGTAATGCATCCTTTGAGTCTGCATTCACGTTTCTATTTTCTGCTTGCATTGTCTTCATTTATTTCAAAAAATCATAAAAATCCAAAAAATTAGAAAATTCAAAAAATAATAAAATATTCACGTTTCATTTTGCATATAGGTTGAGTCGGAACGGTTAATTTCCGTGATGATATTGCACTGTAACTTATCATTTTTACTTGAGCCTTGCACTTTATTGACAGTTATTAGTTGAGTCTTACGCATATCTACGAGTTTTTGTTCAAATTAAGCTGACCGAGTAGACTTGACCTGATAAATTGGCAACCTACTTTTCAATTTCTGAGATCTAGAGCCCTATAACTGGTGGCATTCATGACCGGTTTACATAGGAATTGAGAGTAGTACTCCTTGCATAACATGTTTATCATTTTTGCATTTTTATGACATTCAATTTCTTGTCAAATGCATACATTCGGGTTTGTGGTAGGTGTCACATGCAGGGAGGTGCTTGCAAATTTCGCTTTCTTATATTTTTCACCCATTTAGCTCCACTTAAGCCAAATTTAGCCTTTTTGACCCATTAGCTACACCCAAAACTAAGCCTGCCCAGTCAAGCTAGTTTAGTGTGTCATTTGTGGTATGTTGATCCATGTTGCGAGTTTGGCTCGATTTTGTTGTTTGGAGTTGGTGGAAAATGAGGAAGGATGATTGAAAAAATGAGGAAAAAAAGACATGAAAAAGAAAGAAATGAAAAAAAATGAAAACAAAATGAAAAAAGAAGTTGAAATCACACGGGCAGAAAACAAAAGAGAAAAAGAAAGAAAAGATTGAAAAAGTTGATTGGAATTGAAAATGAGACCGTATTAAAAAAGGGAATTTTGTGACCGTCTCACTCCTCTGTCCTTATTTACATCTTTTTGAGGAGATAGTGTATTTGGTTAGTGAGATTTGTGCCATGAAGGGCACTTGTGCTTTATTTTTCAGTCAGCTGAGATTTGGATGGTCTTATATGGTCTTGTTTAGGAGCTAGCTTGACGCTTTACCTTCACATTCCCATAATTTGTTTTGCCTTTTCTTACCTGAACCTCACTTTCCTATATCATTTGTAAGCCCTCGGCTGTGACAGGACCTTGTTTAGTTGGAGTGTATGCATAGTACTTGAATCGTCTATCATTTTTGTTGCATGCATGTTATGTAGGTCGCAGTTTAGGTGAGTGACTGTTTCTCTTTCTCTCTTATACATATATAATTCACCCTTTGCTTCATGAGAGAAGAGTAACCACGTGAGAGTCCGATTTTGTTGGTATTGCAAGGTCGATAGGTCAGCTTTATTTATGGACATCTTATAACTCGTTTGCGTATTGACTGTTGTAGCTATGACTGTTGATTTTTGTTTGCATTAAATTGGTTCAAGTGGACAAGTTATAGCTAGCTATGAGTTTTCATTTCCGTTCCATTAGTTTGCATTTAGTTTACTCGAGGACGAGTAAAGGTTCGGTTTGGGGAGATTTGATACGTGCATTTTATATAGCCTTTTTAGTCTTATATTGCACGTATTTCTATGCATTTATGTACTGTTATGTATTGCAATATGCCCCGAATTGGCTACTTTGGTTTGTTTTGTCTAAATTGCAGGAATGAACCTGAAAGTGGTGAAACCGTACTTTATTCGTCTTATTTAGCATGCATAGTGAGGAGACGGAGATGTTAGAGCGAGAGTCATGCCTTGGAGTGGGTGAATGATGGTCAAGGAAGCGGTCAAAGACGAATTAGAAGCTGACTTTGAAGAAAAGCACTCGATCAAGAAGCTTTATGGTTCGATCGAGTGGTTTGGAGGACACGAGAGGTCGATCAAGTACTTTTGTTTACTCGATCGAAATGCTGATTACTGGAAGTCCTCGATCGAGAAGGGTATTTACTCGACCGAGAAGAATAGCTGGAGAAGACCTCGATCGAGTGGTTTGAATCCACTCGATCGAGAGGTTTTTAGTCTTAGGCGGGCTTAAGTGACCCGTGTTGTGTTATTTCGTCAAACCTTTTATTTTTCCTATTTAAGCATTCACTAATTAGGTCATTAGTACGCTTGGATCATCTCTTAAACACCCTAATCTCTCTTTCATACTCTTCACTGTTAAACTCTCCCTTTAATCTCTTGCTTGGATATTTGATTGATCTTTACGCCGGATTGCTTGAGATTGTAATCATACTCTTCTTCCTTAATCTTAATCTATTTATTTGTTTGCTTTAATTCTTTTTTTCTCTCCATATTAATTCTGCCCTAATTTAGTTGATGCTTAATCATTGTTATTTCATAATGTCTTCCATTAGTATGCTTAATATTATTACTGTTGACACCACTAGTAATATGAGTAGCTAATTTCTCTTATGTCGGGATTAGGGAATCCATGGTAGGATTGTGACGATGTAGCGAATAGACTAGATGATTTGTTTGTGAGAATCTGTCCCATAGAAATTTAACTGTAATATCAACTTAGTTGAGTGCACGCTTCTAAGTTACCTTTAATCTAGTTAATTTTACTCCTGGATCGGAAGATTGGATTAAATAGACCTGCTATGAATAGTAGACTACCCTAATGAGGACGGAAGTTAAATTAGTTGAATTCTAGGATAGAAAGTGGACCGGAAGGACCTTTCCTGTATCCTTCTCACAGTAGATTGTCTAGGCTATTTGCAGCTGAGTCGATAGACTATCATGGTGAACCGAAATCCTGGCATGCTTTATTTGATTATCTTTACCACATTTTCTAATTTTATTACTCTTGTTTAATTTCTCTTTCCCTTAATCTCTTATTAGTTTAGAAACCAAAATCAAACCCCCATTTTGTGACCTAATAGACGGACCTTTAACAGATATCTTGCCTCCCTGTGGATACGATCCCGACTTCCCTAGCTATATTAGTTAGAGACCAGTTGGTTATTTTTGGTGGGTATACGATTAGCCTGTCATTTGCAGCGGGGAGTTATACATTGTGTCTCGTGAAACCTCAAATCATTTCTGCACCTTATTTCCTAAACCCAGATGTCGTCTCTCCTTCTTCCCTTCACCATAGTTCCTTCTTTTGGAGTCCTTGAGGATGCTTATGCCATAAGGATGGGTTGCGTAAGTCGGGTAGCGGTCCTGACGCCAGATTTCTATGCGTAGGTATGTCATCGTCATCATCATTGTCGTTGTTGTTTCCTGTTAGGTTTGTAGTGGTAGTGATCGATGTTTGTACTGTTTGTATAGGTGTATTGCTTGGTTGATTGGTGTCATGTGAGAGGACGAGGAATTGATGCGGTTGACTAAAGGTAGGTTCGCCTACTCAGTACTGTTGGTTGCCTAGAGTGTCTTTTGATGTGGTTTGGTTGATGTAGTATCGGTATGGTTGACTGATTGTGATAATTGGTTGATGTTGTGCTGTTTCCTTTATCATTATTGTGGTGCAGTTTATTGTGATTGTTTGTCTATGGTTCTCGAGGTACGTCCTCGGCTGAGTGGAGTCACTTGCGGGAGTGGCTTCACGCCTGTTGTTCGCCCTCCATGGAACCCGCCACGGGAGGGGATGTACACATTAATAGACATGGGTTTATCGCTCGTTATGATGAGCGGGGATTTAGTAGGTACGGCTGCGGTCCCCCACTGGCAGGGCTGGTCCAGTGGACAGTCGGTGATGGTGATTGGTTGTAGGAGGTGTGTTGTGTGTGTGTTCTATTGTGCCTGTGTTGTGTCCGTGGTTGTTGGTGTGTTTCTTCAGTTACTGACCTTGTGTGGTTTTGTTTTGTTGTTTGTTTCTGTTGTGTCTACCGTGATCCCTTATGGTGAGCAGTCAGTCTTAGCAGGTTGTGATTTGGATGATAGCTGGGTGCTTGGCGGGATGAGTCTTCCACGAGTCACGACAGAATTAGTTCACATAGTAGATAGTGGTTTTGAGTTGTATCTTTTGTATATCGTTGGTTGTGTTAATCACTTGTAAAATAACTTAATTGGTCTTTTATCGACTTTTGATATTTACTGTCCTCGGGCAACCGAGATGGTGACGCCCTTATATAATAAGGAAGGTCTTGTTAAGGCTCTTGGGTATAAGGGGGTGTCACATGTAGTAAGACTGAATCAAACCTGTGCTTGCTTGGTTTGTCTTAGTTTTACTGTTAGCTTGGTTGGATTGGTTTGCGCTTGCTTGATTAAGTCAATCTAAGTTATCAAAATTATCAGCCTGGTTTCTTGTGCTTGCTTAGAAATTAAGTTGATAATTATATCCCAGTCCATAACTTCAATTTCTGAAACTTGATCTCGAAGTCACCAAATCATGAGTCATCCAGATAGTCTGTCTTGTATGAATTTTTAAAAATACTTCTGATCATCTACAAATCATCAAATTTTACCAGTATTCAGTTCCAATATCAAAGTTAATTGTCACCAAATTTCATGATTTGAGGAGTCCATTTGCTATTTTCCCTAATCTGTAAAGTTCATTGAATTCCCGAGAACTTACAGTTTGTCATTTTCTGAGAAGTGTCTGAGTTTACAGTGCACATCTTGAAGGAAATGTAGATTCATATACATACTAACATACTCTTATATGTCAAAATTAATTTGTCATAAAATTAAATGTGGATTTTATGCATGCAAACAATATAATAAAAGAGAAGAAATCATATCCTTACATTGAAATTTCGGTTCAAATGGGCACAAAAGAAATCTCCTTTTCTTTTGTTCTTGAGCTTTCCAAATGGAAGAACAAAGATTCAAGTGTAGAATCCCTCCCAAAAGCATATACCCAAGGAATACATCTTAATAAACCAATACTATTTAGATCTAGTAATAATAATGGTTTTACAATAAAATTGATACAATATAAATTGTATTTTCACTCTTGAAATTTCGGTCAAGAGGTGGTAATATTTGTGAGTTTATTTCTCTAGATTTCACAATATTTAGAGAGTATATTAATTTTCTCACACTAGAAAATTATATGTTGTATGAATGAATTTTGATTAGGAAAAAGAAAACTCTTTTTTTTCCTTTTCATTTTGGCCGAAATTTTGGCCTTGGGTAGGTAGCTCAATAGCTTTCATCTTTGCTCTTCACAAGAGACCAGGCCTGCAAGCCTACTAGTTAGCTTTTATCATTGTGTCTACCACTAAACAATTAACACAATTTTATTCCACTAACTCCTTATAATTTCGGTACATACAAAATAAAATGGATGGTCCATTTTATTTTGTCATTTGTCAATTGTAACATATGTGACATGTTACTTGACATATGAAATTGTAATGTATTTTTAACATATTAAAAATCAACATACTCATAAAATATGTCATATACAAAATCGACTAGTAATTCGTAATTACTTGTACCAAAATGGTTTCCAAATTATAAACTACATCATTCTGTATTTATAATAATTTATTCATTCCGTTTCAATTGTTTCTTTAAACAATAATTTCACCCAAGTAATAAAATAATTCAATTACTTAGACCGTGTCTTATTTAATCATATTTACAATAAGATACGTAAATTATACTCACAAAATCATCCGTCAATTTTAAGCAATTTAATTAACTCATATCGGTATACGATTAATTAAATAATCAATTAAGAGTATTTCCCTATAGGTATGACCTAAGGGGATCAACTGATCACCACCGTCGCACGACAGTAATGTCAAACTCTAGTCAGCCAATCATTACCGGTATGTGTGGACCAGTTGACTTGTAAAATATTACATCCCACATGTATTCTTAAAATGAGATTTAATAATGATATTTAAATCATGTGATCGCACTATTGTTGAGGACACATTTCCCAACAATCTCCCACTTGTCCTCGACAAGTGTGCGTCACCAATTCTCTTGTCCTATTACTATCTCCCACTCAATGCAAGGTGTCTTTGGGTCGTACTTGCAAGTGATCATATCGAGAGTGGTTTCCTCGATCTGCAGAATAACTGATTGACCGGATTTATCTATCATAGATACCTTCCGAGCGTGGCCACGCATTTCCAGTTCATTAATCCTCGAGTGGCCCTGAGATATTGTTATAACCCTGACAAGGGGGTGGACAATTCCTATCGCACTCATTCCCTTCGACTAGCCATAGCCATCATAACCCAAAATATGCCCATTTGACCCCATTTACGAAGGTCGTAGTAACACAAATCAAAGTTAATCGAAACTGTGCCATCTTAGGCGAATAGTCTTTAGTCAAAAGAATCGACTCATTAGAATACTATAGTAGCTCTTGCCACGACCAGGCTATATAAATTGCCAGAACTCTATAAGCGGTCATAAGGCCCGACAAAGTGTTCCTAACAGTCTGCCTATGTGATCGACTAGTCATCTCACATGACTGTATGGCACTTGAACATGCCATCAATCGCATCACACTCTAGTCACTTCGAGACGTCACCTCATACAAGTGACTATGGGCGAATACAATGCTAATCCGTGTTCACTTTAACGGGGTTCAATTGTCTCCACAACCCGTTTGGATGTAACAAAGTATAATAAAAGAGTTTTAAAATAAAACTCGAACGACAAATGCGATTATCACACATGAATAGTCAATGCCTGATTACTATTTCATGTTCTATAATCTAATTTGATCTTGTACGTAGTTGTTCATTTCAATTAAATTGAAATGACATGACTCATCATGTTTAGCCTTTAAGAAGGCTTT
This sequence comes from Silene latifolia, assembly GCF_048544455.1. Lineage (NCBI taxonomy): Eukaryota > Viridiplantae > Streptophyta > Magnoliopsida > Caryophyllales > Caryophyllaceae > Silene > Silene latifolia. The sequence goes on from NC_133532.1 coordinate 26,182,353, forward strand.
GGTTAGTAGGTTTTATCAATTTCTTGTACCTTACTCAACCTCACTACATACTCGTTTTCCTTTTGTAATTTATACATTTGCATTACAAAACTTTCTGAGTACGTGTCGAGATCCAATCAAGACATAGGCCCTCTAGCCTAAGAATAGCTCCCACTTTGTTTTCAGTGTGCGGGACTCATCCTTCTTGCACATCTCATGATCACAAGTGTACTCAATTTCCGTTATAAACATCACTCATTGTTCTTTATTGCCTAGAACGATTCTAGAATATCTACTTCTTAATTAACATTGCCACAATGGTATCTTAACCATCCTAATGTATTTTGATTATGGTTTTGTCGGAAACCATGCGCAATCTCAATTGTCAATTGTCACTTGTGTAACACCCTTACACAATATTGTATCATAAACACTTTGCTTTACTTCCTTAATGCTTCTGCAAGCACTTAAGGGTAATCTTTATAGCTTACTTGGTAAAGATTACTTAAATTCGATTTTGAAAACAATTCATCATACTCAAAGTATATGAAGTGTTATACATCATTACTCATTTAATTGATCCGCAGCGGAAGCAAATGGAATCAATCAAATATGTTCAATTTAATTGAACTAGTCATGAATCTTATCAACATAAGACTTCTTACTGACGCTAATATCATGTGGATTTATCTTCATAAATCCGGATATTCCAGATGTATTATAATACTCCAAAAGTCTTAAATCATTCTCAATGATCAATATGTCATCCACATATCGGACTAATTAAAATTTCCGTAACTCCCACTAAACTTCATGTATAAACACAACTTCTTGACTTATCGAGAAATGTTTTATCACATGATCAAAATGTTTATTCTAACTCATTGATGTCCTACTTAAGACCCTCTCTTAAGTTTCACATTATCTTAGGATTGCAATAATCTACTAAACTCATGATATGTATTGAATACATTCCTTCTATTGAAGAAGCGGGTTTTAGATTCACTTGCTACGTATTTCATAACCTCATAATGAAACACAATCCTTAAGAAGACCCAAATAGACTTAAGCATTTCAACTAGTGCAAAACCCTTTGCAACCAATCTTGCTTTGAAATATCTCTTTATTAGTGCAAAACCCTTTGTCACTAATCAATCCCTTTCGTTTCGGATTTTCACGGCTCTAGGCCTTGTATTGAGTTGTGACTTAAACACTCTTATGTAAGTCATATGTTCATTACTTTCTAGAAGTAATCAACTTGAATCAACCAATTTCTTTTGTAAGTTATAAGCTTTTTACTTTCTTAAAAGTAGCATGAATTCATCATTTTTAACAAGTGACGAATTTAACCTCCTAGGTTTTAAAGAAACAATATTTTACACAAAACGTCTCATGTAGCCAAGAAAGACCAGTTTCTTGCGACATAACATTCTCTGTGGCATTCTTTGTGGCTTTTGAATAATTTCTCCCACTCTGTCTTCTAAAATAAACTTGTATTTTAGAAAGACAGCTTCACGAGCCGCAAACCCGTCGTACTCGTGAGAAAAGAAAGGGGAAAATGAGCATTTGTTTCTTGTGAAAACTTACAAATATGGTACCCTTACCATTTCATATCTCATATGATTTAGTGGAACATAATTTAGACAAAATGATAAAATCCCCAAGGAATCAAGTAACTCAAAGTAACTTGATCGAAGTCCAAACCATATCGAATAGCGTTTGATTTCTTATCCAACCACACATTGTCCCATAATGTGTGTTAAGAGAGATTAACTTGTGATACTATATCACATTTGCTTTGGCTTATATCAAAGTCTTCACTTTGATAATCCCATCACGACTAAATCGTGATTTCTTTAACTCTTTAAACTTCTTTAAAGATTTTCTATTTACCTTATTAAGTTAACACATTAGCGTTAACTTAAATCGTTGGTAAAAGAGAATGATCAACCTATTATGGATCAATGATTTATAACCTCGATCTCCTTTTCAACCAAAAGGCACGAGACATCTTGCTTTGAATACAAGATACGCATATACCATTAACAATCTAATGGTTTCAAGAGTACTCGATAACTCTTTACGTTCATCATTCCAAAATTTAAGGTTTAATCTTGGGTTACCAATTTGAGTCTTGCATCATCTTCATGATATATCGTTCTAGTTTGGTTTAGAATATACTCACCTTGATGATGGGCTAGCCATACATCAAATCGTGGTGTATAGGTGATGCGTGTCATTTATATGATGTTTTACATCTCTTTTTACACGCATTTCAGAGCTCATTTGTTTAGTTTATGCTACATTTCTCCCTATTTCCGTCTACTTCCGTATTTTGTACTTTATTGCAGAAATGTGAAGAATTCGACGGGAAATCAAGCCAAATCTGTCCCCGAGTAAGCTGCATTGCAAATGACGTAAAGGAATTGCTTAAGGAACGAGCTTGGTGCGCGATCCAAGGCCCGAAAGACAAGTCCACGAGAATAAAGAAGTCAAGTAGCAGCCCATCCAGTCGATCGACCAGCCTGTTCAGTCGATCGACCAACTATCGGGTTCCAGAAGCTACTGTTGCTGAGGAGCAGTCGATCGACCAGCCTGATTAGTCGATCGACCAGATTTCTTTACCAGACGAGAATTAGAAAGTCGTGAATCTCAAAGCCCGTGAAGTTTAGGTTTTAGAAATAAGTTGTGGCGTTTATTGCTATATAACGTAACACCAACATCTAGTTTTATCATCAAGTTTTCATCTAAGTTTCTATCACATACAGTACTTTTAGTTTTAGCTTATTCCGAGTAATTAGGGTTTGATATATCGACTTTAGCATTGGAATTTCTGCCCCTTTGTTCTAAATCTTTCCTCTGGAATTCTCGGTATTTATTCTGCCCTAATCTTAGTTTATTGCTTCGCTTCCATTATTAGTATAGTATTGATAGCTAGTGCCCCAAAGCCAATTATCATATTTTCGTTGTTGTGACTTATATTAATCATGAATTCAATAGTTAGATTTATCATAGATGTTATTGTTTTTACCCTTGCCATGAGTAGCTAAATAGTTTGTGCTAGGATGTAGGCGATTTATGGCCAGGCGGCATTAGATTGAACACGGCCTGAACCCGCGTGTCAGTCGATCGACTGACATTGTTGGTCGATCGACTGACCTTGTAAGGTTTTCCTTCGTTTTAATTGAATTTAATCTTGTAACTGACGAGTTGAATGCATGCGACCAGTTAGATACCTATTTTGTGACCGACCCATTAGATCGAAAGATAGGGAAAGTTACCGGACCATCAATTAATTCGACTAAACTATGCTAAGATCGAAAGATAGGTGTAGTTTAGACCGTTAGTCACTTTTCAGGACGAAAGTTAGTATTAGTGACATTAGGGACCTATAGCGAGATCGAGAGATGCTATTTGTTAGGAGTGGACCGAGAGGACCTCTTATTTCCCGCCTTACCTGTGTTTAATTCAGACCGACTTAGTTTGCTGCCGCCGAAGCTGTAATGACCCGACCATCCTAGTACCTTTCTTTTATCTGTTTAAAATCATATCTTTAGTTTATTTTCCTTTTATTGTTATTAGCTATAGAACAATTCAAATCAACCCCCATACTAGTTACCTCAGACTGAACATTAAACAACTAAAGTTTACAACTGCCTCCTTGCGGATCGACCCTGTTACCACTAGCCTAGGTTAGTCTTAATAGGAATTATAAATATTATCTTTGGTACTCACAGCGACGGGTATCAAATTTTGGCGCCGTTACCGGGGAGGCAATAGTCCTAATTTTAGTTGTTTTTATTTTTAGTCTTTCTTAGTTTAAGGGACATCCGTTCCTTAAACTTTTCTTATATTCTTCTTGTAGTTTCGTCTTTTGCGCAGGTCACAGGGTGGAGAATTAGTACCATTGAACCCTGAGATTGAGAGATCCTTGCGCGAGTTGAGGCGAACACGAAGAGTATTACCGACAGAGGAAGAGCTGAGTATTCTGTCAAGCTATCACGAGAACGAATCGTTCGAAGAAGACCCACTGATCTTCACCCGTTTCCACTTCTTGGCCGAGAGAGACATTTACTTCTCCAGAAATTTCGGTCATGGACGAGGAAGCGAGTATAGCGAGTTTTTCGAGCCGACACCGACAATTTATACAAGGGGTTCGAGTTACGGGAGATGCCAGGAAATTCGAACCAAAGCCTCGCTTACATCACTATGGTCGAGGGAAATCGGTTTGGGAGCGCAAATGAAGATGCGGCTAGACATATGGAGACCTTTATTGACTACTATTTGCTCCATTCCCCACCAGTGGCGTGACCCAGGATCAAATCAAAGAGACCATGTTCATCTTCCCTTCGTGATGCCGCAAGGGAGTGGTATAGAGATCCGGACCGAGCCGCTCGGGAGATCACCGATTGGAATACATTGGCCTTGGCGTTCTACAAGAAGTACTTTTCTGCTTCAAGGACGATCGCTATTAGAGCTCAAATCACGGGTTTTAAACAAGGGCCAGATGAGAATTTCCACGAGGCATGGGTCCGATTCAAGAAATTAGTACGAACCATACCGCACCATGGATTTGAAAAGTGGAGTTTGTGCAATCATTTTTACAATGGGTTGTACGACGATTAGAGGGCCATTTTGGATCTGCAGCCCAATGGAAGATTTTTGAAAATTTGGGAGCAACCAAGGGGTGGAAGATCATTGACGATCTAGCTACCCACAAGGCCGAGTATGGGAATTCGAGAGGGAACCAGAGGAGAGTTGCTGAATCTTCCTCTGTTCCGCACTTGAGGCTCTCACCGCGAGATTCGACAAGTATGAGCTAGGAGGAGCCTCTAAGGGTGGGATATACCAAGTCAATCTTTGTTTCAGACGGTCCCTTCCTTTGTGAAAGGTGTGGAGTTGAGGGCCATGTTTCAAGAACCGCCCTAGTCCCTTTGAATCTTGTCCGCCTTTCAACACTACGGGCAGGTAACAACACCTATTACGAGCCACCGCATCCAAACTTGAGTTGGAGAAGCCAGAATGTTTTGAATCCAACTCAACCTCGCCAGCAAAGAAGCGAGCCATATGTACCTCCGCATCAAAAGCAACAAAGAATACCAAAAGCCTCCTTATGTGCCAAAGAAAGAACAAACACAAAATTCGAATTTTCCGAGTGAAGAATCTGTTCTTTGAAGGAGTCCCAAGCAAGAGAGGCCGGGATGAAGTTACTAGAGAGCCAAATAGCTCAGTTGGCTAGCAAAAGTAACACTCGAGCTCCCGGTCACTTACCCACTCAACCCGAGCAAAAGGAGACCCTACATGCCATCACCCTGAGGAGCGGGTCCACCCTTGAGGGCCCTGCTATGGTCGAGAAAGTCGTTGAGAAGAATGAGGCGGATCCGAGTTCAAACAAAGTCAGAACGAATAAATCAAAAAAACATTGTATGCTGCGGGTATTTGATCGATCGACCGACGTACCTAGTCGATCGATCGAAACACGGGTTACTGGAACTTCGGAATCGTGCAACCTTGATCGATCGACTAAGGAGGGTGGTCGATCGACCCATATCACTGCTGATGTTGAAGAGTTTCGTCCTTTAATGCCAAATAATCTACGAGACCATTTGTTTCGGGGTACCACGGTCCCGAAAATTTTGGGGCGGACCGAGTGTTGATGGGTCGATCCCGCTCCAAGTTCGATCCAATGACGGTCAATGGGTCTCATTTGAGACGGTCCGAGGAGGGGTCTAGCTTCAACAAAGAAAAGGTGACGGACTTCCGGCCCAAAGTCCAAGGACGCCGCGCGCGCGAATTAGAAGAGAGGGCTAAGGTGCTCCTTACTGACCCCATATCCGGAGAGACTCGTGCCAACCAAGGAACAGGTATCTTTTAGCAAATTTGAGAAAGTTATTCGTAGCTTAAATGTTCAGGTACCCTTTCTTGAGTTAGTTAACCAAGTGCCAAAGATATACTAAGTTTATGAAACAGTTGTTGTCAAAGAAAAAATCGCTTGAACATGTTCATACTGTTGCGTTAACTAAAGAGTCTTGCTCCTACTTGTCTCACACTGCGCCCCATAAGTTAGAAGACCCGGCAGCTTTTTCCGTCCCTTGTAGCATAGGTACCTTTTCTATCGAAAAGGCTTTATGTGATTTAGGAGCTAGCATAAGTGTCATGCCCTTAAGCCTAGCTAGGAAGCTTAAACTGACCAGGTTTGCTATTACCGAGATGATCCAGATGGTCGACCGCTCTGCGGTCGAGCCCATAGGAGTCCTAGAGGACATACCCGTCCAGATAGGGAAGTTTTTCTTCCTTGTTGACTTTGTTGTCCTTGACATGCCTGAGGATGACCATATTCCCATCATTTTGGGTAGGCCATTTTCGCACACCGCCGGGTGCGATCATCGATGTCGGTCTAGGTACCTTGACTTTCAAAGTGGGAAAGCACTCCATTGTTTTTGCCCAGTAGGCTAAGAAAAAGGATCCCATGTGGCTGTCACACCGTAACACGGTTTACGAAAAGAAATCGTATTTTGTGCTTCCTGAATTGCCTGTCCCTATTACTACTGCTGTGTTAACCCCTCCGCCCCGAGCTGGGAGCAAGAAGGAGGAAAAACTTGTTGTTTTAGACATCGCAGGAGCTGGTTTGGGGAAGGAAGAGCCGTTGGATGCTCCAGCTGCGACGAAGCCCATCGTTTCAAGAGGCGGTCTTGGATGCCTAAGTTATGGGACTGACGAGGAAGTGGAAGATGAGCCCGTTAAGGTGAAATGGGCAGATTTGGAGTCTGACAATTCCGAGGGAATCCTTGATTGGGGAGATGACGAAGCTGATCAGCTGAGTTCTCCGACTGTCGAAGCTAAGAAGGGTGCAACTGATAAGATGAGCACCATTGAGGCTACCTCTAGTAGCCAGAAGCCGACGAAGTGGGCCATACCGTGGTCCTTTTTGATCAACTATTAGTTGATCAAATTCGTTATAAACTTCACTTTATTGCTTTCGAACTATTTTTTATTGCTTTTGTGTGCGCGAAAACTTCGCCTTTATTTTGTTTTGCTTAGGATTTTTAAGTACTTTAGACTTCTTCCGGGTTTTGCGCAATTTTTGGCGCGTACTATTGTGCGTCTGCAGGTATTTGGAGCTTATTAGCTCAAATCATTGAGCAATTACGAAGAAATAAGACGCTGCAGCAGAGATTTCAGTCGATCGACTGGCAACATTGGTCGATCGACTGAATTGCAGGTTTACAGGAGCTTCTGATCCTGTTCACATGGTCGATCGACAACCCCTATAGGTCGATCGACCACTTTTGCTGCTGTACCTGTTCACGACCTCTCCCCTGCTGTGTTTGGTCGTTATGCGGACTTAAGGAAGTTTTCTACTCCGCTTTATTTTCCGTCGAATTATCCATTTCTTCTTTTGTCTCATTAGTGCACAATTTCTACGCTTCAAAATTGTTTTCTTCGGTCTTATGCGTGGTGTTTTCTGTCTTTCAGGCACTCTTGTCGGTAGCACTGCTGGCTACTGAAACCTCCTAGCTCACGCTGGTTTGGGGAGGTTTCCTTTGCTGCGCTTTAAGTCTTGTGAGTTCCCAAGTCTTTACTTTATGTCTTTGTGTTTCTATTTTTCTCGCAAATTCCCATTTCTCTTTGCTTTCACCACATGATTTTGCACAATGGGGACATTGTGCGATTTGGTTTGGGGAAGGGTTTTGCGTCGCATATTTGCTTGCATTCACGTTTATTTTTTTTTTTTGCATTATTGTTGTTTATTTCTTCATATACATCAAAAATCCAAAAAAATTGGAAAAATTCAAAAACAATTCCATAAAATGCACGTTTATTTTAGCATATAGGTCGAGTCGGAACAGTAGTATTTCCATGATGATTTAGCATTTGCACCTGTTTTGCCTGAGCCTTGCTTGATTAACATGTTATTAGTAGAATCATATATGCATATCTATGAGTTTTCGTTAAATTATTTGCTGAACTTGGGACTTGACTTTAATAATTGGCAAGCTACCTCATATTTTCTGAGCTTTAGAGCCTATAACTGGTGACATTCATGACCAGTTCATCTAGGAATGTGAGTAGTACTCCTTATGAGACATGTTTCCTTAATTTGCATAAATATGAATTTGATCTACTTAATACCTGTATGCATTCGGTCTGTGGTTAGTTGACACATGTGGTAGAGGTTTCCTTTTCTCATTTTACCCATAAACTCCACACTGCCAAAAATATCCTTTTTTTGTCCCATTTACTACATCCTACATTTAGCCTGTCCTTTGTCAAGCTAGTAGTCTGTGTTCTTGGGGTTGTTACTCATTTTTGGTAGCCATTGCTCTTTTGAGATGAAGTTGGGAAAATGAAAGAAGGAAAGAAAGAAACAAAAGAAAAAAGAAAGAAAAAAAATGAAAATGATTCGAAAAAGAAAAAAAAAAAGAGTTTCTGTACTGTTCAGAGCAGTCGATCGACTGCCAATTATAGTCGATCGACTGAAGATCCGAGAAAGAAATCAATTCGCATAATTTAATCCCTATCTTTTGGCGATTTTTGCTCCCATGATTCATTTATATCCTATGGGGAGTTTATTGATTTATTAGTTTGGAGTTTGTGAGTTTTGTGCTTGCTATAGCACCTTTCCGTTTGATTTTGAGCAAGAAGTGGATGTTGTCACATGGTTCTGTTACGGTACTAGCTTGATCACCTGTACCTCCACCTTACCATGAAATATTTTGCCTCTTCTTACCCATACCTCACATATCCCATATATACCTCGGCATGTGTTATTGGTCATTTGTTGGTTGGAATGCATATGTACGGTTGTAGAGATCAGTTTCATATTTTATTGCTGGCATGTCTTCATAGGTCGTAGTTAGGTGAGAGTCACTACAAAATTAATTCTTTCTATCTTACATATATATCACCTATGCTTTATTGAGTGATTTGAGCGACCCGTGAGAGTCCAGTTTGATAAGTCTTTACAGTCAACGGTTCAGCAGCCTTTTAACGACTTTATAATTCGTTTGCATGATTCACATTGCTGATTGATTGTTGGTTGTGCATTAAATTGGTTTAGGCTTTACATGTTGCAATTCGCTCTGAGTTTGAACTCGTTCCATTAGGTCATTAGATCGAGTCTAGTTCTTGCTTGGGGACAAGCAAGGTTTGGTTTGGGGAGATTTGATGCGTGTCATTTATATGATGTTTTACATCTCTTTTTACACGCATTTCAGAGCTCATTTGTTTAGTTTATGCTACATTTCTCCCTATTTCCGTCTACTTCCGTATTTTGTACTTTATTGCAGAAATGTGAAGAATTCGACGGGAAATCAAGCCAAATCCGTCCCCGAGTAAGCTGCATTGCAAATGACGTAAAGGAATTGCTTAAGGAACGAGCTTGGTGCGCGATCCAAGGCCCGAAAGACAAGTCCACGAGAATAAAGAAGTCAAGTAGCAGCCCATCCAGTCGATCGACCAGCCTGTTCAGTCGATCGACCAACTATCGGGTTCCAGAAGCTACTGTTGCTGAGGAGCAGTCGATCGACCAGCCTGATTAGTCGATCGACCAGATTTCTTTACCAGACGAGAATTAGAAAGTCGTGAATCTCAAAGCCCATGAAGTTTAGGTTTTAGAAATAAGTTGTGGCGTTTATTGCTATATAACGTAACACCAACATCTAGTTTTATCATCAAGTTTTCATCTAAGTTTCTATCACATACAGTACTTTTAGTTTTAGCTTATTCCGAGTAATTAGGGTTTGATATATCGACTTTAGCATTGGAATTTCTGCCCCTTTGTTCTAAATCTTTCCTCTGGAATTCTCGGTATTTATTCTGCCCTAATCTTAGTTTATTGCTTCGCTTCCATTATTAGTATAGTATTGATAGCTAGTGCCCCAAAGCCAATTATCATATTTTCGTTGTTGTGACTTACATTAATCATGAATTCAATAGTTAGATTTATCATATATGTTATTGTTTTTACCCTTGCCATGAGTAGCTAAATAGTTTGTGCTAGGATGTAGGCGATTTATGGCCAGGCGGCATTAGATTGAACACGGCTTGAACCCGCGTGTCAGTCGATCGACTGACATTGTTGGTCGATCGACTGACCTTGTAAGGTTTTCCTTCGTTTTAATTGAATTTAATCTTGTATCTGACGAGTTGAATGCATGCGACCAGTTAGATACCTATTTTGTGACCGACCCATTAGATCGAAAGATAGGGAAAGTTACCGGACCATCAATTAATTCGACTAAACTATGCTAAGATCGAAAGATAGGTGTAGTTTAGACCGTTAGTCACTTTTCAGGACGAAAGTTAGCATTAGTGACATTAGGGACCTATAGCGAGATCGAGAGATGCTATTTGTTAGGAGTGGACCGAGAGGACCTCTTATTTCCCGCCTTACCTGTGTTTAATTCAGACCGACTTAGTTTGCTGCCGCCGAAGCTGTAATGACCCGACCATCCTAGTACCTTTCTTTTATCTGTTTAAAATCATATCTTTAGTTTATTTTCCTTTTATTGTTATTAGCTATAGAACAATTCAAATCAACCCCCTTACTAGTTACCTCAGACTGAACATTAAACAACTAAAGTTTACAACTGCCTCCTTGCGGATCGACCCTGTTACCACTAGCCTAGGTTAGTCTTAATAGGAATTATAAATTTTATCTTTGGTACTCACAGCGACGGGTATCAATAGGGTCACAAAAGTGAAAACCTCTTTTGTATCTTAACAAGTTTATATTCTTATTTAGAGTTTATGCACTTAATAGTCACAATTAAGTACAACTTTAAATCCAAAAACTAGATTGAGTACACAATTACTCTATCTCTCGACATTATTGTCGCTAGTCGTAATATTCTTATCATCCCATGTATCAAACATAATGATGAAAACCACCACCGGTTTCTAATATTGACGAAGTAGGACTAGCAAAAATTTATGTTTAATCAAATAAACATTTAAAGAAGAAGGTCCCATTAGATGTCCCACAACTAACTTGTTGATTCTTCAATAATTTGGGGTAGTTTCCTTTCTCGTGTCCAACATTTAAGACAATGGAAACTTTATCGGTCGGGATTGATAGGTTTAGTATCGTCATTCTCAACAACTTTACCTTTAACATAACCTTGTATTAATTCCATTCTAATTTTACTTCTTTAACCTCGTCCTCATCTTAACGGTTTAAGAGAATGCTCCCACTCATTTCAATGAGTCTTTGCTTTGAGAAGCAAAATTGAATTCATGAAGATTACTCTTCATTTGTTCGTTTTAGTCTTAAAACTTTCATTGAAGTGGTTGCGTTATTTTGGTCAATTACGAATTCTGAAAATCTAATCACCAAAACAATTTATCGCTTCAAGGTACTTAATTCAATTAAGTATATGAAACATAATCCATTGTAAGTAGAAGTGTTAGTCAAGAATCAAAAACCTGTTTGATAATGAATAACTTTAATCTATACTATTTACAAGAGATCCTTAGCAATGGTTCGTATGAGGTTTTAGAAGCAAATTCATATTTGTCTTTAGTTACGATGTTATAATGGAGATTTGAGTCAAGATCGAAATGATATCGTATATGAATTGTGGTAAAGAAATAGAACAATAATAACAGAATAGTGAAAACAAAACATTTATCGTTATATTAATACTTGTAAATAACAAGTAAAGCATTTACATAGTGACCTCTACCCAACTATGATAAATGATTCCAAGACCTAAATTCATATCAACTTAGGCACGGGGTAGCCGATGAAACCCTCATCAATATAACTCGGTGGATTAACCTTTTAATCGATTCTACTTTTAGAACTCTTGGTCGATAAAATTACTCTAATATTTATCTATAGCCCAAAACACATCAACAAGGGCACGGGGCAGCCGATGAAACCCTTATCAATTACTTTTGTTGAGTTCAATCCAAATTTCGAATAAATGTGTCCATTGTCCAAACTCACATTAACTTAGGCACGGGGTAGCCGATGAAACCCTCATCAACATGAATTCGGTGGATTAGACATTTATCACCCACTTCCCCTACGTAACAAGGTTTGTACCCCGGGGTAGCCGAGTGCACTCCCTCGCGAAATAGGTTTTCATGGTTTCTACTATTTGGTAAGGCTATGTCTTAATTAATTGTTTTAGCGAGAGGTCATGTCAATTTATTATCTATCACGTTTTAAGTGAACTAAAGCGGTGAACTACGATAATTCGAATTGACACGGTCGATAAACTCGATAAAATAAGGATGCATGTTTAGTTATGGCGATTTAGCGATGCATGTGACATAAAATAAAATGCAAGCATAAAATAAATAAATCCTAGTATGGCCTTTCCTAAAATAGAAAAACTATTTAACTATTACATATTCGGAAACCAACTCCATTGGTCCCTTGAACTTCGGTTGTGGCACGCATCTCGAGGCAACACCGTCTTTATGTATCGCCATTCTTGAAGAAATCCGTCTTTGGGAACTCCGGAATGAATAAAATTACATAATAAATTACATAATTTCCTATTATACATTTGTAACTAAAATAAAATAAATCTATTAAATTACAAAACGGTGATACGAGATCACAATAAAAATTACAACCGAATCGATATTCCCATACATTTCGGGAAATACCAATTAAAATCTAAGGCCATACTAAGTAAAATTACATAATTCAAAATTACATAAATTAAAATTATGACAATCATAAAGAAAATGCAGCATTATTATATGTATGAACATGCTCAATTTTATGCTAAATCGCCTTTAATTAGCCAATATCGTATATTACTCGGTTTTTACGGATTTGCGTGTTTTCAACATTTTATAATCACAAAAATACATAAACTCATATTTATGTATAAGTTAATTACCCTAACCTCTTAGGACTCAAAATATAGTCTTCACTAATAATTTGACCATAATTAACCTTTATTTACAAATTTATTCATAAATGGACCAAAATTACAAAAATAAGCTATTAAACTTCAAATAAATCACAAAATTTCAAATAAATTCAAAATTTGAAATTTAAATTCATGAACATTCTGGAAAAATTCCATGACACTCATAATGTTCAAAATCTTAGGTTAAAAATTTCGAAATTTTTACCGGAAAAACAATGTTGCGGTTTATCGATTTTTAATAAAATAATCATAAAAACATGGAAAAATTATTTTCACTAAATTTTCAATTTTAGATCTAAAAAAGATAATAAAATGCAACATTAGACGTTTTTCCTAAGTCATAGATTTATGTTTTATTAATTTTTTCACTAATAATGTCACTATTTATGCTATTTTTCTTCAAAAATCCATAAATCATGCAAAAAGACTTCTTTATAGCCAATTATTTTACACACATCTTGTAAAATTGCATGTGACAACATATTAATTTTCTATGACCAGATTCGAAATTTAACTCATATTAACCTATTTTTCACCTAAATCCGAATTTAATAATGAAAAATTCATTTTTTGAGCATAACAAGTCCAAAAATTATGACAATTTACAGGTTATCTCAAAATAATATATGTGACAACATATCCAAAAACCAAGTGAAAATTCGAAGTATAGCTAATTTTAGACCAAAAATGACATTTTTACTCATAAAATCACATTTAAATGTCATTATAGTAAATTATGAACAATAAAAATCCGAAAAATTAACCAAAATATCCTAAAACATTTTAGGACCAGAAATATTAACATGCATGGATTGATTTCGTGATATCTCATAATAACACAAATTTTACAAGTTTTATTTGTTATTCTTATAACTCGGAAAAACTTTTAACCGATTTGCATGCAAACAACCATGGCTCATGATACCGATTGAAAGAAATGTAGATTCATATACATACTAACATACTCTTATATGTCAAAATTAATTTGTCATAAAATTAAATGTGGATTTTATGCATGCAAACAATATAATAAAAGAGAAGAAATCATATCCTTACATTGAAATTTCGGTTCAAATGGGCACAAAAGAAATCTCCTTTTCTTTTGTTCTTGAGCTTTCCAAATGGAAGAACAAGGATTCAAGTGTAGAATCCCTCCCAAAAGCATATACCCAAGGAATACATCTTAATAAACCAATACTATTTAGATCTAGTAATAATAATGGTTTTACAATAAAATTGATACAATATAAATTGTATTTTCACTCTTGAAATTTCGGTCAAGAGGTGGTAATATTTGTGAGTTTATTTCTCTAGATTTCACAATATTTAGAGAGTATATTAATTTTCTCACACTAGAAAATTATATGTTGTATGAATGAATTTTGATTAGGAAAAAGAAAACTCTTTTTTTCCTTTTCATTTTGGCCGAAATTTTGGCCTTGGGTAGGTAGCCCAATAGCTTTCATCTTTGCTCTTCACAAGAGACTAGGCATGCAAGCCTACTAGTTAGCTTTTATCATTGTGTCTACCACTAAACAATTAACACAATTTTATTCCACTAACTCCTTATAATTTCGGTACATACAAAATAAAATGGATGGTCCATTTTATTTTGTCATTTGTCAATTGTAACATATGTGACATGTTACTTGACATATGAAATTGTAATGTATTTTTAACATATTAAAAATCAACATACCCATAAAATATGTCATATACAAAATCGACTAGTAATTCGTAATTACTTGTACCAAAATGGTTTCCAAATTATAAACTACATCATTCTGTATTTATAATAATTTATTCATTCCGTTTCAATTGTTTCTTTAAACAATAATTTCACCCAAGTAATAAAATAATTCAATTACTTAGACCGTGTCTTATTTAATCATATTTACAATAAGATACGTAAATTATACTCACAAAATCATCCGTCAATTAAGAGTATTTCCCTATAGGTATGACCTAAGGGGATCAACTGATTACCACCGTCGCACGACAGTAATGTCAAACTCTAGTCAGCCAATCATTACCGATATGTGTGGACCAGTTGACTTGTAAAATATTACATCCCACATGTATTCTTAAAATGAGATTTAATAATGATATTTAAATGATGTGATCGCACTATTGTTGAGGACACATTTCCCAACACATCTCGTCTATTATTTTCTAGGTAGTATCATCATTAGTGTTGTTTTGGAATCTCCCATTTGCAGAGTAATCAAGTAAGGCTCTGTGATCATCTTATAGTCCATTGTAAAATTGGTTGCAAAGGAACCAAATCTGGAAGCTATGGTGGGGAACAGAACGAACCAATCTTTTGAAGCGAACCCACACCTCATTAAGGTCTTCAGTAGGGGCTTGTTTAAAACTTGTAATCTGGCTTCTTAGTGCATTGGTTTTCTGGGGTGAAAAGTACCTCTTATAGAATGAAAGAGCTAATGTAGTCCAATCAGTAACACCATGAGCCTCCATGTCAAAGTCTCTGAGCCATTCGGCCGCTCCATCACGCAAGGAAAATGGGAAGAAGACTTGCTTCACTTGATCTTGAGTTACTCCCGCAGTCATTGAAATGGTGTAACAATAGTCACTAAACTTCTCCATATGCTTGGTAGGATCTTCATTAGCTCCTCCCCCAAAAACGGTTCGCTCCACCAAGTTGATGTAGGATGGGCAGATCTCAAAGGTACCTTTATTAGTTGTATGAAGCTTGAATCCTTTAGGGATAGAAGACAAAGTGGGCTCAAAGTGACTAGCAAGAGTAGGCATCTTTATTGGAATATTTGTGGCAGAAACTGGCTTGTCCTCTTCTAAGGACTGATCTTCTTCAAACGTAAATCGCTCCTAATAGGCGTCAAGTGTACTCAAGTCTTCCACCTGAATAATTTCTCTCTGAAAATTCCGTCTATATCAAAAAGCCCTCTCTGGTTCGTGATGAAAAGGTACAATCACCGACCTGTTAGACCTGAGCATACATAGAACTAACATGAAAAATATCAAATTATCTCAAGGAACTGATGCTCCATGAGGCGAAAGACAAAAATAAATAAAAACAAACAGAAAATATTTACCTCCCCGGCAACGACGCCAAATTTGATAAGGATTTAGTCATGTCACCTATATAAAAAAAAACCTAAATTACTACTAACTAATAGCTAGCGGTAAGAAGGGTCGAATCCACAGGGAGGCAGGGTAATTTTTCTAGTTTGTTAATATTTAAGTCCGTCTTAAAGTAATAGTTTTCTTGAAGGATTTGATTGTTTTGCTAAAACGAATCTGCAATAAAGTAAATAACAAATTCAATAAGATTTAAAGGTCTAGGGATCAGGTTCACTAGGTAGTTATCCGGGGGTGTGGTTTAATTGATTAACAGAGCATTTTATGTTGTTTAAGGTCATACGATCAGTCGATTCTAATATGCCCTTTAGATCTTACTTAACATGAGGTCGCTATCATTAAGTCAGTTCTATTCAGTTATCGTAGCCTATACTTGTCTTAACCCAGTCGGTGAAAATCCTAGTTGCAACACTAATTAATCAATCCTGTAGTAATCAATCAACTAGTTTCAAAACAACAACAACAAAGAAGCAATTTAACTATCAATTCATTAATTAAACCCCTTCTAACAACCTAGATCCCTATTCAGCCTAGATTAAAAGCTTAGCTATTCATACTAAGAACAACAATAACAATAAGACGAAAGGAAGACATATTTAAATACATAAATAAGATGAACAACAATAATAAAGCAATTGTAGTAATTAGAACTTGAATTAATACTAGGGAAGAAAGATTAATAAAATTACTGCAAAAGAGTAGGATTTGATGAACAAGTGCTTAGATCCATAAATTAAAGAGTAGCTAAACAAAATTAAGGGTTTTTCTCAGAGATTTTATTGTAAACTAAGACGTAACAAACCATAACCTAATAATAGGACACGAGTTTGGTGTTTATATGAAACATAAACCGACTTTAGGAAATTGCACGGAAGGTCTTCATCTGAGGGTATACTCGATCAAGTATAAGGAACGGAATCGAGTTGTGGACACAGCCACCCGCGCGTTGGTTTTGAGGCGGCGGCACTTCTCCCACGGAACTCTGGCGCGAGGCCAAAATACGTCATGAGCCGTTACTCAATTGTAAGGCATTGAAATCGGTGAAAGGTTTGACAAGCCTGCATTTGTGGAGTCGCCACCAATGTTTATGGAAAATTGGAACCGTTGGAATTCGAATACTTCGCGTCATTTCAAGACACAATGTAGTGACATGAACACTAAGAAACTCGTTAACCTTAGCATTCTATGTCTAGAATGACTCTTGTGATGCCAATGGACACGGATGTTAACAGAGATCTTGAGCAAGGGGTGAGGGTACGTATTAGGAAGCTCGTTTATTTGATCACCTAATCCCGCCCGCCTCGATAGCGGCATCTACTAATGATCAGGGAAGTTATTTATACTTGATATGTTTTCAATTGTATTCATACAATGCAACAAACACGGATTAATCCTAGCATGTGAATATTAACTTTCTCGGTTGACAAACAATTTAGCAGACAAGTGGGTCGAAGTTAGAATATTTAGATTAATTACATGTGAAAAAAGTCAGAGAAATAAATCATACAGAATATGACTATAAATACAAGGGAATAAATTACAACGAGTACTGAATTTACATTATAAACATGCCCAAAAGAGTTTTAGAAATAAAAGAAAAAGAAATAAGGAAATTAAAAGAAAATGGAAAATTGAAAGAAATAAGGAAATTAAAAGAAATAAGGAAATAGGAAAAATAAGGAAATAGGAAAAAAATAAGGAAATTCGAAAAATAAGGAAATTCGAAAAATAAGGAAATAGGCAATTCGAAAACAATAAAGAAATAAAAATAAAATAGAAATATGGAAAATATGAATTATATGGAAAATATGTCGAATTATGGTGATAATAAGAATAATAGTTGATTAAAATCCTAATTAGAAAGGCCTACGTCAAAGCGGGACGAGTTCAGAGGCAGAAGACATCTCAGAATAGGCGAAGCATAAACTGCGTCCTCTGGAAGTAGGGAATCGGTTTGTGCGACTGTTCTCGAGTTGGATTCTGACTGTGAAAGTCAGACTCGTTGTTCGTTAATGTTCATCGGTTTAATTTTCATTGATTATTGATAAATGACTCGAGTAGAAGTGGTTTAATAAAATTATATGCATCTAAGATCGTCATAAAGTGAAAGAAAATGAATTAAAACGAACTAAGGATTACAAATTATGGTTATTTACGATGTTGGAATCGATTTATATATAAAACTTTAATTAAAGACGGTTGAAAGCAAAAGAAAACAAAATATGAAAAATAAAGAGTTTATGTACAAACGATGAATTCCAGGGACTTGATATGGATAAATCGAGTCTCTAAAATCCGGGTTTAAATTTGTGACGAAAACCCGCAAATATTAGTTATAAGGGATTTAAGTCGGAAAATTATTGAAAAGGATTTAATAAAACAATTTGGAAACTAAAACTATTAAAGATTTGGAGAAATAAAGAAGAAAAGACGAAAAGACGAGAAGATGAAAGCAAATAGTGGCACGAGGAAGAAGAAGAAGAGTACCAACTGATAAGCAGCCCCTGGAAGAGGCACAGCAGATGCTGCGACTATTCCAGAAGGCGCATCAGTTGATGCGTTTCTTCTCGACATCATATCGCTGCTATTTTTACCAAAACGGTTTGAAACTTGACTTTTGAAAACGGTTTGAGCTTATTTATCATATAAAATCTCAAATTAGACTCGAAGGAAGGAATAAAGTAAGGGTGGCGCCTCTGAAGAGAACCCCCCGGGATGAGAATATAACTCTGGAATTTGGTAGAAAGGAGACCGGGCGACAAGAAGGAGCCCCCAGTAAAGAGGTAAACATGGATGGTTATGGTGAGGATGGTTATGAAATGGGAAGGGATGGTCGTAAAATGGGTGTCGATAATTGAGGTTGAATGTCTATGGTTAGGGTGATTGTGTCCTTGTTAGAGGACTGCCTACGTATTCAGGTGTAGTGAAATCAAACCAGATCGTTGTTCTGAGCTAACTTTGAGAATTGAGGTCGAAAGTTAAAAGTGGGGATGGTTGTGTCCTTGAGGACTGCCTACGTATTCTTGTGAAGTGAAATCAAACCAGATCGTAGTTCTGAGCTGACTTTGAGAATTGAGGTCGAAAGTTAATAGTGGGGATGGTTGTGTCCTTGAGGCCTGCCTACGTATTTACGTGAAGTGAAATCAAACCAGATCGTAGTTCTGAGTGTGTGCCTAAGCTATGCTGTTAGGGCCTTAAAATGTGTGGGTCACAAAGGTATATTCCTTTGATGTCTTGAATAATCGATTTGAGATAACTCCCTTTGATCATACTAGAGGCCTAAGTAGATAATAAAGTGAAATGGGGAATGATGAAAGGATCCTTGAATCCCCGAAATGATCCTTGCGGATTGTTAAGGAGGAAAAAGAAGAGAAGCAGTCTGCCCAGGAATCCGAGCGGATCAGGCACGATCCGGGTGTCTCACAACAGCAAGATCCGGGCGTCTTAAGTCAGAGAGCCGAGCGGATCCTAAGTCAGAGAGCCCGTGCCACAGCACAGGACGGGCGGATCGTGGCAAGATTAGCACGGGAATCTGCTCATTTCCTTCGAGAGGAGCATTTCCTCAACTTTTCTTAGGGTCTTAATAGTCATTTAAGCCCTTAGTAACCCTAATCTTTGTACCTAATCTTTGTACCTAATCTTTAGTATAAATACCTCTTTGTACTACCTAGATTGGCATCAATTCTAATACTCTCTTAATCCATCCTTAATCACTTTGTAATTCGCTCAAATTTAGTCTTAATTTAGTTGTAATACAATTTCTCAATATTAAGCAATCTTAATCTTTCTTTAATTTCTCTATTGTTCTTCCTTTATTTTGGGTCATTAGAAGATTATTTGGGTTTATTTGGAGGATTGACAACCTTCCATCAATCATCAAGTACTTCTATTATTCTTTGCATTATTATTTGGAATCATCTTCATAGGTATAATTCTCTCTTAACCTTGTTTAATTATTGTTAATCACTTTCATTTATTCATCATGTTTTGCCTTGTTAGTATGATTGACAACGTTATTAGCATGCTAAACTTGATCATGAGTGAGTTGTTTCCTTAGCTAGGGTTAATGGGGAATTAGGGAAAACCAACATGGGGAATGATTCATGCTTAATCTAATATGTTTTCATAATTAAATTGCTTGCTTGTTGTGATTTCAACTTATGCACATGTGATGTTTGATGAAATGCGAGCCTATGAATCCTTGCATTTTTTACCCATCACATATCTTTTCAATGAGGCTTGTAAGCTTATACACCAACTCGAGCCTCATTAGACCATGCATATAGTTGAATAGGAAGGATTAAGTCGACTTATAGGTGTTGTACAATCTAATCGATTCGGCTCCGGGACCCAAACCTTCTTTGGGATTGTAAGCTTATACACCAACTCAATCCCATCACAACAATAAGTGCTTGCAATATAATTGAGAACATGTTTCTATGATCAACTCCCATGAATCCCCTATGAACCCATGACACGCTAGTGCCTTTAATCAATTATTTACAACCCCTCTATTTGCTTTACTTTGTTTTTGTTCATCTTGTTAATTAGTTTAGTTGATCTCCTATCTCAACCCAAATTGTGACACCCTAAGACACAACCATTTGCAATTGAGAATGCTACATTAATACCCGTCCCTTGGGATCCGACCTTTACTTGCCTCTTTGCTAAGAGTAGTTTGTAAAGTTATAAATTTTGTTTTGGTTGGTAGCTTTTGACGACGAGTTTAAACCGGACCAAAAATGACGCCGTTGCCGGGGATGGTGTTAACTTGATTTGATTTTCATTAATTGTTTTTAGTTGTGTCTTTCTTTACCTTGGGGAAGTCAATCTCCTCAAGGTTGTTCTAATTGTTTTCGAGTTGTTTGATATTTTGCATGACTAGGAGATCACAAGGTAATCCATTACCTATTGATCTTTAAATTGAAAGAACCTTAACCAACAATAGAAGAGTTGCTAGAGGTACTTTAAGAGGTATTGGAGAGATTGTGGACATTCAACCAAATAGCATTGAGTTTACCAACCCTTTTGCAAGAGAAGGAGAGGACAACCCAATACAAAATCCATCACAAAATCAACCCACAATGCCTAAATTTTCATTATATTCCGTACCAACCTAGGAGAACCTACCAAATGGTACTCCTACACCACAACATCTAACCGGTAATTTCATTGCCAAATCCGCATTCACACAATTAGTTGAGAGAAGTCAATTTGGGGGGATGCCTAGTGAAGACCCTCATTCACATATGGAGACTTTTTGTGACTATTGTGATACGATTTCTCAAACCGGAGTTACTCAAGACAAAATCCGATGGGTATTATTTCCTTTTTCCTTGATCGGTACCGCAAAGCAATGGTTGAAGAGCCTAGACAAGGCTACCCTTGGTATTGACTCATGGAAGAAGTTGGCACTTGCTTTCTACAAGAAATTCTACCCTCCGGAGAAGACTAACATGTTAAGAGCCCAAATCACTGGGTTTAAACATGGGAGAGATATAAGGACACTTGTCGTTCTTGTCCACACTATGGACTTAGCGAGTGGTTCCTTGTGCAACAATTTTGGAATGGTCTATATTAAGACTCCCGCAACATTCTCAATATGGGATCCAATGGTATGTTTACCGAAGTTCATGACAATCAAACATGGGCCAAAATCGAAGAGATGGCGGTTCATAATTCACACTATAGTAGGCCTCGAAAAACTACTAGAGGAGGAAAGCATGAGGTAGATTCCATCACACAATTGGGTGCTCAACTAAGTGCTCATATTGACACCATCAATTTGAAGTTTGAGAAGGCCATGGCTAAGCTTGATGAATCTTCCAAATCACCCAAACAACATGTTAATGCTATGGTGGCATCATCCTCAATTCCAAGTGGAGTATGTGAGAGTTGTGGAACTTTGGGACATGACCAAAGTGAATGTAAGGGAACAAGTGAATGCTTTCCAAGCATACAAAAGTGGTACCCCTTATTCCAACTATTACAATGAGAATACCAAATTCCATCCAAATATTTCATACAAAAGCCAAAATGTTCAAAACCCTCAACCAACATACACCCCACCTCCAATGAGAAATCAAGCTCAAAGACCCTTTTACAACCAAAGCCAAGGTTATCAAAATCAACCCTCTTACAATCAATCAAATGACCAAGGCTTTGATGTTCAAATAGCGGTCCTCCAAATGCAAAAGAATCAACATGAATTTTTCACCCAAATGCAAAAAGATAGCCAAGTCAAAGATATCACCATCAACAACATACTAGCCCACACCAAAAATGATAGAAACCCAAATGTCTCAATTAGCATCTTCTAGCTCTCAAAGACAAAAGGGGAAATTACAACCTCAAAGTAATCCCCCAAGACATGAATCGGTTAGTGCCATCCATTTGAGGAGTGGTACAAGGTATGAAGGGCCGAAGAAGCCAATTGATGAAGATATTGTGGATGCTAGTGACAAGCAAAGAGTTGTGGAGAACTCTAAGGAAGAAGAAGAACCCACCATCCAAGAAGTTTCAAAGAAGAAGAATGAAGAGAAGGCTAAGGAAAGAGAGCCTATATTGTGATTAGACTTCCATTCCCAAGTCGTCAAGCTAAGCCTAAGTTTGATGAACAACTTGGAAAGTTCATGGAAATTGTGAAGAACTTACAAGTCTCAATCCCATTCACGGAATTGATCAATCATGTTCCGGCCTATGCAAAATACATGAAAGACATTCTTACAAAGAAGAAATCCATCCGGAAGCTAGAGACTATTGCATTCACTAAAGTGAGTAGTGCTATTCTTCAAGGAAGTTCACCTCCAAAACTGAAAGATCCGGGAAGCTTCTCTATTCCATGCACCATTGGCGACACTACAATCAACAAAACATTATGTGACCTTCGAGCAAGTTTAAGTGTCATGCCATACTCGGTATGCAAGAGGCTAGGAATCGGAGAGCTCAAGTGTACTAACATTACCCTCCAAATAGCGAATCGATCAACAAAGATACCTTTAGGGGTATGGGAGGATGTGCCCGTGAGAATTGGCAAATTCTTCATCCCGGTAGACTTTGTCATTGTTGACATGGAGGAGGATTCCAACATACCTATCATTTTAGGAAGACCTTTCTTGCACACCGCGGTAGCGGTGATTGATGTGAAACATGGAGAGCTTATACTTGAAGTGGGGGATGAAACAATCACTTTTAATCTTGACAAGACAATGCGAGCTCCCCGACTACATGAGCCATGTTTCATGGTCGATCATTATAGCCGAGAAAGTGTTAGAAAGAAGTTGGCATCTCAATGCAAAGATCAAGCTATGGGTAAAGAATCACCACCTATATGGAAGAAGAAAGTAGACAATCCTCAAGATGCTCTATCCGGTGAGCAAGGAAATTTCAACAACAATGAGAGCTTGAATAGCTCACCACCAATCATGACAAGTAAGGAAGAAGGCGTCATTGGCCATGACAACAAGAAAGATGAGTTGTTTTCATCAAATCATGATACAATTGGAGAGCAAGCTAATGAAGTATGTGGTCTATGGGATGACGAATTCGAAGTACTAGTCAATCCCTACATTGGCAATGCTATGACCTTAGACCAAGGTTTTGTTGATCCTTGTCATCACTTTGACATGGGTCACCACCATGAAGAACAGAACGTGCAAAGGTCTATTGACGATCTTTATAATGACAATGAACAAGGCTTTGACTACTTCTACAAGGTGTTGAGCAACATCAACAACACCTTGGTTATGCCCCTTTGACATCTCATTCAAGAATGAGAGTATGGTGGAGTCCTCCCTAAACCACCATTTGTAAATATTCTAACCCTTAACTTGCATTTCATTTCTAATATTGCATTTTTGTCAATTTTGGATTTGTAATTTCATACTTTGATCAAGATTTTCATTTTGAGAGAAAGTGAGGGAGGGATTTTAATGTGTTTTGATGTATAGTGTTGATCTAGTGTAGGGATAGCAATTACCTTGGCTAACCGAGCCTTCATAGTGCACCCACAATATTAAACAAAGGATTGAAGAAAGAATGATCTGGGAAATGAAAATCCCCATGGGTGAAACTAAACTCGTGGGTACAGGAGAAGATCCGCGCATCTCAGAGGGAATCCGCTCGTCTTGGAAGTGATCCGAGCATCCTGGCTGCTAACACGCTCGTCTTGGGAGAGCTGAAATTGAAAATTCCAGTATGTTTAAAAATCTGAGCAAACTGCATAGGAGACGCCCGTATCAGTCCAGAAGACGCTCGTCTCGGGAACAATCTGCGCGTCATGGCTGCTTCAAAAGTTTAAGTTCCTTGCTGTTTAAAAATTCGAGCGTACCCACTTGAAGACGAGCGTCTTCAGCAAAATCTGCCCGTCCCCTGAAGAATCCGCGCGTCTCAGCACGGGTTAGAAATTACAAAGCTTACTGACTGAGGATCCGAGCGTCCCCAGCCCAAGACGCCCGTCTCCTGCAGCTAAAAGGCTATAACACGGGATTAAAATCTCCTCATCCCCAATTCATTTCTTTCTTTCAAAACATAAACACACACCTTTCTCCCTCAAAACCCTCAATCCCCTCATCAACAAAACACAAATTCCTCAAACAAATTCACCCAAATCAAACCCAAACTTCCTAAAATCACAATCAAATTACTCCTTCGTCAACAAAACACCAACCAAACACCAAAATCCTCAAAAATTGAATCGATTTTCTAGGGTTTCAAGGCAATTTCAAAAATCCCAAAATCGATTAGGGACTAATTGAAGCTTGAGGAGACTAGAAGCATTCAAGCTTGGTTTGTTGATACAATCTTGACAAGGAGAACATGGCAAGAACAACAGGTGGAAACAAGGCACCCACAACATCAAATCTTTCCAAAAGGCAACAAGCTCTTTTAGCCTCAAAGGCTATGGTAGTTCATCAAGCAAGGGTGGAGATTCAAGAAGTTGCTACTCCTATGGTGGAAGCTACTCCTACTCCGGTCATTGAACAATTGCAAGATTATATGGAGGTAACTTTCACAAACGATTCTCATAGGAAAGCATTTGTATCCCTTACTAGGAAGACAATTTTGCCTACCAAATTTATATGTCAAGATGCTTTAGCCAAATTGGGTGTTCTTGAGAGGACTAAGAATTTTTTCGAGTCTATGAAGTTGAAAACACTCTTTGATATGCAAGAATTGACTTACCCCTCCCTTACCATGAAGTTTATAAGCTCTTTTAAAGTCACTAAGGTAGAGACTCGGAAAAATGTTGAATTCCGCCTAGAAAACAAGGATAGAAAAATGTCTTTGGATGAGTTTGGCAAGGTGTTTGGCCTTAAAGACCATTCTCCTTATGTGAAGAAGCCTTCGAAATATGATCCCGCACCTATATGGAAAGCAATCACCTGGAGAAAATTTGAATCCTTCCATGATTGTCATGTTCTTTATGCCCACCATCCGGGCATAAGAGTGTGGCATAAAGTTGTGGGCAACACTTTAATTACAAGAAAGGGCACTAATAATTTTACCGAGCTCGACTTTATCTACCTTGAATCGACCATGAATGTCAACAAAAAGTTCACCAATGAATACAACATATTTCAACTCTTACTTGAACGGTGGCTTACAATTGACCATGGTAAAGATAGAGCAGCTTTTATTGTGAATGGAGGATTAGTAACATGGTTAGCCAAACACTTTAACCCGGATTTCAACAAAGACAAGACATACACACCGGTTAAAGGAGGCAACCTTCTTGATATGGCCACTATGATCAACAAGTTTCATTGGGTCAAGAATGATAATCTTGACAACAAGTATGAGTGGCTCACTAAAGAAGCTAGGTCCTTCATCTTGCCCATCAAGATATGTCGTCTCAATGTCCGAAGTGCAAACTACCTTCTTCCCGTCTCCGATGAAGCCGAGATGATTATGAAACAACATAGGGAATCTAATGCCAGGCCCTCCTCCTCCTCTATTGTGACTCCACCTTATCCATTTGCCTACCGTGAATTCACACCAATTGGCACTAATGTTGTGGTAGGTAACGACTACTTGACCCAATTGATGCAACATATGCATAAGGAAGCTCATGAAGACCGGGTCAATGCTTACCGGGCTCAATATCTGCCCCTCCTACACTTAGCTAGGCAAGGACTCCTTGATCCATCATGTCCTTTGCCTAGTTGAGTGGATAGGGAAGTGTTCTTCCCAAATGCTCCTAGAGATGCCACCTTGGATAGTAAAGTTGCTAAGGGGAAGGAGATTGTTGTTGAGAGCGGAGAAGGTAGTGACTCTTGTCATGAGGAAGAAGAAGAAGAAGTGCAAAGCTCAAGTGAAGATGAAAATGGTGAAGCCTCCGGGTCCATGGAGGTAGGTGATGATGATGAGGAAGTTTATGAGGAAGATGATGATAGTGATGAAGATGTCGCCATGAGCGACAATTGAGGATTGACAAGCTTTTTGGAGGATGCCACAATCCATTGTGAGTTTCCTACACCTCCTCTAGCTTTATTTATTTCTCTTATTCTTTTCTTGATCATTTTTTTTGAGTCCTAGCAACACTTAGAGGACTCCCACCCCGGTCTCATTGAGGTGTCTCATATTGTTCCCACTTGTACAATCCTAAATGACAATTAGTTTCATGCATTGCATACTTGTGCATGAACTTTCCTATTTTTGACATTAGAAATAGTGTCTTACTTGGTTTAGGGAAGTTCAAGCACACGCGTTGGGAGTTAATCTAAATTAGCTCTCAAACCAATAAATTAATGCATCATATAGTGTAGTATAGAATGCATCACTTGTGTATTTGTCATGTAGCTTGCATAGTAGTGTAGAAATCATGCATTCTCATTTAGCTTGCATAATTTCCTATCGTATTGGCCATTGAGGACAATGCCCATACTAGTGTGGGGATGGGAAATTCTAACTTGACTTTTAAATCAAAAAATGATAAAAATTGAATAATTTTTAAAAATACAAAAACATGTCTTTTTATTTCGTAAACATAAAACCATAAAAATTTGAAAAATTGAAAAACCAAAAACATGATCATTCCTTTATGATGGGTGATGTCGTCGGGTCCCATCCAATCAAACACATTTATAATACTCAACAAACAACTAGTTAGTGGTAAGTCGAGGTCGATCCATGGGACGGTGTGCTTTGGGTTCTAAGTCTATCTATCTCAATTTATGCTAGTGTCACGATTTGGTTGGAATTGTAGTTGTGTTCTAGACTAATGCGAGCAATAAAATATAACAAGTAATGAAATGAAGGACGTAAACAAATGATTAAAAGTGCTAGGATATCATGGGGTCATAGGGGATTCATGGTGTTGATCATACAAACATGTTTACAATTATAAGCAAGCAATTAATGGTGTGAAGGAACCGAGTTGGTTTATATCTTACGGTTCTTAGGAAGGGTTGGGTCCCGGAGCCGAATCGATTAGATTGTACAACACCTACAAGTCGACTTACTTTCCTCCTAATCAACTTCTATGCATGGTCTAACAAGACTCGAGTTGGTTTATATCTTACAAGTCAAGTTGAATAGATAAGAGATGGTTGTAAATGCAAGGATTCATAGGCTTAGCATTTCATCAAACATAACATGTGCATAAAGTTGACATCACAACAAGCAAGCAAATTAATTATGAAAACATATTAGATTAAGCACCCATCAATCCCATGTTGCTTTCCCCTAATTACCCACTAATCCGAGCTAAAAGACTACTCACTCATTATCATGGGAAACATGTCATTAATGGTGTCAATCATCACAACAAGTATAAACATGATAATAGAATGAAGAAGTGAACAATAAAGATTAAAGAGTAAAGGAATTATACCAAACTTGAGATGATCCAAATAATAAAGCAAAGAATAATAGAAGAAACTTGATTGATTGATGAAGGGTTGTAAATCCTCCAATAATAACCCAATAATCTTCAATTACCCAATAATAAACTTGAATAATAAACTTTAATAATAATTAAGGAGAGATTAATGTGAGATTTGTGGAAAGATTTTGATTAATCTATTCTAATCTACTCCTAATTTAATCTAAGAGAATTTCCTACTAAGAGAGCTTGGTGAGATCTTCCACACACCCCCTCTTGATTATTACAAATGGGATATTTATAGTAGGGATTCATTAGGTTAACTAAGGCTAAATTAGTAATTACACTTTTGAGTTTAGAGCAGGGAAACACCGGTATCTTTGGAAGGATAAGCATCTTTCACGGAGAAAGGAAAAAGGCGAAAGTTGCTGTAAGGGAATCCGGGTGTCCAAGGAGGAAGACGGGCGGATTGCTGAGGTGGTGCCCGGGCGTCTTCGTGGGAATCCGCTCGGATTCTTTGGAGGAATCTGGGCGTCTTGTGGGTGGGACGCACGGGTTGTAAGTGCAGGACGGGCGTCTTCGTGGGAATCCGCTCGTCTTCTAAGACAGCATCCTATTTCTTCACTTCCTTTTTATTCTCGTGGGATTGGTCTTTAGTTCTTGTTTCCTCTTCATACTAGTCTGTCAAATATCGTCAAATAGCTTCCGAATGTGCACGAAAGACGGGAATTTCCGCCTAATTATCTTCTTTCCCACAAAACATACGAAATGAACTAGGAAAGCAAATAGGAAGGTTTTGACGGATAAAATGGCCATAGAATGTTATAATAGTATGCAAAATAGGCTCAATTAGGGGACTAAATGTGCTCAAATAATGGTCACATCAAATATCCCCAAACCGAACCTTTACTTGTCCCGAGTAAAGAGGTGACTAAAACTAGACCTTTATTTAAACTATCCTACTAATATAACCGATGTGAGACAATTAGCGGGTCTCACTCCGCCCCTTCAACTCACAACAAGACAACCATGAGGTAGGATGCCTTCTTGCAAGGCAAGGTGGGTCTTGCCAAAATGGCGACACATCCAAACATTAAGCACACAAAATCAAATAATGGATGCATCTACAAAAGAATAGCCACTTCCTCATCAAGTGGCGGAGTCAACTAAAAAGGAACAAATTTAAGAGCATATATTCCGTCACAAATACTAGTTCAACAAATTACTAAGGCTAAGAGGATGGCACTAAATCACCTCCAAATGGTGTTAAACTAGACTACTTTTGTCCTCAATTTCCAAATGCTTTCGTCAAGAGCGATCGGATGGTATGGAATGATGATCCCTATGATGCTAGTAGCATATGACATGACAAGTCTCGAATTCTCTACAAAAGTAAAGGTCATGGATCGTCCCAAGCTAGACAAAGTGGCTTGACAAAAAGGCTTTTTTGGAATGAAATGCTCAAATCGTTATAAAAATGGGTGGATATGACTAGTATTCAAAAACTGACCTCATTCAACTTTCACATTTCAAAAATTAGAGATGGGGTTTGTCCCTTCCGTGCTAATGTCCTTTGCTTTCGCCAATCGCTTATTAGGCAACCGGTTAACCTCTAGACAATAGCTTTTCGGGGTGATAGTCACTCTGTCTCTGGGCGGTTGAATTAACAACCGTGTGGGGGCCCAATTCAATGGATCCCTCTCCAAAGCACATCGAAGTGGTACGCCTCCATCAAAACGACTAAAATTTCTCAACATTTCAACATTTCATAACATTTGAGGTTTTCTTAGCAATAAATTGTTTCCACATAACAAAATCTTTGAAATGAGCACTTCAAACTTATTGATAGAAAGTATTTTTGGGTTGCCTTACCACAAGGTCAATCAAGGTCACCTAGACAAGTTAATGAAGTAAAACGAGAGTGTGGTCCTTAATCAGCCCAAAATAGGCCAAAAAACGCAGCAAAAACGACAACAATTGCAAGGAAATTTAAGACCTTTTCAAATGACCCAAAATTAACATTAAAAGAGACCTAAAACCGGGCTAGGGATAGGACGGTCCCGGAAACCGTTTGGGTTATCATCACCCTCACATTAGCATGAGCAAATGAGAAAGGGATGAAGAACCACGACCCAAAAACAACAAACCCAACATACGACACAAAACAGGAACAAATTGTTAAATCGAACAGTCGTACGGACTGTTTAAACTTCGTTGAAACAGGCTGTTTTTGTGTATTTGTATTGTTTCGGTTTTGGGTTGTTTTGTGAGGATTTATTTGAACATAAAATGAAAGATTAAAGGAAACATTTCACTATGAGCCCGGTTTTGCATTCAACAAAACCCGTTTGATGGGCGTGAAATGAACAATAAAAACATCTCACTATGAGCCCGGTTTTGCATTCAACAAATACCGTTTGATGGGCATGAGATGAACAAGATTTGACCTAAACGAGATCACAAAGCAAGTTTAGGCCTAGGAGTAGTTTTGCCCGAGATCACGAAGCAAGGGCTCAACTCCGCTCCGAAGCACTAAGCAAATGGAGGTTCTCTCGCACTAAGCAAAGATGGGATTGTCCAAGCACTAAGCAAAGGACTTAAGGGTTTTCAAAACCTCTCATATTTTCATTCTCAAAAATCTGATTTTTACAATGGGATAAAAGCTCTTTAAATAGAGGCTTAAGTTGCATCTTGGCCATACATTTAACATTAAATCCTAAGGCCATAAATTAAAGAGAAACAACTAAATCCTAGCCATCTATCTAAGACTTAATCTAAAGGCTACAAATTAAAGAGGAACAAAACAAAAGATACAAAGTTGACAAAATAAAAAGAACAAGGCTAAATGGACAGCTCCTTGGACTGTTAAAAACCGTGACAAAGGGCTGACATATTGATGCATAAAGTTCCTTCCTTGCTTGGCATTTTGTTTGTACAAAAAGGGGACCATTTGATGTCGCTTTCCAATGGAATCTTTGCAATTTGTGCTCATCTTTTCTTCTTGGAAACCGGCTGTTTTGGCTCAAAAATCTCGGTTGCCACATTTGCTTCAGTTAACCAAGTCCACATCGCATCACGGGGTTGGAATAGGTGACTCACATGCAAACCCTTGACTAGGCTTTGGGTCATGGGTCAAAAGACACTAGTATGACACAATCTAGGGTGTTTTACAACCATTCTAGTAGGCAAAGTCTTAAGTTGAAAAAGCATTTGTAATGGCTTAGTTGCTCTTGTCAAAGTTCCCAATTAGGCACTTTTCAAAAAATTTCATCTAAATGCAACTATATGCCATGATGCAACTATTATATACATCCTAATGCAAGTGATTCTACCAACTAATATGACATATAAACTAAATGCAAGTCCTAAGTTCACA
Source organism: Silene latifolia (assembly GCF_048544455.1). Classification (NCBI taxonomy): domain Eukaryota; kingdom Viridiplantae; phylum Streptophyta; class Magnoliopsida; order Caryophyllales; family Caryophyllaceae; genus Silene; species Silene latifolia. Next base: position 26,213,548 of record NC_133532.1, read on the forward strand.
TTGTTATACCGCATCAATCAAAATAAAGCAACATAGTCATTAACATAAAGAGGAAAAAGGAGATTGGAAAGATCATACCATGCGGTCTTCAATATCCTCATGTCTCGGATGTGGCGTAGTCGATCAATGTGAACACAATTTATACAAATAATGTATACAAGACTATACTACAAAGGAAATGAACATGTTTTTGGTTTTTCAATTTTTCAAATTTTTATAGTTTTTGATTTTATGAAATAAAATGACATGTTTTTGTGATTTTTCGAAATTTTTCAATTTTTAAGCATTTTTGGAATATAAATTCCCATCCCCCACTTTATTTTGGACATTGTCCTCAATGTACATGTAGGAGTAGGAATAAAAAGGAAAACATGTTTTTGGATTTTTGATTTTTTGAAATAAAGTACAAATGCAATGATATGATATGAATGAATGCATGCTCTAACTAAATGCAATTCTATATGACATATGTAACAAATGAATGCAATCTAAACTATACTATATGATGCATGATTTCTATTAAACTATGGTCACTTATGATCAAACCTCCCCAAACCGATTTAAACACTATTTCTAGTGTAGAAATGAATAGGTTTGGCCATTAGTAACTATGCATGAATTCTAATCTATATGCAACTATCTACATGAATCATGTGAGATATATTACAATGCAAACTAATCTAAATGAACTAACTAATGCAAATGCCATATGAAATATAATACAAATGCATGCGAAAACTATACTAAGTGCAATGTATATACAAAAGAGAGAGGGAGAGAGGGGTATCATACAAATGGAGGTGGTGATGTAGGCCTCTTTCACTCGTCATCATCCTCATCACGTTGGGAATATCCATACCGGTGAGAACTCCCGGCTTGGTCATATCCCCCTTGTTGGCCCCAATACCCTCCTTGGTCAAATTCTCCTCCTTGACCCGAGTACCCTCCACCTTGGCTAGAATGCCCTCCGCCGTCGCGATCCCAAGCTTGGTTCCCTTGATTAGGGAACAAGTGTTGTGGTTGTGCCCAAGAGGGCTTAGGACCATTGGGGTCAACATACCCTTGTTGAGCCATGTTATAGTATTGGGGATAAAGGGCCAAGTAGTTGTCGACCCTCCCTTCATGTACCACGAGGTCCACTCTATTTATGAGCGCCATCAAATCGTTAATGCTCGGGGTATTGGGGATTGCCGGCTCAAATTCGGTATATGGGGTAGGGTATGGTGGGATAGGCACATAGGAAGGTGGGCGAATAGGCCTTCTTAGTGCTCCACGAGGTATTTGGCGGGGCGGCTCCTCCCTTTGTGGGGGATTGTCAAGAATTTGGATATCAAGGAGGTAGCTTGGTGGAGGCGAATATGGGCTCAATCTTGGGTCAATGCCCGGTATCTTCCAACCCTCAAGGATGATCGAGGTGCATCCTTTGGTATACCATTCTACACTCCCTTCTTGAGTGTAGTTGCACCACCGGTGATGGTTGAAGACGGTGTGCTCATCAATCAAAGTCCTCCCCTCAAGAGGAGTATAGGTCCTACGGGCATTGAACCCGGGGCAAAGGTAGTTGGCCAAAATAGTAATTAGACCTCCCATCACGAAGGTCTTGAGTTGGGTGGTCCCTTGAGCAAAATCATGAAACCTAGTAAGTATCTCAAGGGGCGTGTTGAAGTTATAGCGCCTAGCTTACATTTTCGCAGTTTCTTCAGCAATGGCGAGAAATCGTCGAAATGTAAATAATACTAATACTCCACAAAAACACAAAAATAATAGTACATCAACTAATAAACACAAAACTAATAGTAATACGATACATATTACAGAGTTACGAGAGATTGTTGCTACTGCGAGTGCAGCTGAAAGTTCTAAGGCAGCGGAACTTCGATCGTTCAATCTGAGCAAGGAGGTGAACGAGGTTCCGGAAATCAATATTACGCCTGAAACGGAGTGGGAAACAGTTGGCGCGAAAACAGGAGTACCATTGGAACAACCTCGTGTTAAAATTGAAACAGGGGATGTCCAAGGTGAGCTTGAATTTTGGTCTTCGTCAGTATTCTGCTTTGTTTTGGGTGCTAATCCGCCTAATCATGTTATGGATGGATATGTGAGACGAGTATGGAAGGATTTATCAATTGACAAAGTTGCTTTTCAATACAATGGTGTATGTATTGTTAGGTTTGCTAAACAAGAGGATAAGGATAAGGTACTTCAATCTGAGCAGTTGTTTTTTGATAATAAACCTTTTATTATTAGAGATTGGCAACCGGATGTGAAGTGTGTGAAGGATAAGCCTGATTTGGTGAGAATTTGGGTGAGATTGTATAACTTGGATCTTAAATTTTGGGGGAAAGCTTTACCTAAGATTGTTAGCATGATAGGTATTCCTATCAATCCTGATCGTGCTACTGAGAAGAAGGAATACTTGGAATATGCTAGATTCCTGGTGGAAGTGAGAATGGGACATAACTTGCCTGATATGATAGAATTCATTGATGATAAAGATGTAATACAGAAGCAGGAGGTTTCTTATGAATGGAAGCCCCTTGTGTGCTCTCAATGTACTGGAATTGGTCATGATGCAGCTATGTGTAGGAAGCGTGCAGCTGAGGTTCGTAAGAAGCCTGCTCAGAAAGTTTGGAGGCCTAAAGTTCAGGCTCCTGTGCAACCAATTGTGAAACCAGTTGTGCAACCAGCAGTAGTTCCTGTGCAGGTTGTTGAGTCTGTGCAGGAACCAGTGGTGTTGCCACAGGTTACTCCTCCTGAGATGATTACCCCCATCCCTTTCAAAAGCAAGGAAATGGCTTCACCAGCTAGTTTGGTCCATCGCCTGTCTAGATTTGGGAGGGGGAACAGCCAGGGAGGCCCTACAGTGTTAGAAGTTGTTCAGCAATCTCTGAGGCAAAGTCTATTAAATAGTATGGGGAAGGGAAGAACACCAATTATTCAAAATGGTTAATATAGGTTTTTGGAATGTTAGAGGTATTAATAAATGGAATAAGCAAGGTGATATAAGAAGATTCTTGCATATTAATAAAATTGGCCTGTTTGGTTTGGTAGAAACTAGGGTCAAAATAAAGAATAAAGCTAGAATTCAGGATGGGTTTGGTAGGCCCTGGCAAATAATTGATAATAGTGAGATTAGGGATAGTGGGAGAATATGGTTGCTGTGGGATACTACTCAGGTTTTGGTTCACTGCATTAAGAAGGATTTGCAGGTCATACATGCTCAGGTTACTAATTTGGTGACTGGATTTGTATGGACCTGCTCGTTGGTGTATGGGTGTAATGCAGACTCTGATAGAGTTGCTCTTTGGGAATCTCTGATAAATATGAACAGTAATATCACTGGTCCTTGGCTGGTAATGGGAGATTTCAATAATGTTTTGTTTATGGATGAACGAATTGGGTCTCAGGTGACTGATGCTGAGGTTAAGGGATTTCAGAATTGTGTGGATGTGTGTGGATTGTATGATTTAGTCTCTACTGGTGCCTACTTCACCTGGAACAATAAACAACAAGGTGATGCTAGGGTATTTAGTAGGATTGATAGGGTTTTGGCCAATGATGAGTGGATCCTAACTGGTCCTACTGGGTCTGTTACTTTTTTACCTGAGGGACTTTATGATCATAGCCCTTGCTTGATTGAGCTAGGTGCTGATATTGACAGAAGAAAGGGTAATTTCAAGTATTTTAATATGTGGGGGAAGCCTACTGAGTTTAAAAGTATTGTCAATGATGTTTGGAGACAATCTATTGCTGGTTGCTGTATGTTTCAGGTGGTCAAAAAACTTAAGGCTCTGAAACATCCTTTGAAAAAATTGAATAATAGTAGGTATGGGGATATTGAGAATTCTGCTTTGGTTGCTAAAATGCTGCTGGAAACTATTCAGAAGCAGTTACATAATGATCCCAGGAATGTGCTACTTCAAGATGAGGAGAGAATAGCTGCTGAGTCTTATAAACAGCTTGATGCTGCCAGGCTCCTTTTCTTAGCTCAAAAGGCCAAAGCTCAGTGGGTCAATTTTGCTGATGATAACACTAGGTACTTTCACAGTACCATTAAAGCACGACGTGCCCAAAATAAGGTCCTCAGGATTCATGATATGAATGGGGTGAACTGTACTGAGGTTAATGCCATTGAACATGCTTTTGTTGAGTACTATCAGGCTTTGCTGGGTAGTTCTACAAAAGTTACTCCTGTTTGTAGAGCTGTTGTTAAACATGGTAAGGTTGTGAGTTCTGAGCATGCCAGGGGAATGGTTAAGCGGTGTTTCTGGCGATGAGATTAGGAAGCTCTCTTCTCTATTCCGGTGGAGAAAGCTCCTGGTCCGGACGGGTATTTCTTTGGGTTTTTCAGGGATGCTTATGACATTATTGGAGGTGATGTGATTAATCTTTGTTAAAGAATTTTTACTCTTTGGTAAATCATTACAACAAGTTAATGCCACAGTGCTCACCCTTATCCCAAAAATGGATTGCCCTTCCTCAGTCCATGATTTTCGTCCCATTGCTTGTTGTAATGTCATATACAAATGCATTTCCAAAATCATTTGTAGTAGGCTTTCTGGAGCTCTGATGGATGTGGTTAGCATGAATCAAAGTGCCTTTATTAAAGATAGAGAGATTGTTGACAATATTCTCATTTGTCAAGATTTAGTGAGGCTTTATGGGAGGAAAACTTGTACCCCTAGGGCAATGCTTAAAATTGATCTCAAAAAAGCCTATGATTCTATAGAATGGGCTTTTCTTAGAGATATGTTGGTTGCCTTGGAGTTTCCTGAGAAGATGGTCCAGTGGATTATGGTGTGTGTATCCACACCTTCTTTCACTATTTCTTTGAATGGGTCACAGTTTGGGTATTTTAAGGGTAAACGAGGACTGAGGCAAGGGGATCCTATGTCCCCATTGCTCTTCACTCTTTGCCTGGAGTATTTTTCTAGGATTCTGAAAGTTGTCACTGAGAAACCTGAGTTTAGGTATCATTCTCTGTGTAGGGGGTTAAAGCTTAGTCACCTAGCTTTTGCAGATGATCTCTTATTATTCTGCAGAGCTGATATTCCCTCTGTCACTATTTTGTTGAGGGCTTTTATGACCTTCTCTGAGGCATCTGGGTTATGCATGAATAAGACCAAGTCTGATGTTTATTTGAATGGTGTTAATGACAGTCTTTCTACTAATCTTGTTAGGCTTGCTGGGTTTAAGTTGGGTCAATTCCCATTTCGTTATTTGGGGGTGCCAATCTCTTATAAAAGATTGAGTGTAGCAGATTGTAGTAGGGTGGTGGATAAGATTGTAGCAAGGATTCGAGGTTGGGGAGCTAAACATCTTAGCTATGCTGGGAGGTTAGTGTTGGTTAAAGCTGTCCTTACTCAGTTGCATGTGTATTGGGCTAGGATCTTTCTGTTACCTAAAGGAGTGATTCATAAGGTGGAGAGCATCTGCAGGAATTATTTATGGGCAGGGACTGCAGAGTACAAGCATTCTCCTCCTGTGGCTTGGGAGACCTGCTGCTTACCAAAGGAGCATGGTGGTTTGGGCATAGTTAATTGTTCTCTGTGGAATGCTGCTCTTCTTGGAAAATATGCGTGGTGGATTCACGGTAAAAAGGAGAGTCTCGGGTTCGAGTGGGTTCATCATATATATATAAAGCAGTGTGATTGGTGGTTATATGAGCCTTCTCGGAACTCAGTGGGCATGGAGACAAATCGTAAGATAAAGGAGCTGCTTAAGCCTGGTTTTTTGAATGGTGCGTGGGATGGCAACTACACTATTCAGAAGGGTTATACTTGGCTTCTTGGTCCATGTCAGAAGAAGGATTGGGCTCCTATAGTCTGGAATAGAGTTTGTGTGCCCAAGCATAATTTCAGTACTTGGATTTTTGTTCAACAAAGGTTCTTAACTCAAGATAGGATGGAAAAGTTTGGTATTTGTACTGCTGGTCTGTGTTACTTATGTGGGATGCAGATGGAAACTCATAGGCACTTGTTTTTTGAATGCCCATTTAGCTTGCAGTGCGTGCTGCTACTGCAGGCATGGTTACAGATTCAGTGGCAGGGAGATGTGGTGGCTTGGCTTATTCGGTGGAGATGTTGTTCCCTGTTGAAGAAGCAGGTGGTTATGGCAGCGATTTCAGGTCTTATTTACCACATTTGGGATTGCAGGAATAAGAGTAGAGTGGAGATGTACATTTTGCAGCCAGCTTGGGTTGTTAAGAATGTACAAAAGCTGGTCAGTTGTAGAGTAACAAGAGGAGACTTTGGTAAGGGGAGGTCGAAGTGTCTGGCTTGGTTACACAAAATTAATGTAATAGATTAAGAAGATTAGTTTGATTGTAGGTTGGAATGATGTATGGTGGTTTCTTTGATTTTAATGATATTCACATTTTCACCAAAAAAAAAAAAAAAAAAAGAAGTTATAGCGCCTCGCCCCTCGAACATTCAAATAGGACTCAAGAAAAGTTAAATCAATGAGAGTACACCTATCTTGTTCGTACCTCCCGTTGATGGTACCGGCCACAAAGCGTTCAGTGATCCGAATCACCGGATGTTGGATGGCAAAGGTATAGCATTGCTTTAGATGGGTAAAATCCCTCCCGGAAATAGCCCTCCAAAGATGGTCCACATCAAAATTATCGGGTTTTTCGGTATAGTTGGTGGGCACTTCAAGACCGAAAACGTAGGCAAATTGATCAAGTTAAAGACTATGGTCTAGGTTGCACAACCTAAACTCCATGCCCACATTGGTATGGGTATTGGTTACAATGCGAAGGCTACTCAAGAATTCGAGGGTGAGACTAAGGTACGTCTCCTCATGGGTATGGAAAAGTTTCCCAATGCCAAGGCCATCAAAGAACATCTCGGTAGGGTACCTTATCTTAAGGATTTCCAACACCCTAGTATCTATGAATTGAGTGGGTTCATAGTTCTTACCTAGCAATTTGACAAAGTTCTTGCGGTGGTCATCGGATTCAAAAAGCACCTCTTGGAAGTACTCAAGTTGTTCGATTCCTCCTCTCATTATGGTGCGGAAGTTCCTTTGTGGCACTACCTCTAGTGGAGTTGAGGAGGATGATCCCTTGCGCTTCCTTCCGGTGGATTCAACCAACTTCTTGGCCTTGCCCTTGAGGTTCATCATTTTGGAGTTCAGGAAATGGGGGTTTTTGTTGTGGGGGAGGGGGGGGGGGGTTTGTTTTGGAAGATGGAGATGAGTGTTTTAGGGTTTGATAAGGTGAAGAAATGAGGGAGAAAGGGGGTGATTTTATAGAAGAAGGGGGAATCCGAGAGGATAAGGGTGGGTCCTGTCGGGTTTATCCGAGAAAAATAGGCCAATCCGGGCGTCTTTGCTGCGGGACGGGCGTCTTCCTCTAAATCCGGGCGGATTCTAATACAGGGATTTTTCCAAGTTGAGAGCAGGAAGAAGACGGGCGTCTTCAGAGTTGGGACGGGCGTCTTGGTCGGGACGGACGGATTTTCAGAAATCCGCTCGGATTTCCTAGCAGCTCAAAATTTTGTTTTAGATGACATGCGGGACGGGCGTCCCGTGAAGAATATGGCCGTCTTTTCTCAGGACGGGCGTCTTGGGTTGAATCCGCCCGTCTTCTGGTACAGCGCCAACCAGTCTTTTGACGTGGGTCCTGGACGGGCGTCCAGGGCTCAGGACGGGCGTCTTCAGCTCCTAATCCTTCTTTTTCTTTCTTTTCCTTGCAATAACATACCCCTTCACCGATTTTCTATTCCTCCTTATCTTTTTCTGAAATTTGCTCATTAAAAATGTAAGGTGACTCTCTCTCTCACCACTCTCATGCAATAAGTTAAATGCAAATGCAATAATGTACAATATTATACAAAGTAAAGGGTCCAAGAAATATCTTACAAATGGTGGTTTAAGATAGGACTCCACCAAACTAGTTCAAATTGTAGAAGTTCTTATCCATAGAGCTCAAGGCTCTTAATAAGAGATCAAAAGCTTGTGAACAAGCTCCAAATAGACACAAATATGGGTTGCTCAACTTGAATATGAAATTTGGCCAAGGAAGCTTGTAAAATGTTCTTTCTTTTGCTTCGTCCTTGGCGTTAGAGCTTTCCCAATACTTCAAACCAATAAGCCCATGATTCTTGTCAACACAAGGTGTGAAGTATGGTTCATATTCGTCCGGAGACTTCCACTTACCACCTTCTCCTTCAATTTTGGTGATGATGATAGCATTTGGATTTATCAATCCTTCAAGAGTAGAAGGAGAATTCTCATGGCATTGATGACCGAGTTCCTTAGAAGTTGACATTGTGGATGCCAAATTCCCACAAGTAGCTTCACGTGCAAGTTTCTCTTTGAGCTTTTCCACCAAGTAGCTTTTGTATGATGCTTTGGCCTTTTGAAGGAGGTCCACCATATCCTCTTCAACAATCATTGGCTCCATGGTAGGTGTAAAGCAATCTCCACGGGCAATAGGGAAGGGGCATTCTTCTTCTTTGTGATAAGGTATCTCAAATGTCTCAAGAATAGGCTCCTCAAGGAGAGTAACCTCACGAATCTCCGCTCCCTTATCCCATGAGTTCTTGTAAAGCACGAATTGATCATCATAGCTATCTTCATAAGAATCATAAATGGGGGCTTCACTCCTCTTCACCAACTCTTCCTCCACCATCTCAATATTCCCATCAAAGGTCACACCCTCATACTCACAAAGGTTAAGAGTATTTGGCTTACTCAACCTCATGTCTTCTTCATCAAATATCACACTTTCATACTCACAAGAGCTCAAGGAGATTGGCTCTTCCCATTTCTCATTTTCCATATCAAAAGTTACTACTTCAAATTCACATTCATGATCAATGTCCAAAGAATGGTGGGGAGTGGTTACTTGGGATTCTTTCAGTTGGATGATTTGAATCTCCAATTCCTCACCTTGGGCAACAATACCTTGAAGAGCATTATCCCTCTTTTGGCTCTCCTCTAGCATTTGTTTGAAGAAGTTTTGTTGATCTCCCATCATTTGGAGAATCACATTTTGAATGGGTTCATTTTCTTGTTGTGGGTAAGTGTGAAAGTGGTTGTACTGTGGCAATTGAAACTCATTATGGAGTGGGTATTGGGTGGGTGGTTGTTGTGGATATTGGGTGTGGGGATTTTGGTGGAAAAAATTGGGGTAGTAGTTAGGATTTTCATTGTATGAATAGTAAGGTAGGTTTGTGTTGACTTGCTCCTCAAACTCCCCATACCCATAGTCATACTCAAAAGATCTACCACATACTCCATGTGTCAAGTCTTGAGCCATCATAGCTAAGACAAGGAAACAACTAGAAGCATGGAAACTACACAAAAACGGTAAGAACTGTCCTTGAGGAACAAGTTCCTCAAGGTAAAAGCAAAATCAAAATAGACAAACGAGTAAGAACTTAATCACATAGTACCGTCCCCGGCAACGGCGCCATTTTGATGGGTGATGTCGTCGGGTCACATCCAATCAAACACATTTATATTACTCAACAAACAACTAGTTAGTGGTAAGTCGAGGTCGATCCATGGGACGGTGTGCTTTGGGTTCTAAGTCTATCTATCTCAATTTATGCTAGTGTCACGATTTGGTTGGGTTTGTAGTTGTGTTCTAGACTAATGCGAGCAATAAAATATAACAAGTAATGAAATGAAGGACGTAAACAAATGATTAAAAGTGCTAGGATATCATGGGGTCATAGGGGATTCATGGTGTTGATCATACAAACATGTTTACAATTATAAGCAAGCAATTAATGTTGTGAAGGAACCGAGTTGGTTTATATCTTACGGTTCTTAGGAAGGGTTGGGTCCCGGAGCCGAATCGACTAGATTGTACAACACCTACAAGTCGACTTACTTTCCTCCTAATCAACTTCTATGCATGGTCTAACAAGACTCGAGTTGGTTTATATCTTACAAGTCAAGTTGAATAGATAAGAGATGGTTGTAAATGCAAGGATTCATAGGCTTAGCATTTCATCAAACATAACATGTGCATAAAGTTGACATCACAACAAGCAAGCAAATTAATTATGAAAACATATAAGATTAAGCACCCATCAATCCCATGTTGCTTTCCCCTAATTACCCACTAATCCTAGCTAAAAGACTACTCACTCATTATCATGGGAAACATGTCATTAATGGTGTCAATCATCACAACAAGTATAAACATGATAATAGAATGAAGAAGTGAACAATAAAGATTAAAGAGTAAAGGAATTATACCAAACTTGAGATGATCCAAATAATAAAGCAAAGAATAATAGAAGAAACTTGATTGATTGATGAAGGGTTGTCAATCCTCCAATAATAACCCAATAATCTTCAATTACCCAATAATAAACTTGAATAATAAACTTGAATAATAATTAAGGAGAGATTAATGTGAGATTTGTGGAAAGATTTTGATTAATCTATTCTAATCTACTCCTAATTTAATCTAAGAGAATTTCCTACTAAGAGAGCTTGGTGAGATCTTCCACACACCCCCTCTTGATTATTACAAATGGGGTATTTATAGTAGGGATTCATTAGGTTAACTAAGGCTAAATTAGTAATTACACTTTTGAGTTTAGAGCAGGGAAACGCCGGTAACTTTGGAAGGATGGGCATCTTTCACGGAGAAAGGAAAAAGGCGAAAGTTGCTGTAAGGGAATCCGGGCGTCCAAGGAGGAAGACGGGCGGATTGCTGAGGTGGTGCCAGGGCGTCTTCGTGGGAATCCGCTCGGATTCTTTGAAGGAATCCGGGCGTCTTGTGGGTGGGACGCACGGGTTGTAAGTGCAGGACGGGCGTCTTCGTCTGAATCCGCTCGTCTTCTGAGACAACATCCTATTTCTTCACTTCCTTTTTATTCTCGTGGGATTGGTCTTTAGTTCTTGTTTCCTCTTCATACTAGTCTGTCAAATATCGTCAAATAGCTTCCGAATGTGCACGAAAGACGGGAATTTCCGCCTAATTATCTTCTTTCCTACAAAACATACGAAATGCACTAGGAAAGCAAATAGGAAGGTTTTGACGGATAAAATGGCCATAGAATGTTATAATAGTATGCAAAATAGGCTCAATTAGGGGACTAAATGTGCTCAAATAATAGGTATATGAACCTAACAGGTAGTACCCATCAATTCCTGCAGTTCTTGCCAATACTTGGATCTAAACCTCGCATCACAATCCGACACTATATCCTTAGGTATACCATGTAACCGAACCACATGTCTCCTGTAACCCAAGGCCAGCTTCATCTTGGACCAAGTATCCTTCATAGGAACAAAATGAGCTGACTTTGTCAACCGATCAACAATTACCCAGATCATGTTATTACCTTGCTCTGACCTAGGTAACCCAACCACAAAGTCCATAGAAATCGACTCCCACTTCCACTTAGGTACCTCCAAGGATTGAATCTTACCTTGTGGTCTCTGCTGCTCACCCTTGACCCTCTGACAGGTCAAACACCTAGCCACGAACTCAGCTACATCCCTCTTCATGTTTGACCACCAGAAAGTCTTCTTAAGGTCTTTATACAACTTATCACCACCTGGGTGAACCGAATAAGGAGTACAATGAGCCTCTGTCGGGATCACACTCCTCAAATCTGCATCCTCAGGAACACACCATCTCCCATCAAAACGAACACTCCCATCTTTGTGGATAGAAAACCTGGAAACTGTGCCACTCTCCACTCTAGACTGCCACTCTTGGGTCTTAGGATCAAGCTCTTGCTTACTCTTGATGTTCTCATACAAATCCGGCTCGATCGTCAAATCCCCGATGGCATCCCCTTTCCTTATCATAAAGATCCCCATCTTAGACATCTCATCCCTTTGCTTCAGCAAAGACATAGCTGTACATAGCGAATGAACACTCTTCCACATCGTAGTCCCCGATAAGCTCCATCCATCGTCTCTGTCGCATATTAAGCTCCTTCTGAGTGTAGATATACTTCAGACTCTTATGATCTGAAAACACCTTAAAGGTTGCCCCATAATGGTAGTGCCTCCAAATTTTAAGAGCAAAAACAACTGCACCCAGTTCTAGATCATGAGTAGGGTAGTTCTCTTCATATGGCTTCAACTGCCTCAAAGCATACGCTATAACCTTCCCTTCCTGCATCAATACACAACCTAGGCCATTCTATGAAGCATCGGTATATACTTCAAAGTTCACACATCCCTCTAGCAAAGCTAGAATAGGAGCTGTGGTCAAACGCTCCTTTAAGGTCTGGAACGCCGTCTCACAACTCTCATCCCAAACAAATCTAGTTTATTTCCTCATCAAAGCAGTCATAGACCGTGCTATGGTGGAAAAGTCTTTCACGAACCTCCTGTAATAGCCAGCAAGGCCCAATAAACTCCGAACCTCAGCAACACTCTTCGGTGATTCCCACTTGGTCACAACCTCAATCTTGCTAGGATCCACAGATACTCCCTTCTTAGATATGACATGACCCAGAAAAGCCACCTCTTCTAACCAGAACTCACACTTTGATAACTTGGCATAAAGTTGGTTCTCTCTCAAGGTTTGCAAAATGATCCTTAGGTGCTCCTCATCTTCCCCCTTAGTCTTAGAGTAGACTAAGATGTTGTCAATGAAGACAACCACGAACCTATCCAAAAACGGACTGAAAATCCGATTCATCAGATCCATGAAAGCTGCTGGTGCATTAGTCAAACCAAAAGGCATTACCACATACTCATAGTGGCCATAACGGGACCGGAAAGCTATCTTTGGAATATCCTCGTCAGCTATCCTCAACTGGTGATAACTCGACCTCAAATCGATCTTAGAGAACACTACTGCTCCACTCAGCTGATCAAACAAGTCATCAATCCTAGGCAAAAGATACTTGTTCTTCACTGTGACACGGTTAAGCTCCCTGTAGTCGATACACAGCCTCATACTCCCATCTTTCTTCTTTACAAACAAAACTGGAGCTCCCCAAGGTGACACACTTGGCCGGATATATCCCTTGTCTAACAGCTCATGTAACTGTTTCTTCAACTCAGCTAGTTCCTTAGGTGCCATACGATATGGTGCTTTAGATATAGGGCATGTTCCCAGTTTAAGCTCAACATTGAAGTCAACATCTCTCTTTGGCGGCAACTCTGGTATCTCTTCAAGAAAAACATCATCAAACTCTCCCACCACAGGTATATCAGCAGCTGTCTGCGGCTCTATTCAACGATCTCTCACTTGACAAAGAATCAAGGGACACTTCTTCCTCAAGCATGACTTTAAGGTCATTACCGCTATAAACTTACACTTAGGTTTCACAACAAACCCCTTATAAGACACCCTTATACCCTTGTGACTCCTTAAAGACACTTTCTTTTGCCGACCATCTATCTTGGCATCATACTTACCCAACCAATCCATCCCGACAATCACCTCAAACCCATCCATAGCAAACTCTAGTAGGTCTACCGGTAAATCTACCCCTCCAACCAACATAGACACTCCCTTATACAACTTAGCACATGACACTGACTCCCCAGAAGGTATAAACACATCGTCCTTTACCAGCTCAAACTCACCCAAGCCCATTGACAAAGCATGACTTCTAGACACAAAAGAATGTGTTGCCCCCGAGTCAAACAAAATAAAAGGCGGTACATTATGAACAAGAATGGTACCGGTAACTACATGTGCATCATTCTGAGCTTCTTGCTTATCCATCATGAAGAGCTTCCCGCTGCTTTTCTGTCCTCCCCCTTGAACTGAATCCTGGGTGACACTGTTATTCGGGCGCTGATATGATCCTCCACTATTGCGGTTAAAACCCCCATTATTGCTGTGTCCACCATGGTTACCCCATGATCCACCCAGCCGATTACTAGAAAAGCTTTGACTCGGTCCCTGTGAGAAGTTCCCCTGAAAAGTTCCCGAGCCAACTCCAGTCTTGGCACTCGTGCAGTCTCGCCTCTTGTGGCCTATGCCACCACAGTTATAGCATGACAGGTTGGAGTTGTCACTCACACTCCGACCACCACCTCTACCCCATCCCCGAGATCCTCCAGAGAAACCAGCCCCACCAGAAAAAGCCTTGGCTTGGTTGAAGTTGCCCTTCTTGTTACCCGACTGATTGTTGTTCCCACTATCAGCCTTTCTCTTCTCAGCCGCAGTCCTCTCTGTAGCTTCCTTTGAGAGATCTACCATTCTCTCAGCTTGACCATCCCTCAGATACATATCCTTGAGATCAGTGATGACTCCAGCTGGTAAACGGTTCATGATCTTAGCTGACAAACCTCTCTCAAAGCGAATAGCCAAACCCCTCTGCCCTAGCTGTAGGTCCTCAGCATAACGAGACAACTCAAGGAAACGGTGATAGTACTCTGTGACGGTCATATCATTGGTCATAGTGAAGGAATCTAACTCAGATCTCAACTTGTGACGGATATGCTCCGACACAAACTGCTCCCTCATATCACTCTTCAGACCCGACCATGGTATAGCCCCTAAACGCTCAGCCTGGTAGTACGCTCTGGCATCCTCTTTGACATTTTGCCACCACACAGCGGCCTCGCCCCTCAGGTAGTACACTACCTGCTCAACTATCATGTCTTGCGGACACTTGACCACTTCCATGAGACTTTCCATCTCACGATGCCAGTTCTCGAGCAACTTAGGTTCCCCAACACCCTCATAGGTAGGTGGGTTAAAGCGGGCGATGATGATGCTAAGTTGGGTAGCATTCACCGGTTTCTCCGCCCCCTTTCCCACGTTGTTGAGAGCCTCAAGAAGAGCCTCTTGTTGCTCGATCATACGAGCAATCTCATCTATGGTCATCTCAGAAGCTTGAATTTGCGCGGCAGTTCTTTTTGGCGGCATTTTGAGCTGATAAGAAGTAAAGAATTGTAAGCACAAAAGCCTACGGCTCAAAAAGTAATGACCCTCCGCCAAAGAAGCACTCGGCCGAGTATGCAGCAACACTCGGTTGAGTAAGGACTACTCGGTCGAGTATCACTGATACTCGGTCGAGTAATCCACTCCAGTAGCCAACGTCAATTTCACAAGGAACATACTCGGTCGAGTATAAACCATACTCGGTAGAGTATGCCCTACTCGGTCGAGTACACCTAAGTACTCGGTCGAGTAAACACATCTAATAGCCATTGCTACTCACTGCCAAACAACACTCGGTCGAGTACCTGCCCTACTCGGCCTAGTCATGCCAAAACGAGCTACAAACAGTACGAAAATGCATCTTATCTAGCTTTCTACCCAAAAATCAAACACATTACGTTATAAATCTGAATGCCACATAATAAACACGTATCGTGTCAATAATTTTCATGCCAAAACCGTTTCCAATGATGTCACATAACAACTTCATCTCGTCTTTCTACCAATTCTCAATATCCTTCTCGAATTTCATAGATTACACCTCCTACCACATGTTCCAACCATTCAACTTTGACATACCACACACATATAATAAACAAACACTCAACACATTCCCCCTGTGACCGTCTTGAGTTCGTGAGGGCCATATTGTGACTCCGGGATGTCTCCCGAGTCCTTGCGGTAGCTCCAAACAACTCTCACTGGGTTCATTTTATTTAGACTCCCTAAGTTCATTGGGTTCAATTGTTTTAGGTGCCGGAATCGTCGGCTCTGATACCACTTTGTAACACCCCCTCATACCAAGGTACCTTACCAGGACTACCCCAGCATAAAAGGCTGTTACCATCTCGGTTGCCCGAGGTTAGTACATATCAAAAGCAACAGTCCCAAACATATTTATTAAGATACTGTAAAGTATTAAAAGTTACAATGTTCCAAAATCCGATAATGTAAATCCAAATGCTATCGATTACGAAACAAATGCTAAGACTCATGATGGTGATACTAAATCTGGCGTGACGACTCTCCCATAACCGCCCCAAGCTCACCAAATGCATTACCTATCACAGCTTGCTCACCATCCCCGAATGGATCACCGCAGATTTTACAAAACAACAACGGGGTCAGTACTGCTCAATCAAAATAAGACAAGGCACAAGTAACCAGCTGATCATCCTCCATCCCAGTCTCCCGATCTCACACAGTAACCGATTACACACCAAAGTGTGTTGCCCTGCCAGACTACCCATCGCAACAGGTAGTCCACGCCGCCAGTGGGGGACCGCAGCCAATCCCCACCAAAATCCCGCTCATCAACGAGCGATAACCCTGTCCTTTAATGTGCACATTCCCTCCCGTGACGGGTTCCACTGAGGGCGAACTAGGGTGTGAAGCCACTCCCGCAAGTGACTCCACCACAACCAACACAACAACATCACAACCACCACTACAACACCAACACTCCAATGATCAGATAACGGTAAACACAATACAATCACATCTTAATTCATATAACAGAAACTGAGTAGGGAAACCCTACCTTAGCAACAACAGCAGTGAAGAGAATCATGCAACTAGAACGGCTACTCTACGAAGTCTTCGTCTAAACAATAATCACATAACACAATTACTAATTGCAAAACCCCATTTCCTCCAATTCAAGAATAAAGACAAACCCTAGAATAATCACCAACAAACATGGGGTTAAAGACTTATCGACGGAAGAATGAAGGATTGAATATGATTGTTATGACGGTCCACACACACAGAGGAGAGATTCGGAGTGATTAGAGCGTCGTACGTTGATTAGGTTTTGTAAATAGTGTTTAGAAACTAATTATCGAAATTATATGACGCCTTAATTACTCCCGAATCAAACCGCTGAAATATTGCTCGCCAGACCGGATACTCGGTCGAGTATTGAATATACTCGGCCGAGTATCCTCTACTCGGTCGAGTATTCAGTAAACTCGGCCGAGTGTTCCTTGGCAGTAGCGAAATAGACTACACGACCCACACTACTCGACCGAGTAGGCCATACTCGGTCGAGTAGCAGCCTATAAAATCCGTAGTATTACATAAGCTATGAATTTGATTCTCCTTATGCCATTGTTACTAAAAGTAACAACTTACTTATGTAAGATCAATTATAAAGTTATGTTGAACTATTGAACACACATATTAGAGGACTAAAATGTATTTATAATATGTCTCAAATACGTCACTAAAAGTTATCATGTGTAATATTTTCCTCCTTTACTATCATAAGTACAAAGTTGTTTGTGGCTCATAAAGCTATCTTTGAAGAAAATACATGTATTTTTCTAAAGATAGAGTGAGAGTGAATTTAGTCACAAACCTTGACTAGATGGGATCTACGTGAGGAGACCAAAAGAAGATGTTCTTAGGTATGGGATCTACGTGAGGAGACCAAAAGAAAGCGTTTTTATGATAACTTGAGACTTATGAAAAGACAAAAGAAAATGTTCTTGTAAAATTAGATTTTAATCTATGAAAGGGATATAATTAGAGATTTTAAAATTCGACATTTTACTTAAGAGCCTTATGAAACTAAAATGGTATCTATGCAAGTAAATGGATTTATTTGGGATTGTTGAGACCAATCCAATATAAATAGAAATTTATGATTAAGAGTTGCATAGAGAGGCATGTTGATGTCTAGGAAAGCTAAGTTAATTGTTAACTATGCTAAAGATTCAAATCATTGCTATACCTCATTATGAAAATAAGTAAGGTATTAAAACCACATTCGAAATGGGTATTTTGAAAGGGATATGTGAATGACATATATGGTTTTAACTAATACTTAGACAAGAAATGACCATTCCAAATCATGTAATGTTTCGAATGAGTTGTCAAAAATGAAACATGTGTATACATGGACTTGAGTGGGAGCAAGTGACTGTCATGTTTAGACATGAAGTTCAGTGGGAGCTATCATCCTTCAAGAATTGCATAACTTATTACTCATTGGAAATGACGTGCAAATAGGTTTTCAATTCTGGATGAAATTATACATTATGCAAATCTATTACAACATGGGATGTTGGATTGGCACTTAGATAGGCATCTTATGTTTATAAAGATCCTTCATCTTAATGATATCAACAAGTTAAGTAGGTTATTCATGTCGATGAATATAGAATTACCATGATAGAGTCATGGTTATTTACTGAACCTAAGAACTGTTGTCTACATGAATTCGATAACTAATGTTTCCGCCATTAGTATAATCATGTATGCCATAATGCACATGTCCTATATGAATCACATGCTTGGAGCATGATAAGTCGATAACAAGTTAGCCCATATGAGAGTCATTGGTAAGCCTCAAGGAACCGTCATGAATTCTCAAGGAGAACTAATGGTCTGTTCTTGAGTTTGGAAGGATACTTAGTTGTGTGCTAAGAGGTTACATAAACTCAAGTTTGCGAACTCATTAGGAATTATGAAAGTCCTAGGCTAATTTTATTAACCTGAGGAGTAAATGACTAGTAAGGGTATTTCACTGTCAATCATTGGAATATTCTACAAAACATATACCTAAGTACGTTGTGATTGTTAGGTTTACTTACCTATTATTAGACTCCTCTAATAGTGAACTAATTAACTTTTTAATTTACGTTCCTTAGATCTAGTGCATGCATAATAAAATAAAAGATTTATAAGAAAACAATGTCCCTTACATTGTTAATTTCGGTTTTATGGGCACAAGTAAGGTCTCCTACCTCCACTTGTTCTTGAGCTATGATGAGTATTAGGATGATCCTCCAAAGACTTCAAGTATAGAAGCCACTCCTCTTGATTGCACCCAAGATTATCCCTTAATATGTGCTAGATATTTGTTTAGTAGTTTACCTTAAAATTGATTACTAATACTCATATATTACACTAATAATATTAGTAATCTTTATGAACAATTTGAATCATTTTTTCTCAAGTTTTTAGAGAAAAATGAAAGAGTAGAGAGAAGAATGCATGTGGAAAAATGAGTGAATGGTTAGAGACAAAATGAGAAAGATTCTCATCATAAAAGGAGGAGGGAGTCTCGTGAAAATGGAAGGCAATATGCCAAAATATGGCATCTCCTTTTTCTTTTCCTCTTCTCCATAATGTAGGTGTGTAAGGCTACTAATTGTAGGTATGATTATATTAATCTTATCACATAAAATAATATTATGCACACTCCACTACAGCCTCCATTTTGGTCCACTTACATAAAATGGACTACCATTTTATTTTGTCAATTTTTCACTTGTCACACAATATGTCACATGTAGTATGTTACATGTTATTAATTAATTTAAGGGTTATTTAATGAGGATACTATAACCTATGGAGGTGCTTCTCAAAATACTTCAAACTATATTTTAACTACCAATAAAATCAACAATTACACCTCTTCTCTATGAATAGAATCGGTGTTTTTGTGACTTGTTGTGGTTGGTAAATATGAGCGCGAGTGCACCCTTCACCCTTTTATCAATCTTCATCTTCTTCCTTTAACGTATCAAAAAATCAGATATTCAATTAAAATCAAATAGTTCCCACAAGGGACTCCTAGATCGGTTTTAGACATAATGTACTATTTTCTTGTTTTTTTGAGGGAAATAATGTACTCTTTTGACTTTCCTAGACTGGATTTTTCAGTAATTTTGAGACTTAAAGTTTTGCATGCTTTCTCGCTTTTTATTTATTTTTCAGATTTATTTTGATTAAGTTCTTTGTCTTATCAAATTAATTATCTATTATCTGTTTTGTTATTAACCTGGGATTGCATGAAATCAGGTGATCTAATTAGCAACTGATTAATAGGTTCATGCTGATTTGGGATTGAAAATCTAATCAACTGTTGAGTGGGTTAACCTTGTTTAATTTGTGATCTGAATTGGTAATTGTCATCAGCATTTATTTCTAATAGCGACACTATCCCTGGGACTCCAATTTCATAAACTAAAATTAGCTTTTTGTTTGTTATTTATGTTTGTATGCAGGTTGAGTAATTGAAACAATTGTTAAATTTTGATTACAAGTTGAAACGATAATGCATGTTTCGGAGTTTTAAACATGGTCTAATCATGTGTGTCTTTGCAAATGATATCTGATTGATGAATGATACCAGAACCTCCATAGAAATTGAAATTGAAGTTCAAATTGGATGATACTAGAACACCAAATACCCAGAAAGACAAAGAGGTAAGAGAACGGTTAAAAGTGGGGTTAAAACTTAAAAACGGTGTAAAAGAATTGTTCACCTACTTAGCAGGTAGTCGGTCAACCAATTCTAATATAAGCGAAGGGGTAGAATTGTTGGTTATTGGTAGTTAAAATAAAGTCTAGAGTATTTTGAGAAACACCCCCTTAGTAAAGAGTATTCTCATTAAATAACCCTTAATTTAATGCATATTTATAACATAAATATCATTTTATAAATTAATTAAATTACATACAACAAATTGACTAGTGATACTTGATCACATAAATAAAATGGGTCATATAATTATAATTCACAACATCTTGTAATTATAATTAACCATTCATTCTTATCTCTATTGTTTCTCAAACAATAAACAATTTTAGTAATAAAGCCTTTTTATTACTAAAATAAATCTTATTTAATCCCATTACAATAAGATATAAATATTCTCTCTCACAAATTGAAATGTTCAATTTTAAGGAATTGATTAACTTGTATCATCATACAACTAATCAACTTTATAGATTAGGGCATCATTCTTTAGGTGTGACCTTAAGGGATCAACTGACCACCATCGTCCCACGACAGTAACGTCAAACTCTAGCAAGCCAATCGTTACCGATTAATGTTGATCAGTTGACTATATAATGAATCATCCCTTACGTATTCTTAATATGAGATTTAATTATGATATTAAATCATGTGATCGCACTATTGTTGAGGACACATTTTCCAACATTCTCCCACTTGTCCGAGACAAGTGTGCGTCACCAATTCTCTTGTCCTATTACAATCTCCCACTAAATGCAAGGTGTCTTCCAGGTCGTACTTACATTTGATCATATCTTGAGTGGTTTCCTCGATCTGGAGAGTAACTGTCTGACCGGAATTATCTACCATAGATACCTTCCGAGCGTGGCCACGCATTTCCTGTTAACTACTCCTCGAGTGGCCTTGAGATTTCAAACAACCCTGACAAGGGGTGGATAATTCCTATCGCACTATTCCTTTCGTTCAGCCACAGTCCATCATAACTCAAAATATACCCAGTTTGACCTCATTTACGAAGTCGTAGAGTATAAATCAAAGCGAATCAGAAATCTGTGCCAACTTGGGCGAATAGTCTCTAGTCAAAAGAATTGACTCACAGGAATACTATAGTAGCTCTTGCCATGACCAGGCTTTATGAATTACCAGAACTCTATAAGCGGTCACTGCCCGACAGAGTGTCCCATACAGTCTGCCTATGTGATCGACTAGTCATCTCGTATGACTCTATGGCACTTGAACTTGCCATCAATCGCATCACACTTTAGTCACTTCGAGACGTCACCTCATATAAATAACTAGGGGCGAATACCATGTCAATCCAGTTCACCTTAATGGGGTTCAATTTGTTATCAACAACCCATTTGGATTTAACAAGGTAATGGGTGAGTTTAATAAAACTCAAACGATAAAGGCGATTATTACATATGAATAGTCAATACACTATTACTACTTCATATTCTATAATCTATAGTGTATTATTAACACTAGTTAAAATGCAATAAAAGCTTGGCAAACAGATATACCCTATATCCATATATTCCAACTTTATCAATTGTTATTTCCTTCAATTCAATGTTATCTCTCATAACTTGAATTTTTCTCTAAGCATTTGTCTAGTCGTCTTACTAGACTTGGGCTCTTTAACTTGAAAGATGCTCCCACTGTTATCGCATAACTTGAGATAAAGTCATTTGTAGAGGGATTCACCCTTAATCCCTATTGACAGGGCAGTCGTATACCTATAAAAAATAACCAACTGGCTCTAAAAATATAGCTAGAGAAGTCGGGTCGATCTCCACAGGGAGATGGGAAAATGCCAACTTTGTCTAAGTTCGTCACGGTAACCAAATTGGGGGATTTTAATTGGGTTGTTCTAAACTAATGAGAATGAGAAAAAGAAAAAGCAGAGAATAAAGATTAAGCAGACAAGGAAAAAGCAGCTAAGACAGTCGGTTCACCATGATCGTTCAGTCAAGCAATCTAGGTCTCAGGTTAATGCAAGTATGGTCAAAGGGGCAGTGAATATCTCCTTCCGGTCTCAATTCGCCCTAAAGCACAAATAACTTAGCTTCCGCCCTCACTACAGTGCCCTAATGTTCGATACGAGTCTCACCCTTTCCAACTTTCCGGTCCAGGTCAAGGTTTACTATAATTTAAATGCCTAATTGCGTCGACTTAATTAGACAGATACAAATAAGTGCAGCGATTAACAACAAGGCCTACACAAGCATTAACCTAATAATTCAATCACTCTCCCTTCATAGTCATGGATTCCCTAGTCTTAGCAAGAGGGAATTAGCTACACATTACTATCGAATCAACAATAATAATATATAGATAACAAGAATTAAACATGATAATAATAAAAACAGAAGGATCCAATAAAACAATAATGAAAGCAAAGAGAAAGATAGAAACAAAACAATAATTACGATTAAGAAATAAAAGGGGAAAATAATACCCAATATCAATTCCGAATCCGAGTTCTAGAGTAGAAAAGTGTAAAAGAAAGTGAAGCAGTGAAAGATGATGCAGTGGTAAGTGTCGAAGAGTAACGCACTCTACTCCTATTAGTAGCATACGAAAATCTATCCTAAACCTAATCCAAAGGCCTATTTACAAAAGCCCATACGAAATTAGGCGGAAAACCTCATTTACAGGGCAAACCACTCGATCGAGTGGAATAAAACCGCTCGATCGAGTAACTTGGCGACAAACCATTCGATCAAGTGGAAATAAACCACTCGATCGAGTAGCCCCTTGTATTGCCTTCTCGATCGAATACTAGAATTGCTAGATCGAGTAATCTTCATTATATAAAGCATTCGATCGACTAGAAAAGTAGTCGATCGAGCTATTTTGGCACGTTAGACACTATGAAACCTTCAAAGTCAGCTCACACGTCTTCAAAGTACTAGATTCCAAGCTCCGATTCCTTGTTCTCCATAAATGTATGCAAATGGGACGTGTTTGGGCTTGATTTATCTTCTTTTCGTTCCATACCTGAAATTTTCACAAAACGAACCAAAGTAGACTAATCGGGGGTATTTGTAGCTAGATGCCACGTAAAATAGTACAGAAATGCGTGTGAAAATGAGGTAAAAACCTTATATAAAATACACGCATCAAATCTCCCCAAACCAAACCTTTGCTTGTCCCCAAGCAAACTATGAATGCAACTAAGAATAAACAGTGGAACGGGACCAACGCATCAGCTACAAATCATCCGCCAAAACAAGTTTAATGCAACAACTAACAAAGTGGCAAATGATAGGTGCAAACGAATTAAATCAATGTTTCAAACTTACTGAACCGTCGACCTTGCAAGACTCAAAAGTATCGGACTCTCACGGGTCGCTCATCACTCAGATTTAGGCACGAGGTGAGTATATATGTGAAAGATAGAAAGAAGTAAAGACACTCACCTAACTCGACCTATAAGAACATGCATGCAGTTAACATGAATAAAGTCTCTACAACCGTACATATGCATTCAAACCAAACTAATGACCAAGACACATACCGAGGACTTACATTTGGTAAAGTGAGGTATTGGGTACAAAGGGGCTAAGATGAATTTGGAAATGTGGAGATATTAGCCAAACTAGCAACACGGATCCAAATTATGAAACTGCATCCCAACTTCGTACTCAATATAATACAGAACGGTGCAAATTCGATGCACTCAACTCACAATACACCATAAACTTGTGAACTCCCCATAAAATATAAATAAAACATGGGAGTGAAAATCATTCATACAACTTCTCGTTTTTTCGCACATGATTTTTTTCTTTTTCTTTTTCGTATTTCCACTTTTTTCTTTCATTCTTTTCTTCTTCTTTTTTCATTTTCATTCATCATTTTTTTTCTTTCATTCCCTCCAATTCTTCCACCAACTTCTGAAATCAGATAAATATAACCAAAGTGCAGCAAAGCATTCCAAACAGCTACTCATCAGTAGCTCGGCTATGGTAGGAAAAATTATAGAATGTAGCTAATAGGACAAAAAGACAATTTGGCTATGTGGGGCTCATGGGTAGAATGAAATAAAAGGGAACTGCCTCTCCTAACATGTGTCACCATCCACAGACCGAATGCATACAGGTATTAAGAAGACTAGACTCATGCTTATGCAAATTGATGTTACATGCCTTACAAAGAGTACTACTCACATCCTAAATGAAACCGGTCATGAATGTCACCAGTTTATAAAGCTCTAACCTCAGAATGTAATGTAGCGTGCCAATATATGAGTCAAGTCTATTCGTTTAGATAAGAGAGAAACAAAAACTCATAGATTTTGCACATTATCATGCCAACTAAATGTCAAGAAAATGCAGGGCTAAGGTACGGATTCAATGTAGCGTCAAAGTTCAAATGTTCCGACTCAAGTTAAACGTGAAATTTTTGAAATTTATGTGATTTTTGAATTAAAAACGACAATGCATGCGAAAATAAATACACGTGCAAACGAAAATGCAAGAAAACATGCAGACACAGATATGGATGCATACCTCCTCAAACCAAACCGTACAATGCCCTCATTGTACCAAAAATACGAAAAGAAATGCAAACTGAGGAGAAAAGGATATCTGGAGTCAGAATACTTACAAAACGTCATGAAGAGGGACTTCCCCAAACCGACCATGAACATGGGAGGTCATAAGAAGTCAAGCAGTAGCTCAACAGACGAAAAGTAGCATTTTGAAAACGAAACAACTCGATCGAGTGGCTTGGAATAGCTCGATCGTGTGAAATGGTGTCAGAAACGCTCGATCGAGTGAAATAATTACTCGATCGAGTGAACGTGAATTCGCAGCTTGTCGATCGAGTAGAAATATTACTCGATCGAGGGAATCTCTTGGCAAAAGTGCTCGATCGAGTTGAAAAACCTCTCGATCGAGTAACTGCACCTGCAAAACACGTACAAGAAGCATAGGGAATGTAGAAAAAGCATAGTTTGGTGTCCAAAGTTCAACAAAAGCTAAAGGCAAAGAAATAGTCCAACAAAAATACAGAAAAAACAGTCCGGGTTGCCTCCCGGAGAGCGCATGTTTAAGAGGTCCCGCACGACCTTTCTGGCATCAATTAACTGGCGCGTCAAGCTCGTCAAAGTACAAGTCTTCAACACGATTGTTTGCTTCATTTGCCTCGTGATAATGCTTTACATACTGCCTATTCACCTTGAATCGATTTCCCTCGGGGCTTTCTAGCTCAACGGATCCAAATTTAGTAACAGCTGTCACCGTATAAGGACCACTCCACCTGGACTTCAGCTTGCCAGGAAATAATCGCAGTCGGGCATTAAACAGCAACACCTTTTGCCCAACATGAAATTCCCGAGGTAAAATTCTTTTTTCATGCCATCTGTTCGTCTTTTCCTTATAAATGCGCGAGCTATCATAGGCATTAAGCCTAAATTCTTCCAATTCATCTAGCTGCAAAAGACGATTCTGACCACACAACTTAGGATCAAAGTTAAGTTCACGAATTGCCCACCAAGCCTTACATTCTAACTCAACAGGTAAATGACATGATTTCCCATAAACTAACCTATAAAGTGATGCACCAATTGGTGTCTTAAAGGCAGTTCTGTAGGCCCATAATGTGTCTTCTAATTTAAGACTCCAGTCCTTCCGTGATTTAGAAACTACCTTAGACATGATCTCTTTCAGCTCGCGATTAGAGACCTTAACCTGACCACTAGTTTGGGGATGATACCCCAAACCACGCCGGTGTTGAACACCAACTTTAGAAAGAATGGAAGTTAGTTTCTTTTCTTTAGAGTGCATTCCCCCATCACTAATGATGACCCTAGGGACACCAAATCGGGGAAATATGACCTTTTTAAACATTTTTATCACGGTCTTGGCATCACAATGAGGTGAGGCAACTGCCTCAACCCACTTCGACATATAATCTACAGCTACTAAAATGTACCTGTTACCTTTACTAGACGGGAACGGTCCTTGGAAATCAATGCCCCAGACATCGAAAACCTCAACATCTAGGATACCATTTGGTGGCATCTCATGTCTCTTTGAAATATTCCCTGATCGTTGGCAGGCATCACAAGCTGAAACAAAAGACTTAGCATCAGCAAACAAAGAAGGCCAGTAAAAACCAGACTGAAACTTAAGTACCTTAGCCACTGTGCGCGATGGACCGTGGTGACCACCATAAGAAGAGGACTGACACCCTTCCAGGACTACTTTGGTCTCCCACTGCGGAATACACCGTCTGTAGAGACCATCTGCACATTCCTTAAATAAATAAGGATCGTCCCAAAAATACTGCTTAGCGTTATACAGAAAACGCTTCCTCTGCTGATGAGAAAGGTCAGGCGGCAGCTTGCCACTGACAACGTAATTAGCTATATCTGCATACCAAGGCTCTTGGTTAACAATAGACGATAATATAGCAAATAAAGAATCATCAGGAAAAGACTCATGAATAGGTAGAGAATCTTCCCCCTCTTGTCGCGACAGTCGCGACAGATGATTAGCTACAACATTCTCAGCTCCTTTCTTATCTTTAATCTGCAAATCAAACTCCTGGAGAAGGAGTATCCATCTCAATAGCCGCGGTTTAGCCTCCTTCTTAGCAAGGAGATGCCTCAAAGCTGCATGGTCAGTAAAAACAGTAACTTCTGACCCAATCAAATAAGAACGAAATTTCTCTAAGGCATAAACTACAGCTAGCAGCTCTTTTTCAGTGGTGGTGTACTTCACTTGAGCTTCATCCAGAGTTCGGCTCGCATAGTAGATTGCATTTAAAGCCTTGTCTTTTCTTTGGCCTAGCACCGCTCCTAGTGCATAGTCACTAGCATCGCACATTATCTCAAACGGCAAGTCCAAGTCGGGGAGGTCATGATGATCGGCGCAGAGATACAAAGCCTGCTTTAACCTGTTAAAAGCAGAAAGACACTCGTCAATAAATACAAAAGGGGCATCCTTAAGTAGCAGCTGTGTAAGTGGTTTAGCAATTTTTGAGAAATCCTTGATAAACCGGCGATAAAAACCGGCGTGACCAAGGAAACTTCTCACTCCTTTAACATTAACAGGAGGAGGTAATTGCTGAATCACTTCCACTTTTGCTTTATCAACTTCTATTCCCCTATCAGAAACTAAGTGCCCTAAGACAACTCCCACGTTGACCATGAAATGGCACTTCTCCCAGTTAAGCACGAGATTAACCTCAATGCAGCGCTACGACACTTTATCAAGGTTAGACAGACAGTTAGAAAAATCACTTCCATGAACACTGAAATCGTCCATGAAAACTTCCATAATAGACTCGATATACTCTGAAAATATCCCCATCATGCACCTTTGGAAGGTGGCAGATGCATTACATAAACCAAAAGGCATCCTGCGATAAGCAAACACGCCCTGAGGACAAGTAAATGTAGTCTTAGCTTGATCATCTGGGTGAATAGGGATTTGAAAGAACCCTGAATACCCGTCTAAATAGCAGAAAAACTTATGAGAAGCTAACCTTTCTACCATTTGATCAATAAAAGGAAGGGGAAAGTGATCTTTCTTGGTGGCGGCGTTCAGCTGTCTGTAATCTATACACATCCGCCAACCAGTCACTACTCGAGTGGGTATTAACTCATTCTTGTCATTCCTAACCACGTTAGTCCCTCCTTTCTTAGGGACCACCTGCACTGGACTCACTCACTTAGAATGACCAACAGAATAGATAATACCTGCGTCGAGCAGCTTCATTACCTCAGCCATCACAACATCTTGCATCTTCTGATTCGGTCGGCGCTGACCCTGTCTGCAAGGTTTGTGATCTTCCTCCAGCTCTATCTTGTGCATACAAATATCGGGACTAATCCCCTTGATATCGTCCAAGGAATAACCTAAAGCTTTCCTATTTTTCTTAAGCACAGCTAACAAAGAAGTCAGTTGATCATTATCAAGCTTTGCACTAACAATGACTGGATATTGCTCAGTATCGTCTAAGAAAACATATTTTAGATGAGAGGGAAGAGGCTTGCGCTCAGGCACCTTTACCTTAATGGAGCAAAGGGTACTGATCATCTGTTCCACTTTCTCTCCCTCAGCGTCGGTGAGTTCACGCTCATCTAAATCATCTATAAGCAAATCCAACACAGCATCATCGTCATCTGGGTTATCTGAACACTCATCCAAATGCATAAGGGCTTCCAGTGGGTCCTTCATAAAAGAACCCGACCAGAAATCATAGATAGACTCGTCAATAATATCAATAGAATAACATGTGTCCTCTATCATTGGCCGAGCTAAAGTACTAGGCAGACTGAAAGTGATCTCGTCATCCCCTACTGCAAGAGTCAAACGCCCTTGTTTGACATCAATAATGGCCCCAACTGTACAAAGGAACGGTCTTCCTAATATAATCGGGGTCCGGGTGTCCTCAGCTATGTCTAAAACAATAAAATCTACTGGTATAAAGAGCTTACCTATTTTCATAGGCACGTCCTCTAAGACACCCAAGGGTCGCCTAACAGATCTATCAGTCATCTGTAGGGTAATATTAGTCAATTTAAGATGACCCATATTCAATTTCTTGCAGATAGATAGGGGCATGACACTGACGCTGGCTCCTAAATCACAAAGAGCCTTATCAATAACTACATTGCCTATAACATAGGTAATAAAGAAACTACCCGGGTCTTTCATTTTAGGTGGAGCCTTATTTAAAAGTAAATTACTAGACTCTTCCAAAAATGAAACGGTCTCAAATTCACTTAGCTCTCTCTTACGCGTCACAATATCTTTCCTGAATTTAGCGTAAGTGGGTACCTGGGTAATAAGCTCGGTAAAAGGGACAGTTACCTGGAGGTTCTTCACAACATCCGCAAACTTACCGTACTGTCGCTCGACCTTCGCGTCCTTCAGACGACTTGGAAAGGGTACTCTGGTAGCAATGAGTGGACCCGCGACTTTCTCTTTACCTTTATCAGTGCGTGACGTCTTCACAGCAGGGGAAGATGACACGGCAGCGGAATTAGATATCAAAATAGGGTCTCCGCTGGTTCTGGTACTCGATCGATTACTTTCCTCAGTCGATCGAGTGGTTTTATCTTGGAATTTACTCGATCGAGCTGTTTGAACCACTCGATCGAGCTCTTCTATTTCAGACTTACTCAATCGACCAACTTTGTCACTCGATCGAGTGACTTCTTCATCTTTTTCACTCGATCGAGTAAAAATATCACTCGATCGAGCATCTATAATTTGGGCATTACTCGATCTACCAAGGTTATCACTCGATCGAGTGATTGGATGTATTGTTTCACTCGATCGAGTAGAAATTTCACTCGATCGAGTGTCTGGACAGCACGCAGAATGAATATCGTCCAGAAACTCGTCCAAATCATCCTCCGGGGTATCATCAGCTGTCACAACCCCGTTTTCTGGTATTTTTGGCCCCTCATGAGCAGGGCCACTTCGGAGATTCGTTGCATTAACTGGGTCGCATGTCGGTTGATGGTTAGCTTGGTCTTTCGCGAGTGTCAATTGCGCGACTTGTTCTCTTAACTCCACGATAACAGTTTTGTTCCTATTAAATTTCTCCCCAAACTGTTGTGTTAAGTTCAACATCAAGGACTTCAATTCAGCAATTTCCCCATTCGTAGAAGGAGAGACCGGCTGCGGCGCTGGTGTAGAAGGAATAGAAACATTTTTCATTTCTTCATATAATTGAGAAAAAGGAACTTCTTTCTTGTATTTCTGATAAGAAAGGACGCGCTCTATGCTTGCCAGACAATCAATGGGGTCATGCCCCTCCATGCCGCATCTACCGCAAATCTCCTCATGCTCAGTAATTGCACAAACTTGTGCACTCTCACCCATAACTTCAGTTGCTGCCAACTCGTTAACTTGCCCACTCCCTCGGGGGTTTCCATATTCGGCAACATGGATAGCCATCTCCTCAATAAGACGCCACCCTTCATCATCCTCCACGTTTTTCGTGAATCTCCCCTTAGCTACACTATCAAGAATAGCTCCCTGGTTTCGATATAACCCGTTGTAAAACTGGGTACATAGGAACCAACGCTTGAAACCGTGATGAGGCACAGAACGGACGAGCTTCTTGAACCTAGTCCAAGCCCCATCCAAGTCTTCAGTGGGCAATTGCTCAAAATAAGTAATCTGAGCTCTCAAAGCATTAGTGCGCTGTGGTGGAAAGTATCGCCTGTAAAAGGCCAAAGCAAGAGAATTCTAGTCAGTTACACTGGCTGCCTCCCTATCTAAATCCCTCAACCATTCCCGGGCATCATCAGCTAAAGAAAAGGGAAAGAGAACTCCCTTCACTTTGTCCTGTGTCACCCCAGCAGCAAGAGGAATGGTAGAGCAATACTCCGTAAATAGCTATATATGCCTGCATGGATCTTCTTCAGGTACCCCCCTAAAGAGGTTTCTCTCGACCAGCTGTATGTAGGATGGGTGGATTCCAAAAGATCCCGACTCAGTAGTGGGTAGTAAGAAACCTTTTGGAAGGGAATCCACATTAGGCTCTGAATGGCTGGCTATATTCGGCATTCTGGCGGATAGAATTTACAAAGCAGAGCAGGTGCGACAATGTTCTCTTTTAGAACAGATAACCTGCAAACTAATCAAAAACTTTGCAAAAATGAGATCAGTCTCAAGGAATAAATTCCTTGAGACGAGAGACAAACTTAAATAAAGCAATAGGATTGTGCCACTTCCCCGGCAACGGCGCCAAAATTTGACATGGCAGTCGTATACCTATCAAAAATAATCAACTGGCTCTAACTAATATAGCTAGGGGAGTCGGGTCGATCTCCACAGGGAGATGGGAAAATGTCAACTTTGTCTAAGTTCGTCACGGTAACCAAATTGGCGGGTTTTAATTGGGTTGTTCTAAACTAATGAGAATGAGAAAGAGAAAAAGCAGAGAATAAAGATTAAGCAGACAAGGAAAAAGCAGCTAAGACAGTCGGTTCACCATGATCGTTCAGTCAAGCAATCTAGGTCTCAGGTTAATGCAAGTATGGTCAAAGGGGCAGTGAATATCTCCTTCCGGTCTCAGTTCGCCCTAAAGCACAAATAGCTTAGGTTCCGCCCTCACTACAGTGCCCTAATGTTCGCTACGAGTCTCACCCATTCCAACCTTCCGGTCCAGGCCAAGGTTTACTATAATTTAAATGCCAAATTGCGTCGACTCAATTAGACAGATACAAATAAGTGCAACGATTAACAACAAGGACTACACAAGCATTAACCTAATAATTCAATCACTCTCCCTTCATAATCATGGATTCCCTAATCTTAGCAAGAGGGAATTAGCTACACATTACTATCGAATCAACAATAATAATATATAGATAACAAGAATTAAACATGATAATAATAAAAACAGAAGGATCCAATAAAACAATAATGAAAGCAAAGAGAAAGATAGAAACAAAACAATAATTACGATTAAGAAATAAAAGGGGAAAATAATACCCAATATCAATTCCGAATCCGAGTTCTAGAGTAGAAAAGTGTAAAAGAAAGTGAAGCAGTGAAAGATGATGCAGTGGTAAGTGTGGAAGAGTAACGCAGTCTACTCCTATTAGTAGCATACGAAAATCTATCCTAAACCTAATCCAAAGGCCTATTTACAAAAGCCCATACGAAATTAGGCGGAAAACCTCATTTACAGGGCAAACCACTCGATCGAGTGGAATAAAACCGCTCGATCGAGTAACTTGGCGACAAACCATTGGATCAAGTGGAAATAAACCGCTCGATCGAGTAGCCCCTTGTATTGCCTTCTCGATCGAATACTAGAATTGCTCGATCGAGTAATCTTCATTATATAAAGCATTCGATCGACTAGAAAAGTAGTCGATCGAGCTATTTTGGCACGTTAGACACTATGACACCTTCCGAAGTCAGCTCACACGTCTTCAAAGTACTAGATTCCTTTTGTAGAATTTGCAATGCGTGAAACTAAGACACTTTTCTAGTTTCTTACTCCTTAGTCAATAAGTCATCCTAGGATTTCAACAAATCCTTTTTGGTTTGGAAACTAAACTTTGTGCAACCCTTCAACACATAACTTAGTTTATCATCCAAACATATGAACAAATCCTTAATCCTTCTCAAGAATCTCAAGCATGCTCTTTAAGGCTTTCACAAGCCATATCATGGGAATTATCCCTTTTATTGACTTATTATGCTCTCAGCATATGTCACATCATGGCATGCGTGTCTGTTGGCATACATGATCATTCTAAGGGCGGAAACATTAGAAAGCGATTTCATGTAATCAACAACTTAATAGGTTCAGTGAATGACTATGACTTCATCATAGTAATTCCACTTCCATCAACATGAATAGCCTATTCAACCTTGTTGATGTTCAATAGATACGAAAGATCTTATCCTCATAAGACTCTCAACTCTATGCCAATATTATCTCTCATAGATTCAAAATCTAGAATACTTTGCATCCTTTTCCAAGTCTCCGAATCACTCTTGCCAGAAGAGAGCATTGGTACATTATTCTCAATAAGTAATATGTCTTCAATATATATGACATGGAAACATGATTCTGGCTCCCACTTAACTTCATGTATAATCATGATTCTTCAATCATGTGAATGAAACCATTCACTATTATCACATGAACGAAAAGTATAATCCTTTAATGCTTGCTTAAGATCATTCTAGGATCACTTAAGAAAGCTACGCATAAGATGTTAGGACTCTTAAATCTTTATCTAAGATTTTGTGTTCGAAACACTTCCTTCTCTAAATTCCCATTTTAGAAAAGCGAATTTTTATTTGCCATTCTTCATTAAAATGAAATGCGGCAATTCCTAACACAATTTATCTTGATCAACATCTTCATGTAAATCTTATGCATTTGTGTACTCTGAAGCTCTATTTACCTTTAAAGAGACCCTCACATTAAAGTAAATCTACTCATGAGTAACCATTTTCGGATTGTAATGCTATGGCTCGTATGTAACAAGGTCATGATACTATCACTTTCACAAAGTAATATTTTAACCAATAAGGCATGTGCGATAAACTCCCACTGAACTATGCTCCCATTCTATCTTCAAAGACTATAGTTCAACTACACTCCCACTCTATAATTCTATTACTTTCACAAAGTAACATTATAAAAGATGTTTGTTACGATCTACTCCCACTCTATCTCTTAGAAATACCTCTATCTTCTTAAGAGATAGCTTTGTGAGTTACAAAAATATATATGGTGGAGTATTAGGAGTTTATCTAGACTATGTATTAGCTTTCAAAAGGCCATCCCTAACATGGTAGCTTGATTCATGTAATATGCAAGTCTTATCCATGTCATCTGTTTTATAGACTCTCTATTCTAGGTTTCTCATGGTTGACCATCCATTTAGAATTACTTGTCCGTTTTGGATTGCAAATACCCAAAATTGAATTCAACAACTCAAACCAACTCATATTAGTTTGATCTTATAGGTAGTGACACTAGGTCATAATCCATCCTTAATAAATCAAATTCATTACTTAGATCTTTGCCACTACGATCGGATCGTAATGCTTTAGTACTTTGTTCAATTGGTTCTCTACATCATTTAGAAATTTCTCAAATTTCTCAAATGCTTCACTTTATATTTGATTAAGTAAATATACCCATATCAACTTAAATCATCGTTAAAAGTGACGAAGTAGTCATAAATCCCCTTGCGGTGATGCATATTTAGAACACATACATCGGCATGTATTAGTCCCAACAAATCACTTGCTCGTGTTCCTTTACCACTAAAGGAAGTGCAAATCATTTTGCGAAGGAGACAAGATTCGCATATTCCATATGATTGAAAATCAAATGGTCCAATAAATCTAGTGGACACTAGCCTTTAATGCATTTCTCATTTATGTGACCTAATTGAAAAAGCCAAATGTACAAATCATTTGGATTACTAGTTATGAGTCTTTGGGATCGTATTATGTAGATATCTTTTCTCGAGTTGGAAGTGTCTAAAACATGAATATCATTAAGATAAGTGACATGGCTCACAGCCATGTCTATTTTCAACGAAATACAACAATTGTCTTTGATGGCAAAGTATTAATCCTTTCATGTCTCACATAGAAATGGAAATAATATTTTAGACTAAGTGGGTACATAATAACAATTATGTAAATTACAACTCAAAGCTATTAGCAAAAACAAGTACATAAGTCCCTCTAGAAGTGGTGGCTACCCTAGCTCCATTTCCTTGTCGGAGATTCATATCACTCTTGTTTAGCTTTTCCACATTTCCAAGTCCCACTTGGAGTAACAAGTCCAACTTTGATATCTTCCAAATACTTGGGGAAATTTCGCTTCCAATGGCCCATGACATTACAATAATGACATTCCTCGTAGGATTTCGCATCCTTCTTGGTCTTGGTCTTGGTAGTCCCACTAACCATTTCCAATTCATAATCAGGTTTAGGTTTCTCGCCCATTTTTGCCTTCCCTTTATTAATACCAATATTCCTTTCAGTTGCAAGGACACTCTTGCTAGAACTCCCACTGAATTTAATATTTTTTCTTGTTTCTTCAAACAAGGATGCCTTGGGTTTTGTAAGATTTTCTTCACAAGATTTTCTTACCAAGGTGGTGGGCAATAATATTGGAGTGTGTGGTGTGGAGGTGGTAAAGAAACAAAAATTTCCATCCTGACCAATGCCAACGCCTAATTCTCTAATCGTATCATTGTCATACTCGGAGCATTTTTCATCAAATGATTTGAGCCATGTATCAACGGTGATTGGTGTAGGAGTTTTAGATGAATTCATTGTGTATAATTAACTACAAAAACGGAAATAAAGGAAATAATTAACATCTATCGTTTTAATAATACTCGTAAATATAACTACAAGTATTTAAGCATCTATGTAGTGACCTCCACCCAACTAACATAAATGATTCCTAGATCCAAATTCATATTAATACGGTTACGGTAAGCCGAGTCATCCCTTATTAATATAACTCGATGGATTAACCTTTTAATCGATTCTACTTTTAGAACTCTCGGTTGATAAAAATTACTCTAATTTTCATCTTTAGCCCGGAACACATGCGACTACGGTCACGAATACTTCCGTTGAGCTGAATCCAAATTTCGATGTAATAACATTTTATTACCCACTTACCCAACGTAACAAGGTTTGTATTACGGTAAAGCCGGCTCAACTCCCTTATGAAATTGGGATTCATGGTTTCTACTAATTGGTAAGGCTATTTCTCAATTATTATATGTGAGAGGTCTTGTCAATTTATTATCTATCACGTTTTAAGTGAACTAAAGCAGTGAACTACGATAATTATAATTGACATGGTCGAAGACTCGATATGATATGCATGTGTTGTTATGGCGATTTGGCAATGCATGTAACATATTAAAAGAAATGCTAAGCAATAAATAAAAATTCCTAGTATGGCCTTCCTAAATAGAAAATCTAATAATCTATTACATATTCGGAAACCAACTCCATTGGTCCCTTGAATCTTCAAGTGGCACGCCTCCCAAGAACACCGTCTTCGTCGGATCACCTTTCCGAATGGCACCGTCTTTGAAGATGCTCCATAATTACAAATAATAATAAACATACAAAGCTACTCCTATTATACATTTGTAAAATGAAAAAACTAATAAAAATAAAAGTGATACGAGATCACATTAAATTACAACCGAATCAATATTCCCTTCCATTACGGGTAATATCAATTAAAACTAAGGCCATACTAAGATAAAATTACATAATCTAAAATTATATAAATAAAATACATTCAACAATTAAAACATGCAGCATTATAATATGTACCAAATGATGTGCCAAATTGCCCTATTTAACTTATGTCGTACTATAACTCGGTTCTATGGAAATGTGTGATAATAACCTTTTAAAATCACTAATTAACACTTAAATCACATCTAAGCTCAAGTTATTTATCCTAACACCTTTTAGGACTCAAAAATTTGTCATCACTCAATTTTTGACAATAATTCAATTTGATTTAATTTTATGCTCATTTTTTACCTTAAAATCATAATATTTATGAAATAAATCCAAATTAAATTATAAAAATTTCAAAATTTGAATTTTAAATTTTTTAAAATTCTGGAATAATTCCATGACACTCATAATTTCAAAAATCATGGTTAAAATTTTCGAATTAATTTTGAGAAAATATAGTTGCATTTTATCAGTTTATCTCATAAAATGTTTAAAGTATCCAAAAATTAATCCAATAAATTTTACAACCTTAGATCTGATTATTGGGATATTTATGCAACCTTAAATAATTTTCTCAAGCCATGCAATACGTTTTAGCTATTTATTCTAAAATAGTCACTTTTTATGCCATTTTTAGTCTAAAAATTCATAAATCATGCTAAATGAGATCTTTTACTCTCGAAATTTACATACACTATGTAAATTATGCATGTGACAACATATTAAAATCTCATGGCCTAATTCGAAATTTAACTATTTTTAACCATTTAACGTCTTTTAATCCATTTTTATCTCATAAAAATCATAAATCATGCAATATTAATCCAATTAATACGAGATTTTACACACAACTTGTAAAATATGTATGTGAGGTCATATAAAATGTTCAAGGTCAGAAACTTAGGTTAACTATTTTTAGCATTTTAATTCCCATTTTAGTCATAAAAATATAATAAAATGACCAAAAATCATTAAAATGAGCAATAAGTTTCCATAAATCATAAAAATGACCTAAAAACATTTTAGGACCAGAATATATAACATGCATGATGATTTCGTGGCTTATACTTATAAATCACAAATTTTTAGTTTTATATGTTAACTTTTTAACTCGGAAAAACAATAACCGATTATGCATGCAACATCCTTATGCTCTGATACCACTTGTTAGGTTTACTTACCTATTATTAGACTCCTCTAATAGTGAACTAATTAACTTTTTAATTTATGTTCCTTAGATCTAGTGCATGCATAACAAAATAAAAGATTTATAAGAAAACAATGTCCCTTACATTGTTAATTTCGGTTTTATGGGCACAAGTAAGGTCTCCTACCTTCACTTGTTCTTGAGCTATGATGAGTATTAGGATGATCCTCCAAAGACTTCAAGTATAGAAGCCACTCCTCTTGATTTCACCCAAGATTATCCCTTATCTCTACTAAATAATATGTGCTAGATATTTGTTTAGTAGTTTACCTTAAAATTGATTACTAATATTCATATATTATACTAATAATATTAGTAATCTTTATGAACAATTTGAATCATCTTTTCTCAAGTTTTTAGGGAAAAATGAAAGAGTAGAGAGAAGAATGCATGTGGAAAAATGAGTGAATGGTTAGAGACAAAATGAGAAAGATTCTCATCATAAAAGGAATAGGGAGTGCCGTGAAAATGGAAGGCAATATGCCAAAATATGGCATCTCCTTGTTCTTTTCCTCTTCTCCATAATGTAGGTGTGTAAGGCTACTAATTGTAGGTATGATTATATTAATCTTATCACATAAAATAATATTATGCACACTCCACTACAACCTCCATTTCGGTCCACTTACATAAAATGGACTACCATTTCATTTTGTCAATTTGTCACTTGTCACACAATATGTCACATGTAGTATGTTACATGTTATTAATTAATTTAATGCATATTTATCACATAAATATCATTTTATAAATTAATTAAATTACATACAACAAATTGACTAGTGATACTTGATCACATAAATAAAATGGGTCATATAATTATAATTCACAATATCTTGTAATTATAATTAACCATTCATTCTTATCTTTATTGTTTCTCAAACAATAAACAATTTTAGTAATAAAGTCTTTTTATTACTAAAATAAATCTTATTTAATCCCATTACAATAAGATATAAATATTCTCTCTCACAAATTGAATTGTTCAATTTTAAAGAATTGAATAACTTGTATCGTCATACAACTAATCAACTTTACAGATTAGGGCATCATCCTTTAGGTGTGACCTTAAGGGATCAACTGACCACCACCGTCCCACGGCAGTAACGTCAAACTCTAGCAAGACAATCTGTACCGATTAATGTTGATCAGTTGACTATATAATGAATCATCCCTTACGTATTCTTAATATGAGATTTAATTATGATATTAAATCATGTGATCGCACTATTGTTGAGGACACATTTTCCAACAGTGATTAGGTGGTGTACTTTAAAAACTACAAGTAGTGATGTCCCCCGAAACACACATCACAAGTTATATGATAACAGCATGAGCTTCTTTCAAGCTAAAGACCATGAGTCTAGAACGAAGTCTAGACATGTACTTAGTGGAGTTCGTGCTATAAGAGATAACATGAAAATTAAGGAAATCGCAATTCACAAAGTTTGAACACTTGGACACATGGTATGTTCAAAAGCTAAACTTTTATTGCGTTAGACAAGTGTATAAATACACTTATGATTATAAGACATAGAGTAGTAATATGGTATTGACTACTCGTATGTGATAATCACATTTATCGTTTGAGTTATTGATAACTCATCTTGTACTTTGTTACATCCAAATGGGTTGTTTGAGACAATATTGAACCCCATTAAAGTGAACTGGATTAACTTAGTATTCGCCCCTAGTTACTTATATGAGGTGACATCTCGAAGTAACTAGAGTGTGATGCGATTGATGGCGAGTACAAATGTCATAGAGTTATGAGAGATGACTAGTGAATCACATAGGCAGACTGTGAGGGACACTCTGTCGGGCTTATGACTGCTTATAGAGTTATGGAAAATTTTATATAGCCTGGTCGTGGCGAGAGCTACTATAGTATTCTTATGAGTCAATTCTGTGACTAAAGACTGTCCGCCTAAAATGGCACAGTTTCAGAGTGACTTTGATTTATGTTCTACGACCTTCGTAACTGGGGTCATATGGGCATGTTTTGGGTCTTAATGAGCTGTGGCTATTCGAAGGGAAGAGTGTGATAGGAAATGTCCATCCCCGTCAGGGTTATCTTATATCTCAAGGCCACTCGAGGAGTAATGAACTGGAAATGCATGGCCACGCTCGGAACGTATCTATGGTAGATAATTCTGGTCAGACAGTTATTCTCCAGATCGAGGAAACCACTCATGATATGATCAAATGTAAGTACGACCTACAAGAAACCTTGGATTGAGTGGGAGATAGTAATGGGACAAGAGAATTGGTGACGCACACTTGTCACGGGCAAGTGGGAGATTGTTGGAGTATGTGTCCTCGACAATAATGTGATCACATGTTTAAATCTCATACTAAGAATACATAAGGGAAAGTGTGGACATGGCCCACCTGCAAGCCCACTTCGATCTATGGACATACAGCGGTCTTTTGAAAGCCACGCTCGGCGGCGTAAAAATGCCTTCGACCGGATCGTTTTAGATCGGTCGGTTTCGTCTCGGTAAAGGTCTCGAAATGATTAGAGATGTTCGGAGTCGCCACCAGGCATTTGTGGGATGCCTGGAACCCGTTCGAATTCCACTTTATACCTCGGTCAAATCGAAGCACAAAGCAGCGTTTGACATAGGTACTAAAGATAAGGAAATCGCCCCTCTTTAGCATCCTATCTCTAGAATGACTCTCGTACACCCTGGATAAGGTCGTCCACTATCCAAAGTTTATGAGTAAGAGGTGAAGGTACGTATTGGGAAGCCCTTTAATCAGACACCCAATCCCCCCCCGCGTTTAGCGGCCTCTACTGATCGATCTTGGTTGGTTGAATGCAAAAGTTGATAAAACGGTTTAAATGCATGAATGCGCATCCAATAATTTAAACCTAACATGTGAGAGCTTTCTAAGTCGGTTGATTTAATCCAAGTATCAAGTATAAGATGTCGAGTTGGATTAACGGTTGATTTGCATGCAAGACGGAAATTAGACATCCATTTACCGTATTAGGTTTAGGGTGCATAACATGATCCATTTGTCTTAGTATGGCATTTTGCAAATGTGGTTTTGGATAGTTAAATAGTCATCTGATTCGTCCTATATCCGGGTTAACCGGAGTCGGGATCGTCCTAGACTAATGCTGGAAGGGAACAGGCCCTGTACCAGACGGCTATATGAGGCGCGAGCCAGCCGGCGGTGTAAGGGGCCTCCCTCTGGTTTTGAAAATGAGAAATGGAGAGCCTGTTTAGGCGCGGTTAAGGCCACGGTTTATGTGCCGCGTTCTGACCTTTTAGAAAACGTTATAAAACGTGTTGAAAATGGGTATTTAAACCCGGTTTGATTAAAGGGGTCGTTTTAGACCGCATTTGTTGATTTGAAGAACTTGACTCGAATAATCATAATTATTTTGATAATATTCGGTGTCGGGTTCGGTTTGACAAACTTGACATGAATAGTTTTGAAAACGACTATGGACTAATTGTTTTAAGTCCATTTGAATGTTATTAGTCGATACTCATCATCGTACCCGGGTTAAAATCCGGCGTGGTATGTAGAACCAAGGATGACTTTGTGTTGGTGACTAATATGCTTGTTTGAAAATGTAAAGAAATGAAATAAAATAAAAGGCTTTAAAATACCTTTAAAATGTCATTAACCAAATATTATCACCGAAACACAGATTTAACCGTCATGGTATAAGGAACCAAGGGTGAAAAATGTTTTATGGTTAAAACATGTGAAATAAAATAACAATGGTTCGAAAATACTTGAAATGGTGAAAACCGATTACAAATATAAAAAGTGGATTAAGGGAAATGACGAGAACAAACACGGTTGATCTCTGGTCTGAGTACCCCGTTTAGGCGCGAGCTAGTTGGCGACTGATGCCTATCGTTGTGTGCACCAAAAATAATATTTATAATTCCAACTACAACTATAGATAGCGGTAGCAGGGTCGAACCACAGAGAGGCGATGCAATTATTAGTCGTCTTATTTTAGTCTTAAAGTAACAAATGAGTGGGGGTTTGATTTGGATTGGTCTATAACTAATGGCAATAAATGAAAAGTAAACTAAACTAGTAGATGAAAACAGATATTAAAAGGGTGCTAAGATGATCGGTTCACTATAGTTTCGGCGACAGTATACTAGGTAGGTCTAAAACAATCACGTGAGGCGGGAAAATAAGAAGTCCTCTCGGTCCATTCTTACAGGTAGCATCTTTCGAACTTACTACAGGTCCCTAATATCACTAATACTAACTTTCGTTCCGAAAAGTGACAAAAAAGGTCTAAATTAACTTATCTCTCGATCTCATTAATCTAGTCGTCTTAATTAGGTAGGCTATCTCCCTTCCCTATCTTTCGATCTTTATTGGGTCGGTCAAATCCTAAACATTCAACTAGTCGCGTGCACTCGATTCGTCAAATATGGAAATTAAATTAATTAAAACGAAGGCATAGCTCACGAGGCCAGTCGATCGACTAAGGAACCCAGTCGATCGACCGTGGCGCGTTCTAGGTCATACTATTCTAATGCCGCCTACTTCTAAAGATTCCCTACATCCTAGCACAAGGTATTTAGCTACTCATACTAGAAATAATAACAGCAATAAACTTAAAAATTAAGACATTTGAATTCATACTTAAATTAATTAAACGATCAATTATCATAAAACGACAATTCGGCTTCGGGAGGTCTAACCTAGCAATTCTAAATTATGAGTGAATTAAAGCAATGAAACTGAATATAAGAACA
The DNA here is from genome assembly GCF_048544455.1 of Silene latifolia. Classification (NCBI taxonomy): domain Eukaryota; kingdom Viridiplantae; phylum Streptophyta; class Magnoliopsida; order Caryophyllales; family Caryophyllaceae; genus Silene; species Silene latifolia. Next base: position 26,255,348 of record NC_133532.1, read on the forward strand.
GAAAAGTACCGTGAAAGGAATTGTAGAGGAAAGATCAAAACCGAACGCAAAAAGAACTTTATTAATGGAATAATAAACCAAACTAATGATTGATGAATTGTATGTAAAGAACTAGATGATAGAACTGGATGATTAAAACTGAAAACTAAAGCTACGTTATATAGGAATATACGTAACACTTATTCCTGAAACCTAACTACTATGGGCTTCCTAATTCTCGATCTCTTAATTCACGCAGATTAACGGTGTGGTCGATCGACCAAGCAAGGTAGTCGATCGACTGGTCATCGCTGAACAGTAGCTTCTGTAAGTCGCACTCTGGTCGATCGACCAAGGGCAGCAGTCGATCGACCACTATAGCTGGTAGTCCGCTTCTAATCCTTCATAAAGTTGTCTTTCAGGCCTCGAAATGCGCACCAAGTTCGTTCCTTGAATAAATACTTCACGTCAAATGCAATGCAAGGTACTCGGGGACGGATTTAGCTTGATTTCCGCTGGATTCTTCACATTTCTGCAATAATGTACAAAAACACGAAAGTAGACGGAAATAAGGAGAATAGTAGCATAAACTACATAAATGAGCTCTGAAATGCCTGTAAAATGGGGTGTAAAACATCATATTTAGGACACGCATCAAACTTCCCCAAACCAAACCCTTGCTTGTCCTCAAGCAAGAACTAGACTCGATCCTAAAAATCTAATGGAACGAGTTCAATCTCAGAGCGAAATGCAAACCGAATAGCCTTAACCAATTTAATGCGACAACTAACAATCAATTAGCAATATGAATCATGCAAATGAGTTATGAAGTCGTTAAAAACTGCTGAACCTGCAACAATAGAGACTTATCAAATTGGACTCTCACGGGTCGCTCGAATCACTCATAAGCACAGGTGAATAATGTGTAAGATAGAAAGAATTTATTTTGTAGTGACACTCACCTAACTACGACCTATAAGAACATGCCTGCAATCTAATATGAAAATGATCTCTACAACCGTACATATGCATTCCAACCGATCAAAGGACCATGACACATGCCGAGGTAAATACGGATATGTGAGGTATGGGTAAGAAGAGGCTAAGACGAATTTGGATAAAAACAGAGTTAAAAGCCAAGCTAGTAACTAAGGGAACCAAATTAATAAACCATCCAACTTCTTGCTCAAAATTTCAATTGAAACGGTGCTAATTATCAAGCACAAAGCTCACAATCTCCGATATAATTGTAATTCCCCAAATGATAATAATAAAGCATGGGAATAAAATCACCAACAAATCAAAACTCCAACATGTGATTTCGTTTTTCTTTTCTCGGGCTTCAGTCGATCGACCAAGATGGCCAGTCGATCGACCTTCCTCTACAGTACAGCACGCTCTTTTCTTTTTTTCTTTTTTTTTTCGAATCATTTTTCTTCTCTTTTTTTTTCAATTCTATTTTTTTCTTTTTCTTTCCTTCCTTTTTCATCTTCCCAACATTATCTCAAAATGAGCATTAGCTACCAAAAACAAAGAAAAATCCTAAGAACATAAACTACTAGCTTGGCAAGGGCAGGCTAAGTGTAGGATGTAGTCATCGGGACAAAAAGGCTATTTTTGGCAGTGTGGAGCTTATGGGCAAAATGAATAAAGGGGTGACCTCTTCCACATGTGTCAACTAACCACGAACCGAATGCATACAGGTATTAAGCAGATTAAGTTCATATTTATGCAAATTTATGTAACATGTCTCATAAGGAGTAACTACTCACAATCCTAGATAAACTGGTCATGAGTGACACCAGTTATATGCTCTAAATCTCAGAAAATGATGTAGTTTGCCAAAATTCTTAGTCAAGTCTCAAGTTCAGCAAGAAATTTAACGAAAACTCGTAGATTATGCATATGATTCTACTAATAACATGTCAGTTAGCAAGGCTTAGGCATAAAACAGCTGAAAATGCAATGTCATCATTGAAATACTACCGTTCCGACTCGACCTATATGCTAAAATAAACGTGCATTTTTCTTGAATTTTTCAAATTTTTCAAATTTTGTTGAATTTTTGATGTATATATATGAAATGTAATAAACAATGCAAAACTGAAATGCAAAAAACGTGAAACGGAAATGCAATAAAACATATGAATGCGACGCAAAACCCTTCCCCAAACCAAATCACACAATGTCCCCATTGTGCAAACTCATGTAATGAAATAAAAAGGAAATGGGAATTTGCGTGAAATTAATTAAATAAGACATGAAGAGGAACTCGGAAACTCACAAGACTTTAAGTTAAAAGAAAAGGAAACCTCCCCAAACCAGCGTGAGCTAGGAGGTTTCAGTAGCCAGCAGTGCTACCAATAAGTACCTGAAAAGACAAACAATACCACGCATGATTCCGAGAAAGCAATGTTGAAGCGGTAATTATGTGCAAAAATTTGAAAAAACTGAAGAAAACAGAAATATGTCGGAGAATAAAGTGGAGAGAAAACTCCCTCAACTCCGCAAATCGACCAAACACAGCAGGGGAATGATCGAAAAACAGGTACAGCAGCGAAAGTGGTCGATCGACCATAGCAGGAAGTCGATCGACCAAAGTGAACAGGAACAGAAGCTCCTGGAAGTCGCAGCTCAGTCGATCGACCATAATGGCCAGTCGATCGACTGAAAAACCTGCTGTAAGTTCTGATTTTCTTCAAATTAACTCAATAAATTGAGCCAATGTCGTCTATAAACCCGCAAACACACATAATAACGCGCCCAAAATTGCGCTAAACCCAAAGTAACAGTCTAGAGTATTTAAAATCCTAAGCAAACTTATTAAAATGCGAAGTCTCGCGCACACAAAAGCAATAAATAAAAGGTTTAATGAAAGCAATAAAATATTTGTAAAGTCTTAATCACTTAATAGTTGATCAAGAATGGCCACGGAATGGCCCACTTGCTCGGCTTCTGGCTACAAGAAGTAGCCTCTACCGTGCTCATCTCCTCAGCTGTACTCCTATCAACTTCAATATCCGCAGAACTCAATGGATCAACAGCTTCAACATCTTCCCAAGCAATGACCTCTTCTGGCTCATCAAAATCCAAGTCGGACTCTGTCACCTTGACTGGCTCCTCATCAGGCTCCTCATCTGTGTCATAGCTAAGACATCCTAGACCGCCTCTCCGAACGATTGGCTCCTTCACAGCTGGAGCAACATGCGGCTCTTCCTTCCCCAAACCAGCTCCTGCAATAGTCAAAACAGAAGAATCTTCCTCCAATTTGCTCCCAATCTGGGGCGGAGGTGTTACAACAGGAATAGGTGTAGAGAAAGGCATATCAGAAAGAACAAAATAGGATTTCTTTTCAGAAACCGTATTACAAGTTACTGGCCACATAGGGTCTTTTTTCTTAGCTGTCTGGGCAAAGACAATGGAATGTTTCCCCACCTTAAAGGTCAAAGTCCCTGAGCCAACATCTATAACTGCACCAGCAGTGTGCAGAAATGGTCTACCCAGAATGATAGGTATGTGAGCATCCTCGGGCATGTCTAACACAACGAAGTCAACTGGGAAAAAGAACTTCCCTATTTGCACATGAATGTCCTCTAAGACTCCTATAGGCTGAACCGCAGATCGATCAGCTATCTGTACTGTCATGTTGGTTACTGCAAACCTAGTCAATTTCAACTTCCTAGTAAGACTCAGAGGCATGACACTAATACTGGCTCCTAGGTCACATAATGCCTTCTCAATAGAAAAGGTACCAATATTACAAGGAACAGAAAAGCTACCTGGGTCTTCTAGCTTATGAGGTGCAGTATGGGTCAGGTAAGAACATGACTCCTCAGTTAGTGCGACAGATTGCACTGTTTCAAGTGACTTCTTTTTAGACAAAAGTTGCTTCATAAATTTCATGTAAGCAGGCACTTGACTAACTAATTCAAGAAAAGGAACTTGTACATTTAAGCTACGAATAACATTCTCAAATTTGTTAAATGATACCTGTTCCTTTGTCGGCACTAATCTCTCTGGATAAGGGGCTGTAAGAAGTAACTTAGCCCTCTCCTCTAGGTCTCTCATGCCGGCATCGGTGGATTTAGGCTGAAAATCCACTACCTTCTCCTTGTTGAAGCTCGAACCCTCTTCAGACCGTCTCAAAAATGAACCATTAATCGTCGTCGGGTCATACTTTGGAACCGGGACTGACCCATCAGCATTTGGGTCTTCCCTCAATAATTTTGGAGTCGTCGTACCCTGAAACAAGTGATCCCTCAAGTTATTAGGCATTGTAGGACGAAAAGGTTCACTATCAGCAGCGTTGTCAGTCGATCGACCATGTATGTCAGTCGATCGACTGACTTCTACAAGAACAATAACTGTTTCACTTCGCGGACTGGTCGATCGACTAGGTATATCAGTCGATCGACTAACATACCTGGCAAACGTCTTTTTCTTGCCATTATTCGTTACAGCCTTCTTCTTACTTGGTTCTGCCTCATCTTTTTCAGTGACATTCTCGACCATAGCGGGCCCATCAAGGGTAGACCCACTCCTCAAAGTAATTGCATTAAGGGTCTCCTTTTGATCAGTCTGGGTTGGTAAATGTCCCGGAGCTCGAGTTGTATTCTTGCTTGCCAATTGAGCAATTTGGCTCTCCAACATTTTCATCCCGACCTCTCTAGCTTGAGACTGTTTTAGCAACAAATTTTTCAACTCATTGAAATCAGAACTTTGGGATTGCTGCTGCTGCTGTGGAACATACGGGGGCTTTTGATATGGCTGCTGCTGCTTATGAGGGGGCACATAATTCTGCTGCTGCTGCTGCTGCTGTGGAGGTGGAGTCGGATTTAAGACATTTTGGCTACTCCACCTCAAGGTCGGATGGACATTCGGCTCAAAATAGGTGTTTGTCTGCCTATAATGTTGAAAAGCAGCACAAGACTCATAGGGAATTTGCAGTTTGTCGAAACATGTCCTTCTCCTCCACATCTCTTGCAGACGAAAGGACCGTCTGAAACAGCATTCACATGATAGATCCCTCCTTTTGAAGCTCCTCCCAACTCGTACTTATCAAATCTCGTCGTAAGAGCCTCTAATGCAGCTACAGAAGGGGATTCAGCACTCCTCCTTTGATTTCCCCTGGAATTCCGATACTCAGCTTTATGGGCGGCCAAATCATCAATAATTTTCCACCCCTTAGTCTCTCCAAAATTTTCCTGGAATCTTCCATTACCTGCCGCATCCAGGATAGCCCTCTGATCGTCATAGAGCCCATTATAAAATTGATTGCATAGGCTCCATTTTTCGAACCCATGGTGCGGAATAGTTCGCACCAACTTCTTGAAACGGACCCATGCCTCATGAAAATTCTCATCAGGACCCTATTTAAAGCTCGTGATCTGAGCTCTAATGGCATTCGTCTTCGAGGCAGAGAAATACTTTTTGTAGAATGCTAGGGCCATCGACTTCCAATCAGTGATTCCGTTAGCAGCTCGATCCAGGTCTCGGTACCACTCCCTTGCAGCATCACGAAGAGAGAATATGAACATAGTCTCCTTCACCTGGTCCTGGGTCACACCGGTTGGTGGGGGTATCGAACAGCAATAGTCAATGAACGTCTCCATATGCTTGGCTGCATCTTCATTTGCAGCTCCCCCGAATTGGTTTCTCTCAACTAAGTTGATATAGGACGGCTTCGACTCGAATTTTCTATCCGTCCCTGGTAATGCGAATCCCTTATAGAGATTCTCAGCTGTCGGCTCAGAGTGACTAGCTATACTTGCTTCTTCAGCCATGTCTGGTGATGTGACGGTCTCAGCTGAAGAAGTGGAAACAAGAGATGAAGGTGGATCCTCCTCAAATAAAGCGTTCTCGTAGTAACTAGAAAGGGTACTCAGCTCTTCCTCTGTCGGCAATACCCTAGATGATCGTCTCAACTCGCGCAAGGTCTTCTCAATCTCAGGATTTAACGATAGTAATTCACCACCCTGTGACCGGCGCATAAGAGGAAACTACAAGAAAAGTATGAGAATAGCTTAAGGAACAGATGTCCCTTAAACTAAGAAAAGAGTAAAAATAAAACAACTAATAATTTTAAACAATTGCCTCCCCGGCAACGGCGCCAAAATTTGATGCCTATCGTTGTGTGCACCAAAAATAATATTTATAATTCCAACTACAACTATAGATAGCGGTAGCAGGGTCGAACCACAGAGAGGCGATGCAATTATTAGTCGTCTGATTTTAGTCTTAAAGTAACAAATGAGTGGGGGTTTGATTTGGATTGGTCTATAACTAATGGCAATAAATGAAAAGTAAACTAAACTAGTAGATGAAAACAGATATTAAAAGGGTGCGAAGATGATCGGTTCACTATAGTTTCGGCGGCAGTATACTAGGTAGGTCTAAAACAATCACGTGAGGCGGGAAAATAAGAAGTCCTCTCGGTCCATTCTTACAGGTAGCATCTTTCGAACTTACTACAGATCCCTAATATCACTAATACTAACTTTCGTTCCAAAAAGTGACTAAAAAGGTCTAAATTAACTTATTTCTCGATCTCATTAATCTAGTCGTCTTAATTAGGTAGGCTATCTCCCTTCCCTATCTTTCGACCTTTATTGGGTCGGTCAATTCCTAAACATTCAACTAGTCGCGTGCACTCGATTCGTCAAATATGGAAATTAAATTAATTAAAACGAAGGCATGGCTCACGAGGCCAGTCGATCGACCAGGGAACCCAGTCGATCGACTGTAGCGCGTTCTAGGTCATACTATTCTAATGCCGCCTACTTCTACAGATTCCCTACATCCTAGCACAAGGTATTTAGCTACTCATACTAGAAATAATAACAGCAATAAACTTAACAATTAAGACATTCGAATTCATACTTAAATTAATTAAACGATCAATTAACATAAAACGACAATTCGGCTTCGGGAGGTCTAACCTAGCAATTCTAAATTATGAGTGAATTAAAGCAATGAAACTGAATATAAGAACAGAAAAGTACCGTGAAAGGAATTGTAGAGAAAAGATCAAAACCGAACGCAAAAAGAACATTATTAATGGAATAATAAACCAAACTAATGATTAGTTGATCCCTTAAGGTTAGACCTCTAGGGTAACACTATTAATTGATTAATTAATTAATTGTATGACGATACAAGTTAATTAATTCCTTAAAATTGAACGAATGATTTTGTGAGTGAGAATACGTATCTTATTATAGTTCGATTAAATAAGATTCGTACTAAGTAATTAAATTGTTTTATTTCTTAGGTTTTATTTATTGTTTATGAAACAATTATTATAAGAATGAATGGTTTATTATAAATACAAGTTGTTGTGATTTATAATTCTATGACCCATTTTAAATAATTGTAATTGTGAATTACTAGTTAATTTGTGTATGTGATTTATTTTGTTTATATAATGATTTTTAATAAGTTAAAAATGTATTATTAAAACAACATGTCTAGTAACATGTCCAATATATCACACTACACAAATTGGACATTTGACAAACTTAAAATGGACCATATTAAGCCTAAGTGTGCCTTGTAAATGGGAGGATAAGGAGATAATTGTGCTTTGTTCTTTTAATTAGTAGAAGGCATAATAATGACCTACTAATCATAGGCTTGCATGCCTACATCTTGAGAAGAACAAATTTGCAAAAGTATTGGGCACCCTTCCCTTGGTCTACCCGGCCACCCCATGCAAAAAGAGGAGAAATTTTTTTCTCCATAATTCATTATTCATTCTTATAAATTATATTGATAATTTTTCACATTCTCTCTAATTGTTGTTGGGAAAACTTAAGAAAAAAACTCACAAAATCTCAAATATTAGTATATCATTACTAGTAGTAGTAATACAATAATAATAGTTATATTTTAAGGACTCATATTCTAATTTCTAGTATATAAATTAGCTTATGAATTAAGGGTGATTACCTTGGTACAAATCCTTGAGAAGTAGATTATACTATTGAATCTAAGGTTTTTGTTGGAGCACTTGGTTTTTCTTAAAGAAGACTAATTTGGTAGGAGACCGATTAGTATAAACCATTCGGCCCTCAATGTAAGATTAATCGATTTCTTCTTACTTTGTATTATTTTGTTTTGGATGCATAAGATCTAGATTAGTTTATGACTAAACTAAAATATATAGTTATTAGAATTGTCTAATAAGAGGTTAATGAATCCTATAATATTGTCAGGTATGTTGACGAGCGCGGCAAGTTTTGGTAGGGCATCAGAAATTTATTTTCTACCCATGGCAGGTGGAAGTAGTCGACTTGGTCGAAGAACTCGGCCTCTTGATTGATTTTTGCTCGGTAGGGTGCTAAGTTGTCGCTTCGGATCTTCCATGATCCGGACACCTGATTGATGATGAGTGAGGAATCGTCGTGGACCCTCAGCTTCTTGATGCCAAGTGTTATGGTTGCTTGTAGACCGATGAGGCATGCTTCATATTCGGCGGCATTTTTGGTGACGGCGAAGTCTAGTTTGACTCAGATAGGAACATGTTCTCCTTCCGGTGATATTAGAAGGATTCCTACCCCGAAGCCTCTCAGATTTGATGCACCATTGACGTATAGGTCCCATGCGTCGGTGTCAGCACAAAAGATGTTTTCGTCAGGAAGTGACCATGTGTCGGTCGTTGTATCCTCGTTGACGGGGTTTTATGATAGGAAATCGGTGACTGCCCTTCCCTTGATAACCTTGAGGGGTACGAATTTGAGGTCAAATTCGGATAGCATGAGTGTCCATCTAGACAGTCTTCCGTTTAGTACGGGTTTCTCGAAGATGTATTTGACCGGGTCCATCTTGGAGTAGATGTGAACTGTGTAGCTTAGCATGTAATGTCGCAGCTTCTTTGTTGACCAAACCACTGCAAGGCATGTCTTTTCCAGTTGGGTGTACCTTGTCTCGTACTCGATGAATTTTTTGCTGATGTTGTAGATGGCTCGTTCTTAGCCATCGACTGTTTGTGCTAGCATTGCTCCCATGGCTGTGTCGGTGACAGTCAGGTATAGGGATAAGGGTATTCCTTGTTTAGGTGGCATGAGGACAGGAGGTTTGGATAGGATTTCCTTTGTCCTGTCGAAGGCCTTTTGACAATCGTCGTCCCAATCAGTGTGATCGGAGGCGCGAAGCTTCTTGAAGATCGGTTCACAAATCATATTGAGTTTGGCTATGAAGCGGCTGATGTATTGGACTTGACCGAGAAATCCTCGAATCTCCTTCTCGTTCTTAGGCCGAGGCATTTGTTGAAGAGCCTTGATTTTGGTAGGATCAATTTCAATGCCCCTTTTGCTAACGACGTGTCCCAGGAGTTTTCCGGAGGTGACCCTGAATGCACACTTCTGAGGATTTAGTCTCATGTTGTATTTCCAGAGGCGAGCGAAGAATTTCCAAAGGGCGCTGATGTGGTCGTCCCGCTCTTTTGATTTGACAATCATATCATCGACATATACCTCCACCTCCTTGTGCATCATGTCATATAGGAGAGTGGTAGCGGTTCTTTGGTAGGTTGCTCCGGCGTTAATTAGGCCGAAGGGCATGAAAGTGTAGCAATATGTGCATCACTCTGTAGTGAATGCAGTCTTGTGCATGTCTTTCTCAGCCATTTTGATCTGGTTTTACCCAGCATACCCGTCCATGAATGATAATAGGACGTTCTCGGCGGTGTTATCCACCAGGATGTCAACATGTGGCAGAGGGAAGTCGTCTTTTGGACTTGCTTTGTTTAGGTCCCTGAAGTTGACACAAACCCAAATTCTCCCGTCTTTCTTGGGTACCGGGACTATGTTGGCCACTGAGTCAGAGTATTCTGCAACTTTGAAGAATCCTGGTTTGAACTGTTTGTCTACCTCTTCCTTGATTTTCAGGGCCCGTTGAGGCCGCATTCGACGCAACTTTTGTTTCACGGGTTTAGCCCCGGGTTTAATGGGTATCATGTGCTCTGCAATCTCCCTGTCGATCCCCGGCATGTATTTGTAGGACCAAGCGAATACTTCCTTGTATTCATGTAGGAGGTCGATGAACTGTTGTCTTTCCGAGGGGTCAAGGGTGGTCCCTATCCTAAGTTCTTGAGATGTGTTATCGGTTCCTACGTTAATAGGTTCGATCTCCTCAATGATAGGGGTCTTATCTTCTCATTTGTCATGTTCTTTGGCTAGGTGAGGTGGGTAGTCACTCAAGTCAAATTCCACATATTCGTTCAGAATTGCATTGCAGTTAAATTGAGACAAGTCATAAGCAAACTTAGCGTTCATTAAGTAGACTTGAGCGAAAAGCTCGGATAGGACAGACAACTCATGGGCAGTCAGAGGCGACACAGCAGAGGAGGTGGCCCCTGGAATAAGCTCCAGGTTTCTGCCCTTCGAGGGAGTAGGGATGACCCTAGTTGACTCAACCTCTGACGCAGCCACAAGTTTGTGATAAAACAGTGGAAAGGGGACCTTGAATAGGACATAAGGAATGCTAGGAGCTAAGACAGACTCTGACTCTAACTCAGACTCAGAGTCCTTCTCATCTTCACTTCCATCTTTGAACATAGGGCCTTCTCCAGTTGTAATCTTGAGAATGCGGCCTTGACGATCGATCCACTTGGCAGTTTTCCTCCAGCCTTGTGTAGTTTCCTCTGGGTCAGTATCAGAGATTAATGCAGTGGGATCGAACTCATTATATTTGAGAGCAATGTTGGTGATGTCCTCATAGCCGAGGTGCTTGATGTTGTCTTCTCCGAAGAGGGGACTGACGGCTTGTCCGTCCAGGCATAGGGTCAACTCAGATTTGGTCGACGCAACTTTGGTGTTGTCAGGGATGAAGTAGCAGTCTTGAAAGACCTATATGCTTGGGTGTTTGACATTAGCTATCGAGTCATAGATTGGCTCATAAAAGCCATTGTAGAGCTCGGATTCTCCTTCAGAGACAAAGTATCCATTGAGAGTCAAATGGTAGGGACGGAGGATGACTCCGTGCTTTTTGCGCTTCCTTATTAGGAGGTTCATCTCCTGGATGTCTTCATCGGTTGGCTCATAGCCTAGCCCGAAGGGGATGATGGGGACCTTGGCCTGTTTCAAGGGAGGCAAGGTGCTCTTCAGCGGATTGAGAGGTAGACCCGGGAAGTAACCCTGGCGCATCAAAATGCGGTTGACTGTGAGGTTGGAGAACGGGTCACAATCAAAGGATGCTGATTCATCGGTTAGGGCATTCACGGCTTGGAATCCCCACATTTCATTATCGTCCTCTTCAATGACTTGAGAGGCTATTCCCTTCTTCATGATAGCCTTTATCGGGGAAGCGGGAATTGGGATTATTTTCCCGTCGAAAGGGACCCTGATTTTCTGATGGAGGGTTGAAGTGACGGCCTTGGCGGCGTGAATCCAGGGGCGTCCCAGAAGCATGTTGAAAGAGGCGTCGATGTCGACCACCTAAAAACTAGCTTATCTTTCCAAGGGTCCAGTTGTAATGGTCAAGGTGATAAGTCCTGCAACCTTATAATGAGTGCCGTTATAGGCGCATACTCCTTGATTAGTCGGGACCAAGTCCGTTTCCTTGATACCCAGTTTCTCAGTCGTCTTGAGGGGAATGACTTTGACCGCTGATCCGTCATCCACTAGAACCATATGGACGTTCTTCTTGAGGCATTGTACGGTGATGTATAGGGCCAGGTTATGGTTGGCTCCGAATGGAGGGATATCTTTGTCAGAGAAGATGACCGGGTTGCTTAGGTCGGGGAAATCCCTTGTCATGTGTGCTACCACTTCTTCAGAAGAGGAGGTAAAGGGAATTGTCAACTTTCCCAAGGCTTGTAACAAAGCCTGCCGATGTTCGAAAGATGTAGCAATCAGTTGCCAAATTGAAATTTCGGCCTTCGGTTTTTGCAGTTGTTTAAGGATCGAGTTTTCGGGAACCATGGGTTGAGTGTCCACGTCCGGGACAATTTGGTCATTCGTTGTTGGAATGGTTGTTGTATTGTTCAGGTTTTGATAGGGGCGTCAGGACCGGATAAGATGACCGATCTCTTTTGCTTGTTTGCCCTTTCCCGGAATAATGTAGACGTCCTCTGTGTCGTCTCTCCAGATACCGTTGATTTCGGGATCTGGAGGGTACCTTGGAGGGGTATTCCTCGGTGGATAGTTTTTCTAGGGGAAGTTCTTGTGGGGGTAGTTTTTGTGGGGTTGATTATTGTGGCGTTGATTATGGTGATGTTGATTATTGTGGGGTGCATGCCAGAATGGTCGCGGGAGCAATCCTTTCTCGTGAGGGGAGTTTTGGGTGCTTGGAGGACCCTCCCTCGGGCGTGGTGTTGGTGGGTTGAAGATCAACCGGTGGTAGGCGTCCTCAAGTCGGGTAATCCTTTTTGAGAGACTGGCTATGACTTCTTCAACTTGTTCGAACATGGTGAGCATGGTTGTGGCGCTGAAAACGAATATCCCATCCGGGGTATCCTTTTCCAAGGCATTCACCTCGTCATCAATTGGCAGGATGAGGTGCGAGCAATCCAAGGTTGGCTCGTCATCAGAGATGGCATGGATTCCCGAGGGGTTTGTCTTGTTATTTGGTTTGGTGGGTGGAGGTAAAGGTAATTCCCCTTTCTCAATCATATCTTGAATGGCGTGCTTCAGTTTAAAGCAGGCCTCTGTGTCATGACCCTTACCCTGGTGATACTGGAAGTAGGCATAGGGATTCCAGAAACGTGTTTTCTTGGTCTCGGTCGGGTCCGAAGTGGGCCCAATCGGCTGTAGTTTCCCTTGGTCCATGAGCCTTTTTAGGGCACTGGCGTAGGTTGTTCCCAAGTTTGTTAACACTCTTTAAGGACGCTCAGTTTTCTTTGTGGTTGGTTCGAGAAGGTTGACCTCATCGATTTTTTTTGTCTGACCATAGGAGCGAGATCCAGTTGATGTAGATCCCTGGTAGCCTCTACCGGCTGTTTTGGCTAGGACACCCTTGCGGAGGTCGTCTTCAATGCGAGATCCGAGGATTTGTAGGTCCTGGAAAGTTTTGATCTTTTGATACCTCAGCAGGTTGGCATAAACTGGACGGAGGTTGTTGGCAAACTTCTCCACCAAAGTTGATTCACTTAGCTTACTGACCAATTGAGTGCTTACCCTCCTCCAACGGGTTATGAATTCTGTTGGAATATGTGTCCTCCGACAATAATGCGATCACGACTGTTGATCATAATGATCACATGTTTAAATCTCATTATAAAGAATACAATTGGGAAGTAATATTGTTACTGTCAACTGGTCAACATATATCGGTAATGATTGGCTGACTAGAGTTTGACATTACCGTCGTGCGACGGTGGTGATCGATTGACCCCTAGGTCATACCTATAGGGCAACACTCGTAATTGATTATTTAATTAATCGTATAATGTTACGAGTTAATTAAATTACTTGAAAATTGACGGACGATTTTTGGAAGTAAAATTTACGTATCAAATTGAAATGTGATTAAATGAGATACGGTCTGAGTAATTGAATTGTATCATTACTCGGATGAAATTATTGTTTAAAGAAACAATCGAAATTGAATGAATTATTATAAATACAATCTGTTGTGATTTATAAATGGTAAAATATTTTGGCACAAGTAATTATGAAATTACTAAGTCGATTTTTGTATGTGACGTATTTTTATTAATACGTTGATTTTTAATATGTTAAAAATACATAACAAATTTATGTCACATATGACATGTGACATATTGACAATTGACAAAAATAATATGGAATCCATATTACACAATGTGCCGAAAAATTGGAGGAATATTAAGCTAATATTGTGTTTGTTTAATTAGTGGAGAACACAATCATTAACCCTAATTATCTAGCCATGCAACCCTATGGTTCATTGTAAAGACAAACAAGGGAATACATTGGCTCCTCTCACCTCCTCTTGCCGGTTTTCACAAGGGAAAAGCAAAGGGTTTTTGCTCTATATTTTTCCTATACACTACATGCATGAGTGTATTATTCATTCACTAATTCTAACTCATCTAAAATAAGAATTTTAGAAAGATAAAAACTTCCTCTCCTCTCCTCTCTCAACCGGTTTTGGGAGATCAAAATACTAAACATTTTGGTTCAATTTTCTACTAATTAATATTATACTAGTTCTTGTAATATTAATTATATTAAGAGAAGCCTTGGGTATTAAGCTTAGGGAGAGATCCTATACTTGGATCTTGGTTCTTCCATAAGGGAAAGCTCAAGAACAAGAGAGAAAGGTGATCTCTCTTGTGCCCATTAAACCGAAATCACCAATGTAAGAACATGATTTCTCCTCTATTTTATCATATTGTTTGCATGCATAAAATCCGTATTTAATTTTATGACAAATTAATTAAGACATATATGAGTATGTTAGTGTATATAGATCTACATTTCCATCAATTGGTATCAGAGCCACGGTTGTTTGCATGCCAATCGGTTAAAAGTTTTTCCGAGTTATAAGAATAACAAATAAAACTTGTAAAATTTGTGTTATTGTGATATATCACGAAATTAATCCATGCATGTTAATATTTCTGGTCCTAAAATGTTTTAGGATATTTTGGTTAATTTTACGGATTTTTATTGTTCATAATTTACTATAATGGCATTTAAATGTGATTTTATGAGTAAAAATGTCATTTTTGGTCTAAAATTAGCTATACTTCGAATTTTCCATTGATTTTTGGATATGTTGTCATATATATTATTTTGAGATAACCTGTAAATTTCATAATTTTTGGACTTGTTATGCTCGAAAAATGGATTTTTCATTATTAAATTCGGATTTTGGAGAAAAATAGGTTAATATGAGTTAAATTTCGAATCTGGTCATAGAAAATTAATATGTTGTCACATGAAATTTTACAAGATGTGTGTAAAATAATTGGCTATAAAGAAGTCTTTTTGCATGATTTATGGATTTTTGAAGAAAAATAGCATAAATAGTGACATTATTAGTGAAAAATTAATAAAACATAATCTATGACTTAGGAAACACGTCTAATGTTGCATTTTATTATATTTTTCAGATCTAAAATTGAAAAGTTAATGAATATAATTTATCCCATGTTTTTATGATTATTTTTTGTTAAAACCGATAAACCGCAACATTGTCTTTCCGGAAAATTTTCGAAATTTTTAACCTATGTTTTTGAACATTATGAGTGTCATGGTATTTTTCCAGAATGTTCATAAGTTTAAATTTCAAATTTTGAATTTATTTGAAATTTTGTGATTTATTTGAAGTTTATAGCTTATTTTTGTAATTTTGGTCCATTTATGAACAATTTTATAAAATATGGGTTAATTATGGTCAAATTATTAGTGAAGACTAAATTTTGAGTCCTAAGAGGTTAGGGTAATTAACTTATGCATAAATATGAGTTTATGTATTTTTGTGATTATAAAAATGTTGAAATCATGCAAATCCGTAAAAACCGAGTAATATACGATATTGGCTAATTAAAGGCGATTTAGCATAAAATTGAGCATGTTCATACATATTATTATGCTGCATTTTCTTTATGATTGTCATAATTTTAATTTATGTAATTTTGAATTCTGTAATTTTACTTAGTATGGCCTTAGATTTAATTGGTATTTCCCGAAATGTATGGGAATATCGATTCGGTTGTAATTTTTATTGTGATCTCGTATCACCGTTTTGTAATTTAATAGATTTATTTTATTTTAGTTACAAATGTATAATAGGAAATTATGTAATTTATTATGTAATTTTATTCAGTCCGGAGTTCCCAAAGACGGATTTCTTCAAGAATGGCGATACATAAAGACGGTGTTACCTCGAGATGCGTGCCACAACCGAAGTTCAAGGGACCAATGGAGTTGGTTTCCGAATATGTAATAGTTAAATAGTTTTTCTATTTTAGGAAAGGCCATACTAGGATTTATTTATTTTATGCTTGCATTTTATTTTATGTCACATGCATCGCTAAATCGCCATAACTAAACATGCATTGTCATTTTATCGAGTTTATCGACCGTGTCAATTAAAATTATCGTAGTTCACCGCTTTAGTTCACTTAAAACGTGATAGATAATAAATTGACATGACCTCTCGCTAAAACAATCAATTGAGACATAGCCTTACCAAATAGTAGAAACCATGAAAACCTATTTCGCGAGGGAGTGCACTCGGCCCTACCGGGGTACAAACCTTGTTACGTAGGGGAAGTGGGTGATGAATGTTAATCCACCGAATTCATGTTGATAAGGGATGAATCGGCCCTACCGTGCCCAAGTTAATATGGATTTGGATCATGGACACATTTATTCGAAATTTGGATTGAACTCAACAAAAGTTTTTGATAAGGGATAAATCGGCCCTACCGTGCCTTTGTCGAATGTGTTTTGGGCTAAATATAATTGTTAATGTAATATTATCAACCAAGAGTTCTAAAAGTAGAATCGATTAAACGTTAATCCACCGAGTTATATTGATAAAGGATGAATCGGCCCTACCGTGCCTAAGTCGATATGAATTTCGGTCTTGGAATCATTTATCTAGTTGGGTAGAGGTCACTAGAAAAATGCATAAAACTTGTTTAAATCATACATTTTTACGAGTATTATTATTAAAACGTCATTTGTTTTACTCCTTCTATTTTGTTTTGTAGACCACTTCTCTTTTCTCATAACAAATGGCAACACCAACCCCTAATGCCACGCCTCTCGCTAGTTCGTCTTGGCTCCGATCCTTTATGGATCGATGTAAACTTGAAAAGAATGGGTCAAATTTCTCCGATTGGGATGCCCAACTCAAATTAGCTGCCGAAGGTGACGACAAGCTTCGTTACCTTACCGAGGCCTCTCCACCCGAACCCTCCACTAGGTCCACCGCAGCCACAAGGAAAGCATATGAGGCTTACCAAAAGGAGTCCGCCGCAATGAAAAATGTCTTGATATTTGCGATGGAGGCGGACCTCCAAAGGAGAGCCTTTAAAATGGGCAATGTTAATGAGATTTACTCCAAACTTGTGACCATGTTTTCACAAACTCCGCGGATCGTCCAATATGAGGCGGCCACGGCATTCTTTGATATCGACTTCAAAGAGGGCCAAAAGGTTAGCCCTCATGTGCTCAAACTATTGGAGCTTGTCGAGACCTTGAAAATTCAAAAGGTTGAAATCCCCAAAGAACTCATCGTAGATAGGATTCTACACTCCTTGTCCAAAGTCAAGGCATATGTGCAATTCCGGGTGAATTTCAACATGCAAGACAAGGATGTGTCTCTTGAGGAGTTGCACAAGTTACTTGTGCAAGCCGAGAGGGACATGGGGTTAAATGTGAACCCTCCCAAGGATGTGCTTAACATAAGCACTAAGAGTAAAGGGAAATTCAAGAAGAGTGGAAGAAAGGGTAAAAAGCAAGCTCCCACATTCACCAAAGCTAAGCCTAATGAAGCTAGCACCTCAAAGATCAAGAAGGGTCCTCTTGATAAATGCCATTATTGTAATGGCATGGGACATTGGAAAAGAAATTGTTCCAAATACCTTGGTGATATCAAAGCTGGAAAGATCACTCCAGTAGGTAAATGACTATCCTTCTTTTATGTTTCTAATTCAACTATGGTATTATGATGCAAAGTTGTGATAATGTATCTCCCTTTTTATTGTAAATAGGGCCTCCACCAAGCAAAGACAAGGGAAAGGAAAAGCAAGCATAAGAAACCATGGAGAAGCTAAGGATAGCTTTTATGGAGCCTTGTTTTTCATTGTCTTATTTTAAAGTTATGTTTTGAATTTTTAGAACTTTAAGTTTCCGTGTTCGACATGGAAAGGTATTTTGGATAATGGTTTGTATTTTGGATGATGGTGACTTGGTTTGCAACCCAAGTCACCCGTTTTATCATTTATCCTTTTATGTTCTAAAATTCATCTTTAAATGCTTGCACTTTGAAACATAAGATTATTCACTTAAAAGTGATCTAATAGACAAATATAATGACGGGTTTCATTATATATCCACATGCTTAAGGCTTGTGTATGATCATTTATAAAGCGATTTTGAGTCTATGAACTCTCTTAAAGGAATGTCAATCACCAAGTACACACATGAAATCTAAAACTATTAGTCAACCTATGAGGTAGTTCTCCTTATACTTCAACATCATTATTTGTGTCTCATATGCTATCTTTGAATCTATAGTGTATTTATTCTAAAGATAGAGTGGGAGAAAAATGAGGACACAACACACAAGGCAAAATTAAAATTGTGTACTTGTGTAAATGAAGATCTACGCAAGAGAAAATGATTTGAATAAAGGCATATCTATTTACATAGTATGCCGAATAGATGAGATCTATGGTCTCAAGTAAGTCCTATATGACTAATGAGACCACGTGAAGTACTCGAAAGAAATATTCTTAAGAATACTACGTGAGGACACCAAAAGTAAGTTTTGGAAGAAATGACTAATGTAAAGTCTTAACAAGTTTTTGACTAAGTTTATGAATATTTGACCAATAGTTTCAACCTTGAGATTTACTTAAGAGCCTAAATGAATCATAGTAACATACTAGTTTTGATCGAGTTGCATAGATCGATATACCGATATCTTTAATGGCCAAAATTCTAACCACGCAAATGTCATTGCTTAACCTCATTATGAAATGGTTAAACCTCCTTCCAAAAGGGTATTTTCGAAGGACGTATTCTAGATATTATTTATATTTGAATAATGACGTTGCTACACATCATTATGACATGGGTGTGTTGGAGATTTAAAAATCTCTTTCCGAAAGGTTAAGATGAGACCACTTCAAAATAGGTATTTTGAAAGGATATGATGGGAACATATATGGTTTTATCCTAATAACTTGGCAATGCAATTTATATTTCAATTCTTGATAAATTTCGATTGAGAAGTCAATTTCGAAATGTGTAGAATTGAGTGGGAGTTAGGAAATTCTCATGTGAAGACATGGAATTTAGTGGGAGCTATCATCCTTTAAATGTTTACAACTCATCACTCATTAAAGAATGACGAGCTAATACCTTCTTTCATAAAGAAGCATTTGAGTTTTCAATTCTGGATGAAAATGGACTATGATGAATCCAATTACATCAAGGGATGTTGGATTAGTATTAAGAGATACACATCGTATCAACATTCAAAAAGTTTATTCATGTAGATGAAAATGGAATTACCATTAGCAGTCATGGTCGTTCATTGAACCTATGAACGGTTGATCTCATGATTATTAGTAACTAATGTTTCCGCCATTAGAATTATCATGTACATGTCCAATTATGAATCATATGCATAAGAGCATGATGATGGATGGTAAGCCATAATAGAAACGTCATGAATTCTCAAGTAGTATCCGATGAGCGATTTCAGTGTTTGACGGAATATTCCATTGTGTGTCAAGAGGTTGCACATATTATAGAAAATCCGAGCACATATGAGGATTTATGAGAATCCAAATTCTTTCAAGCCTAGAAAGAAAAATGAGAAGTTTTGGAAAGATGCTTGGTTGAGTAAGAGGTTATTCAAAAATAATCTTTCCTAGTTAAGCTAGGACTTGTGAGAAGTGCTAAGCCGCCATTAGAATTATCATGTACATGTCCAATTATGAATCATATGCATAAGAGCATGATGATGGATGGTAAGCCATAATAGAAACGTCATGAATTCTCAAGTAGTATCCGATGAGCGATTTCAGTGTTTGACGGAATATTCCATTGTGTGTCAAGAGGTTGCACATATTATAGAAAATCCGAGCACATATGAGGATTTATGAGAATCCAAATTCTTTCAAGCCTAGAAAGAGAAATGAGAAGTTTTGGAAAGATGCTTGGTTGAGTAAGAGGTTATTCAAAAATAATCTTTCCTAGTTAAGCTAGGACTTGTGAGAAGTGCTAAGCTAATAATCTTGTCAATTGTTACAAGATTCTACAAAACATATACCTAGTGCATTGTGTGTGGATGGAATACTTGATCAGTACAAGTTATATCATTCATCACAAATATATTCGTTATGTGATAGTCGATAAGAAAGTTCTTTCAAGTTAAAGAACCAAAACGAAGGTCGGGAACCTTGATGTGTACTTGGTAAGATTCATGTTATGAGAGAGAACATGAATGTAAAGGAGATTGCAAGTATAAGAAGTTTGAACACATGGACACATGGGATGTTAAACTTCTATTGCAATCAATAAGTGTTTACACTGACGATATACATCACAAGGTTGTAATATGATATTGACTACCCGAGTGTGATGTCGACATTTGTCGTTTGAGTTATTATTAACTCACCTTGTACTATGTTATATCCAAACGGGTTGTAGAGATAATTGAACCCCGTTAAAGTGAACATGGATTAACATTGTATTTGCCCATAGTTACTTATATGAGGTGACGTCTCGAAGTGACTAGAGTGTGATGCGATTGATGGCAAGTTCAAGTGTCATAGAGTCATGTGAGATGACTAGTCGATCATATAGGCAGACTGTTAGGAACATTTTGTCGGGCCTAATGACCGCTTATAGAGTTCTGGCAAATTTATATAGCCTGGTCGTGGCGAGAGCTACTATAGTATTCAAATGAGTCGATTCTTTTGACTAAAGACTATTCACCTAAGATGGCACAGTTTCAGATTAACTTTGATTTGTGTTACTACGACCTTCGTAAATGGGGTCAAATGGGCATATTTTGGGTTATGATGGCTGTGGCTAGTCGAAGGGAATGAGTGCGATAGGAATTGTCCACCCCTAGTCAGGGTTATAACAATATCTCAGGGCCACTCGAGGAGTAATGAACTGGAAATGCGTGGCCACGCTCGGAAAGTATCTATGATAGATAAGTCCAGGTCAATCGGCTATTCTCCGGATCGAGGAAACCACTCTCGATATGATCACTTGCAAGTACGATCCGAAAGACACCTTGCATTGAGTGGGAGATAGTAATAGGACAAGAGAATTGGTGACGCACACTTGTCGAGGACAAGTGGGAGATTGTTGGAATATGTGTCCTCCGACAATAATGCGATCACGACTGTTGATCATAATGATCACATGTTTAAATCTCATTATAAAGAATACAATTGGGAAGTAATATTGTTATGTCAATGGTCAACATATATCGGTAATGATTGGTGACTAGAGTTTCACATTCTTCGTCGTGCGACGATGGTGATTAGTTGACCCCTAGGTCATACCTATAGGGCAACACTCTTAATTGATTATTTAATTAATCGTATAATGTTACGAGTTAATTAAATTACTTGAAAATTGACGGACGATTTTTGGAAGTAAAATTTACGTATCAAATTGAAATGTGATTAAATGAGATACGGTCTGAGTAATTGAATTGTATCATTACTCGGATGAAATTATTGTTTAAAGAAACAATCAAAATTGAATGAATTATTATAAATACAATCTGTTGTGATTTATAAATGGTAAAATATTTTGGCACAAGTAATTATGAAATTACTAAGTCGATTTTTGTATGTGACGTATTTTTATTAATACGTTGATTTTTAATATGTTAAAAATACATAACAAATTTATGTCACATATGACATGTGACATATTGACAATTGACAAAAATAATATGGAATCCATATTACACAATGTGCCGAAAAATTGGAGGAATATTAAGCTAATATTGTGTTTGTTTAATTAGTGGAGAACACAATCATTAACCCTAATTATCTAGCCATGCAACCCTATGGTTCATTGTAAAGACAAACAAGGGAATACATTGGCTCCTCTCACCTCCTCTTGCCCGGTTTTTCACAAGGGAAAAGCAAAGGGTTTTTGCTCTATATTTTTCCTATACACTACATGCATGAGTGTATTATTCATTCACTAATTCTAACTCATCTAAAATAAGAATTTTAGAAAGATAAAAACTTCATCTCCTCTCCTCTCTCAACCGGTTTTGGGAGATCAAAATACTAAACATTTTGGTTCAATTTTCTACTAATTAATATTATACTAGTTCTTGTAATATTAATTATATTAAGAGAAGCCTTGGGTATTAAGCTTAGGGAGAGATCTTATACTTGGATCTTGGTTCTTCCATAAGGGAAAGCTCAAGAACAAGAGAGAAAGGTGATCTCTCTTGTGCCCATTAAACCGAAATCACCAATGTAAGAACATGATTTCTCCTCTATTTTATCATATTGTTTGCATGCATAAAATCCGTATTTAATTTTATGACAAATTAATTAAGACATAAATGAGTATGTTAGTGTATATAGACGTTGTCGGCATACTGTTTAGCAAATTCGGCGGCGACTTCATCCCAAGTAGTAATGCTCTTGGGGTCAAGGGAGTAGTACAATTGGCGGGGATTTGGTTTCAGGGATGATGGAAAGATCCGGGTGAAGAGTTCTTGTTTGACCCCCTTCAAGGACATGTAATCCTTGAAGGCTCGAATGTGGTTCAGTGCATCCTCCACTCCCTTGAACTTGGGCACATCAGTCAAGGTAAAGTTGTCGGGTAATTGGTCCCCAACGGGTTTGAATCTTCGATTATTCTCAAGGTGGATATTGTTACCACGGGCTAGGAGTTGTTCTTCCAAGAGCTTGAGTCTTTTCTCGGTTTCAGTCAAAGGCGGAGTGTTGTTTTCTCCGGTTTCCTTGTTTTCCAGGGTGTCGATACGGGTCTCGACATGGTCCAGGGTGACCTTAAGAGCGGTAAGTAGGCTGTCTAGCTGAGCAGTCGTGAGATCTCATTGAAAGGGTTGTCTTAAGTTTGTTTCCAAAAGACAGTTTGAGTTCGAGTTGAGGCGGCTCTGAAAACAATGTGATGTTTCCAAAGACGGCTTTTGAAATCCAAAATCATACGTTTTGAAAATCGAGTTTTGAAAAGGTTTGAAAAGGTCTTGTGGACGTTGTACGGCCCCCAGGATTTGAAAAGCCTCGAAAAAGGTGTATGTGTGCCATTCTCAGGTTTTGAAAGAGCCATCGTATCGGCGCGAGAAGGGCTGAAATCCATGTCTTGACGCGGCGATTATAACGGCGTAAAAAGGTGTTTTTTAAAACGGTTGTGAAAACTGGGTTTGAAAATCGTCATTACGACGGCCTAGAAAGGCGGGCTTTTTGAAATGGTTGTAGAAAACCGGGTTTGGAAATAGTCATTACGACGGCCTGGAAAGGCGTGCTTTTTGAAACGGTTGTAGAAAACCGGGTTTAAAAATCGTCATTACGACGGCCTAGAAAGGCGTGCTTTTTGAAATGCAACGGTCAGCGAAAGACCGAGGTTTGAAATGTCCATTATAACGGCGCAAAAAGGGTCTTTTTTTAAAGTTTAAAATGACACGGAAGGACTTATGATCACATAAGACATAAGAACTCGCAGTTTCATTATATTATGCATAATGCTGACACGGGTTTTGGCTTAAAAGGGTGGGTTACACACCAAGGGATCAAACCCCGATTTTCCAGAGGGATAGCAATCCAAACAAAATGAGTAAGGAGGGTGCCCTAGCCTCGTGCTCGAAGTAAATGAAAGCTCTTTGACGAAAATGAAATGTGTAACGTCAACGGTATGCTTGACTCAATCGGGATTCGAAACGCAGGGATGAGAAAACTCACGCCGACGGGACGAGCTAATTGGTCGGAAAAGGTTAGGTTGTGGGCCCGGACAAGGAACCCGACTTATGAACGTAATATCAATTAATGCATTTCAACCAAGACCTCGTTCGAGTCTCACCATCTAAGGATCACAAAGACACAAGTGTCCTAGTTTTCCCCAGCGGAGTCACCAATCTGTGGACATAGGCCACCTGCAACGCCCAGCCAATCTGTGGACATAGCAGCAGTCTGAAAGCCACGCTTGGTGGCATAAAAATGCTTTCGACCGGATCGTTTTAGATCGGTCGGTTTTGTCTCGGCAAGGGCCTCGAAACGATGCAAGAGATGTTCGTAGTCGCCACCAAACATTTGTGGGATGCTTGGAACCCGTTCGAATCCACTTTATACCTAGGTCAACCAAGGGAAAAAGCGGTGTTTGACATAGGTACAAAAGATAAGGAGTCGTCTCTCTTTAGCATCCTATCTCTAGAATGACTCTCGTTCGCCCTAGATAAGGTCGTCCACTATCCAAAGTTTATGATTTAGAGGTGAAGGTACGTATTGGGAAGCCCTTTAATCGGACACCCAATCCCGCCCGCGGTAGCGGCCTCTACTGATCGATCTTGGTTGGTTAAATGCAGAAGTTGATAAAACAGGTAAATGCATAAATGCGCATCCACATATCTTGATATCGGTTGTTTATCCAAATATCAAGTAATTGAGTCGAAGTTGGATTTATTGTTGATTTGCATGCAAGACGGAAATTAAACATCCATTTACCGAGTTAGGTTTATGGTGCATAACGTGATCCGTTTGTCTTAGAAAGGCGTTTTGCAAATACGATGTAAAAGGGGCAGGCTTGCCATCTGATCCGTCCAGTATTCGGGTTAACCGAAGTCAGGATCGTCCTAGACAAGTGTTGGAAAAGAAACATGGTCTGCATCAGGCAGCCTATTGAGGCGCAAGCCGTCAGGCGATGCAAGTTGACCTGTCCTGGTTTGAAAATTGGAAAATAGTTGGCCTGTTTAGGCGCGGGGCAGCAGACGATCCAAAGGGATGTCTTCTGCCTGTTGAAAACGTTTTGTAAAATGGTTTGTAAAAGGGTAATTAAACCCGTCTTTGTTTGAAAAGGTCGTTTAGACCGCTTTTATACTCATATGAAGAACCGGACTTGAATAATCATCATTTTGTTGACAATATTCGATGTCGGGTTCTGTTTTGAAAGCTTGACATGAATAGTTATGAAAAATGATTATGAACTAATTGTTTTAAGTTCATTTGTTTGTAATTAGTCAATGTTTATCATCGTAGTCACGTTAAAAACCGACATGGTATATGGAACCAAGGATGCCTTTGTATTTATGACTAATATGTTTGTTTTGAAATGTAAATAAATGAAATAAAAGGTTTTAAAATACCTTTTAAAATGTAATTAACAAAATATTATCACCGAAACACGAATTAAACTGCCATGGTATGAGGAACCAAGGGTGAAAATGTTTTATGGTTAAAAAGTTTATCATGAAAATGATTTGAAATATTTGAAATGGTAAAAACCGATTGCAAATAAGAAATGAAATAAACAGGAAAGATGAAAACAAACACGGCTGGATTATGGCCTGAGAGGGCATAGAGGCGCGAGCTACCCTGCTACGCAAGTAGCCCCTGTCTCAGACCAAAAAACGGTTTTGGCTCATCTAACCTGTATTTGAATCATGTTATGCATGTTTTAGCATGTTATAGTCTTGAAACAGATGAAAGACATGAAAGAAGAGGATTTTTACACCCTCATACTTACATGCTAGGCTTCAGACGAGAAATCGACGAAAGTGTAACAACTTGTTAGGTCGGAAAACCTGGTTGAAAACCGTTTTAGCAATATAAAGACTGTTTTGTTTAGTTTAGTGATGGTGTAGTTGGTCGAGATGGTCGGTCAAGTGATTTAATGCACGATGACGGTACCAAACAATGTGTATAGCTTGTATTTTCGATCGGTAGGTCGAAAATATATGTCAGTTTGTGACATAAGAAGTCGAATCCAGAATTTTAAGGGAGAAATGAGGGGGCGGACACTCGCGTACCTTCAAACGGTGGCATTTAAGGGGTATTTATAGAAAAATGGGTGGTTGTGTGCGTTTTGAGCGACGTGGCCGCATGGGCTACTCGAAGAGGCGCGAGCCATTTCGCAGGTCTTCGAGCTGTCTTGTCACTACCACACAATTGAAATCATGATTTGTTCTATCCTAGGTTTTGGATGATATGATTTGTACTTGACCATTCAAGCATTCCGGGAATACTTAACATGGAAAGTTTGAGAAGTTTGTTTTTTAGGTTTTTCTACGTGGTGCCCTTGTATTTTTTCGAATTCTACGTGGTACCCCTCGCTTTTCAAAAATATCAGTGTTACCCCTGAACTTAATGAAAACATCTTGAAATGCCCAAAATGCTCTAATCCGCCTCTTTTAAATGTTTAGTTTATACATTTTGCATTGATTTTCTTGGAAGAACTTGTTATGCCATTAACATAAACATCGTTTAGTCAATCGTAAACATATTTTCTTTACAAAATTTAACTATTTAAAATTTGAATTTTAGTAATTTGGGTATTTTGAGAACATTTTAAAAAGTTCAAGGGTACCACTGATGTTTTGAAAAACGCGGGGGTACCGCGTAGAATTCGAAAAAACACAGGGGTATCACATAGAATAACCCTTGTTTTTTTTGTGTTTGACTCGATTTAGCTCGGTTTTGGAGTCGGGATTTTGAATTTTGAGTCGGTTTTTGGTCCGGTGTCGATTTTGACTCTAGTAAGTGTCATTGCGACCCCGTCGTCGTGCATTAAACACTCCAGGTACTTTTGAAAAGTTTTGAAATGTTTTGTTTTCGAAATCGTTTTGATTTTTCCGACGTATAGTTATACAAAACTGTCGATTAAACGTATCGATTCCTAAGCATGTTGTAGTCCGACAGATACTGGGTATCTACAATAGGGGATATATGCTTATCATGTTCCATTTCTAAAACATAGAAATCAGCAGAAAAAATCAAATTAGCAACCATAACAAGCACATCCACCACCACTCCCTTGGGGTAAGCATTAGATCGGTCAGCTAATTGTATAACTACCCCAGTCTCTACCAAAGAACCCAATTTCAGAGACTTATAAAGGGAATAGGGGATCATATTGATAGATGCACCTAAATCTAGCATATCTCTCTTAGTTCTAGTGTCACCCGAAGTGCAAGGAACATTGAACATACCAGGATCGCCGCGTTTTGGTGGCTATTTTCGTTGAAACATGGCACTAACATATTTACTAACCTTGACTTTTTTAGCACCTTTTAGTCTTTGCTATCTTTTAACAGTATACAACTCTTTCAAAAATTTAGCATACCAAGGCACACTTTTTAAAAGATCAAGAAGGGGAATGTTTACCTCACACTTACGAAATGTCTCATAGATATCCTTGTCATTCTCAATCCGTCTTGTGGACTTTAAAGCATAAGGAAATGGAACATCCGTCTCCAATATCAGTTCAGCAGTAACCGAAGCTTCTATTACGGGCTCTGGAGTTGCGTTTCCGTCTTTCTCAACATCAATCTCCCTTCTTCGTGAAAGATAACACTCTTGGACTTAGCTTTTGGTTTCTCAGCTTCAACCAATTGCCTTCCGTTTCTAAGTGACACCGTACTTACATTCTTCGGATTTACCACCGTTTGAGACGGTAATGAATTAGAATCTCTAGCCTCCAACCGATGAATGGTGGTCGTCATTTGCCCCAACTGAATTTCAATATTTTGAATACTAGCCTTGTTCTCCTTTGATTTTGAATCACTGTTGCTTGGAGAGTAGCTTGACTGGTAAACAATTCACGAATCATGTCTTCAGTTGACATTTGACCGCCAGAAGGAGGAGGTTGAGTAGGCTGCACATTTTGAACCCATGGTCGAGGTATAAGTTGGGTCTTAGGTTGACCTGATTGGCCAGCTTGCCCAAACTATTGGGTGTTTTGAGAATTGCCCCACAGAAAATTTGGATGAGCTTTCCATCCGGGATTGAAAGTGTTAGAGTAAGGATCCCACTTCTTTTGAGGTATACTCTCCCATACTCCATTCACCTCTTCTTAAAAACCCTCTTGCATGAGTGGACAATGCTTACTAGGATGTCCATCGGAACATATTCCACAAACCATTGACATCCTTTGCCCTGACATCTTATCCTTGAAAATACTTGTCAAAGTAACAACTTTTTCTTCAAGATTGGAAGAGAAAGAAGAAGATGAACCCACCGAATTCACTCCGTGCTTTACATTTTTTCTAGCAAAATCCGGGGAGCTCTCGGCCAACTCACTAATGATCGTCCAAGCCTCAGGCGGGCTTTTGTTCATAATATTTCCACCACATGCGGCAGACACGGTATGGGCATCTTCCATGCAAAGACCTCTACGAAAGTACATGACAAGGTCTTGAGCGGTATATCCATGATGGGGACATGTATCACATAACTTCTTGAAGTGTTTTGATACCCATCGTGAGGTGTCAAAAATAAATTTATAAATTCCTAACTACAACTATAGATAGCGGTAGCAGGGTCGAACCACAAAGAGGCAGATGTAATTATTAGTTGTCTAAATTCAGTCCAAGGTAACAATGATGTGGGGGTTTGATTGAATTGGTCTATAACTAATGAGCAATAAACTAAAGAAATGTATAAAATCAAATATAAAAAGGGTACTAAGATGGTCGGTTCACTGTAGTTTCGGCAGCAGCATACTAAGTAGGTCTGAAATAAACACATGAGGCGGGAAAACAAGAGGTCCTCTCGGTCCACTCTTAACAAGTAGCGTCTTTCGATCTCGCTACGGGTCCCTAATATCACTAGTACTGACTTTCGTCCTGAAAAGTGACTAATTACCTAAACCTTACCTATCTTTCGATCTTAGCATAGTTTAGTCATTTTAATTGGTTGTCTAACAACCTTCCCTATCTTTCGATCTAATGGGTCAGTCAATTACTAAGCATTCAACTAGTCGCGTGCACTCGATTCGTCAAATATAGAATTTAAAGCAATTAAAACGAAGCAAAACCTCACGTGGCCAGTCGATCGACCAGGGAACCCAGTCGATCGATCGGAATGCGATTCAGGTCACTATTCTACTGCCGCCTAATCTACAAATTCCCTACATCCTAGCACGATGAATTTAGCTACTCATAATATTGATGAAAACAACAACAATATAAACGAAATAAACTACTGAATTCATGCCTAAATTAATTAAATAACAATAAACGATAATTGGCTTCGGGAAACTAACTAGAAAATCTATACTATGAACGAAATATAAGCATATAAAACTGAAATAAAAGCGAGAGAATACCAAATGAATTTGCAGAGAAAGGATCCAAAACCGAATGTAACTTTTATTGAGCGAAATTGTTATAACTAAAGAACCCTAATTTTATATTCTAAAACTTGAACTAACGACTAAATAAAACTGAATTAAAGCTTGATAACTCGATGATTGTTCTCAAAACCTAGCATACGTTATATAGAATACAACGTAGTTCTTATTTCCAAAACCTAACTACTATGGGCTTGCTATTCCTCGTTCTATTAAGTCACGTCAAAGTAGCGGTGTGGTCGATCGACCATGGTGAGCGGTCGATCGACCGGTAAGCTCTGAACAATGGCTCCTGGAAGTCGTGGTATGGTCGATCGACCATAGGTAGCGGTCGATCGACTACTTTAGCTGATACTTGACTTCTAAATTCTCGTGGATTTGTCTTTCGGGCCTCGAAATGCGCACCAAGCTCATTCCTTGAGTAAATACTTTACGTCAAATGCAGTGCAAGGTACTCGGGGACGGATTTAGCTCAAAATCTACTCTTTTCCGCATAAATCTACAATATTACATAAAAATACGAAAGTAGACGAAATGGGGCAAATAGTAGCATAAACTACACAAATAAGCTCTGAAATGCGTGTAAAATGGGGTGTAAAACATCATATTTGGGACACGCATCAAACTTCCCCAAACCAAACCCTTGCTTGTCCCCAAGCAAGAACTAAACTCGATCCTAAAACCTAATGGAACGAGTTCAATCTCAGAGCGAAATGCAAACCGATTAGCCTAAACCAATTTAATGGATTAACTAACAATCAATTAGTAATGGGAATCAGGAAAACGAGTTATAAAGTCGTTAAAAGCTGTTGAACTGTCAACTGTAGAGACTTATCAAATTGGACTCTCACGGGTCGCTCAAATCCTTCAAATAAGCACAAGGTGAATAATGTATAAGATAGAAAGAAGTAATATTGTAAAGACGCTCACCTAACTACGACCTATAAGAACATGCCTGCAGTCTAATATGAAAATAATCTCTACAACCGTACATATGCATTCCAACTAATCAAATGACCATGACACATGCCGAGGTATATATATGGATATGTGAGGTGATGGGTAAGAAGAGGCAAAGATAATTATGGGAGTGTGGAGGTATAGGCGGCCAAGCTAGTACCCAAACAAAACCATATGTGAACATCCACTTCCTTACTCATAATCAACAATAGAACTGGTGCTAATTAGAAGCACTAATCTCGCAATCTCCATAATAATTAATCAACCAACTCCCCATAGGATACAAATGAAACATGGGAGCAAAAATCGCCATTTAATAAGGACTTTGAATTATGCGAATTGATTTTCTTTCCTTCTCGAGCTGCAGTCGATCGACCAATGAGGCCAGTCGATCGACCACATCTATAGTACAGCACACTCTTTTTCTCTTTTTTCGAATCATTTTTTTCTCTCTTTTTTTTTCAGTTCTTTTTTCTCAATTCCATCTTTCTTCCTTTTTTTTCTTTTTCCCAACAACATCTCAAAAGAGCATATGCCACCAAAAATGTAGTAACAATCCCAAAAACTAAACTACTAGCTTGACAAGGGCAGGCTATATGTAGGATGTAGCAACGGGACAAAAAGGCTATTTTTGGCAGTGTGGAGCTTATGGGCAAAATTGAATAAAGGAAACCTCTTCCACATGTGTCAACAAACCACAAACCGAATGCATACAGGTATTAAGAAGATCAAGTTCATATTTATGCACATTTATATAACATGTCTCATAAGGAGTACTACTCACAATCTAGATAAACTGCTCATAGATGTCACCAGTTATAGGCTCTAAATCTCAGAAATATAAGTAGTTTGCCAAAAATCAAAGTCAAGTCTCAAGCTCAGCAAATAATTTAACGAAAACTCGTAGATTATACATATGCGATTCTACTAATAACATGTCAACTAGCGAGGCTTAGGCAAAAACAGATGCAAATGCAATATCATCCTTGAAATATTACCGTTCCGACTCGACCTACATGTTAAAGTAAACGTGAATTTTTTTGAAATTTTTTAATTTTTTTTTGATATTTTGTATATATATATAGCAAATTAAACAACAATGCAAGACAAAATATAAACGTGAAACTGAAATGCAGTAAAACATATGCAAATGCGACGCAAAACCCTTCCCCAAACCAAATCACACAATGTCCCCATTGTGCAAAATCATGTAATGAAGTAAATAAATAAGACGCGAAATAAGGACTCGGAAACTCACGAGACTTTAAGCGCAACAAAAGGAAACCTCCCCAAACCAGCGTGAGCTAGGAGGTTTCAGTAGCCAGCAATGCTACCAATAAGTCCCTGAAAGGACAAAACAATACCACGCGTAATCCGAGAAAGCAAAATTGGGACGGTAAAATTATGTGCGGAAATGATAAAACAGAAGAAAACAGAAATTAAGCGGAGAATAAAGTGAAGGGAATACTCCCTTGTCTTCGTAAATCGACCAAACACAGCAGGGGAATGATCGAAAACAGGTACAACAGCTCTGGGTGGTCGATCGACCACGTCACCCAGTCGATCGACCAAGGTGAACAGCAACATGAGCTTCTGGAACTCGCATGATCGTCGATCGACCATAGGGGAAGCGATCGATCGATGGAGAACTCTTTGTAACTTTCTGATTTCTTCGAATTAGCTCAATAACTTGAGCTAACATGGTCTATATACCTGCAAAAGCACATAATAACGCGCCCAAAAAATGCGCAAAACCCAAAGTAACCGACTAAAGTGTTTAAAATCCTAAGCAAACGTATTAAAATGCGAAGTCACGCGCACACGAAAAACGGTAAATAGTCTAACAAAACAATAAAATAAATGGTTTATGAAGCAATCGATCAACTAGTAGTTGATCAAGAACGGCCACGGGATGGCCCACTTGGTTGGCTTTTGGCTACAAGAGGTAGCCTCAATAGTGCTCATCTTCTCAGCTGCACTTTTCTTAACTCCAACATCCGCAGAACTCAACGGATCAACATGTCGGACATCTTCCCACTCAATGACCTCCTCTAGCTCGTCAGAATCCAAATCGGAATCCGTTACTTTGACTGGCTCATCATCGGGCTCCTCATCCGTGCCATAGCTAAGGCATCCTAGACCGCCTCTTTGAACTATTGGCTCCTTCACAGCTGGAGCAATATGTAGCTCTTCCTTCCCCAAACCAGCTCCTGCAATATTAGAAATAGACGAATCTTCCTCCAATTTGCTCCCAGTCTGGGGCGGAGGTGTCACAACAGGAATAGGCATATCAGGAAGTACAAAATAAGATTTCTTTTCAGAAACCGTATTACAAGTTATTGGCCACATGTGGGCTTTCTTCTTAGCTGTTTGGGCAAAGACAATGGAGTGTTTCCCCACTTTAAAGGTCAAAGTTCCTGAACCAACATCTATAACTGCACCAGCAGTGTGCAGAAATGGTCTACCCAATATGATAGGAACGAATGTGGGCATCCTCGGGCATATCTAGTACAACGAAGTCAACAGGGAAGAAAAACTTTCCTATTTGCACAGGAATGTCCTCTAAGACTCCTATAGGCTGGACCGCAGATCGATCAGCCATCTGTACCGTCATATCGGTGACTGCAAACCTAGTCAACTTCAATTTCCTAGCTAGACTCAGAGGCATAACGCTAATGCTAGCTCCTAGGTCACATAATGCCTTCTCAATTGAGAAGGTACCAATATTACAAGGAACGGAGAAGCTACCTGGGTCGGCTAATTTATGTGGTGCAGTATGGGTCAAATAAGAGCATGACTCCTCAGTGAGTGCGACAGTATGCACAGTTTCAAGTGACTTCTTTTTAGATAAAAGTTGCTTCATGAATTTCGTATAAGTAGGCACTTGATTGACTAACTCAAGAAAAGGAACTTGCACATTTAAGCTACGGATAACATTTTCAAACTTATTAAATGATATCTGTTCCTTCGTCGGCACCAATCTCTCTGGATAAGGGGCTGTAAGAAGTAGCTTAGCCCTCTCCTCTAAATCTCTTATGCCGGCATCGGTGGACTATCTCAAATGTGAACCATTAATCGACGTAGGGTCGTACTTCGGAACCGGAACTGACCGATCAGCATTTGGGTCTTGCCTCAATATTTTCGGGGCAGTCGTACCCCGAAACAAGTGATCCCTCAAGTTATCGGGCATTGGAGGACGAAAAGAATCACCATCAGCAGCGTTCCCGGTCGATCGATCGCACGCCAAGGTAGTGCGGTCGATCGGACCGGAATCTGAGGACGAGAGGCTAGCTCTTGTTTGTCGTGGACTGGTCGATCGATTGGGTATGTCAGTCGATCGACTGACATACCTGGTAGACGCCTTTTTCTTGCTACTGTTTACCACGGCTTTGTTCTTGCTTGGTTCCGCCTCATCTTTTTCAGCGACATCCTCGACCATGGCGGGTCCATCAAGGGTAGACCCACTCCTCAAGGTAATGGCATTAAGGGTCTCCTTTTGATCCGTCTGAGTCGGTAAATGTCCCGGAGCTCGAGTTGTATTCTTGCTAGCCAATTGAGCAATTTGGCTCTCTAACATCTTCATCCCGGCCTCTCTAGCTTGAGACTCTTTCAGCAACAAATTCTTCAGCTCAGTAAGATCGAAATTTTGGGACTGCTGCTGCTGTGGGACATATGAAGGCTTTTGGAACTGTTGTTGCTTATGAGGAGGCACATAGTTCTCATTCATCATTCTGCTCTTTGTGGAGGTTGAGTCGGATTTAGGACATTTTGGCTACTCCACCTCAAGTTTGGGTGGACATTCGGCTCATAGTAAGTGTTTGTCTGCCTATAATGTTGAAAGGTAGCACAAGACTCAAAGGGACTAGGACAATTGTCTGAAACATGTCCCTCAGCTCCACATCTTTACGAGATCTAAAGGGACCGAAATCGAAATAGCATTTACATGGTAAATCCCTCCATTTGAAGCTCCTCCCAACTCGTACTTATCAAACCTCGCCGTGAGAGCTTCTAATGCAGCTACAGAAGGAGATTCAGCAGCTCTCCTTTGATTCCCCCTGGAATTTCCATACTCAGCTTTGTGGGTGGCCAAGTCATCAATGATCTTCCACCCCTTAGTCTCTCCCATATTCTCCTGGAATCTGCCACTAGCTGCCGTATCCAGGATAGCCCTCTGATCGTCATAGAGCCCATTGTAGAACTGATTGCATAGGCTCCATTTCTCAAACCCATGGTGCGGAATAGTTCGCACCAGCTTCTTAAAACGGACCCACGCCTCATGAAAGTTCTCATCAGGACCCTGTTTAAAGCTCGTGATTTGAGCTCTAATAGCATTCGTCTTCGAGGCAGAGAAGTACTTCTTGTAGAATGCCAAGGCCAAAGAATTCCAGTCGGTGATCCCATTAGCAGCTCGGTCCAGGTCTCTGTACCACTCCCTTGCAGCATCGCGGAGTGAGAATATAAACATTGTCTCCTTCACCTGGTCCTGGGTCAAACCGGTCGGCGGGGGTATAGAGCAGCAATAATCGATAAATATCTCCATATGCTTGGCTGCATCTTCATTTGCAGCTCCCCCGAATTGGTTCCTCTCAACCAAGTTGATATAAGAAGGCTTCGGTTCGAATTTTCTATCAGCTCCAGGTAATTCGAACCCTTTATATAGATTCGCAGCTGTCGGCTCCGAGTGACTGGCTATAGTTGCTTCTTCAGCCATCTCTAAAAAATCTGGAGAAGTGACTCTCTCAGCTGATGAAGTAGAAACTGGAGACGAAGGTGGATCTTCCTCAAACAGCTCGTTCTCGTAGTAACTAGACAGAGTACTCAGCTCTTCCTCTGTCGGCAATACCCTAGATGATCGCCTCAACTCGCGCAAAGTCTTCTCAATCTCAGGATTTAACGGTAGTAATTCACCACCCTGTGACCTGCGCATAAGAAGAAACTACAAAAAGAATATGAGAATAGTTTAAGGAACGAATGTCCCTTAAACTAAGAAACAGACTAAAATAAAACAACTAAAAATTAGAACAATTGCCTCCCCGGCAACGGCGCCAAAATTTGATACCCGTCGTGAGGTGTCAAAAATAAATTTATAAATTCCTAACTACAACTATAGATAGCGGTAGCAGGGTCGAACCACAGAGAGGCAGATGTAATTATTAGTTGTCTAAATTCAGTCCAAGGTAACAATGATATGGGGGTTTGATTGAATTGGTCTATAACTAATGAGCAATAAACTAAAGAAATGTATAAAATCAAATATAAAAAGGGTACTAAGATGGTCGGTTCACTGTAGTTTCGGCAGCAGTATACTAAGTAGGTCTAAAAAACACATGAGGCGGGAAAACAAGAGGTCCTCTCGGTCCACTCTTAACAAGTAGCGTCTTTCGATTTCGCTACGGGTCCCTAATATCACTAGTACTGACTTTCGTCCTGAAAAGTGACTAATTACCTAAACCTTACCTATCTTTCGATCTTAACATAGTTTAGTCATTTTAATTGGTAGTCTAACAACCGTCCCTATCTTTCGATCTAATGGGTCAGTCAATTACGAAGCATTCAACTAGTCGCGTGCACTCGATTCGTCAAATATAGAATTTAAAGCAATTAAAACGAAGCAAAACCTCACGTGGTCAGTCGATCGACCAGGGAACCCAGTCGATCGACCGGCATGCGATTCAGGTCACTATTCTACTGCCGCCTAATCTACAGATTCCCTACATCCTAGCACGATGAATTTAGCTACTCAAAATATTGATGAAAACAACAACAATATAAACGAAATAAACTACTGAATTCATGCTTAAATTAATTAAATAACAAATAACAATAAACGATAATTGGCTTCGGAAAACTAACTAGCAAATCTATACTATGAACGAAATATAAGCATATAAAACTGAAATAAGAGCGAGAGAATACCGAATGAATTTGCAGAGAAAGGATCCAAAACCGAATGTAACTTTTATTGACCGAAATTGTTATAACTAAAGAACCCTAATTTTATATTCTAAAACTTGAACTAACGACTGAATAAAACTGAATTAAAGCTTGATAACTCGATGATTGTTCTCAAAACCTAGCATACGTTATATAGAATACAACGTAGTTCTTATTTCCAAAACCTAACTAGCTACTATGGGCTTGCTATTCCTCGTTCTATTAATTCACATCAAAGTAGCGGTGTGGTCGATCGACCATGGTGAGCGGTCGATCGCCCGGTAAGCTCTGAAAAGTGGCTCCTGGAAGTCGTGGTATGGTCGATCGACCATAGGTAGCGGTCGATCGACTGCTTTAGCTGATACGTGACTTCTAAATTCTCGTGGATTTGTCTTTCGGGCCTCGAAATGCGCACCAAGCTCGTTCCTTGAGTAAATACTTTACGTCAAATGCAGTGCAAGGTACTCGGGGACGGATTTAGCTCAAAATCTACTCATTTCCGCATAAATCTGCAATATTACATAAAAATACGAAAGTAGACGAAATGGGGCAAATAGTAGCATAAACTACACAAATGAGCTCTGAAATGCGTGTAAAATGGGGTGTAAAACATCATATTTGGAACACGCATCACGTTCCAAGTACTCGTACATAGTCTCACAATCCCTCTACTCTGTATTACTAATCTCTTTATTCAATTGTCGGGAAGCGGGAAAGTACTTTCACGAAATGCTTTCTTCATCATTACGCATGTATCAATACTTGCAGGTGGCAAGTAATATAACCAATCTCGTGCAGCATCCTTAAGAGCGAATGGAAAGGCCCTCAATTTAAGTTGTTCATCAGCAACTATAGCCGGCTTCGTGCTTGAACAAACTAATGCTTATTGGCGTCCTCTCCACTTAGACCGTTGATAATGGGTCATTGATGAATCAACCCTGACTTCATGTAACACCCCAAGAGATTGAGAGGGAAGTTGTCCCACATCGGGAAATTGGTTGGCTTATGAGATATTTATAAGGGCTTCCACCCACCACTTAGTAACAAGGCCTTATGCTTTTGGACTTAAGTGGGGACAAATATGGGCACAAAGGTGCACACCCATCTTATTGGGATTGTGTTATGACGGTGGCGGGTCAGGTTGTTATAAATGGTAAAAGAGGAACCCTATAACCGTGTGGTGAGCCTTTGGTCAGGAGTACCCGGGTCACCCACCTAGTGGGGGAGGATTATGGGCTTGGTTGCGGTCAGCGTCTGGGCACAACGGGGACGTTGTGTTATTTAAGTGGGGGAGTTTGTAACACCCCAACAGATTTAGAGGGAAGTTGTCCCACATCGGGAAATATAGTGGCTTATGAGATATTTAAAAGAGCTTCCACCCACCACTTAGTAACAAGGCCACGTACTTTTGGGCTTAAGTGAGAACAAATATGGGCCCAAATGTGCACAACCATCTTATTGGGATTGTGTTATGACGGTGGCGGGTCAGTTTGTTATATTTCAACTCATAAGTTCCATTCTCACCCAACGGAGGATATGTAATACAAAGAGGTTGTTGGGTGATATCAGGTGTAGTAAGTTCTTTAATAGTACCAACCATGTCTAAAGACTTTTCGGATTCTTCGGATTCTTCAGAATAATAAGAATTGTCACATTCTGAATGTAGATCGTCGAATTCGCCGCCTTCGGGAATAGCCACTTGTAGGCACGTAAATTTTATTAGAGTGCCGAGAATAAAAGAAATAAAATTATTTTAAGTTAATATCGAATTTTAGCTTAATTTAATTATATTTGTCCCGTTTAATAGAATCCGGATCGGTCCATATTGCAAATTGGGTCGTTTGGGCTCTAAAGCAAAGCAAATGGTCAATTGGGCCCAAAGGAGAAGTCAAGCTCACAAACAAAGCCCAAACTTCAAAGTCCAATTGTTAAGGGAGAAATCTCTATAAATAAGAGACTTCTCCACCATTTCAAGGGAGAGGAAAATCACCTTACAAGAGAGAAAATCATTTGTCAAAGTAAAGAGAAAAGAGACATCAAAAGCTCTCAACTTCTCTCTACAAATCTCATCAATCAAATTGAAGCATCGAAGGGAGATTCAAGTCAACGCGACCCTCTCAAGAAGCTCAAATCAAACTCAAACCAAACTCAAGCATCGAAGGGAGATTGAAGTCAACGCGACCCTCTCAAGAAGCTAAAGTCAAGCAAGCGAGCCTCGTAGATCGTAGACTCGTACCTTTAATATTGTTGTAGAATCAGTGGATAAAATAGAGGTTGTATACATAACTTTCTGATATTATATAAACTCATTTGTCTATCTGTTTTGTGTTACAGTTTTATTGCAATACAAAATTTATTGTTACAAATTTTTGGTGAACCCGACGTGAAACCTCTACCTCTCATCTCAACAACAAGTTAACTTCAAGATTAAGGATGTATTCCAACACATCAAGCACACCTTCAAGAACTTATAAAGGTCAAAGTTCCTGAACCAACATCTATAACTGCACCAGCAGTGTGCAGAAATGGTCTACCCAATATGATAGGAATGTGGGCATCCTCGGGCATATCTAGTACAACGAAGTCAACAGGGAAGAAAAATTTTCCTATTTGCACAGGAATGTCCTCTAAGACTCCTATAGGCTGGACCGCAGATCGATCAGCCATCTCTACCATCATATCGGTGACTGCAAACCTAGTCAACTTCAATTTCCTAGCTAGACTCAGAGGCATAACGCTAATGCTAGCTCCTAGGTCACATAATGCCTTCTCAATTGAGAAGGTACCAATATTACAAGGAACGGAGAAGCTACCTGGGTCGGCTAATTTATGTGGTGCAGTATGGGTCAAATAAGAGCATGACTCCTCAGTGAGTGCGACAGTATGCACAGTTTCAAGTGACTTCTTTTTAGATAAAAGTTGCTTCATGAATTTCGTATAAGTAGGCACTTGATTGACTAACTCAAGAAAAGGAACTTGCACATTTAAGCTACGGATAACATTTTCAAACTTATTAAATGATATATGTTCCTTCGTCGGCACCAATCTCTCTGGATAAGGGGCTGTAAGAAGTAGCTTAGCCCTCTCCTCTAAATCTCTTATGCCGGCATCGGTGGACTTAGGCTGAAAGTCCACAACCTTCTCCTTGTTGTAGCTTGACCCTTCTTCAGACTGTCTCAAATGTGAACCATTAATCGACGTAGGGTCGTACTTCGGAACCGGAACTGACCCATCAGCATTTGGGTCTTGCCTCAATATTTTCGGGGCAGTCGTACCCCGAAACAAGTGATCCCTCAAGTTATCGGGCATTGGAGGACGAAAAGAATCACCATCAGCAGCGTTCCCGGTCGATCGACCGGGTAGTGCAGTCGATCGGCCCCGGAATCTGAGGACAGAGGCTACTGTTTGTCGCGGACTGGTCGATCGACTGGGTATGTCAGTCGATCGACTGACATACCTGGTAGACGCCTTTTTCTTGCTACTGTTTACCACGGCTTTGTCCTTGCTTGGTTCCGCCTCATCTTTTTCAGCGACATCCTCGACCATGGCTGGTCCATCAAGGGTAGACCCACTCCTCAAGGTAATGGCATTAAGGGTCTCCTTTTGATCCGTCTGAGTCGGTAAATGTCCCGGAGCTCGAGTTGTATTCTTGCTAGCCAATTGAGCAATTTGGCTCTCTAACATCTTCATCCCGGCCTCTCTAGCTTGAGACTCTTTCAGCAACAAATTCTTCAGCTCAGTAAGATCGGAATTTTGGGACTGCTGCTGCTGTGGGACATATGAAGGCTTTTGGAACTGTTGTTGCTTATGAGGAGGCACATAGTTCTGCTGCTACTGCTGCTGCTGTGGAGGTTGAGTCGGATTTAGGACATTTTGGCTACTCCACCTCAAGTTTGGGTGGACATTCGGCTCATAGTAAGTGTTTGTCTGCCTATAATGTTGAAAGGCAGCACAAGACTCAAAGGGACTAGGACAATTGTCTGAAACATGTCCCTCAGCTCCACATCTTTTACAGACGAAAGGACCGTCTGAAACAGCATTTACATGGTAAATCCCTCCTTTTGAAGCTCCTCCCAACTCGTACTTATCAAACCTCGCCGTGAGAGCTTCTAATGCAGCTACAGAAGGAGATTCAACAGCTCTCCTTTGATTCCCCCTGGAATTTCCATACTCAGCTTTGTGGGTGGCCAAGTCATCAATGATCTTCCACCCCTTAGTCTCTCCCATATTCTCCTGGAATCTGCCACTAGCTGCCGCATCCAGGATAGCCCTCTGATCGTCATAGAGCCCATTGTAGAACTGATTTCATAGGCTCTATTTCTCAAACCCATGGTGCGGAATAGTTCGCACCAGCTTCTTAAAACGGACCCACGCCTCATGAAAGTTCTCATCAGGACCCTGTTTAAAGCTCGTGATTTGAGCTCTAATAGCATTCGTCTTCGAGGCAGAGAAGTACTTCTTGTAGAATGCCAAGGCCAAAGAATTCCAGTCGGTGATCCCATTAGCGGCTCGGTCCGGTCTCTCGTACCACTCCCTTGCAAAGCATCGCGGAGTGAGAATATAAACATTGTCTCCTTCACCTGGTCCTGGGTCACACCGGTCGGCGGGGGTATAGAGCAGCAATAATCGATAAATATCTCCATATGCTTGGCTGCATCTTCATTTGCAGCTCCCCCGAATTGGTTCCTCTCAACCAAGTTGATATAAGAAGGCTTCGGTTCGAATTTTCTATCAGCTCCAGGTAATTCGAACCCTTTATATAGATTCGCAGCTGTCGGCTCCGAGTGACTGGCTCTAGTTGCTTCTTCAGCCATCTCTAAAAAATATGGAGAAGTGACTCTCTCAGCTGATGAAGTAGAAACTGGAGACGAAGGTGGATCTTCCTCAAACAGCTCGTTCTCGTAGTAACTAGACAGAGTACTCAGCTCTTCCTCTGTCGGCAATACCCTAGATAATCGCCTCAACTCGCGCAAAGTCTTCTCAATCTCAGGATTTAACGGTAGTAATTCACCACCCTGTGACCTGCGCATAAGAAGAAACTACAAAAAGAATATGAGAATAGTTTAAGGAACGAATGTCCCTTAAACTAAGAAACAGACTAAAATAAAACAACTAAAAATTAGAACAATTGCCTCCCCGGCAACAGCGCCAAAATTTGATACCCGTCGTGAGGTGTCAAAAATAAATTTATAAATTCCTAACTACAACTATAGATAGCGGTAGCAGGGTCGAACCACAGAGAGGCAGATGTAATTATTAGTTGTCTAAATTCAGTCCAAGGTAACAATGATGTGGGGGTTTGATTGAATTGGTCTATAACTAATGAGCAATAAACTAAAGAAATGTATAAAATCAAATATAAAAAGGGTACTAAGATGGTCGGTTCACTGTAGTTTCGACAGCAGCATACTAAGTAGGTCTGAAATAAACACATGAGGCGGGAAAACAAGAGGTCCTCTCGGTCCACTCTTAACAAGTAGCGTCTTTCGATCTCGCTACGGGTCCCTAATATCACTAGTACTGACTTTCGTCCTGAAAAGTGACTATATACCTAAACCTTACCTATCTTTCGATCTTAGCATAGTTTTGTCATTTTAATTGGTAGTCTAACAACCTTCCCTATCTTTCGATCTAATGGGTCAGTCAATTACTAAGCATTCAACTAGTCGCGTGCACTCGATTCGTCAAATATAGAATTTAAAGCAATTAAAACGAAGCAAAGCCTCACGTGGCCAGTCGATCGACCAGGGAACCCAGTCGATCGACCGGCATGCGATTCAGGTCACTATTCTACTGCCGCCTAATCTACAGATTCCCTACATCCTAGCACGATGAATTTAGCTACTCATAATATTGATGAAAACAACAACAATATAAACGAAATAAACTACTGAATTCATGCTTAAATTAATTAAATAACAAATAACAATAAACGATAATTGGCTTCGGGAAACTAACTAGCAAATCTATACTATGAACGAAATATAAGCATATAAAACTGAAATAAGAGCGAGAGAATACCGAATGAATTTGCAGAGAAAGGATCCAAAACCGAATGTAACTTTTATTGACCGAAATTGTTATAACTAAAGAACCCTAATTTTATATTCTAAAACTTGAACTAACGACTGAATAAAACTGAATTAAAGCTTGATAACTCGATGATTGTTCTCAAAACCTAGCATACGTTATATAGAATACAACGTAGTTCTTATTTCCAAAACCTAACTACTATAGGCTTGCTATTCCTCGTTCTATTAATTCACGTCAAAGTAGCGGTGTGGTCGATCGACCATGGTGAGCGGTCGATCGACCGGTAAGCTCTGAACAGTGGCTCCTGGAAGTCGTGGTATGGTCGATCGACCATAGGTAGCGGTCGATCGACTGCTTTAGCTGATACTTGACTTCTAAATTCTCGTGGATTTGTCTTTCGGGCCTCGAAATGCGCACCAAGCTCGTTCCTTGAGTAAATACTTTACGTCAAATGCAGTGCAAGGTACTCGGGGTCGGATTTAGCTCAAAATCTACTCATTTCCGCATAAATCTGCAATATTACATAAAAATACGAAAGTAGACGAAATGGGGCAAATAGTAGCATAAACTACACAAATGAGCTCTGAAATGCGTGTAAAATGGGGTGTAAAACATCATATTTGGGACACGCATCACGTTCCAAGTACTCGTACATAGTCTCACAATCCCTCTGCTCTGTATTACTAATTTCTTTATTCAATTGTCGGGAAGCGGGAAAGTACTTTCACGAAATGCTTTCTTCATCATTACCCATGTATCAATACTTGCAGGTGGCAAGTAATATAACCAATCTCGTGCAGCATCCTTAAGAGCGAATGGAAAGGCCCTCAATTTAAGTTGTTCATCAGCAACTATAGCCGGCTTCGTGCTTGAACAAACTAATGCTTATTGGCGTCCTCTCCACTTAGACCGTTGATAATGGGTCATTGATGAATCAACCTTGACTTCATGTAACACCCCAAGAGATTGAGAGGGAAGTTGTCCCACATCGGGAAATTGGGTGGCTTATGAGATATTTATAAGGGCTTCCACCCACCACTTAGTAACAAGGCCTTATGCTTTTGGACTTAAGTGAGGACAAATATGGGCACAAAGGTGCACACCCATCTTATTGGGATTGTGTTATGACGGTGGCGGGTCAGGTTGTTGTAAATGGTAAAAGAGGAACCCTATAACCGTGTGGTGAGCCTTTGGTCAGGAGTACCCGGGTCACTCACCTAGTGGGGGAGGATTATGGGCTTGGCTGCGGTCAGCGTCTGGGCACAACGGGGACGTTGTGTTATTTAAGTGGGGGAGTTTGTAACACCCCAACAGATTTAGAGGGAAGTTGTCCCACATCGGGAAATATAATGGCTTATGAGATATTTAAAAGAGCTTCCACCCACCACTTAGTAACAAGGCCACGTACTTTTGGGCTTAAGTGAGGACAAATATGGACCCAAATGTGCACAACCATCTTATTGGGATTGTGTTATGACGGTGGCGGGTCAGTTTGTTATATTTCAACTCATAAGTTCCATTCTCACCCAACGGAGGATATGTAATACAAAGAGGTTGTTGGGTGATATCGGGTGTAGTAAGTTCTTTAATAGTACCAACCATGTCTAAAGACTTTTCGGATTCTTCGGATTCTTCAGAATAATAAGAATTGTCACATTCTGAATGTAGATCGTTGAATTCGCCGCCTTCGGGAATAGCCACTTGTAGTCACGTAAATTTTATTAGAGTGCCGAGAATAAAAGAAATAAAATTATTTTAAGTTAATATCGAATTTTAGCTTAATTTAATTATATTTGTCCCGTTTAATAGAATCCGGATCGGTCCATATTGCAAATTGGGTCGTTTGGGGTCTAAAGCAAAGCAAATGGTCAATTGGGCCCAAAGGAGAAGTCAAGCTCACAAACAAAGCCCAAACTTCAAAGTCCAATTGTTAAGGGAGAAATCTCTATAAATAAGAGACTTCTCCACCATTTCAAGGGAGAGGAAAATCACCTTACAAGAGAGAAAATCATTTGTCAAAGTAAAGAGAAAAGAGACATCAAAAGCTCTCAACTTCTCTCTACAAATCTCATCAATCAAATTGAAGCATCGAAGGGAGATTCAAGTATACGCGACCCTCTCAAGAAGCTCAAATAAAACTCAAACCAAACTCAAGCATCGAAGGGAGATTGAAGTCAACGCAACCCTCTCAAGAAGCTAAAGTCAAGCAAGCGAGCCTCGTAGATCGTAGACTCGTACCTTTAATATTGTTGTAGAATCAGTGGATAAAATAGAGGTTGTATACATAAATTTCTGATATTATATAAACTCATTTGTCTATCTGTTTTGTGTTACAGTTTTATTGCAATACAAAATTTGTTGTTACAAATTTTTGGTGAACCCGACGTGAAACCTCTACCTCTCATCTCAACAACAAGTTAACTTCAAGATTAAGGATG
The DNA here is from genome assembly GCF_048544455.1 of Silene latifolia. NCBI lineage: Eukaryota > Viridiplantae > Streptophyta > Magnoliopsida > Caryophyllales > Caryophyllaceae > Silene > Silene latifolia. The sequence continues at coordinate 26,299,650 of NC_133532.1, forward strand.
TATTCCAACACATCAAGCACACCTTCAAGAACTTATGCATCAATCCTCAAAGGGTCTTCAAGTGTTGCATCTCCATCAAGCATGCAACCAATTGGTGTTTCTACAAGAAGAATGGCAAAGAAGGCTGCTATCAATGCTGCTGCTGAAAGCTTGCGCACCGCTCATGTTCCTAAAAGGCCTCGTAAGTACTCAATTGCATCCATTGCTGCTGCTGCAACTGCTATAATCAACAAGGCTTCATCTCCACAAAAGGAGAGCAAGGAGTTCAAGGCTAGTGGTGATTCATCCCCTCGCAAAGTGAAGAAAGCTATCCCAAAGAAGAAGGAGGAAGCTTCAACCCCTATTTTCGAATCAGTCATGGTTGTTGGTGGCTCTAGCCTCGAAGAACAAATGGAGAATGTGAACAAGCTCCTTGAGAAGATGATGCAAGAAAATGAAGAGAAGAATAAGAGGATCGAAGAACTTCAAAGGGAAATAGAAGAGCTTCATAACAAGGACAATTCAAGCCATCATGATACTGAAGAGGAGGAAGAAGAGGAAGATGAAAAGAAGGATGGTGAGAAGCCCCCGAAAAACGATCTTAGTGCCTACACCGAGAAGAAACTGCAAGACTTGATAGCCAACACGATCAAGAGCCAGTTAGGTGAAGGTTCCTCTAGCAGTCTTCGATATGTGAAGCCCTACACAAAAATGATCGATGTTTTACGCATGCCTGCTAGATATCAACCCCCCAAGTTCCAACAGTTCGATGGAAAGGGCAACCCCAAACAACACATTGCTCACTTTGTGGAGACATGCAATAATGCCGGGACAGATGGAGACTTGTTAGTGAAGCAGTTTGTTCGTTCCCTCAAAGGCATAGCTTTCGATTGGTATACGGATTTAGGTTCTGAGTCGATCGACAGCTGGGACCAAATGGAGAACGAGTTCATGAATAGGTTCTATAGTACAAGACGCATAGTAAGCATGAGTGAGCTAACCAAAACAACTCAATGGGAAGATGAAGCTGTTGTGGAATACATCAATCGTTGGCGCGCACTAAGTCTGGAATAAAAGGATCGTTTGAGCGAGACTTCAGCAGTTGAAATGTGCATAAATGGAATGAAGTTGGACCTCCTATACATCTTGAATGGGAATAAACCAAAGAGCTTCCAAGACTTGGCAACACGTGCTCATGATATGGAGATAACAATCAATGCTCAAAAGAAGACAAACTTATCTTCCTCTAAGCCAACTGGCGAGAAGAAAGAGTTCAAGAAAACCGACAAGGGTTCTAAAGGCTCATCCAAGGAAGCTATGACAGTTACCACCAGTGAGACACCTGTCAAAATCTCTGCAAAGCCTAAGTTTGACAAAAAGAAAGAGACATACACCAAGGACTTCAAGCGTGATAACCCAACACTAAAGGAATTGCAGAACAAGACGTATCCAGTCCCTGACTCAGATCTTTCAGGCATACTCGACGATCTGTTGGAAAAGAGGGTCATCCAGTTGCCAGAATCAAAGCGCCCTGACAAAGCAAACAAGACGGCAGATCCAAACTATTGTCGTTATCATCGTTTAGTCAGTCACCTCTTGAGAAGTGCATAACCCTCAAAGAAAATATTATGCAATTAGCAAAGGATGGGAAGATCATCTTGGATCTAGATGACACAGTGACGACAAATCACACCACCGTGATGATTGAAGGACTTGAGGTGCCAACCATGGAAGTTTCAAATGTGATAGTCCCTCATAAGCAAGAAGAAATATGTGTGCTTCAATTTGAAAGTCTTGAACCCGTAGCTTTTCGAGTGCAAAGGTCAATATCACTACCACAGAAGACAACTGAAGGTGCGACTGCAACCATGGAGGCCATCAACGATGATGATAATGAAGGTTGGACATTGGTGACGCGAAAGAAGCCAAGGAAGCAAGTAAAGCCACAACATCAACAACCTCCACCACGAAAGAGAAAACAAACTAAGAGGAGGGGCTCACATCATTCCAAAGGGAAAAAGAAATCAAAGAAGATGATCAAATCACATGTCCTTCCAGTTGATTTGCTAGAACAACAACCACCAACTCTGTCATTCTGGAGGAGTTTTTCCCAAAAGGTTATCTCAACGGTTTCTTGTCAATACTATCGCGATTCTTGATGAAAATGAAGGAGATGAACAAAAAGATAGTGTTTCAGATCCCGCATCGTTCGAACACTCAAGTCAATCCAAAGACACCAAAGTGCTGGCCGTTCTTGATGCTCTTCCGAAGCGCATGGGATGGAAGCAAATTCTTCACCTTCTTAAGGAGATGCGTCAACAAGTTGTCCAGGCTCTTTAGAATCCATAGTTATACGAAGAAAAGGTAAAAGACGCAGGGGAGCCTGCAGAGCGAGAAAATAAATGTGTATCTTGCAACACCGCCTTATCATTCTCTGATGAAGATTTGTTGCTTGGATCAAAGCTCCACAATAGGCCTTTGTATGTGTCAGGCTATATAAGAGGCAAGAGGGTGAACCGTATCTTAATCGATGGAGGGTCTGGTGTGAATCTCATGCCGAAGGCAACCATGGTTGAGTTAGGCATTACGATGGATGAGTTATCCGGTAGTCGAACAATAATTCATGGTTTCAACCTGAATGGCGAGCGTGCCGTTGGCATAATTCGTGTAAATCTTAGCATGGAGGATTTATCTTCTGACACCTTATTTCATGTTATTGATGAAAAGACCTCGTTCAAGTTGTTGTTAGGTCGGCCCTGGAAGCATGAGAATGGTGTAGTTGCTTCAACTCTCCATCAATGTCTAAAGTATTATCGTGGAGGTGAAAGAAAGATCAATGGTGATGTCAAGCCTTTTTCTACGGTCGATTCATTCTTCGCGGATGCAAAGTTCTTCGAGGAAAATGGCACTTCAAGTGAATTCTTACCATCCACTACTTCATCAACTGGGAAGAGAGGCAAAGAAAAAGAAGTTGCGAACTCTCCAAATACTTCTGGCAATGATGTTAAAATGGAAGTGGGTCAAAGTAGCCAATAGAAAAGCAACGAAAAAGTCAGACATGTCGAGGAGGCTAAGGAAGAAGATCCACAAAATAATGCAACTCCGGTGCTTCGGTACATTCCAAAGTCACGACGCAAGGAAGGTGAAAGTCCTTTCGCAGAATATCAAAGCTCAAAGACAATGACCAAAGAGAAAGCTAAGTCCAACAATGTAGTCAAGCAAGAGTGGATGGTGAAGCTTGTCACCCCTCTGCCTAGCACGGTTGAAAAACAAGTTGTGAGATACGCTCCTACAGGGTTCGTCCCATCATCAAGCAAATCGTCCCAGGGTCAAGATAAGGGCGTGTTCAACTCCAATGCATATAAGTTGTTGGCTAAAGCTGGATATGACTTTGAAAACCCCACTCCATTGGGCAAAGTTATCAATGTTGAGCCTTATGGCTTGAACGAAACTCAAAAGAAACTTTTTAAGGAAGAGGGGAGCTTCAGTGCTTCCAAGGTTGGTTTAGGCTATCAATCTCGTTCACCTATAAAGATTGGTGCTCAACGGAAATTAGATGCATTATCTTCTCAGTGCATCACACCTGGAGAAATGGTAGAAGATGAAAGTACAAATGACACGACATCGTCTACACTCTATGTCTTCGATCGGATTCAACCACCTGCAACAGGAATGACTCCTTCTGTGTTCAATCGATTAGGGGGGCATAGTTCGTCACAACCAGAAATCCCTTTAAGGAATCGTTTTTCTATCTTCAAGAGATTGGGTGTCCAAGATAATGCCACTTGTGCTTGTCAGTCAAGTGCCTCATCACATATGAAGAAGAAAGGATCAGTACTTAAACGTTTGGGAACTCCATCTCGTTCAGTGTTTGATCGTTTAACAGACCCCAAAGGGACTAAAGATCATAGGCAATCGCATAAAGCCTCAACAAGTCAAAGCAAAGAAAAGGTGAAAGTTGGTGATGATCTCAGAAGTGTTGTCCCTTCCAGAATGAAGCGCATAGAAGTAGTGGACATAGTGCAAGAGCAACCCCTTAAAGTAAAAAGGCGTGTTGTGATCCTTACAAATCAAGAGAAGTCATCATCTTTCCAAGCAAAGTGGAAGTCGCGACTTGGTGAAGCTTCAACAGTACCGAGTGAGAGCAACAAAGAAGAGTTGGAAGATGAAATAATGACGTCCTATCACATCACCATAGAGGAGGTCCCTGGTTCTAGTGAAGAGATTGAAGCTGATGAAGCTCCAGTATTGCTAGAGGACGGGGGGCAATCAACCGTCGATGAGTTAAAGGAACTCAATTTAGGTACTTCGGAGGACCCTCGTCCAATATATGTTAGTGCTCTTCTTACATAGAAGGAGAAGAATGAATACTTCAAGCTTTTAACTGAGTACAAAGATGTCTTTGCTTGGAGTTACAAGGAAATACCAGAATTAAGTCCTAAAGTCGCAATGCATCGTTTGGCAATTAAGAAAGGTGTAAGTCCTAAGAAGCAACCTCAACGACGTTTTAGGTCAGACTTGATTCCTGAGATTGAGAAAGAAGTCAACAAACTCATTGAAGCTGGTTTCATTCGAGAGGTAACATACCCAACATAGATTGCTAACATCGTGCCAGTAAGAAAGAAAAATGGCCAGTTACGCGTGTGTGTAGATTTTCGGGATCTCAATAATGCTTGCCCAAAAGACGATTTCCCTTTGCCAGTGACGGAGCTCATGATTGATGCAACAACTGGACATGAAGCTCTTTCCTTCATGGATTGCACGGCAGGATATAATCAAATTCTTATGGCACCTGAGGATCAAAAGGCTACTACATTTCGTACTCCGAAGGGGATCTTTTGCTACAAAGTTATGCCATTTGGTCTCAAGAATGCAGGAGCAACATACCAACGTGCTATGCAAAGAATATTTGATGACATGTTGCACAAAACAATTGATTGCTATGTTGATGATGTTGTGGTTAAGTCTAAGAAAAGAGGAGACCATATCAACGACCTTCCTACCATCTTTGAAAGACTGCGAAAATGTCAACTCAAGATGAATCCGCTCAAATGTGCCTTTGGAGTTACTTTGGGAAAATTCATAGGATTTGTGGTACGACACAGAGGAATTGAAGTTGATCAATCAAAGATCCAGGCCATTCAAGAAATGCCAGAGCCTAAAAATTTGAAGGATCTTCGTGGTCTACAAGGTCGTTTAGCTTACATTCGCAGGTTCATCTCTAACCTCGCGGGACGCTGTCAGCCATTCAGTCATCTTATGAAGAAGGATGTTATATTTCAATGGGATGATAAATGTCATAATGCCTTTGAAAGTATCAAAAAGTACTTATCATCTGCACCTGTGTTGGGGGCACCAGTTCCAGGAAGGCCTCTTATCCTCTACATCGCAGCACAAGAACGTTCACTGGGGGCATTATGCGCTCAAGAGAATGAAGATAAGAAGGAGAGGGCTCTCTATTACCTAAGTCGAACTTTGGTGGGAGCTGAACTGAATTACTCTCAAATCGAGAAAATATGCTTGGCTTTGGTTTTCGCAATTCAAAAACTAAGGCACTACATGCAGTCACATACTGTCCATGAAATTTCAAAGGATGATCCTATCAAGTATATACTCTCAAGGCCAGTCTTGTCCGGTCGTCTAGCAAAGTGGGCAGTTCTACTCAAACAATATCACTTGGTCCATGTGCCTAAAAAAGCAATCAAAGGGCAAGCTTTAGCTGACTTCCTTGCTGATCATCCAGTCCCCGCGAAATGGGAACTTCAGGATGATCTTCCTGGTGAAGAGATATTCTATGTGGATGTACTTCCGCCATGGCAAATGTATTTTAATGGTGCAGCAAGACGTGATGGAGCCGGAGCTGGTGTTGTATTCTTGTCTCCCGAAGGTCATGTGTTGCCTTACTCCTTTGTGCTCACTGAACTGTGCTCAAACAATGTGGCAGAGTATCAAGCTTTAATCTTAGGACTTCAAATGGCGATTGAAATAGGGGTCAAAGATTTAGACATCTACGGAGATTCTTTGTTGGTAGTGAACCAAGTCCTTGATGAATTCGAAGTGAAGAAAGATGATCTCATTCCCTACCATCAATATGCAATCCAGTTACTTAACAAGTTGGATTGTGTTCACATTGGACATGTGCCAAGGAGTGCCAATAAGTTGGCTGACGCGCTTGCTAATCTTGCAGCCACTTTGGCACTGGGGGCAGAGGAAGTCACGACAATTCCAGTTTGCAACCGTTGGGTAGTACCGCCGCTAGAAGGAGGAGAATTGCAGAGTCATGTAACATGATTAGTGTCTACCAAGTCGATAATGATGATTGGCGACAACCTATCATCGATTTCTTGGAACATCAAAAGCTTCCTGATGACCCTAGACATAAAGTAGAGATTCGTCGTCGTGCTCCAAGGTTCATATATTATAAGGAAACACTTTACAGACGATCATTCCTCGGGCAATGGCTAAGATGTCTTGGCGAAACTGGAGCTTCCGAAGCCATGTACGAAGCTCATTCGGGTGTTTTTGGCGCTCATCAATCCGGTCCAAAGCTTCATGATCGTGTGAAAAGAATGGGGTACTATTGGCCAACCATGGTGCAAGATTGCATGGACTTCGCGAAGAAGTGTGATGCTTGTCAGTTCAATGCAAATTTCATACATCAACCTCCAGAACCCTTGCATCCTACCATTTCGTCATGGCCCTTTGAAATGTGGGGACTAGATGTTGTAGGACCTATCACTCCAAAAGCATCAAATGGGGCATGAATACATCCTCGCTGCAACAGATTATTTCTCAAAGTGGGCAGAAGTTGTCAGTGTACGCGAAGTAAAAAAGGAAACTGTTGTTGATTTCATTCGCACTCAAATCATCTTTCGGTATGGTGTACCACAACACATCATAACTGATAATGGCAAGCCGTTCTTTAACAAGTTGATGAGAAGTCTCGCTGAGAAGTTCAAATTTAAACAATACAAGTCTTCCATGTACAATGCTCTGGCAAATGGCTTAGCTGAAGCTTTTAATAAGACACTATGCAATTTGTTGAGGAAAGTGGTGGCGAAGTCAAAGCGTGATTGGCATGAGAGAATCGGTGAGGCATTGTGGGCCTATCGTACTACATACAAGACACCCACTCAAGCAACCTCGTATGCGTTGGTGTATGGAGTTGAAGCCGTGTTGCCATTAGAACTTCAAATTCAATCTTTAAGAGTTGCCATTCAGGAAGAGCTTACAAGTGATGACAATGACAAGCTGCGTTTGGAAGAGTTGGAAGCTTTAGATGAGAAAAGGTTGCAAGCACAACAAAAGCTACAGTGTTATCAAGCACGGTTGCCACGCGCATTCAACAAAAAGGTGCGCCCTCGATCTTTTCAGGCAGGAGACTTGGTGCTCGCGGTAATAAGGCTGATCATTACTTCTCACAAACCTAAAGGCAAGTTCACTTCCAAGTGGGATGGGCCATATGTCGTGCAAGAGGTATACACCAATGGTGCTTATAAGATTGTTGATGAAGACGGTGTTCATGTAGGACCGATCAACGGAAAATTCTTGAAGCGCTACTACTCCTAAGCAAGAGGCTAAACTGCGATACTCCTAAGCAAGAGGCTAAACTGCAATACTCCTAAGCATGAGGCTAAACTGCACACCAAAATAAAACTCAAAAAAAAAAAAAATCCTTTCCTGAACTACGTAGGCTTGATCTTGTAAATTACTTTGGTAGTTTGCGAGTACGTAGGCAACTTAAGTTAGTCTTACTTAGGTGCAGCCACACCCCCAAACAAAAAAAACCTTTGATGAACTACGTTGGCTTGATCTTGCAAGTTGTCACCATCGTCAGCTTGTGAGTACGTAGGCAGTTTGAACAAACACTTTGTTCAAGTGCAGCCACACCAAAATTCCGAACCTCTCAAAATCGCTCCTGGCCCGCAAGAGTTTAAACTGTGCACGGCTTAATAAACGTCAACTCAATCGGTCATTAAGGATAAGGACAGTCTTGATCATTGATGAGTTTTGCCTGAATGGAAGAAATTCCATCGTATCTTCTAAATCTCCAAGTACATTGACTTCCTTCGAACAAGTGTACACCATGAGTAGTTGACGGTGTTTCTTCAGTTATCCATGGTTGTCGATCAAGCAAGCTTCAAGGAACATTGTTCATGCTCTTTTTGCTATCCAAATCTTCCAAGCTCTGCTTCATATGGGTCATCGCTCCTTCTTCCTCGCATAGAGAGCCTTGCAAAGTCCTTCGAACAAATCTCGCACTGCGTGACGGGTTGATGGGAGTAGGTTGAATGCCTCATGCGATGGACTGGTCTAGCGAGTATCGAAGTGTTCCGCCTCGAATTCCTCAACATCTCTCGCGGTCAACAGGTCAGCTACATTCTTGGCATCTACCTTGGATTCCTTGACATCTCTCACGGTCTTCAACGGTCCATGGGCAAGTTCATTCTTTGCATGATGTCTCCAATAAGAAATCGAAATAACTCGAAGGGAATACTTCAAACTCTCCAATCATCGTCGGGATGGTCCATTGCTTGCTTGATAACTTGGAAGAGAATCGAACTCGTGTTCCAAATTTAAAATTTCACCCAGTCCTTGCTTGAAGTATCCAATCGATCCACGGTCAAGTCTTGAAATTATCCACCCGGAATGCCTCAAATATTTCAGTGGCCAACGGGACATGTTCCTTACATCTTAATAACTTGAAAGAGAATCGAACTTGTGCGGCCAAAATATTTCAAAATTTCTCGCGGTGCTTGCATTGACTTGAAGTATCCTAGCGATCCATGGTCAATTATCGAAATGGTCCACTCGGGATGCCTCAAATGCTCTAGCGTCAACGGGACATGATTGCTTCTTGGCTTCGAAGAAAAATGAAATGAGCCCACCAGAAGTGCCTTGAAATCCTCTTCAGCTCAAGTGCGTTGCTTGATGAGCAATCGAAATGAGCCGTTTAGAAAGTGTCAAATTCTCCCATGGTTACTCAACAGAGTATCGAAAAGATCTGGCACGGACTTCTTCATCGTCTTCAACGGTCAACGGGCAAGTTCTTTGGATGGTAACGTCAAATAAGAAATGGAAATGCCTCAAACTCTCCAATGGTCGACCGGACAACTTCATTGCTTGATAGTTCCAGAGAGAACCGAGATGTTTGGTTGATCCAAGCTGACTTGTATAGTGTGTACCTTCACTAGCACACAAAGAAACAAATCTAATAACAAACATACAAGCATATGATGGACAGAATAAATACGTGGTAGATGACTACTACATGAATGATACATAACATCCAGGAATAAACCTCCCAAGTTTAAAAGATGATTGTGAGAAGTTACCTATCAATGTTGACTCAAGCTCAAGGGATTCGGTAAGAAAGAGGGGTCAAGACAAATGTGAAAAATGGTGGTCATGTGGAATAGAAAGACAAAACAGAAGCAAGAAAGTAAACACAAAAAAAAAGGCATTACGAGTGTATTACTTTTCTCAAGTACTTTATAATTTCGTCCCTCCACACCCAAAACAAAATTGTTTTTCTCACCATCGCCACTAACCTCACCGCCGTTTCCTCTTTCGCAAATGCAATACCATATTGCAAGAAAATACCGTGTTTCTCAGTTCAGTCACTGGACAAAAAAAATTGTTCTTGCATCACCTGCATTACAGACGGTCACGCAAATGGCTCACCGGTGTACCCAGTACCCTCAATCCTTATTCGTGTCACTACCAGTACATCGAGGAGTCTTTTCACCGTGAGATAATTTATCATTCGTGGTCACAAGTCGAATTTCGATCAACACCTATTCAATAACAATAGACCGCAATTAGTTTAATGGCTAGAAGGCGAAAGCTGGAATGAAACTGTTTCAAAAGTTTTTCGGGTTAAATTGGGTCAATCAAGGTTCGAATTCTGGTCAGAAATGGGTTTGATATTGGTCGAAAATTTATCCAACGTGCAAGTCCATAGTCTCATAACTTCATTTAAATTGTGTGTTTCAACATGCAAATTTTGGGAAATGCAGAAGCAAAAAGAAAAATGAATGGGGTGTTTAGTTTAATGAAACAAAAATGGCATACCTATTGGTTGATCTCGATCCGATGACGATCAGTGGAGTTTGGTGACTAACCCTTCATTCTTTGTCGATGTATTCACCAGTTAAAATGACCATGAACCAATATGAGAATGTTCAGTCACTTCATATATAAATAGAGATTTGTGTAAAGGAGCGTGTGTGAGCAAGAATGGCATGAGCTTGGATATAAATACTGGTTCGCAGTCTAATGTGGGATCAAAAAAATTGAATGACATGGATTTGCTATTTGTCCGTTGCAAACGTGGTCAATTGGTAAATGAGTCTATTATGCTAATTGATGAGCATTGATGGTGGAGATTCATAACGCAAATCATCAAATTGATAGCTCGAATGCATTTACTTGAAAAATAGCCGGTGCAATCCAATTTAAATGAGGAAGGACGGTGAATGAATGAAAGACATTCAATATTATGGTATAGCTGTAAGCTGACCCACAAAAGTTCAATCCACCGAAATTACAAAGTTACCAAGGTGAGAGTAAAATCAAGTCGCTAAAAAAAATGACATGAGACATACCAAATTTTACGAGGCCGCTCTTTTAGCGAGTTAAATACCCTTTAGACTTCCAAGTCCAGATGAAGAGGGGCAAGATAAAAGTTACATGGGTGCTCTTATAAAAAGTTAACTGCTCATGGACTTCCAAGTTATTCAAAAATTCACACGGGTACTCCTACGATAAGTTAAGTGCTCGTTGACTTCCAAGTCAAACAAAATTCACACGGGTACTCCTACGACAAGTTAAGTACTCGTAAGACTTCCAAGTCAAGCAAAAAAATTACATGGGTGCTCTTACGACAAGTTAAGTACTCGTGGACTTCCAAGTCAAACAAAATAGGAGTCGAGACCTCACCACGTCAAAGCACCCAAACGGTGCACGTGACAAGGTCCCGAGGGGGGAATTTGTAGGCACGTAAATTTTATTAGAGTGCCGAGAATAAAAGAAATAAAATTATTTTAAGTTAATATCGAATTTTAGCTTAATTTAATTATATTTGTCCCGTTTAATAGAATCCGGATCGCTCCATATTGCAAATTGGGCCGTTTGGGCTCTAAAGCAAAGCAAATGGTCAATTGGGCTCAAAGGAGAAGTCAAGCTCACAAACAAAGCCCAAACTTCAAAGTCCAATTGTTAAGGGAGAAATCTCTATAAATAAGAGACTTCTCCACCATTTCAAGGGAGAGGAAAGTCACTTTACAAGAGAGAAAATCATTTGTCAAAGTAAAGAGAAAAGAGACATCAAAAGCTCTCAACTTCTCTCTACAAATCTCATCAATCAAATTGAAGCATCGAAGGGAGATTCAAGTCAACGCGACCCTCTCAAGAAGCTCAAATCAAACTCAAACCAAACTCAAGCATCGATGGGAGATTGAAGTCAACGCGACCCTCTCAAGAAGCTAAAGTCAAGCAAGCGAGCCTCGTAGATCGTAGACTCGTACCTTTAATATTGTTGTAGAATCAGTGGATAAAATAGAGGTTGTATACATAACTTTCTGATATTATATAAACTCATTTGTCTATCTGTTTTGTGTTACAGTTTTATTGCAATACAAAATTTGTTGTTACACCACTATTGCACCTTTCTTGTTCTTTCGTAATCTGAAAAGAGTATGCTCAATCTCTTGATCGAAAAGCTCGTGGTTCAGGTTTAGCAAAACGAGTATAATGTATAAACCTACACAAAAACAATTAATGCCAATTCCCCGGCAATGGCGCCAAAATTTTACAGGCTAAAGTCGTATGCCCCAAATTTACAATTTATATCACTTAAATCCTTAGTACTAAACAAGAAGTAAAGCTGAAATATGGGTCGAACCACAAGGAATTGGATGAATCGTAAATGGAATTAAAGTGTAGAAAAGAGCGATCCTTAACTGAATTAAGAATTGTAGTTACTATCTAAAGGGAGGGTTGTGAGTTTGGTTAAAAGACTAAACGAATAATGAAATGAGAATAAGCAATGAAAATTATAAGTAATCAAATATGGAGAAGAAACTTGACTCAAATTCGCATTCACTGCCAAGTAATGACTCGATCATTGACTACGATCAATTATCAACCTTGAGCAATCTATTGTGATATCTAATAAAGTTCAATTTCATCAAACATCAATTTCTACTCCAATATTAGTGAAGAAAGTCAAATCGGTTGCCATTAATCACCCTTTCTATTACTAACCCAAATTACGCAATTTAAGTTCAAGTAGTTTGAAGCATTCAATCAATTGAGAAAAAGCAATAGAAATCATTAATACCACCAACGCTGTCGATATTCAAATCACAAGTTTAATCCCTTTTATGAATAAGTTATGACAATCTGAGTACGATAATTTAAACATAATTACTACCGCGATAAGAGTAATATAGCAAACTGAGCATTTATTCAAATCTAGCATATGAATTAATATAGACCCTAATTAGGTGTACACCTAATCAAGATGAATATCAAAACGAATACTAAAACAAGGAATTAAACAATACTAAAGATAAAGCAAAGGATTAATAATCTCACAAGAAATTACCGGAGTTTCAACTAGTTTTAATCAAGAATGAAAGATCTAGCCTTGCATAATAGTTCTAAGAAAATACTAGGTTTTGTCTCTATAACTCTCTCCAAAAACAACGTCTAACAATAATGATCCTTAACCTAATAATAAGTCACAAATAATAGCAATAACAAAGTTTAGGAAATAAAGCAATATGGGATGTCTTGGCCAGCTGAGACACGGGCAACCCATCCGCCACCCGTGCGCGAGTCGTGTGGTCTTTTGCCAAAAACGCAGCTTTCTCTCTTCCCTTCCTCCTTACTTCCGTCTTGCTTCACAGAGATTTGGGCCTGTTTTATCAACTTGTATCGGGCCTTATTTGCACATCTTTTCGTGCCATCCATACTAGCACACATCTCATTCACCCAAATGCATTCCTTAAACTTGCTAATCCATAATTCTAACAAATGACTGCAAATTAATATCAAAACAATGAAATGGTAAATTATGCAATTACAATTCTAACTCTCATATTTTTCTCCCAAAACTCCTCATAAGTCACTACCCTTAGCATATACCAAATCCATCACATCAGCAATGCTAGCACAAACTGTCGACGACGAAGAATGAGCCATCTACTACATCAGCAAAAAGTTCATCGAAAACCAAGTACACCCAACTGGAGAAGACATGTCTCGCCCTGGTTTGGTGAACAAAGAAGCTATGAGATTATATGCTAAGCTACACGGTTCTCATCTACTCCAAGATAGACCCTGTCAAATACATCTTCGAAAAGCCCGTGCTAAACGGAAGGTTGTCCAGGTGGACACTCATGCTATCCGAATTTGATTTCAAATTCGTACCCCTCAAGGTTATCAAGGGAAGGTGAGTTGCCGATTTCATAGCAAAAAATCCCGTCAACGAGGATCCGACGACCAACACATGGCCATTCCCTGACGAAGACATCCTTTGTGCCGACACCGACGCATGGCACGTATTCTTTGTTGGTGCATCAAACCTGAGAGGCTTCAGGGTAGGAATCCTTCTAAAATCACCATAAGGGGGACACGTTCTGAATACGAAGCATGCCTCATCGGCCTACAAGCAGCAATAACACTTGGCATCAAGAGGTTGAGAGGCGACGGCGATTCCTCACTCATCATCAATCAAGTGTCTGGATCATGGAAGATCCGAAGCGACAACCTAGCACCATACCAAGCAAAAATTAACCAGGAAGCCGAATTCTTCGACCAAATTGACTACTTCCAATTGCCCTAGGAAGAGAACCGATTTGCCGATGCCCTAGCAAAACTTGCCGCGCTCATCAACATATCTGATGACATGACATCCATGCTCTTGTACGTCGAAGGAAGGAGCGAGCCAGCTCATATCTGCGCCATCAACAACAACGAGGAAAACCATGACGAACCTTGGTTCCAAGCCATCATCAACTACAAAAGTAAAAACGAATTCCATCCTAACTCTGATACAAGAGGACAAAACGTCGTCCGTTTACTTTCATCACAATTCATGATAAACCAAGAGCAACTATACAAAACAACACCCCAGCGGATCCTTCTCCTTTGCATTGACAACAACAAAGCCTATAAATTTATGAAAGAGGTCCACGATGGAGAATGTGGCCCTCACATGAGCGCAAAGATGCTAGCTCAAAAAATCATGCGTTTAGGCTACTACTGGACCTCCAAGGAAGCCGATTGCGAAAACTACGTCAAACATTGCCACAATTGCCAAATCTTCGCCAACATACAAAACATACCACCATCCCTTTCATACACAATGACATCACCCTATCCTTTCTCGACCTGGGGCATCGACATAATCGGTAAATTCAATCCGATAGGGACCAAGGCACAAAATCAAACGACACCGTTCATCCCCTTATCGTCCCCAAACCAACGGAGGGGTAGAGGCAGCAAACAAAACACTCATTACCATCATCAAAAAGATGCTGGATACTTACCGCGATTGGCCGAGCAAACTCCCATTCGCACTCTGGGAATACCGAACATCCATTCGAACACCAACAGGAGAAACACCCTTCTATCTAGCATACGGTATGGAGGCAGTACAACCAGTGTTATTGGAAGTCCCATCTCTAGGTATCCTACTAAAAAGTCAAGTCCCTGAGGCGGAATGGACTCGTTGAAGGTTCGAGTAACTCACCCTCCTAGATGAACGGCGACTCAACGCCTTGCACAACGTCCACCTATACCAACAACGTATACAACGAGCATTCAACAAAAAAATCAAACCTAGAAACATCAAATAAGGCGACTTGGACCTCAATCAGTTCGAGAACTGTTCCCGTCTATCCGAGGGGGAAATTCAAACCCAATTGGGTCGGGCCATACCTGGTTAAAAAAATCCTTTCGGGGGCGCAGTGAGATTGAGTTACCTAGACGGGGAAGACTTCACAAACCAACCAAACCTAGACCAACTCAAGAAATACTACCCTTGAACCTTAGCACCAGCAACCAACGACCTTTCCCTAGTTTCACAACTAGTGACCGCAATCCCCCTTTTAAGGTAATTCCTCAAAAGTTCTGATTTGAAATTGCATGTTTAATCGAGTCTAAGTTTTGGCACCTTGCCATGTTTCCCGTAGCTTTTGATATGTCAAAGGCACCATCCATTTGCACAGGCAATCAAAATTTTTGAACTACAAGCATGGTTTGATTTCACCTCTTTAGATAAATACGTAGGCAGACCTTTCTCATGAAAGAAGGATACAACCACAACACCCAAACAAAAATTTACACACCAACTCAAACAAAACCTTTGAACTACGAGCATGGTTTGATTTCACCTCTTCAGGTGAATACGTAGGCAATCCTTTCTTATACAAGAAGGATATAACCATCCCCACACACAAAAAACAATAACCCACACAAACATCAAAAACACTCATCCCATTTTCCTCATAACAAAAAAGAACAAAAAAAGGCCTTTCTCCCTTCGCACAAAAATCCACTTCACATGTGCAATGTTTAGGACAATTCAAATCAAATTACCTTTACAAGATGGATCGAAGAAACAACAAATGTTCACAACATTTTTTTAGCACAAGCAATCCTCTTATTTAATTAATAATGGGAAGGATTACAAATTTGACAACAATAAAGCTAAACAAGTCCACGACTTGCCAAGCTAGAGTGTCGACTAAGATATCATACATAATTATACTAGAACACACACACATTACATAACTAATACAATATAATAAAAACACACACAAATGCTAATACAACATAATAATAAAGTGGGTAATGGAGGTCTTCACTCTTCCATTCTGCCCTTGCCTTTGCCTTCGGGATGCATCTTCCCCTTGTTCTTCTTGCTAGCCCGCCTAGCATGGGCTTCCTCCTCGGAATATATCCTCAACGAATCTACAACGCCAACGGCACCCGGGCACTTACACGACCCTATAATCGGCCCAAGCCGAGCCCTCACGCGGCTCACCGCCTATTTTGGACCCAAGCTCCTCTTCTTCGGTGGCCTCATCACATCTGGGCTCACATTATAGCCATAGTCTTCAAGGTACGCGCGATTTGCCTTGGCCGCCTCCCTATACTTCAAATCGATGACTTCATCCTTGCGGAACTTTGACCTTTCTTCCAAGGTTGAGGCTCTTGACCATTTGACATAAGTGGGAGTCACCCATGACGTTAAAGTGGGGTTTGGTACATCCCAAATTGGTCGAGTGGCCCACCACCTCTCAAAAACATCCACAAGCTCGGAGTTTCGAAAAAAATACACTCTCTTGGACGAGAGTGTGTACATAGGCCACCTACACGCCAAGCCAATCTGTGGACATGCAGTAGTCGGAAAGCCATGCTCGGTGGCGTAAAAATTCTTTCGACCAGATCGTTTTAGATCGGTCGGTTTCGTCTCGACAAGGGTCTCGAAATGATGTTAGAGAAGTTCGGAGTCGCCACCAAGCAATTATAGGATGCTTGGAAACAGTTCGAATCCACTTAATACCTAGATCAACCAAGGCAAAAAGCGGTGTTTGACATAGGTACTAAAGATAATGAATCATCCTTCTTTAGCATCCTATCTCTAGAATGACTCTCGTTCGCCCTGGATAAGGTCGTCCACTATCTAAATTTTTTGATTAAGAAGTGAAGGTACGTATTTGGAAGCCCTTTAATCGGACACCCAATCCCGCCCACGGTAGTGGCCTCTACTGATCGATCTTGTTTGGTTGAATGCAAAAGTTGATAAAACGGGTAAATGCATGAATGCGCATACACAAGTTTAAACCTTACATGTGAAGTTTAATATGTCGGTTGTTTATCCAAGTATCAAGTAATTGATGTTGATGAGTCATAATTATATACATATTTATGCCTCCCCTTAATTGCTTTTGATACGATTTCGTGCTAAACTATGTTAATCACATGCCTTTTATGATAGAATGTCGATACTTCCGCTTTTTGATGTTTAATGCAGGAATGATGCATTTGAGGAGCAAAGGAATAAAATGAGCATCACGGAGTGAGCATGAAGCGATACACGAAGCATGGCATGAGAATCCATAAGAATGAAGGAAGAGAAGTTAAGAAGAAAACACGAAGAAAAGAGCTTCTTATTATAAGTGCTTAATTTGAAGAGCAATTTCTCTAGTTCTACAACCGAGATCCAAGTGATTCCAAATGGAGGTGAAATCTTATATTCTTAGCTTTCCAACGCCGTGAAAATCGCTTGTTTCTGACAAGTAACGAAGAAATGGCGGCCGTTTGAAGTTCAGTGCGCGAAGCAGGAACTTGGTTACTCGATCGAGTACACCATGGGCTCGATCGAGGAACCTCCATACTCGATCGAGTACACCTTGGGCTCGATCAAGGAACCAGTTTGTGCAATGTCGAGAGTTGGGGTATCTGAGAATTGGTGCCTCGATCGAGTACACCTTAGGCTCGATCGGGGAATCTTCAAGTTTCCATATTTTTCCGCAAATTCCTTAAGTCGGTTATGTATTATTGTAAATACCTAAACTCGTATCCTAGGTTAAGGACGTTTTATTTTCTGTAGGTTTAGTATAGGTACTCTAAAAACTCTATAAAATACTTAGTTTAATTTATTTTTATTGTTCTTCCTTCCGGATCTAAACATTGCTACTTTACGGTATTGTTCTAATCTTTCAATAATTATATTTCAATTACTTGTTTATCTTTATTATTGTTCACCATGTTTTCCATTATTATTGTTGTGGTTTCTTCCTTTAATATGAGTAGCTAAATCTTCTATCTAGGGTGAAAGGAGATCTAGGTTGTTAGAAAAGGGGTAATTATGAATTGATTGTTAAATTGTTTTCTATTGTTGTTTAATTATCGTTCTACTTCTAGTTAATTGATTACTGATCAGAATTGATTAATTTAGTCTTGAATAAACTAGGATTTTCACCGACCGGGTTAAGACTAGTATAGGCCACGATAATTGAATAAAGATAATTTAATTATAGCAATCGAATGTTAAATTAGATCTAAAAGAAATATTGAATCGACTGATCATATGACTTTCAACAATATAAATTGCTCAATCAATGAATTAAATCTTACCCTTGGATGACCACCTAGTGAACCCGATGCCTAGACTCTTTAATATTATTGCTTATCATCTTTATTTAAATTGTTATTAGCTGTTAGAAAACAAACTCAATCAAACCCCATAAAATTGTTACCTCTAAGACAGATTTAAATATAAACAAACTAGATAATCACCGCCTCCCTGTGAATTCGACCCTGACTTACCGCTGGCTATATTGTTAGTAGTAGTATAGGATTTATTTTGACTAAGGCAAACGACTGAAAAAAACCTTATCAAATTTGGCGCTGTTGCCGGGGAGGCAACAATTTTTCGGTTTGTTTTTGTTTAGTTTGTCTTTTGTCTTAGGGAACATCAGTTCCTTGAGACCGTTCTAATGTTTTCCATCGAGTTTCTACAGGGTGAAGATGAAAACTTCCATGATTACATGCACCGATGGATTGATTGGATTCGTTCCCATAATTACGAGGCCAAAATTGCACGGCTTACTATGTGCCTTACCATCATAAAAGGTATGAACAGACAAACCCAAGCCTATATTAACTCCATAGGTATGGGTGATTTTGGTGGTAAGAATATTGAAGATGTCCTTTCTTTCTTTGAATGGCTTGCTATTGAGTGCATTAAACCCACTTTTTTATTTCAGTCATACATGGATGAGGGTGTGGGTGAGACCATAGAAATCGTTTTAAAGAATGAAAAGGATATCATGGGAAACATAGAGGATGAGACCATATGCTCATTTGATAACCCCTTTTTTGAAGATAATCTAGAACCCCTCTTTGACGATTTACAGACAGTGAGTCACATGAGGGAGACTTGACAGACCCCTTAGATTACCCCTTTTGTGATGAGTCTTGGGATCAGGAGAGTGATGATGCGCGATTCGAAGATCTTGAGGTTGAATGGGACTCATGTGACGATATGCCGACTCTTTCTTTTGTTACTTCCCCTTCAGTTATTGAATTTGATTCTAAATTTGAGTCTAGTGAGTTTCATTTTATTAAACCTGTGCAGAATGCATATTTTGATGTTTCTGATGTTGAAGATGATATTAATGAATACTCTGCACAAGGGCCTGTTAGGTTCATATACCTATTATTAGACTCTTCTAATAGTGAACTAATTATCATTTTAATATGAGTTCATTAGATCTAGTGGATGCATAACTAAATAAGAAATAAAATGAGAAAAACAATGGTCCTTACATTGTTGATGGTTCGAAAAATTTGGGCACAAATAAGGACACCTTCCTTATTTGATCTTGAGCTCAAATATTATGGATGATCCTCCTAAATCCCAAATATAAAGATCCTCTTTTGATTGCTCCCAAAACAAGTCCCTTAAAATAATATACTAATTACCTAGATTAGTGTATTATGAAACCTCAAATAGATTCTAATATTATCTCTATTACTACACTAGTAATCTAATGTGTATGATAATATTAGATGAACAATTTAAAATATTCTAAAAACTTTTTTTAGAGAGAAGTGTGAGAGAAGTTTAGGAGAGAATAAGAATGATGAATAATACCCATATGAAAATAGAGAACAATTTCTCTATTTGAGATAGGAGGGTGCCGGATGTGGGGAGGTGGAAGGCCAATGCATGGCCTTCTTGCTTTCTCTTTTTCTCTTCTCCAAAATATAGATGTGTAAGGCTAGTATAGAATAGGTATGATTATGTCCATTTTATCACATAAAATAAATCATCCACTAACTCCTTTCACCCTCCATTTTTCAGTCCATATGTAAAATGGACTTCCATTTAATTTTGTCAATTTGTCACTTGTCACACAATATGTCACATGTCACATGTAGCATGTAACATGTTATTAATTAATTTAATGCATATTTATCAAATAAATATCATTATATACATTTATTAGATTACATATAACAAATTGTCTAGTGATTCTTGATCACATAAATAAAATGGTTTATATAATTATAATTCACAACATATTATAATTATAATTAACCACTCATTCTTATCTCAATTGTTTCATGAACAATAATCAATTTTAGTAATAAAATGTTTTAATTACTAAAATAAATCTTATTTAATCAAATTACAATAAGATATAAATATTCTCACTCACAAATGAATTGTTCAAATTTAAGGAATTGATTAACTTGTATCGACATACAATTAATCAAATTGTCTATTAAGGGAATTGTCCTATAGGTGTGACCTTAAGGGATCAACTTATCACCACCGTCAAACGAAAGTAATGTCAAACTCTAGTTAGCCAATCATTACTGATTAATGTTGATCAGTTGACTGTATAAATGAATCATCCCTTACGTATTCTTATTATGAGATTTAATTATGATTTTAAATCATGTGATCGCACCATTGTTGAGGACACATACTCCAACAATCTCCCACTTGTCTGAGAAAAGTGTGCGTCACCAATTATCTTGTCCTATTACAATCTCCCACTCAATGCAAGGTGTCTTCCAGGTCGTACATTTGATCGTATCTTGAGTGGTTTCCTCGATCTGGAGAGTAACTGTTTGACCGGAATTATCTATCGTAGATACCTTCCGAGCGTGGCCACGCATTTTTAGTTCACTACTCCTCGAGTGGCCTTGAGATTTCAAACAACCCTGACAAGGGGGTGGACAATTCCTATCGCACTATTTCCTTCGTATAGCCACAGTTCAACATGACCCAAAATATACTCATTTGACTTCAGTTACGACAGTCGAGAGTATAAATCAAAGCCAATCAGAAACTTGTGCCAACTTGGGCGAATAGTCTCTAGTCAAAAGAATCGACTCATAAGAATACTATAGTAGCTCTTGCCACGACCAGGCTTTATGAATTTCCAGAACTCTATAAGCGGTCAATGCCCGACAGAGTGTCCCATACAGTCTGTCTATGTGATCGACTAGTCATCCCATATGACCATATGGCACTTGAACTTGCCATCAATCGCATCACATTCTAGTCACTTCGAGACGTCACCTCCTATAAGTAACCAGGGGCTCATACTATGTCAATCCAGTTCACTTCAATAAGGTTCGATATTGTCTCAACAACCCATTTGGATATAACAAAGTAATGAATGAGTTTAAAGAAACTCAAACGATAAATGCGATTATCATGTATGAATAGTCATTATCTTATTTCTACTTCGTATCTTATAATCTATAGTGTACATTTTACACTAATCAAATTGCAATAAAAGCTTGGTAAGTCGATATACCATGTATCCATATGTTCCAACTTTATGAATTGCTAATTCCTTCTATTCAATGTCATTTCAAATGACATGAATTTATCTAAGTAGATGTCTAGTCTCGTTACTAGACTTGGGCTCTTGTACTTGGAAGATGCTCCCATTGTTATCATATAACTTGTGATTAAGTCTTTGGTAGAGGGATCTATTCACACTCCCTATGTTGACTATCTTATCACAATATACTTAGATTCTGTTTGTAGAACTTGCAATGGTTCAAACTAAAACATTTTTCTAGTTACTCACTCCTAAGTCAATAAAATCAGCCTAGGATTTCGATAATTCCTCATCGGTTTGGAAATTAAAGTTTTTGTAACCCTTCGACACATAACTTAGTATATCATCCAAACATAAGAACGAATCTTCAATTCTCCTCAAGAATCTTAAAGGATGTTCTTTAAGGCTTTCAAAAGACCTTTATTCGAATTTACTTGTTATTGACTTATTATGCTCCAAGCATATGATTCATCACGGCATGTGCATATAATGGCATACATGATCGTTCTAATGGCGGAAATATTAGCAATCGATTTCATGTGATCAACAACTTATTTAGGTTCAGTGAATGACTATGACTCTATCATAGTAATTCCACTTTCATCAATATGATTAACCTACTCAACCTTGTTGATGTTAAACAGATATGAAAGATCTTATCATCATAAGGCTCTTGACTCTACGCCAATATTATCTCAAATTTAACACATAGATTCGGAAATCTGGAATACATTGCACCTTTTCCTAGTCTCCTAATCACTCTTTCACAGAAGAGATCATTGGTACATTTTTCTCAATAAGTAATATGTTTTCAACATATAAGACATGGGAAAAATAATTCTGGCTCCTAATGCGTGTATTTTATATAAGGTTCTTACCTCATTTTTTACACGCATTTCTGTACTATTTATGTAGCATCTAGCTACAAATGCCCCCGAATAGTCTACTTTTGTTTGTCTTGTGTAAATTGCAGGTACGGACCGGAAAGAAGGCAAATCGAGCCTAAACTCGTCCCATTTGTGCACATTTATGGAGAACAAGGAATTGGAGCTCGGAATCCATCACATTGAAGACGTGTGAGCTGATTTCGGGAGGTGTCAAGGTGCGTTACGTGCTAATATAGCTCGATCGACCACTTTCCAGTCGATCGAATGCTTTATCCCTTGAAGTTTCACTCGATCGAGTTGTTTTCACACTTGATCGAGAAGGCCAGTATAAGAAGTCCTCGATCGAACGGTTTTTCCATTCGATCGAGAGGAATTGATGACTAGTTCCTCGATCGAGTGGTTTAATTCTACTGGATCGAGAGGTTTTGTTCTGTAGCCGTGTTTTTGCCTTATTTCGTATGGGCTTTGTAATTAGGCTTTGTTATTAGGTTAAGTAGTATGATTTTCGACTACTTAATCACTGGGAGACTACGTTACTCGGGGCTTCTTCTTCTTCTCTCCTCTCTTCTCTCTTCTACACTTACTCTAGACTACTACTCAGATTTGGAACTTGTAATTGGTAAATTACTCCTTTTTATTTCTTAATCATAATCTCTTTTATTGCTCTTTATTCTTTCTTTTCCTTATTACTCTTTATTGCTCTTGTTCGATCTCTCTTTTTGCATTATTATGATGTTTAATTTCTATTATCTATGTATGATTGTTGTTAATCCGATGATAATGCGTATCTAATTTCCTTTGCTAAGACTTAGGGAATCCAAGAAAGATCATAGATCCATATTAGACTCTCTAATAAAAATTAAATTATCTCATAAGTTATCATTTTGATGATCTATGTAACATGCATGCAAATATAAAAGCATAAAAATAAAAGTTTAAGGAAAAACAATTTCCTTACATTGATTTTTATGGTAATATGGGCACAATCAAGATCTCCTACCTTGATTGTTCTTGAGCTTATAATAAAAGGATGTATCAGTAATGCTTGTTTTGTTAGTTGCGGGCTGTTTTTATTTGCGTTTTGCAGGAATTACACTGAGGATCACTCGATCGAGTACTTTTTTTACTCGATCGAGCACTTTTGCTGATAAATCCTCTCGATCGAGCATTTTTTCTACTTGATCGACTACCTGCAAAAAGAGAAACTACTCGATCGACCCAAATTCCTTTCGATCGAGCAGTTTTTGCATGCCCATTCACTCGTTTGACTTGGATTAGCTTCCTGTGACGGTTTTCTGGACCTTTAGTAACCTCCCATGTTCATGGTCGGTTTGGGGAGGTCCCTCCTTCGCGTTATCTTGTAAGCTTTCCGTATTTACTTTCTTTCTCTTTTAGTTTGCGTTTCCTTTCCATGTTTTGGTACAATGAGGGCATTGTACGGTTTGGTTTGGGGAGGTTGTGCATCCATATATGTGTCTGCATGCTGTTTTTATTGCATTTCTGTTGTCACGTTTAATTTTTGTATGCATTGTTGTTTATTTTCATAAAAATCAAAAATCTCATAAAAATAGAAAATTTCAAAAATTCAAAAAAATTCAAGTTTATTTTTAGCATATAGGTTGAGTCGGAACGGTGGATTTCAATGATGAAATTGCACTACTTTTGTCTTTTTGCTTAAGCCTTGCATTAGGCTATTATTCTTTTTGCATTGTCTTTTTGCATATCTAGGAGTTAATGTTAAAATTTAGCTGAACGAATAGACTTGACCTGAAATTTTGGCAACCTACTTATAATTTCTAAGATTTAGAGCCGTATAAACTGGTGTCATTTATGACCAGTTTCATGTAGGGTTGTGAGTATTTACTCCTTGCATAACATGTTCATCAATTTGCACAAATATGAAATTCAATTGCTTTTTGCCTTCATACATTCGGGTTAGTGGTTGGTGTCACGTGCAGGGAGGTGCTTACAATTCCCTTTCTTTCATTTTTACCCATTTAACTCCACATTAGCCAAATTTGCCTGTTGACCCGTAGCTACATCGAAATTTAGCCTGCCTTGTCAAGCTAGTTTAGATTATCTTTGCGGTATATAATTTATTGTGCCAAGTTTGGTTTGTATTGCATTATTCGGAGTTGGTAGAAAAGAAGGAGGATGAGATGAAAAAAAAAAAGTTGAAAGAAAAGAAAAATTCGAGGCATTGTGCTTAATTCTATAATTGAGTTGGAAATGGATGTTGTTATATGGTTTTGTTTAGGTACTAGCTTGATCACCTATACATCCACATTCCCATAAATGTTTTGCCTTTTCTTGCCCATTACCTCACTTTACCATATTTTTGTAAGCCCTCGGCTGTGACAGGACCTTGTTTGGTTGGAATGTGTGTACGCTAGCTAGAATTGTCTATCATATTGGTTGCATGCGTGTTTATGTGGGTCGCAGTCTAGGTGAGCGACTATTTTTCTTTCTCTCTTACATATATATGCTTACCCTTTGCTTCATGAGAGAAGAGTGACCCGTGAGGGTCCATTATTAAAGGTCTTGCAAGGTCGACGGTTCAGCTTTATTATAAACATCTTACAACTCGTTTGCATTTGACTGTTTGCTATAAGTGTTAGTTTGCTTGCATTAAATTGGTTTAAGTGGGCATTTGTAGCTAGCTCTGAGTTATCCTTTCCGTTCCATTAGTTTGCATTTAGTTTACTCGAGGACGAGTAAAGGTTTGGTTTGGGGAGATTTGATACGTGCATTTTATATAGTCTTTTTAGGCCTTTTCATGCACGTATTTCCATGCTTTTATCGTAGTTTATGCTACGAAATGCCCCGAATATGCTACTTTGGTTTGTTTTGTCTTATTTGCAGGAATGAACCAGAAAGTAGTGAAATCAAGCCTTTTACCGTCCGTTTAGCATGCATTTGGAGGAAGAGTGAATTTGGAGCGGGAATGTAGCTATTTTGAGATGCGCAAAGAAGAAAGATAGCTAGGCGAGCAAAGGAAGAACTTCAAATTGCTAGTGCCTAACTTGAAGAGCCATATATCGAGTTCTACAGCTGATATTCAGATGATTCCAACTGGAGATGAAAGCTTGTCCTCTTATATTTCCAACGCCACCGGAATCGCCCTGTTTGCCCAAGTAACGAAGAAATGGCAGCCGTTTGAAGTTCAGTGCGCAAAGCAGGAAACTGTTGCTGGAAAGTACTCGATCGAGTGGAATTTTGTTCGATCGAGTCCTTTTTCTACTCGATCGAGTAGTTGCATTTATTGATTTACTCGATCGAGTAGATTTTCTACTCGATCGAGTGGTTTAAGCTTTAGTTTACTCGATCGAGTGGTTTCTCTTACGGGCTTGAGCTTTTAGCTTAAATCCGTCATAAGGTTGAATAAAATCCTATTTTTCTTATAAATAGGAAGGGGAGACGTCATTTGTAACCCCCCCACACACAATACACTGTTACTTTGCTACTGTTACTTTCTTTCCGGATTTATTTCAGTAATTACTTCTTTCCCTTTCTTTTCCTTCTTAATTTATGTTTATGTTTATTACTTCTTCTCTATTTCTTGTTCTTGCTTATTTAAGAGTAAATTATAAATTACTCCCTTATAAGTTACACTTTTCTAAACTTACTCCCTTATAAGTTTTTTTTAAAAAATTACTCCCTTAAGTTGACCTCAGGCCAAAAGTTGCTACCATTTTCGAACTCTGGGGTGTATTTCCGTCTCTTTTTGAATTTTCCCTCCATTTCTCTAAACTAATGACGAAAATGCCCCTGTGATTCCTCCACCCTATGTTAAATCACCCACCCATATTCCTCCTTATCTCGGTCAACTGCCCTACCAGCCGCCACCCCATCCTTGCTCTCCGACACCCCACCAGTCGCCACCCCATCCTTGCTCTCCGACATCCCACCATCTGCCCTTCTCCCTCATGAGAACCTCACCATATGCATCCACCTTTATTTATTCTTTCTTGCCCCAATTGCGTTTTTTGCCGATAACAACCACCACCGGAGAGCGACGTCCTCAGCGATTCAACCACGAAAAATAGTGACGAAACCAGTTTCGAGCTTTAATTTTGCCGACAACGTCGCCGGAGATATTAGCTTATTGAATTTGTACGTGCGTCGTTTTGGTAGATCCAGCGTTTTGAATTTATGTTGACTTACGGTGGGGCCGGTTGGGATAGTCGTCGGAGAGCCTGGAGGTAGTTGGGGTGATGACGGTGGTGGAGGTTGTGCGGTGGTGGTAAGGTGGATCTAGGAAACGAGGAAGAGAATGAAGAGAGCAAGAGGAAGAGAATGGACTGGGTAATTTTTCAAAGGGCAATTTCGTCCCTTTACTTAATTTTTCACCCGAGAACTAACTTGATAGCAATTTTTGGTCTGAGGTCAACTTAAGGGAGTAATTTTAGAAAAAAAACTTATAAGGGAGTAAGTTTAGAAAAGTGCAACTTATAAGGGAGTAATTTATAATTTACTCCTTATTTAATTATGTCTAGCTAATTCCTTTAATATGTTAGGACAAGGGAAACCGTGGTAGCAATATGTTAGGTTCGACATGATTAGATTAGTTTTGCGACAAGAATTGTATTAAGCAATATAATTGTGATTAGGTTGAATGAATGCATGCAGGAGACCGATTTATTTAGTTACCCCCGACCTGGATCGAAAGATTGGAAGGGAAGGCTTGCTTAATTACAATAGGTGATACCTAATTAGGGCGAAAGCTAAGTTAGGGAGACCCTAGGGCGATTAGAGACCGAAAGGGTATAATCGTAGGTTTAAGGACCGAAAGGTGACGACCTCGCTCTTCTTATCAATAATTTAATCGACTCAGTTGACCCGATAGTGTAGCTGCCACGGTAGACCGATTCCTAGCATATTTCTCTCCTTTATCTGATTTACCCCCGTTTTTCTTCATTATTTTCTCTTGCCTTAATCTATTTAGTTTTGTCAAAACAATCAAAACCCCCAATTGTGACATTAAACAGACCGAAATAGACAGGTAGATAGTAAACCGCCTCCCTGTGGAGATCGACCCTACTTACCGCTGACTTCGGTTAGTAGTAGCTAGGTATTTATTTTTGATACAGAAACGACCGTATCAACGCTCCTGCGCCACTTCGGACCTAATCACCAACGGTCTTTCTCGGGGTCTAGCCTTCCCATTCTTGTCAATCACTTTGTCCACGGCAGGAGAGGTCTTCGGTTTCTTCGAAGGATGAACAACTCGAAACCCGGCTTCTTCCTCTTCCTCAGTCAGATGCTTCTCTTTCTTCTTTTCCACCTTGAGCACTTTGTAGTCAACGGGCTCGCGCTTCCTCAATCTCTCACGCTCCTCCGGAGTAGTAGCTTTCCTCCACCGCAGATAGGAGTCCGACCCCCATAAGGCACTAACAGAAGAGTTCAAGAACCATACGTTTCTTTGAGCCCATTTAATGGCCCACTCCCTTCGACTCTCAGTAGTAAGCGCCACGGCAGTCTGCGGGACAATGTCAAGCTTCGGGATTGTCTGCTTCAGTCCAACCTGTCTCATCAGCCTCTCCGGGAAGATGCATACCATGAATTCCAAGCCAGGAATGCGCACAGATCGGGTAGGATCCAAGGAAGATACTCCAGTGACAGATTTGAGATGCCACCATGGTACGATCCATCTAATCAAGGGGCCATCATCACTCTTCAATTTGTTTTCCCAATAATTGCAGACACGAGTGAAGTCCACCATGTAGAGCCTAGTCCTCATAGCAATTGAGCGAGCATGATAGGCAGGAGCATTAACTGGGGGCTCGATCAATCGAATACACTCCATAAGTCGAACCTACCAAAAAGCAGGTGTTAAAAAAAAAAACGAAAAAAAAAAACGAAAAAAAAAACGAAAAAAGAAGAAAACGAAAAAAAGAAAAAAAAAAGAGAAGAAATTCCTTATTCTCTTACCTGCTAAATAACGGGACTTCCCAAATAAGGTAGGTCACGATTGACTTTCCTGTTATCCAAACCCAATAGGATCTCTCCTAAACATAAACAGGCTGGGCTCCTGCGCAGTTCCATTTGCTCAACTAGGCTGAGAAAACGGGGATCACCTCTCAAATCCTCATCAACATGCCCTTGAAAGACATATACATGTAACAACCAAAATCCAAATGCCCTTCGCCTAGCAACATAAGAGATGGTGGGGTCGGCCTTGTTAATGAATCGGTCAATAAAGTCCAACATCCGCACTCCTTTCGAGGTCACTAGACGGTCCACCTCAATTCTTGTCAACCCAAGCAAGTCTCTAAATTTGTTCTTATACCCTTGTGAAGTAGAAGGAATAGCAGGCAAGTGTTCTGGGTCCCACCCACCGATCGCAGCAACTTCTTCAGGAAATGGGCAAATGTCACCTCCAGGGAAGGCAAAAATGTGATAATTCGGGTCCCAATAATCAAGACAAGCATCTAGGAATGGTTTGACCACCTTGATAAGCTTCAAACTCAACAATGATCCAAGATTATAAGCACCCATGTTATACTTCTCCACACTGGAAAACTCATTGGTCAACTCTTTTAGACGAATCTCTAAAGTATTCATGATGAATGATTATTTTGAGAGTTTTATGTAATAAGACGAAGGAAGAGACAGAAGAATTGTTTGAGTAAAACCTCTATCGACGTTTCTATTTATACTAAAATCTGTTTCCTAAAATACGCCAGGACGGATACACCGGGGAACAGGCGCAGCACCTGCTGCGCCTCTTCAAAGGGACGCAACTCCTGCTGCGCCTCTTCCGCATCAACGTCTCTGTGATTTTCCGCGTGGGATCTTTCCTAAATTCCTTAGCGAATAATTTCCTATTCATACGGGTTATTAATTTTGTAAATACGTCAAAGTTACCATAATTCGTGTTTCCTAATTCCACGGGCACGCATTTCGAGGCAATATCGGCATTTTCGTCATTTTAGCACACTTATATATTTCTTTCTATTTTTCTTTTTCTCCAATTTAATGTAATTTATTTCAAACTTTTATATTTCTTTTTATTTTTCTCTTTTCGGGGAATCATTTCACTCCTGTCCTACATTACATTTCTAACTTATAGGTTTCTATTTTTTCATTTTTTTGGGGGGTAACCCTCCCTATCGTCCGGTCATTTCCGGCATTTTTTTTGCATTTTTGCACTTTTGTGTCATTCGTTTTACACTAATTTAGGCCATATATACAAATGTATGTTTTATGTGAATTTCTATGTAAATTTCGGCAGCATGACGGCGTAAACCGTCATCTACCAAACCTGTTCAAAGCTAACCTGCAGGTACAAACAACGCAACCCAGCAGCAAAGGCGCTCAGGCCGTCATATATACAACCAAAAGAGGGATATGTACATAAAACTGGGGGCTCGAGCCCCAAGCAAAATCCAAAATGTCCAAAATGTGGATCCTAAAATGTACAAATGTACAAGATACATCCAACAAACAAAACAAACAAACAAAAAAAAAACTACTGCCGGTCGCCGCCTAACTCCGCAACTCTCGCCTCTAGAGCAGCAACCTCGGCGTCACGAACCTCGAGCTCCCTCAGTAGGCGAGCCGTCTCCTCCCGAGACTAAACTAGCTATCGGTCCAGCTCGCGCTCCCTCTGCAAACGCAACAATTGGCTCATGTCAATCAATCATAAGAAAGGTTAGGAAGTTCAAAAATGAAGTAGACGAAAGGTTCATACCTGACGACCTCGACCGCCGACAAGTGCCTCGACGGCAGTAGCCCGCAGCCGGTTGGCTACCCTCCATAACGGCACAAACCGAGACGGCGCAACCTGCATTTTCAAAAAAAAAAAAAGTTCTCAATAATTGGATAAGTTCAATCAAATGTGTTCTTACACAAAAATCTTACAAATTAGAGGCTCACCCTCCGAATCAGATGCTACCAATCGTCCAAGCCAGCATCCGTCACAGCCACGTCAAAGTCACGCAGCTCGGAGATTGTCGTCCTCCCGGTCGCGTCAGTGTACTCGAGGGTCTCGGGGTACTCTGGGGGCTCAATGCCCGCCGCCTCAACCTCCTGCAAAGACAAAGGATTGCCATTAAATCGATGATTATTCATCATGCTTTCGAAATGGTCATAAGGAGAGTAAATGCTCACCACAACCGGCCAGTACGCCAACCTCCCGTAGAGGAACGCCGAGTAGTCCTCACTAGGAAGCAGAAGGGCGTCACCACCAACGCCTGCCAAGTCAGCCTCCCTCTCAGCCTCAGAAGGCTCCATGAACATCGTCCTAGGAGGATCGATGGGAACCGTCAGGACATCCCGAAAGCACTGACGAGCCAAGCGCTCGCCCAAATACCACACAGGACCCATCGATGTCCTCAACAGTAACCAGCTCGAGCTCCTAGGTCGATGGACCTCAGCCACGAAAGGAAGAGCGTCAGCGTACTCTGCCCAAGGCCTGGGCACCCTCTGGGAAAAGACAAGCAAGAAATCATTCTTATGATCGGTTAAAAAGTAATAAAGAGGCAAGACGAATATAAGTGAGATGCTCACGCTGTCCAGCTGAAGAGCGTTCACGTCCCGCCGGTAGACACAATGAGAGGAACGCTTGCTCCTCGTGCGACACATCACCCAATCCCTCACAACGGGATAGGCCTTCTCCAGCGGCTCCGTCCTCTCGGGCGAGAGGCTCGGAATGTAGGAGTACACCCACGCTTGTGGAGCAAGATAGTCAATAACGATCTTTCGTAATTCGATAAGGAAAAGAAGTTATTTTAGTCTAAATGAAGGTTCATACATCCAACAGTAGTCCAGGGCCGACAGCACCAAGAGAAGTCCCCTTCTCCATCAACTCCGGACGAACCATGGCCCTCATGAAGTGGATGAGGACCGCAAAACCAGCAGTGACCCAGTCCTAACGTCCTAGGGAGCTCAGGTCAGAAAGAAAGGGAAGAGGCTTCGTCGACAGCCTCTCTCCCTTGTCTCCGAGGTAGATCGAAGACAGAAACCACCAGAGCCACAAGCGGGCCCTCTACTCAGCTGTACAGGGAGGAGGAGCCGTCTCTCTCCCGTCAATCACCACCGACGTCGGGGTCTTCCCCACAAAGTAGTCTCGGACGTAAGAACTAGGCACCAAACCAGGCACTGCAGCAGCCTTCGGCGCTAAGTTCCAGCCGATCAACCTCCTAGCCTCGGCCGAGTCCACCCTCATGTCAGTCTCCGGCCACTCCACCGCCTCGGTCCCACACGGCAGACCAGAGATCATGCCGTAGTCCTCCAACGTGACTCCCACCTCATCGAAAGGCATGTGAAAATTGGAAGTCGTGTCTCAGAATCGGTCCAAGAAAGCGCGGACTAGGCTAAGGTTAGCCCGCAACTTCCTCTTCGCGATATCCCTCCAAGCCTGCACCAGGGCGCCAAATGCTCCCCACTCGATCATGGCTCGCTCCTCCGCCGACAGCCTCTCGTCGCACGCCATCACCGTCGTGTAGCCCGAGAACGATCTGATGTTCCCGGCCTCCTATTGTGATTTGAAACAAAAGCTATCTTTAGTTTGAATGAAATTGGAAAAGGAATGAATAAATGAAATGAAAGAAGATGAGTGGTGAGTAATGAATCCAAGATTACCAAGCTCTTCACCGTCCTATAGGACAGGTGACCCTCCGCGGCCCAAAGCAAGTGCCTGCTGTCCCGGGTCTCAGCCCACGCAGGTGCTCCCCTCAGCTGACAACCACCTCGCCCAACGTTGGCCCGCCTCGGGGCCTCCTCCTCAGCCTCCTCCTGGACCTCGTCCTCAGCAACCGTCACCGCAGCAGTGAAAGCCTCCTCCAATGCCTCCTCAAGCGCCCGAGAAGGGTCAACAGCAGTGTCTATGTCCATGGGAGCTCTCCCAGAAGTAGAAGCCTCGTCACATGCAACGTTAAAGTAATTTTAGGCCGCGTCAAGTGACGACAAACCTTGATTAGGGGATTTTCGAGTTTTAGAAGCTCCGAAATCGCTCTTTTCTCGCCATCTTTGGCGAATTTCCCACAAACCCGTCCGCTCATGTGGTGATTTGGGTTAAGTCAAGCCTAAGTTGAAGCCTAGTCATGGGTTCGAGTCGAAATTTCGACAGCATTTCGTTATAACGACGATTATGCCCTAGAAAAGTGTCCTGAAAAAGCCGTCACAAACCAAAATTCCGAGATGATAGGAAGTTTACCCATCATCCAAGGATTCCAAATATCAAGTTTCATCGCAACTAAGCAATCCTAAGGCTATGTTCGAAGCAATTTACGGTTTAGCTCTGAAACCGTCTCAATTTCACTCAAATGCTCAAAACTCAACAAAAATTCGAAACAAATACATAGTTATGATCCTTATATTACCAATTAGCCATTTACAAAGTCAATTTCACAAGACAAAATCATTTGGGGGAAAAGCCCCAAATTTTCGACTAATTAGGGTTGAAAATCCTAATTTTGTCGCTCCCATTTGATCAAATACGGAAGATAAATGCAAGAATGATATACATACCTCGAGTAGTCATGGCGAATGCAAGCTTTTGGATCAAATTTTGGCGGAAATGGTTGAGATTTGAGAGAGAAATTGATGATTTGTGTTTCTAAATAATGAAATGAAACCCCTGTTTCATCGCGTTTTTACGCCGGAAAGACACCACCAGGAAAAGACGCAGCAGGTGCTGCGCCTCTTCCAAGAGACACAGCTCTTGCTGCGCCTCTTCCTCAACTTCCCTTCATACGAATTTTCAAAAATTCGTTATGAGTTCGTTACTAGTGGGCCCATCTTTGGTGCGCCTCTTCCCCGATGCCATTTTATCTTTTCTGGTCCGTTTGACGATTATTCTTCGCTCAGACCCGCATTTCTAAGCCAACTGCAGACTACCGTACATTATTTATTGCTTCCAAGACCTTGCTTGCCACAGCGAGCAAGTATTCTCTGACAGGTGTTTCGACACGCCTTCATTATATTCCCCCAGCGAGAGTAAGCGGATAGACAATCCCTCTCGAGACATGGAGATAGATTCCCGATAATGTTTCCCCAATGAGATTTCACGACATACAATCGTCCTTCTCAAATTCTTCTGAAGGTTGTTTGAAGACGACCCAAGTAGATTTCTCCCAGCAGTTCCCGCCTGTGTCCTCCTACTCACGATATTTCTTGTTTCCCCACGGAGTGCGATAAAGGTGTCGTTCTCCAGAAGTGTAACACCCCCATTTATTTAAGGGCCTGAACTAGGACTCCTCAGATAAATGACGGTGTTACTATCTCGAAAACCCGAGGCAGTAGATAACAAAGGAAGAAACACAGTACTTTAATAAAATGTTTAGAGTGAGATTACAACTGAAATTAAAACAAAGCCTCCAAAAATATGACCAAACGATAAAGTCTGATAAAACTACTAATAAAACTAAGGTGGGCTAGGCACTAAGTCAGTCATCCAAGCTCTCTTCCCGGCCAGCTCCCATCGGTCTACGAAATTACTCAATCTGCGCTCCCAATAATTGGATCATCACGGCGTACACGAATACATGTGGTCACCGAAGGCCGAGTAGGGAAAACAATGAAACAATAAAATATGATATGCATACTCCTCCGTCACCTCCATCTCCACCTCAACTCATATCTCATATCTCATTTCTCATAACTCATAACCCGGAACGCCCAGCCATACCGATCCCCGGTAGACTTTATATCGACCGTAGCCGATCTGCCAGCTCGCAGCTGAGGACACCAGGGCAAGTCCTGCAGAACCCGCCTGGGCCTTATCACAACGTCATCATCACCACACCACATCATCTCAACATCCTCCATCTCCAATGCATTTGAATGTTCAACAGTAAACAATGCAATACAATATGTATATCAATGAATGAAATCATGCCAGCTACCAAATGTTGTGATAACACACTCAACACGAACAGTTCAGTCAACCATATCATAACGTAATCAACAGACACGAATCAAGTCACGTTCACAATTTGATCATATGAAACACAAATAAGTCAATACAATTCAATAACACGATAATAAGTCAAGTGTATTTCCCTACCTCAGTACTGCAGTCAAATGGTCGGGTGTCCAGTAATATTCCACAACAATTCGCCCTCTGAAAGATAATTAAATGATAAACAATTACTTAACTATTCCCGTTCCCAAAATAGAAGTTACTAAAAATAGAACTTCCTAAAAAGGACTTTCCTGATATAGTAACTTTTCTACTTAACCCGTCTCTAATTAATTATCATATTATTTTAAATAACTCGGAACTAAAACCAAAATGATAAATAAAGGATTAACGAATTATACGATTAAGAAAACCCGAATCAAACATTTGAACAACTCAACAACCCGACTCAAAACCCGTCTTTGATTATTTAAATAACTCGGGAAATAAATTAAATAAATTATTTAGAAGACTCGGGAATTAATTAATTAAGAATAAAACCAAATAACGAATTATAACGATTAAACTCATGAAAAACCCGTTTCGAAATCAAAACAGCCCGTCATCAACACTACCCCCTTCACACGCACCCACTCTCCTCACGCGCCACCTATACCACCGCGACAACCACCTGACCTGCTCCCCACTTCGACCCCACCACCAACAACCACCACCAGCCTGGTCGACTGCCGCCGGCGAGTCGAAACAGGGCTGGCATCTGGCCTGGTTCACCGCCAAGCCTCACCAAACACCCCATGTTTATCTCTTACCACCACCGCAACCAACAACTACCCCCTGCCAAATAACCACCATCCTCCTCGCCGTCAGCCCACGAACCCAGACACCGTGGCACCACCATTTCGACCTCCCCCGAGTCCACGGTGGTGCCACCCCAAACCTAGTCGTCTAAAACTCGCCAGAAACCGTAACCAAAACCCGTTTTGCCCCCTTAATCGATACCGCCTGTTTCTGCCACCCTAACCACCTACAACCACCCCAACAACCACCAAGTTAATCGCCACTCACCACACTACTCCTATATCCCGTCAACCACCACCACCAGCGCCTGCCTAAGACACACAACCGCACCCAAAAACCCGACAGAAATGTGAAACAGAGGAGAAGGGTTGACTCTTACCTTTTTCCGTCACCACAACCGCCACCAGGGCCACCCACGGCCGTCGACAAACACCCTAAAGCCTTCCTTGTTGCGCCGCCAACACCCATACTCTCTCTCTCTCTCTCGTTTTGCGTGAAAGTTGATGATTGGTGTTGATGAAGGAGGGAGGCGGGTTGAGGGAGGAGTGTTTGAGGGCTAGGGTAAAATTTAGGTTAAAGATTAGGTTAGATGGTAAATGGGTAAATGGGTCATGGGTAACGTGATTGGGTAAGTTAACGTGATCTCGTTCAGATAAACCCGTCTCAACAAGTTTACGAATAACTCGATCTTACGGTATCAACACGACTAAACAATTAACTCGACTCAATTATTATCCCGACATAAATAGTAATATAAAATACATAATAATTAATATATAATAATATCCGTTTACTCGATTATATAAAAAATACGGGGTATTACAGTCTTCCCCTCTTAAAATGAACTTCGTCCCGAAGTTCGCTCCCGTACCCAAACCTCAGAAGGGTATTGTATATCGTACTTACGGACGTCAAGCATTTCTAACACAGTTAACACACACTTTTGACGAATCAATTAAACATAACAAACACGAAATGTTACATTCTGCCCTCCTAAAAATAAACTTCGTCCCGAAGTTTAACTCATCTTCACTTAACCCAACTAACTACAACTAATAACTACCTGAGAACACAAATGTATAACAACTAAATAATCACTTGAGAACACCGTCATCTTCCATCTAAATTCCGATCTCAACTCAAGTAACTCCATAACCATGGTCACACTGGACCGTAAACGTAACTCGGCACAAAGGCCCCACAACTCAATACTAGTGGCCAATCTCAATCTCAATATCAATAGATTAACTGCACTCTTCTTTTACACATCAACCAACTAACAGAAGTAGGAACAAAACATATAGAACTCATTTGCATAAGTACCCCACAACGAATCATCAACTTGATCAAAACTACAATCTACAAACAAGTGCAATATAAACATTAAGATTTTACAATCCTACCCGACTAGAAACATGGTTACGTCCTCGTAACCTCTTTTCAACTTTCATATACATATGCAACAAAATTACTATCAACCACATGTAACAGGAAAGAACACATAACAAGGGATTGCGCATTGACATTAAGGTCGAAACAAGGTTTTTTATGGAATTAACTGATTGTCAACAAGTAACATTTATTACTTAGCTCATGTTTAACTTAAAAACACAACATCAAACTAAAAGAACAACAAGAAAGGAACCAAGGTTTACACGGTTTCACAACTAAACAAATTTGATGACCAATTATAGACCATGAACGAGCGAGAGTAAAGTCAACAAAACAATTTAGGAAACTTCTCACATTTGTAAACATACCACAGAAACTAGATCTACCACTACTATCCATCACAATCACAGGGTCTTATTGACATGTCCGTACAATCATTTACTCACTCACTGGTTTAGGTCACGAATTAGGCCGATGACTTTAAGCAATCAACAACATACTCATCATTCATATTTATCAAAATTGTTTGCACAATATCAATTCTGAAAACATATTTCCCAACAAAAGTAACAACATATGATTTATGACAACTACAACATTCCTTCCATATTCCTCATGCGTTTAACATCTTAGCAACCATATCATTCAATTGTGTTCAGCAACTTAGTATAATTCATTTTCAGCAAAACAAAGACATTGTATAAATAGTTTAACATATACATTTGCCATCATATACTTTGTAGAACACTAGCTATGATAAAAGATTAGCAACTTGAACAATTTTTCTGATTTGCATGATTGAATAATTAGGCAACTCGTAGGCTCAATTAAATGTAACTATAATGACTATCATTTAAACCAATGCATATCATGTGAATCATCAAAAGAGCTATCCCATTATAATTGCCAACATAGTTATCATGACAATTTTTTTATTATAATATAATTGATAGTAACGACTCGAGAATATAGATATGCCAATTGTCGTGTTATATCAAACAGTTTCCTTTATATCACACCCATACAATTGCAAGAATCACTTTAGCATTTTATGACATCGTAATAACGAACATATTCAATAAGGAATAACAACACCGTTTATTATCATGTTATAGGTGTAGGTCCAACTGAAATAATTTAATGTGATGAAGGTAATAAATATAACTATTGGCACACAACTCATATGAAAGTCATTAGAACTTAGATGCATCCTACATGTGTGAACATTTAGACATAATTATTATAATTATTCATGCGAGTATATTAGAACAATCAAAATAACTTTTAACGCCATCAACTTTACCAAGATATGACAATATAGTTTGATATTTATATATATATCCGACCACTATGCAAATATGATGCACACCCAGAGACATTACAACATGCCAAATGTATATAAAGTATGCAAACAACTAGACTCGTATAAACATTTCACCCTCGATTAAGAATCAAATTAAGCTATCCAATTTTACTCATGTTATCATGCCAACAATGTTATCAACTAAGTTTTTAATTTTATCACTTGTTAAGATATACAACTACCGAACATGCGTGCTACTATCATCATATAAAACATTATAAGATCGCATTAATAAGGCTCATGAAATAACCAAACAATTATATGAAAACTCACATAGAACGCACATTTTACACGTCATGATTCACGTTGTAACTTTCAAAAATCACAAATAAATAACCGTCCAACGAATACTTGAGTTAGATTACTTTTTATAACGTACCGAGAGTTAAAAACACAGGGGAAAAAGAATTATTTTC
Organism: Silene latifolia; assembly: GCF_048544455.1. Lineage (NCBI taxonomy): Eukaryota > Viridiplantae > Streptophyta > Magnoliopsida > Caryophyllales > Caryophyllaceae > Silene > Silene latifolia. The sequence goes on from NC_133532.1 coordinate 26,337,740, forward strand.
AAACACAAGAATTCCATTTTTAAAGCATTTTACAACTCAGTTGTTCCAAATAAGTATGTGACGGCAATCGGTTCGAAACTTGGGTCAGTTTGCAAAACGTGCCATTTAATATAGAAACATCAAGAATTTTCCTGGCTTAACAATTTGAAAACATATGCGAATCTTCTGATCGATGGAGTTGGAATTATGCAAAAATTATTAATACAATTTAAATGAGGTTTTTTTTACAAAATCATTGGTCAAAACATCACTGCACAGGAACTTCGTGACCACAGCCCACTAAAATATTTATTGCTCTTAATCCGTATATCATATAAGCATGAAACCAACGCCAAATGAACACTAACTCCCAAGGCTATTTCTCATAAAATTTCCATCCATAGGCAATAAACAGAAAAGAGATGGCAGTAAGGTCAATTAAAGAGTAAAATCAAACAAAACGCGTTTCAGCACTAAGTCGTTCATTTTCTATGTCCCAAACTCTTACAACCATACTATCGATACTAACTCATCCTAACTTAAATCTCACACTGTGTATTTCGTAATATCTACCCCATAGAATCCCTTCGCATCTCGATCTACTCCGTACATCTAAATCACGATTGCTATGACTAAAACATGCAATTCAATAGTGTTTCCCATTACTATCACAATACTATACTAGCATGGCTTCGGGATCACATAACCGCATATCATTAGACATAATAGTACTATCAACATGTCATTCAACATCCATCCAGATAATTATCATAAATTCGCAATTATTTTCACGCTCACGACTACCACCATTCAACACTTCATTGATTATCAACCTGAACTCGAAAATTTATTTCACATCACCACAACATCATATGATCACGTCATCATTCATACAAATACTTACCGTAATGTTGTCCTGCAGAATGGTTAGAATATATGGATCTCAAGGTATACATCAACTCGATTATGCAATAATCTATGTATCAATCACTTAACACTTAGGCAACGATATATGAATTTCATGTTCAACCTCAAGCAACTTTTCTACCCTTCCTCTCATATACACTCAGGGTTTCCGGGTCAAACTGAGAGGGCCGCTGGTTCGGTGTGAGGGGGCCCCTAACTCATACCTTACCTTAGTGTGCTCCTAACAGTTCTATCCCGGGGTTCATTTTAATTAGACACATCCTATGTTCATTGGGCTCATTGGTTTAGGCCTGAGGATCGTTCTCTCTGATACCACATTGTAACACCCCCATTTATTTAAGGGCCTGAACTAGGACTCCTCAGATAAATGACGGTGTTACTATCTCGAAAACCCGAGGCAGTAGATAACAAAGGAAGAAACACAGTACTTTAATAAAATGTTTATAGTGAGATTACAACTGAAATTAAAACAAAGCCTCCAAAAATATGACCAAACGATAAAGTCTGATAAAACTACTAATAAAACTAAGGTGGGCTAGGCACTAAGTCAGTCATCCAAGCTCTCTTCCCGGCCAGCTCCCATCAGTCTCTGAAATTACCTGTCAATCTGCTCCCCAATAATTGGATGATCACAGGCGTACACGAATACACAGGGTCAGCCGCGAAGCTGAGTAGGGAAAACAATGAAACAATAAAATATGATATGCATGCTCCTCCGTCACCTCCATCTCCACCTCAACTCATATCTCATATCTCATTTCTCATAACTCATAACCCGGAACGCCCAGCCATACCGATCCCCGGTAGACTTTATATCGACCGTAGCCGATCTGCCAGCTCGCAGCTGAGGACACCAGGGCAAGTCCTGCAGAACCCGCCTGGGCCTTATCACAACGTCATCATCACCACACCACATCATCTCAACATCCTCCATCTCCAATGCATATGAATGTTCAACAGTAAACAATGCAATACAATATGTATATCAATGAATGAAAACATGCCAGCTACCAAATGTTGTGATAACACACTCAACACGAACAGTTCAGTCAACCATATCATAACGTAATCAACAACCACGAATCAAGTCACGTTCACAATTTGATCATATGAAACACAAATAAGTCAATACAATTCAATAACACGATAAGAAGTCAAGTGTATTTCCCTACCTCAGTACTGCAGTCAAATGGTCGGGTGTCCAGTAATATTCCACAACAATTCGCCCTCTGAAAGATAATTAAATGATAAACAATTACTTAACTATTCCCGTTCCCAAAATAGAAGTTACTAAAAATAGAACTTCCTAAAAAGGACTTTCCTGATATAGTAACTTTTCTACTTAACCCGTCTCTAATCAATTATCATATTATTTTAAATAACTCGGAACTAAAACCAAAATGATAAATAAAGGATTAACGAATTATACGATTAAGAAAACCCGAATCAAACATTTGAACAACTCAACAACCCGACTCAAAACCCGTCTTTGATTATTTAAATAACTCGGGAAATAAATTAAATAAATTATTTAGAAGACTCGGGAATTAATTAATTAAGAATAAAACCAAATAACGAATTATAACGATTAAACTCATGAAAAACCCGTTTCGAAAACAAAACAGCCCGTCATCAACACTACCCCCTTCACACGCACCCACTCTCCTCACGCGCCACCTATACCACCGCGACAACCACCTGACCTGCTCCCCACTTCGACCCCACCACCAACAACCACCACCAGCCAGTCGGTCGATCGCCGGCGAGTCGAACCAGTGGTCGCATCCGCCCTGGTTCACCGCAAGCCTCACCAAACACCCCATGTTTATCTCTTACCACCACCGCAACCAACAACTACCCCCTGCCAAATAACCACCATCCTACTCGCCGTCAGCCCACGAACCCAGACACCGTGGCACCACCATTTCGACCTCCCCCGAGTCCACGGTGGTGCCACCCCAAACCTAGTCGTCTAAAACTACTTTCGAAACCGTAACCAAAACCCGTTTTGCCCCTTAATCGATACCGCTTTGTTTACGCCACCCTAACCACCTACAACCACCCCAACAACCACCAAGTTAATCGCCACTCACCACACTACTCCTATATCCCGTCAACCACCACCACCAGCGCCTGCCTAAGACACACAACCGCACCCAAAAACCCGACAGAAATGTGAAACAGAGGAGAAGGGTTGACTCTTACCTTTTTCCGTCACCACAACCGCCACCAGGGCCACCCACGGCCGTCGACAAACACCCTAAAGCCTTCCTTGCTGCGCCGCCAACACCCATACTCTCTCTCTCTCTCTCTCTCTCTCTCTCGTTTTGCGTGAAAGTTGATGATTGGTGTTGATGAAGGAGGGAGGCGGGTTGAGGGAGGAGTGTTTGAGGGCTAGGGTAAAATTTAGGTTAAAGATTAGGTTAGATGGTAAATGGGTAAATGGGTCATGGGTAACGTGATTGGGTAAGTTAACGTGACCTCGTTCAGATAAACCCGTCTCAACAAGTTTACGAATAACTCGATCTTACGGTATCAACACGACTAAACAATTAACTCGACTCAATTATTATCCCGACATAAATAGTAATATAAAATACATAATAATTAATATATAATAATATCCGTTTACTCGATTATATAAAAAATACGGGGTATTACAAGAAGTTCCCAGACCGGCAGAGTTTTTAGGCTCGAGCCTTAGTTACCTCTTAGGTTGAAATTATATTTGGCCTCCTTCCCGTCGATGCTTTCCTTTAGGGTCCCACACCCTAGCACAATGCTCCTACGCACCTCCAGAAGCATCTCGAGAAAGAAATTTCAGGTATGGTCTCTTCTTATGGCTGGCGAGCTTCCTTACGTAGTCTAATGGACTTTAAACGACCATCCCCGATAGTCGACAGACTCTAAAATGTTCCCGACGACAGGTCCTTGGTTCAGAACCCTTGAGCCGCCTCGCGTCGCCATAGTCGTCAGGTTTTAATCTTCGATTGACCTGATGGCTATACTTTGACTTTCGCCTTGTCCAAGCCTCAGTCAAAGTGGGGGCTCTGTAGACACCTCATTTCTGCACCTCCCGCAAACCACCCGGTGATGATTGGGCCGCATGTTTGGTACGCGGAACGATTTGTGACAGTTCGTAAGTTTATTGTCAAGTGATTACTCAAACATTTATGTCTACCTCTTAAATGTCATCTACGCGCCGATACGGTCGTTTTGACAGTAATTAGAGTACATTTGGAGTCCGGGCCTAAAACCGTCTTCATTTTCTGATAACCGCTAAATCCCGAGTCAGAATGTTCTGGAATGTTCCGGATATTTCTATTCCATATTTCACAATCTTTTAATATTTGGTAAAGAATTTCCCGTAATATTCATACAAAATATTAAGGAAAATAAGATTAATCCGTTATTCCATAAATTAAACACGGAAATATTTCTTCCGCAGGAGGAAACCACTTGGGAACAGACGCAGCAGGTGTTGCGCCTCTTTCCAAGTCCTTTTCTGCGTATTTTTCGTATCTTTTCATATCTTTTCGAGATTTACTTCCAAAGTCTCTCCGAAAACCCTAATTCCTTCACGTGATTATTATAAATAGGAGCCTTCGCTCCTCATATTTCTCACGCGAGTGTCCGCCCTTCTCTTCTCCCTTTGCATTCTAGACCACGTTCTTACTTTTTGGCGTCTACGTGCTTGAACTTTCGACCACGTAAGCTCGGATCCTTCTGAGTACCAGCCTCGTTTTGCATGACCGACCAATTTGACCAACTCCACAATAATCAACTTTAATTAATCTTAATCGTTTTCCTCTTACGAGGGCACTTTTGTTACATTCGAGTCGAGCATCACTAAAACATAAACTTAGTTCATCTCGTTTCGTCAAACATGTAAGTCTGAGGGTGTAAATCTCTCTTTTATTATTGTTATTTACTTTTCGTAATCATTAATGTAAGGTTTATGTCGAAAGTACTTCTAAAACCGATTTGTAAAACCATGTTTAAAACCCTTTTTACGAATTATCAGAAGACAGACGTCGAGAAAGGACGCAAGAAGAATTGCGCCTCTTCCGAGGCCGCAGTTCCTGCTTCCTTTCTTCTTCCTTCGTCCCCTGTTAGTTTCGTTCCTTTGTTTTCTTTCGTCATTGTTTGCTCTTGTTTCGTTCACAAAATAGTTTTACATATTATTAATCACTGTTAACATATAATTCATCTCATTAATTCCCGACTCAAATCCCAAGTAATTCATATTTGCGGGTTTTCGTCATTAAAATCAATCCGGGTTATAGAAATTTGATTCATTCATATTGGGTTTCTGGAATTCGATCTTTGATATATTATCACCTGTTTATTATCATATTCATCATTAGTCCGTGATTAATTCATCGTATTTAACCTAATTAATTTGTTTAGTTTATTAATTTGTTAATTAATCCTCATTCATGTAATTCGTTTACATTGGTTTTGTCCATATTTTATTGTTTTATGACTCATTCACATGTAATTAATGTATTAAATCACATTCATCCGAGTCGAATATCGTAATCAATCATTAAATTCACCCATGAATACGAACAATTTGCAGTTCCGGCTTCACATCCAGAACTCAGCCTTGGAACGGACGCAGCAACTGTTGCGCCTCTTCCAAGGGACGCAGCTCTGCTGCACCTGTTCCTTGTTGATTTCTGTCTCTGAACCTCCGTTTTTGCCTTGACTTAGTTTAATTAGTTTACGTATTCAATTAATTGTCGTTCGTATTATCGCTTAATTCCTGTTCGTTCATTCGTTCATTCTTTCTTTTCCAAAATTATCCGTTTTAAAGGTATTTTCGACATAAATCATTAATCCGTTGTAATTATTGTAATTTTCATTATTGTATTGTTGTATTTATTTTATCGCATTGCTTGTATGTCTTCACATGTAATTGAATCTAAATTCCTACTTTGACATTTATTGTATGTTAAATTAATTGTTTACCGACTTAGTATTAATTCTCACATGCTAGGATTAATCTAATGGATGTTGCATTGCATGCATATAATCGACAATATATCGAGTATAGACGATTTCCCTAATCATTAGTAGAGGCCGCTATCGAGGCGGGCGGGATTTGGTGTTCGATCAAAAGAGCTTCCTAATACGTACCCTCACCCCTTACTCCAGATCTCTGTCAACATCCGTGTTCATTGGCATCCACGAGCGTCATTCTAGACATAGAATGCTAAGAGTAACGAGTTCTTGGTGTTCATGTCACTACTTTGTGTCTTTACATGACACGAGGTATTCGAACGGTTTCCCATTTTCCACAATAAATTGGTGGCGACTCCACAAATGCAAACGCTTTTTTCCCAAGCGCCCCCGTGGGCCCGCGTCCACAAAATGAATCATCCCTTACGTATTCTTATTATGAGATTTAATTATGATTTTAAATCATGTGATCGCACTATTGTTGAGGACACATACTCCAACAGGGCCCTCCACTAAGGACCCTTTAGAGGCTTTGATATGTTTTGAGACATGTACATGTGAATCTCCCACTTGGAAAGCTGAGTTGGATGCTTTAGAGGCTGAAATATATGGGATAGAGCCTATCAACAAGGGGAACGCGAAGGTATATGAGTCAGTGAATACTCCTAGCATGGTAGAGGTAATATATTCTTTTGCCACTAATTCTGTCATTAGGAGCGGTAGACCTCCTGACCAAGAGGTAATTGTTGATGGTAACTTCATAAGGATTACTGGTGTGGTGAGTTATAAATTACCTCGTATGACTTCTACTTTGTGTTTTGATGTTCCTTATTCTTTTGGTTGGACGAACAAATTGATGCGGTTTTATTATAATTGTCATCAAAAATTTGATATGCTGAGAAGGTCTTTAACATTGATTTTATATGCTCCTCTTATATCTTGGTGCTACTTATGCTTTTCTGTAGCACATGAGCAGATTTATGATCGATTATTAAGAGCTTTGAGCTATTTTGATTGTGCCCGATTGCGGGTAATTGATATATAAAGAGAGAAAAAGGGATTGCAGTGGTGCCTCGATCGAGTGTTAGGTGGCTCAATCGAGGATTCTTGATGCTCGATCGAGTGGCATGGGGCTCGATCGAGTCACCAAGGTTTTGGGTATTAAACATGGCCAGACGATGAAAGGAATTGCGCGGTTGATATTTTTCCCTATTTTTGCAGCTGGTTTGGGGGAATTTCTACGCTCTTACCCAGTATTCTCTTCCCTTGTACCTTCTTTTACTGTAATATATCAAGTATTTCCCATTCCTTTTGTTAGTTGTGTCCTTTAGGTTGCTGGATTTGTCTGTAATTGCTATGTTGTAGGCGTTACAATGAGGACACTGTGACATTTAGGTTTGGGGGAGGAGTTTATTTATGTTGTGTGCATTATTTATTGTTGTGTGTTTATCTATCAAAAATCCATAAAAATTAAAAAAATTTCAAAACACAAAAATCATGTTTTTCCTTTGTTTTAGGTCGAGTCTTGGTGAATTTAAAAAACAATGATGTTAAATTGCATTGTTTTTGTATTTGAATCTTATATAGTTGTCCATGTACAATGTCTTTGACTCGTTAGCCATGAAAACAAAGCTCATAATTCATGTCTTTAACCGTATTGACATGCCTTATATTGATTAGATTTGACACAATTATGTTGGTAAACTACTTCTATTCTGAGGTCTATAGAGCTTCCTAGGCCTGGAGCATCAATAAACTGGTCTCATTTGTCAATTAGACTTGAGCGTGGTTTCTCCTTGTGGAATGTGTAATATCAAACTGAATAAGTGTAACATTGATTTTTTGATACTTTTATTGCTTTCGTTTGACCAAGTACATGTGGATAGGTGAATCTTATCGTTCAAATAAGCCTTACATTACCTTTTATTAGCCCGTTTGAACCCTTGTAGCCAATCTTAAATTACATCATATGAGCTAGAACCCAAGAATTTGCCTACCTTTTCGGGACAGTCGCAGTTGCTTGTTTATCATGTTTATTTTGCTATTATGGTTGGGTTGGGACTTATTGTTGTCTTGTGGGTATAGCAAAGTACTTTTAGCAATTGTGTTGTATCCTTGAGTTGGAAAAAGGGAAATATGAAGCAAAAGAAAAAAAATCAAAAAAAATCTAAAAAGAATTGAAAGAAGATAAGAAAAGAAATTGATTGCTTCATTTGGTTTTGTCAAGGATCAAAAGGATGGTCGTTAGAGTCTAATACATATTTGGAGAGTACTTCATTCACTCTCATGTGTTGTAAAGTTGAGATTATTTCTCTAAGTTGGGTGTATTTAGTACCAAAGATTTGTTTTTGGTTTAGCGCTGCGACTACCGTCTTAGCTCCACATATCCATAACGTGTTTTGGCACAAACCATTTCTATCCCTTTAACCCATTTGCCACCCTTATTGTTCTTGGTACATGTACTTTTGTCTATACATTGTCATTGCATATTAGTTGGGGAAATCTCTATCACATTAGATTGCATGCATGTTTCATAAGTCGAGGGAGTGTTTCTACTTCATTCTATCTTACATATAACTCACCCTTACAGTACTTATGAGTGCATGAGTGAATCCGCGAGAATCCGACTAATTTGTCTTGCAAGATCGAAAGGTATTTGGCATTTGTCTATAGTATGGTGACTTGAGAGATGAGCTACATTTTTCATTTTCCATACCTTTGAATTTGTTTTATTGGTACACTTTGGTCATTGCTTTGTTACAGATGGATAGCTTGGGATTTGTATGTGCATCAACATTAACTTTGAGTTATTTATTCGCCATTTGTATGATTGCCTTTTGTATTGTGTGTTGCTTTGCTTGAGGACAAGCGAAGAGATGGTTTGGGGTAGTTTGATGAGTCATAATTATATACATATTTACGCCTCCCCTTAATTGCTTTTGATACGATTTCGTGCTAAATTATGTTAATTACATGCCTTTATGTTAGAATGTCGATACTTCCGCTTTTTGATGTTTAATGCAGGAATGATGCATTTGAGGAGCAAAGGACTGAAATTGGCATCGCGGAGTGGGCATGAAGGGATACACAAAGCAGGGCACGAGAATCCATAAGAATGAAAGAAGAGAAGTTAAGAAGAAAACACGAAGAAAAGAGCTTCTTATTATAAGTGCCTAATTTGAAGAGCCATATCTCGAGTTCTACAACAGATATCCAAGTGATTCCAACCGGAGGTGAAAGCTTATTTTCTTAGTTTTCTAACACCATGAAAATCGCTTGTTTCTGACAAGTATTGAAGAAATAGCGGCCGTTTGAAGTTCAGTGCGCGAAGCAGGAACTTCGTTACTCGATCGAGTACACCTTGGGCTCGATCGAGGAACCTCCATACTCGATCGAGTACACCTTGGGCTCGATCGAGAAACCAGTTTGTACAATGTCGAGAGTTGGAGTATCTGAGAATTGGTGCCTTGATCGAGTACACCTTAGGCTCGCCCCTTGGTTCTTTATACCATGACGGTTCAATACGTTTTTCGGTGATGATATCTGGTTAATTACATTATAAAAGGTATTTTATACGTAGTCTAACGGACTTTAAACGACCCTTTTCTCGAGACACTTCCGAGATACCGAAGACCATGCACCGTCCCCGAGACATTTTCAAACATTTCAAAGCTCGATTTTCAAAACATACAATTTTGAATTTCAAAAACCGTCTTGGGAAACAGTACATTGTTTTCCGAGCCGACTCAAACTCAAACCGTATTTCGCAAACAAACATAAGACGACCTTTCAACTGACCGACTTGCGGAGATCCCTATCTTCGGAAGCCGTCCATAAAGCGACAAACGAATCTTTTTGAAAATCTCTATTTTCGAAAACTTCAGTCCACCATTCCAATTCCGCCTCGTGTCTATCGAGTCGAAGCAAACGTACTTATGAGTCTTTACTTATGAGTCGTCTCACTACGAGACTCATCCAATGGCGTCACGCCGCTACACTGGACGCGAGTGAAAGTCCGGTTAACACCGTCACGTTATTAATTGAGTCAGCACCGAGGTATCACACACGGTCACCCTCGTCTTGTTGAGTTCAATCTTTGTTCCGTCCTTTGTGTTGTCTACGTTCAGCCTTCGAACCGTGTCGGATTGAGTTGTAATGTGAGCCGTTTTTCTGCCTCAGAACCATGGCCCCGTCTTCAACTTCATCCATCAACAACAACGACAACAGAGATGTTACAACTGCTCAGCTAGCCAGCCTACTCACTGCTCTTAAGGTCACTCTGGACCGTGTCGAGACCCGTATCGACACCCTGGAAAACAAAGAAACTGGAGAACACAACACTCCGCCCTTGACTGAAACTGAGAAAAGGCTCAAGCTCCTGAAAGAACAACTCCTAGCCTGGGGTAACAAGATCCACCTTGAGAACAACCGAAGATTTGAACCCATTGGGATCAAATACCCGACAACTTTACCTTGACTGATGTGCCCAAATTCAAAGGAGTGGAGGACCAACTCAATCACATCCGAGCCTTCAAGGACTACATGGCCATAAAAGGGGTCAAACAAGAACTCTTCACCCGGATCTTTCCATCATCCCTGGAACCGATCCCTCGCCAATGGTACTACTCCCTTGACCCGAAGAACCTTACTACCTGGGATGAGGTCGAAGTTGAATTTGCTAAGCAATATGCCGACAATGTCGAAATTCATGCCAATACCCGTACCCTTGAGGTCCTAACTCAAAATGATAAGGAGGAATTCACAGAATTCTTAACCCGTTGGAGGAGAGTAAGCACTCAGTTGGTCAGCAAGCCGAGTGAGTCAACTTTGGTGGAAAAATTTATCAACAATCTCCGTCCGGTATATGCCAACTTACTGAGATATCAAAACATCAAGACATTCCAGGATCTGCAAATCCTTGGAACCCACATTGAAGACGACCTCCGAAAAGGTGTCCTAGCCAAAACCACCGGTAGAGGCTACCAGGGATCTACATCAACCGGATCTCACCCTTATGGTCAGACAAACAAAATTGATGAGGTCAACCTCCTCGAGCCAACCGCCAAGAGAGCTGAACGCCCTCTAAAAGTGTTCACCAACATAGGGTCAACTTATGCAAGCGCCCTAAAAAGGCTTATGGACCAAGGGAAGTTACAACCAATCAGACCCACCCCAGATCCGTCTGATGCTAAGAAATCCCGCTTCTGGAACCCTAATGCCTACTGCCAGTACCACCAAGGGAAAGGTCATCACACGGAAACCTGCTTCAAACTCAAACACGTCATTCAGGACATGATCGAGAAGGGAGAATTGCCTTTGCCTCCACCAACAAAACCGAACAACAAGACAACCCCTCTGGGAATCCATGCTATCTCCGATGATGAGCCGACCTTGGACTGCTCACACCTCATCTTACCAATTGATGACGAGGTGAATGCCCTGGAGAAGGATGCCTCGGACGGGGTATTTGTGTTCAGCGCCGCAACCATGCTTGCCATGTTCCAACAAGTTGAGGAGGCTATATCCAGTCTCTCCGAAAGAATTACTCGACTGGGCGATGCCTAACGACGATTATTTTTAAATCCTCTAACACCACGCCCGAGGGAGGGTCCCCCAAACCCAAAACTACCCTCACCAGGAAGGATTGCTCCCGTGACCATTATGGCACGCACCCCACAATAATCACCCCCACAATAATCACCCCCACAATAATCACCCTCATAAAAATTAGCCTCACAAAAACTGTCCACCGAGGAATACCCCTCCAAGGTACGCTCGAGATCCCGAAGTCAATGGTATCTAGAGAGATGATGCTGAGGACATCTATATAGTCCCAGGAAAAGAGAAACAGGCAAAAGAGATCGTTCATCTTACCCGGTCCGGACGCCCCTATCAAAACCCGAACAATTCAACACTCATTCCAACAACGAATGACCAGGTTGTCCCCGACATGGACACTCAACCGAAGGCTTCTGAGAATTCGATCCTCAAACAACTATAGAAAGCAAAAGCCGAAATTTCAATTTGGCAACTGATTGCTACATCCTTCGAGCATCGGCAAGCTCTACTACAAGCCTGGGGAAAACTGACTGTGCCCTCTACCTCCTCCCCTGAAGAAGTAGTAGCACACATGACAAGGGATGTCCCCGACCTGAACAACCCGGTCATCTTCTCTGATGAGGATATCCCTCCCTTCGGAGCCAACCATAACCTGGCACTATACATCACCGTGCAGTGCCTCAAAAAGAATGTGCGTATGGTTCTTGTAGATGACGGATCCGCAGTTAATGTCATTCCCCTCAAAACAGCTCATAAACTGGGTATCAAAGAAGCTGATTTGGTTCCAACCAATCAAGGAGTACGCGCTTATGACGGCACTCGTCGTAAGGTCGCAGGGCTTATCACTCTAACCATTGCAACCGGACCACTGGAAAGGCAAATTAGTTTTCAGGTAGTCGAGGCGGTTACCTCAACCCTTCATCATAAAATCAGGGTCCCTTTCAACGGGAAGACGATCATAATTCCTGCTTCCCCGATCAAAGCCGTCATGAAAAAGAGAATAGCCTCACACGCCATTGAGAGGACGACAATGAGATGTGGGGATTCCAAGCTGTGAACGCCCTATCCGATGAATCAACACCCATTTGATTGTGACCCATTGGCCAACCTCACAGTCAATCGCATTCTGATGCGCCAGGGTTATTTCCAGGGTCTACCTCTCAATCCGCTGAAGAGCATCTTACCTCCCTTGAAACACGCTAAGGTCCCAAACATCCCCTTCGGGCTGGGCTATGAACCTACCGATGAGGACATCCAGGAGATGAACCTCCTAATTCGGAAGTGGTAGAAGCACGGAGTTATCGTTCGTCCCTATCATTTGACCCTCAATGGATACTTTGTCCCCGAGAGAGAGTCTGAGCTCTACCACGGCTTTCCTGAGCCGATCTATGACTCTGTGGCCAAGGTCAGGCACCCGGGTGTAGAAGTCTTCCAAGATTGCTATTTCATCCTCGACAACACCGAAGTTGCATCAACCGAGTCCAAGTCGTCCCCATGCCTCGACGGGCAAGCTGTCACTCTCCTCTTCGGAAATGACAACATCAAGAACCTCGACCATGAGGACATCATCAACATTGCACTGAAGGACAACCAGTTTGACCCCACCGTCTTAATCTCTGATACTGACCCAGAGAAAGCTACATAGGGCTGGAGAAAAACTATTAAATGGACCGATCGTCAAGGCCGCATTCTCAAGATTACAACTGGAGAAGGCCCTATGTTCAAAGAGGGAAGTGAAGAAGAATCTGAGTCCGAGTCGTAGTCGGAGTATGTCATAGCTCCTAGTACTCCTGATGTCCCAGTCAAGGTCCCCATCCCACTGTTTTATCACAAACTTGTGGCTGCTTCAGAGGCTGAGTCAACTAGGGTCATCCCCACTCCCATGGAAGGTGACAACCTGGAGCTTGTTCTAGGGGCCACCTCCTCTGCTGTGTCGCCTTGACTGCCCATAAGATGTCTGTCCTATTCGAGCTTTTCACTCAAGTCAACTTAATGAACGCTAAGTTTGCTTATGACTCGTCTCAATTTAACTACAAAACAATTCTGAATGACTATGAGGAATTTGACTTGAGTGACTACCCACCTCACCTAGCCAATGAACTTGACAAACGGGACACCAGGACCTCCATCATTGAGGAGACCGAACCTATTAACGTAGGGACCGATAACACACCCCAAGAACTTAGGATAGGGACGACCCTTAACCCCTCGGAAAGACAACAGTTCATTGACCTCCTACACGAATACAAGGACGTATTCGCCTGGTCCTACAGAGTTAAGCCTGTGAAGCAAATGTTGCGCCGAATGCGCCCTGAAAATCAAGGAAGAAGTGGATAAACAGTTCAAGGCCGGGTTCATCAAAGTGTCTGAATACTCTGACTGGGTGGCCAACATCGTGCCTGTACCTAAGAAAGACGGAAGAATTCGGGTTTGCGTCGACTTCAGGGATCTGAACAAGGCAAGTCCAAAGGACGACTTCCCTTTGCCACATGTTGACATCCTGGTGGACAATACCGCCGAGCATGCTCTCCTATCATTCATGGACGGGTATGCTGTGTACAACCAGATCAAAATGGCTGAGGAAAACATGCACAAGACTGCATTAACTACATAGTGGGGTACACACTGCTACACGGTCATGCCCTTCGGCCTCATCAACGCCGGAGCAACCTATCAAAGAACCGCTACCACTGTCCTACATCATATGATGCACAAGGAGGTGGAGGTATATGTCGACGACATGATCGTCAAATCAAGAGAACGGGACGGCCACATCAACGCCCTCCGGAAATTCTTGGCTCGTCTGCGGAAATACAACATGAGACTAATTCCTCAGAAGTGTGCATTCGGGGTCACCTCCGGAAAACTCCTGGGACATGTCGTAAGCAAAAGAGGCATTGAGATTGATCCAACCAAAATCAAAGCCCTTCAACAAATGCCTCGGCCTAAGAACGAGAAGGAGATTCGGGGATTTCTCGGTCAGGTTCAGTACATCAGCCGCTTCATAGCCAAGCTCACCATGATTTGTGAACCAATCTTCAAGAAACTTCGCGCCTCCGATCACACCGATTGGGACGACAACTGTCAAAAGGCCTTCGACAGGATAAAGGAAATGCTATCCAAACCTCCTATCCTCATGCCACCTCAACAAGGGATTCCCTTATATCTATACCTGACTCTCACCGATATAGCCATGGGAGTAATGCTATCGCAAACAGTGTAACACTCCCTCATACCAAGGTACCTTACCAAGGACTACCCTAGCATGAAAGGTTGTTACCATCTCGGTTTCCCGAGGTTAGTATATCAAAGTTACCAATTCCAAACAACATTTATTAAAGTATATAGAGTTAGCGATTACATTGTCTCAGACCAACTCCAAATAAAAGTACAAGGACCTCAATACAACTGAAATCAAGACAGCTAAACTCGTAACAGCGGAAGCTAGACTCGAAGTGGTGACTCCCTAAGACTGTCCCATAGGTAAACATCTGCATCACCTGTCACATCCTGCTCACCACCCCCGAATGGATCACTATAGGTTTTATAAAACAACAACGGGGTCAGTTACTGAATAATCAAAGTAAGACAATTGTATAAAGCAATCAGCTGATCATCCTCCATCCCCGGTCTCCCGATCTCACACAGTAACCGACTACCCACCGAGGTGTGTAGACCTGCCTGACTACCCATCGTAACAGGTAGCCCACGCCGCCAGTGGGGGACCGCAGCCAATCCCCACCGAAATCCCGCTCATCAACGAGCGATAACCCTGTCCCTTGATGTGCACATCCCCTCCCGTGTTGGGTTCCACGGAGGGCGAACTAGGGCGTGAAGCCACTCCCGTAAGTGACTCCACCACAATCATCACCACATCATCACACACACCACACCACCACCACACCAACACTCCGATGATCAGCAGACAACAATCATACTGAGTAGGGAAACCCTACCTTTTGGCAACCCGCTTTGCTGCAATCAATCATACAATATGCATAACAAATACCACATCGTCACCTACAACAATTATAATCAACAATCCCCAAATTAACCCAAAATAATAATTAGGGCAAAACCCTAAAGACAATCTATTAACTGATTACAAAGCACCAGAGACTCACCAACGAAATCGAGACAAAAGACGGAAGTGTAGACTTATGATCGGCCAATTAGCCTTGAGAGTGATTAGGGTGATTAGAGAGAGAGAGAGAGAGATTAACGTCGTTAGGTTTTGGTAAAAATGACTTAGAAACTATAAACATAATTATATAATCTCTAATCACCTTAACCAAACCACGGAAAATAACACCCGTCAGACCGGATACTCGGTTGAGTATAGAGTATACTCGGCCGAGTACCCTCCACTCGGTCGAGTATTCCACATACTCGGCCGAGTATTCCTGGGCAGTAGCCAACCCAGGATACACGACACCCTTTACTCGACCGAGTAGGCCATACTCGGCCGAGTACCAGCTTAGGAAAACCGTATTATTGTAAACAGTCGACGGCGAAGAACGAGCCATCTACTACATCAGCAAAAAGTTCATTGAGTATGAGACAAGGTACACCCAACTGGAAAAGACATGTCTTGCCCTAGTATGGTCAACAAATAAGCTGCGGCACTACATTCTTAGCTACACGGTCCACATCTACTCCAAGATGAACCCGGTCCAGTACATCTTCGAAAAACCCGTACTAAACGGAAGGCTGTCTAGATGGACACTCATGCTCTCCGAGTTTGACCTCAAGTTTGTACCCCTCAAGGTTATCAAGGGAATGGCAGTCGCCGATTTCCTAGCATAAAATCCCGTCAACGAGGATCCAGCGACCGACACACGGTCACTTCCTGACAGATGGTCACTTCCTGACGAAGACATCCGTTGTGCCGACTACGACGCATGGGACCTATACTTCGATGGTGCATCTAATCTGAGAGGCTTCGGGGTAGAAATCCTTCTAATATCGCCAGAAGGGGAACATGTTCCGATCTCGGTTAAGCTAGACTTCGTCGTCACCAACAATGCCGCCGAATATAAAGCATGCCTCATCGGCCTACAAGCAGCCATAACACTTGGCATCAAGAGACTGAGGGTCCACGTCGATTCCTCACTCATCATCAATCAGGTTTTCGGGTCATGGAAAATCTGAAGTGACAGCTTAGCTCCCTACCGAGCGAAAATCTATCAAGAGGCCGAGTTCTTCGACCAAGTCGACTACTTCCACCTGCCACGGGAGGAAAATCAATTTGCTGATGCCCTGGCAAAACTTGCCGCGCTCGTCAACATACCTGATGACATGACATCAATGCCCCTGTGCATCGAGAGAAGGAGCGAGCCAGCTCACATCTGTGCCATCAACAACGACGAGGAAAACCATGATGAACCCTGGTACCAAGCCATCCTCAACTACAAAACCAAAAATAAATTCCCTCCTAACTCTGATCCAAGAGGACAAAGAACCATCCGTTTACTTGCATCACAATTCGTGATGAACCAAGAACAATTATACAAAAGAACACCCCAAGGGATTCTCCTCCTTTGCATTGACCATCACAAAGCCAAAAAAGTCATGGGAGAGGTTCACGACGGAGAATGCGGCCCTCACATGAGCGCAATGATGCTGACCCGAAAGATCATGCGATTAGGCTACTATTGGACCACCATGGAAGCCGATTGCCGCAACTACGTCAAACATTGCCATAATTGCCAAATCTTCGCCAACATATAACACATACAACCATCCCTTTTATACACCATGACATCACCCTGGCCTTTCTCGACCTGGGGCATCGACATCATCGGGAAAGTCAACCCGATAGGCACCTAAGGGCATTGCTTCGTCCTCGTCGCCATCGACTATTTCACCAAATGGCTGAAAGCACAGTCCTATGCAGTCTTGACCGCCAAACAAGTGGCCAAGTTCATCCAGGACAACATCATCTGCAGATATGGGGTACCCCATGAAATCATCACCGATCAAGGCTCTCACTTCCGGGCGGAAACACAGGCCTTGCTGGACAAATACAAGATCAAACGACATCGGTCATCCCCCTACCGTCCCCAAACCAACGGAGCGTTGGAGGCAGCAAACAAAACTCTTGTCACCATTATCAAGAAAATGCAAGACAACTACCGCGATTGGCCGAGCAAACTCCCATTCGCACTCTGGGGATACCGAACCTCTATTCGAACAGCGACAGGCGCCACACCCTTCTACCTAGCATACGGTATGGAAGAGGTTCAACCGGTAGAGTTGGAGGTCCCATCTCTACGCATCCTACTGGAGAGTCAAGTTCCTGAGGCGGAATGGACCCGTAGAAGGTACGAACAACTCACACTTCTAGACGAGCGGCGGCTGAACGCCTTGCATAACGTCCAGCTATACCAACAACGTATACAACGGGCATTCAACAAGAAGGTTAAACCCAGGAACGTCAAGGAGGGCGACTTGGTCCTCAAGTCGGTTCGAGCACCACTACCCGTCGATCCGAGGGGGAAATTCAAACCCAATTGGGTCGGGCCCTACCTGGTCAAGAAAATACTCTCGGGGGCCGCAGTAAGACTGAGTGACCTAGACGGGGAGGATTTTACAAACCCGACCAACCTAGAGCAACTCAAGAAATACTACCCTTGAACCATAGCGACCAGCAACCTCACCCTAGTTTTACAACTAACGACCACCTTAACCCTTTCAAGTCAAGTTCCTCAACGCGTTATGATTGGAAATTGCATGTTTTATCGAGTCTAAGTTGCGGCACCTTGCCCGTTTCGAATGCCCTTTGATCTGTCAAAGGCAGCATCCATTTGAACTAAAACAAACCCCCCCTGAACTACGATCATGGTTTGATTTCACCTTTTCAGGTGGATACGTAGGCAGTCCTTTCTTACACATGAATGATACAAACATCCCCATCAAAAAAAAACATTCCCTTATGTTTACCCACATACAAAACATCGCCCATATCAACTTTCAAAAAAAAAGAAAGGGAAAAACATTCCCTTTCCCACAAAAATACAAAGAAAAAAGCCTTCCTCCCTTCCTACAAAAATCCCCTTTCCCAAGTGCAAATATTTAGGATAATTCAAATCGAATTGTCTTTATAAATGGATGGAAGAAACAAGCGTTCACAATTTTGACACGAGCAATCCTCTTATTTAATTAATAATGAGAATGATTACAAATTCAACAACAAATGAAACTCGACAAGTCTACATCTTGTCAAAGATAAGGTGTCGACTAAGATACCTCACATAATAAAACTAGCACAAAACACACAAAACATAGCTAGTACAACATAATAAAAAACTCACAACACTAATACAACATAATAATAAAGTGGGTAATGGAGGTCTTCATTCTTCCATTCTACCTTTGCCTTTTCCCTCGGGGTACATCTTCCCCTTGTTCTTCTTGTTGGCCCGGCTAGCATGGACTTCCCCTTCGGAACGGATCCTCAACGGATTTACAACAGCGACGGCTTCCGGTCTCTTGCAAGACCCCATGCTCGGTCCAAAACGAGCCCATACACGGCCCACTACATCTTTGGGACCCGAGCTTCTACTCTTTCGTGGCCTCATCACATCCGGGCTAGATCCATCAACATAGTCCTCGAAGAAGGCACGGTTGGCCTTGCCGCAACACATTTTCAACAGCATCCATGAATAATTTTGTGGAAGAAGAAGAAAGGTTTTTGTAGAGATGTTTTTCGTGTTTCGGATGATGAAACAATGAAGCAGAAACATCCCTATTTATCCAAATGAATCAGCGCGTTTTTCCGAAAAAAGGGAGAGCTGGCTTCTATCGCCAATTAGCTCGCGCCTCTTTGGGGCTGTTCTCAGGATCCCCATCTTGAATTGTCCCTTTCAAGTTGTTTTTCTCCCTCACACCTCAAACCTCCCGCCAGAATGCTCGCGCCTCTTCGGGCCTATCCAGGATGTTTTGTGTTTTCTCACACTCACATTTCCGCATTTTCGCGTTTTACGAAATCCGACACGGTTTCTATGACGCAGCTTTAAACATACGGGTTTTTCTCTTTTTTTAAGGGGGAAGGGCTAGTCGCCCCGATCCGCGACGGATCGTTTCCATGTCAGTCGAAAATTGATAACACGACGTCAATTTTCAAAAAATTTCAAGCTCTCACAAATCCGAGTCTTGATCTCACAAAAATCAAAAACCAAATACACTCGCAAAAATCTACTTTAAATTCACCCCTTGACGGTTCGAGTTTGAATTTTTTCGAGTAACAAATCAATTTCAACAATTTCGATACAATTTAATTCAAGACACGAGTTAATTGTTCAATTTTCAAATCATTTGTTTTTGAGAAGTCCAAACGTGACGACTCGTCGCGGAAATTTCAAAATATCATTTCAAATTTCAATTTTAACTTCGAGTCATCGTGGTTAATTTTGTTTTCAATCAAATGCTTTTTACGTGTTCACGTTTATGCGTATGTGCTACCTGTTGCCTGTTTTCTACACTAACGATGCAGGAACTAGTGCGACACAGAAGGGAACTAACAGCCGACATCGCTTCTCCGAAACACAACATCAAAAAAAAAAAAAAAAAAAAAACCAAAAATCACAAAAAAACCACAATCCAAAAACACATATATACCAACCGCCTCACGCAAAATGTAAATATGTACAAACAAGAGTCCAAGACACGGACCAACAACTACAACTACTCACCGCCTCCCATCGGACCAGTCTCGGTCTCACGAGGAGTCGCAGGCAAGGCAGACACCACCATCTGCTCAGGCTCCCTCTCCGGAGAACTCTCCAACATCTCGTACTCCATCGTGACGCGAAGCTCCTCCGCCGCAGCCAACTGAGCCCTGAGAGAGGCAATCTCTGCATCTCGGCTCCGCAACCCGTCCTCACGACGCCTCAACTCCTGGTCTCGTCTGGTGATCCCCAACCCCTGGGCCTCGATCGTCGACCTAGCTGCGTCCAACTCAGCACGGATCCGAGCAAGCTCCACCGGATCCGCAGTACCCTGCAAAACACAATACAGATCATTGAGATCTAAAAACGTGAAATGCAACACAAAAAATACACAAAAATAACGTACAAAAAGTACCTGAGCAAGCCGAGCCTCCCTCGCACCATGTCACCAGCAAGTGCCCTCCACCGGTTAGCCATCCGCCACAAAGCCTGATGACTAGTGGTCGACACCTACAAACAAGAAGGTCCTTTAACACAATGCAAGGCAAAACATAAACGAGGAAGAATTTTCAAACCAGGAACTCACCCTTAGAACGGTCAACCTCCACTCCATGCCAGCGTCGGTCACCTCAATGACCGCAGGCTCTGGCAGGTGCAGCTGTAGCTGTAGCTCCTCGCCCCTTGGCCCCTGAAAGGTGGTCTCTGCCGGGGAAACTGGGGGCTGGGTCCTCATCAACGCATCGACCCCCTACAATTTGGGTCCACATCGAAGGTAACAAACCCTCCTATCAAAAAGAGGCAATGAAAAAAAAAAACAGAGAAAACATACCTCGATCGGGTACTAGGCAAGCCTCGACAACCGGAAGGTGTTGTAGTCGGCCTCCCACAGCAACAGCTCCACACCACCCTGACCGTGAAGGTGCTCCTCAACCTCGTTGGGGGTCGACTCCTGGAACAACAACCTAGGCAGATCGACCGGTACCACGAAAGTCTCAGTGAAGCACTGACGAGCTAAGCGCTCGCCCAGGTACCAAATTGGCTCGATCGCCGTCTCAAGGTACAAACGCTGGGAGCTGCGAGGCCGCAAACGCTCCCTGAGAGCGGCTGACACCTCTGTGTAGTGCTCCCAAGGCTACCCGATAAACTGCACTCAAGGCAAAGCTAATCAGCTAACTGGGGGCTTTCTAAGCTACCTAGTCATCCTATCTCTATCTGTCTCTACAAAACAAAAGGGGGTAAGAGACCACAACTTACGTTAGCAACTCGAAGGGCATTCACGTGACGCCTGCAGTCCTCGTAAGTCGACTTGGTCGACTTCTTCCGAGCCACCGTCCAGGCCCTCACAGCAGGGTAAGTCGAAGGGACGCCACCAGCGGTCCCCGGGCGCAGAGGGATGAAGTAGGCATACAACCAAGCCTGTAACCAAACACAGCAAACAAAATCAGCCAATTTTTCAAAAATTGCCAAAATCAAAATCAAAATCAAAATCAAACTCACCAAAAAAACTACAAAAACGCTCGTACCTCCAAGATGAGGCCGGGATCAACCAAAGCAGGGGCACTACCATTCCCCACAACCTCCGGGCGCACCGCAGCGTGCAAGTACCGGGTGAAGCTCGCCAGGGCCGGCGTAACCCAGTCAAACTGACCAAGAGTGTCGAGGTCAGCAAGAAGAGGAAGTACCTTGGTCGAAAAGCGCTCACCCTTGTCACCAAAGTACGTGGCACCCAAGAAGTACCACAACCACAACCACGCCTCCTACGCGACAGCTCTAGCCTCCGCCTCCGGACTCGCCAACGGCGCCGGAGCATAACCCACCACTCTCCCTCTGAAGTAGTCCCTCACATACGAGCTCGCAATCAAGTACGGAGTGATGTCGGAAGGCTCGGGCAAAGCACTGCCAATCAAACGAGTAACCGCGGGGGAAGACACTCTCTCTGGTGTCTCCGAGAACTCAACAGGCGTCTCGCCACAGGGGAGACCCGATATCATGGCAAAATCCTCTAAGGTCAAGCCGACCTCCCCAATCTCCATATGGAACGACGACGTCGTGTCCCAGTACCGACCCAACATGGCACGGATCAGACACAGGTTCGAACTAATCGAAGACCTTTGAATATCTCGCCAAGCAGCCACCAGCGGCCCCAAAGCCGACCTCTCTATCAACGCCCTCGTACCGGCTCGGAGAACGTCGTAGAAACCCAGACAGGTGGAGAAGCCTGAGAAAGTCCTCATGGTACAAATCTCCTGAGATCAAAAACAAACAACGTCATAATACCTATTTAGGTCTGACATGTCAAAAACGACGAAAATTCGACAAAGTGGTACAACTTACCAAGCCCTCGTGCGCACGGTAGGAGATGTGCCTGTCTAGCCGAAGCAACAACTGGAAACCATCAAAACCCTCACCCCAAGCAGGCGCCGCTCGCAGGTTCAACCCCCGCGGAGCGGTAACCCGTCTGGCCTCCCAACCCGCGACGTGAACGTCGTCCTCAACCGTCTCCGCTCTCCGTCCTTTCTGCCCACGAGACTCCACGTGATGGACAGGAGGCATCTCAACGACCCTAACGACGTTCTGCAACTCCCGTCTGGTCGGCCGAGGAGCCCTCCTCCTAGCAACCCTCCTCCCAGAGGTACCAGCCTCAGACCCTGTCTGAGCTCTCTCAACACGAGCAGCCTCAACAACAGGCTCCTCCCGAGCCCCAGTGGCTTCCTCAGCACCGACAGCCCCAATAACGGGCCCCTCACGAACCTCAACGGCTCTCTCAGCCTTAACAACCTCCTCGGTGGGCCCCTCCTCCTCAGAAGCGTCCTCTACTACCACGTCAGGTGCACTAACCGGCCCAGTCCCAAACAGGTCCTCCAAGGTCTCAGCAATGGACCATGTAGGTCCCAGACGCTCCCCTACAACCAAAGGCAATCAAAGAACGTCAGCCGAAATTTCGGCATTACGACTGCATAAAATGGGCAAATCCCGCCCGAACCCAACCAAACAAAACAATCTACAAAAAACGCACAAAAAACAACAACAAAAACGGCACCTCAAGAGCCACACAAGGTCCGCCAACAGTCAAAAAAAAAAATGTTCCCAATGCGATGGGGTACTTTCCCACAACTCAAAAAAGGCAATTTTACGCCAATTTGAGCGCAAATAGGTCGACATTTCAAAACACGACCACAACGAGGCAACGTGATTTTACCACATCTTTAAGCGACCTAAACTACCAATGAGGTCCATTTCAAGGCAAACTGACTCAATTTAAGCTCAAACAGACGCTTATTTTGTCAGATATAAGACCGTCGCAAAAGGCAAAATTCCAATTTTGCCCACAATACCCAACAAAGGTACAAAGTGACAAACACGGTCTTCCCCGACTACAATACGACCTAGTGGGGCACACAACTCAAGCAAATAAACTTGACTTTGTGAAATGAGACGGTTTCCTCATCTCATTCACGTTTTTCGAGCATAGGGAGCGGGAACGGGGACCAAAATGCAATCTAAAAGCACCCCCCTATACCCCTAAACAGGTTTCTAACCTAATGCAATCATCAATTTCACTCGAAATTGGCTCATTAAAAAACGCCCAATTCGATTTTTAAGGGTATAAAAATTCGCCCTAATTCAATCAACAAAAGACCAACAAATTCAAATGGATTCAATAGGAATTACATACCTTGAGATGACATATTGATAATGGCACAAGCTCGAGCAAGAAGGAAAACCAAAAATGGCGATTTTTTGGTCGGTTTTTTGAGTTTGTTTTAAGAAGACGAAGTGAATAGGAACCAAAGATCGTCATTTTGGGCTTTGGCCCAGTTCCACACACGTTTTCTCAAAATTTCAATGACGGAACCAAAGATCGTCATTTTCAAGTAAAAAATCAATAATAGTGAAATTCAAAATTCACTATTTTTTCAAAATTCAAACGGCGGCAATTAAAACCGTCATTCCAAAAAATAATAGTGAAATTCAAAATTCACTATTTCTTCAAATTTCAAACGACAGCGATTAAAACCGTCATTTCAAAAATAATAGTGAAATTCAAAATTCACTATTTCTTCAAATTTCAAACGACGGCGATTAAAACTGTCATTTCACTTCAAAAGCAACAATAGTGAGAATTCAAAATCCACTATACCTTCAAATGTCAGCGACGGCAACAAAAACCGTCACTTCAAAAACAATAATAGTGAAATTCAAAATTCGCTATTTCCACGGCGGCGTCAAAAGCCCCATCTGTCAAAAAACAAGCAGGTAGCGGGATTCATGGTTGGGAGGTGTCATCGTGTCTCCCAATCAAACACATTTATAATTCTCAACAAACAACTAGTTAGTGGTTAAGTCGAGGTCAATATACGGGACGGTGTGCTTTGGGTTCTAAGTGTATCTATCTCAATTTATGCTAGTGTCACAATTGATTTGGGTTTGTAGTTGTGTTCTAAACTAATGCAAGTAACAAAGTAAAACAAGCAAGTAAAGGTGTAGACAAATAATAAAGGATACTAGGATGTCATGGGGTCATATGGGATTCATGGGAGTTGATCATACAAACATGTTCTCAATTAAATAGCAAGCACTTATTATTGTGATGAGATCGAGTTGGTGTATATCTTACAATCCCTAAGAAGGTTTGTGTAACACCCCGGTTTATGAAGGAGCCTTTAGCAAGACATTCCCTAATAAACCGGACTGTTACTATCTCGGTTTCCCGAGGTAGTGAATAACAAATTAAACTCCAAGGCAATTTATATAATTATTTTTAACTTAATTATTACAAAACCTCTTTTCATCAAATTACAAGAATTAACATAAATAAAAGTGAAAGTCTTCTAGATGATGATCTAGCTACTAAGTCGTCTGATCCAGTGTCTCACGCCCATCCAGCTCCCGATTCTATCTCTTAACCTGTCAAGTCTGCTCGCCAATATTTGGGTCATCACTGGTGTTCATGAATACACAGGGTCAACCACGAGGTTGAGTAGGGAAAACAAGAAAACAACAAAATATGATATGCATGCTCCTCCGTCACCTCCATCTCCATCTCAACTCATATCTCATATCTCATACCCCGGACAACCCAGCCATACCGATCCCCGGTAGACTATATATATCGATCGTAGCCGATCTGCCAGCTCGCAGCTGAGGACACCAGGGCAAGTCCTGCAGAACCCGCCTGGGCCTTATCATGCCGGTTACCCGATGTTGTGATATCATATTCAATACGATCAATTCAGTCAATCACCTTCCCATATATGAATCATAACGTAAATCAACAACCACGAATCAAGTAACACAATTGAACAACAACGATAATAAGTCAAGTGTATTTCCCTACCTCAAAGTGCCAGCAATCCAAGTAAGCAGTTCAAGCAGTCCAGAACATAAAGCAACGAATTTGATTAACGATCCTCCACGAATCCGTCACCTAAAACAATTATAGTATTTATAATTACTAACTACTAAATATAGAAATCTCCCAAAATAGAAGCTTTCCCGAAATGGTAACTTTTCTATTAAACCCGTCTCTAATTAATTAATTATTATTAATTATTATTTTATTTTAAATAACCCGGAACTTAAACCAAAACGATAATTAGAGGATTTAAACGAATTATACGATGAAACGAATCAAGCATTTGAACAATTCTAACAATCCCGACTCAAAACCGTCTCTAAACATTTTGAATAACTCGGGAATTAAATTAATTAACTGAATATGATAAACAAAAGATTAACGAATTTAAACGATTAAGAAAACCCGAATCAAACATAAAAACAACTCGAAAAACCCGACTCCACAACCCGTGACTTCTCACTCGCCTAAACTCCTCACGCGCCGCCTGAACCACCGCGACAACCACCAGGCATGCTACCCACTTCGACCTCACCACCAACAACCACCACCAGCCTGGTCGACTGCCGCCGGCGAGTCGAACCAGAGCTGCCAAAGCCGCCTTAGTAGGGGTTGCCGCCACCAACAGCCCACCTTTGCAACCCCACGGCCCGCCATCGATATCAACAAAGACACTATTCTATCACCACCATTATGCTCGCCGCCAACCCACGCACACAGACACCATAGCACCACCGTTTCGACCTCCCCCTAGTCCACGGTGGCGCCACCCCAAACCTATCCGTCTAACCTGCCTGAAACCCGCACTCAAACCCGTTTTGATTGTCTCTGTCGACAAAGCCTCCAGCCGCCATTTCCACCGCCTATAATAACCCTAACCGCCACCAACAGGGGCGTCTCTAACCACCCATTACCAATACCCAGACACCAACCACCCTTATCCCCTCCCTAAGACACGCAACAACCACCAACAACCCGACAGAAAAAAAAAAACAGAGGGAAGGTTGAACTCTTACCTTTTTCCGCCACCACACAACCACCATGGCCACCCACGGTCGTCGACAATTGCCCCTAGCTCTTCCTTGCTGCGCCGCCAACACCCCAAGCTCACTCTCTCTCTCTCTCGTTTTGCGTGAAAGCTGGTGTTTGGTGTTGGTGAAGAAAGGAGGCGGGTTGAGGGAGTAAGGAATGAGGGAGGCGGGTTGGTTCGGGTATTATTAGGGTTAGGGTTAGGGTTTAGGGTTTATTTGGGCTTAGGGTTAAATGGGCTGAACAGTTAATGGGCCAACTCAGATGGGTTAGCTCATAATTCGAATTCTTATAAACCCGTCACAATTAACTTATATCGATACAACGCGGGTTAAGTAAAATAACTTAACGAAATTATCGACTCAATATTAACTCGACTTAATTAGTAATATAATATGTATAATAATTAATATATAATAATATCTGTTTAATTGGTTATATAAAAATACGGGGTATTACAGTCTTCCCCCCTTAAAATGAACTTCGTCCTGAAGTTCGCTCCCATACTCAAACGTCAGAAGGGTATTGTATATCGTACATACGGACGTCACGCATTTCTAACACGGTCAACACACACTTTTGACACATCAATTAAACATAACAAACACGAAATGTTACATTCTGCCCTCCTAAAAATAAACTTCGTCCCGAAGTTTAACTAATCTTCACTTAACCCAACTAACTACAACTAATAACTACCTGGGAACACAATTGTATAACAACTAAATAATCACTTGAGAACACCGTCCTTTTCCATCTAAATTCCGATCTCAAACTCAAATAACTCGATAACCATGGTCACACTGGACCGCAAACATAATTCAGCTCATAGGCTAACGCATAACTCAATACCAGTAGTTTAACTACACTCCCCTTTTACACATCAACCAACTAAAGAAGTAGGAACAAAACATATAGAACTCATTTGCATAGGTACCCCACAACTAAACATCGACTTGGTCAAAACTACAATCTACAAGCAAGTGCAATTAAGCATTAAGATTTTACAATCCTACCCGACTAGAAACATGGTTACGTCCTCGTAACCTCTTTTCAATTTTCATATACATATGCAACAAAATCATTATCAACCACATGTGACGGGGAAAGAACATATGATAAAAGATTGCGCATTAACATTAAGGTCGAAACAAGGTTTTATTATGGGATTAACTGATTGTCAACAAGTAACATTTATTACTAGCTCATGCTTAACTTAAAAACACAACATCAAACTAAAGAACAACAAGAAAGGAACCAAGGTTTACACGGTTTCACCACTAAACAAATTTGATGATCAATTATAGACTATGAACGAGCGAGAGCAAAATCAACAAAACAATTTAAGAACTTCTCACATTGCAAACATATCACAGAAAATAGATCTACCACTACCATCCATCACACTCACAGGATCTTATTGACATGTCCGTACAACCATTTACTCACCCTTGGTTTAGGTCACGAATTGGGTCGATGAATTTAAGCAATCAACAACATACTCATAATTCATATTTTAAATTATAAAAATTGTTTGCACGATATCAATTCTGAAAACATATTTCCCAATAAAAGTAACTACATATGATCTATGACAACAACAACATCACTTTCATATCCCACATATGTTTCACATTTTAGCAATCATATCTTTCAATTGTGTCTAGCAACTTAGTATACTCATTTTCAGCAAAACAAAAGATATCGTATAAATAACTTAGACATATACATTTGCCATCATACACTTCGTAGAACACTAGCTATGATAAAAGATTAACAACTTGAACGACTTCTCTGATTTGCATGATTGAATAATTAGGCAACTCGTAGGCTCAATTAAATGTAACTATAACGACTATCATTTAAACCAATGCATATCATGTGAATCATCAAAGGGTTATCCTATTATAATTGTCAACATAGTTATCATAACAATCTTTATTTTAATATAATTGATAGTAACGACTCGAGAATATAGATATGCCAATTGTCGTGTTATATCAAACAGTTTCCTTTATATCACACCCATACAATTGCAAGAATCACTTTAGCATTTTATGACATTGTAATAACGAACATATTCAATAAGAAATAATAACACTGTTTATTATCATGTTATAGGTTTAGGTTCAACTGAAATAATTTATTGCAATGAAAGTACTAAGTATAACTATAGGCACACAAATTCGCATAGAAGACATTAGAACTCAGATGACATCCTACACGTGTGAACATTTAGACACAATCATTACTACCACCCATGTGTAAACATTTAAACATAACTATTATAATTATTCATGCGAGTATATTAGAACCATCAAATTAACTTTTAATGCCATCAACTTTACCAAGATATGTCAATAGAGTTTTATATTTATTTATATCCGACCACTATGCAAATATGATGAACACACCAGAGATATTACAACATGCCAAACGTATGTAAAATATGCAAACAACTGGACTCGTATAAAATATTTCACCCTTGATTAAGAATCAATTTAAGCTATCCATTTCTACTCATACTATCATGCCAACAATGTTATCAACTAGACTTTAATTTTATCACTTGTTAAGATACACACTACCGAACATGCGTGCTACTATCATCATATAAGGACATTATAAATTCACATTACTAAGACTCATGAATTAATCAAGCAACTGTATGAAAACTTGACATAGAGCGCACATTTTAAATGTTTTGATTCACGTTGTAACTTTCAAAGATCACAAATAAATAACCGTTCGATTAAAACTTGATTCATATTATTTTTATAAAACACGGAGAGTTAAAAAAAAACACAGGGGAAAAAGAATTAGGTCTAAAGCACAAAAAATTTCATTTTTAAAGAATTTTACAACTCAGTTGGTCCAAACAAACATGTGACAGCAATTGGTCCAAAACTTGGGTCAGTTTGCAAAACCTACCGTTTAATATAGAGACATCAAGAATTTTCGTGGCTTATCAATTTGAAAACCTATGCGACTCTTTTGACCGATGGAGTTGGAATTATGCAAAAATTATTAATATCAAACATCACTGCACAGGAACTTCCTAACCACAGCCCACTAAAATATTTATTACTCCTAATCCGTATATCATATAAGCATGAAACCAACGCCAAATGAATACTAACTCCCAAGGCTATCTCTCATAAAATTTTCATCCATAGGCAATAAACAGAAAAGAAATGGCAAAGTAAGGTCAATTAAAGAGTACAATCAAACAAAACAAGTTTCAGTACTAAGTCGTTCATTTTCTATGTCCCAAACTCTTACAACCATACTATCGATACTAACTCATCCTAACTTAAATCTCACACTGTGTATTTCGTAACATCTACCCCATAGAATCCTTTCGCATCTCGATCTACTCCTTACATCTAAATCACGATTGCTATGACTATAAACATGCAATTCAATAGTGTTTCTATTTACTATCACAATACTATACTAACATGGCTTTGGGATCACATAACCGCATATTACTTAGTCATAGTAGTGCTATCAGCACATCATTCAACATCCACCTAGGTAACTATCATCGACTCGCAATTATTTTCATGCTCACGTCTAACACAACACTTCATTGATTATTAACCTGAACTCGAAATTTTATTTCTCATTTCCACAACATTATATGATCACGTCGTCATTCATACAAAATACTTACCGTAGCGTTGTCTGAGAATGGTTAGAATATATGGGTCTCAAGGTATACATCAACTCGATTATGCAATAATCAATGTATCAATCGGTTAATACTTAGGCCACGATATTTGAATTTCCTGTTCAACCTCAAGCAACTTTTCTACCCTTTCTCTCATATACACTCGGGGTTTCCGGGTCAAACGAGAGGGGGGCTGGTTCGGTGTGAGGGGGCCCCTAACTCATACCTTACCTTAGTGTGCTCCTACGATTCTATCCAGGGGTTCATTTTAATTAGACACATCCTAGGTTCATTGGGCTCATTGGTTTAGGCCTGAGGATCGTTCGCTCTGATACCACTTTGTAACACCGCGGTTTATGAAGGAGCCTTTAGCAAGACATTCCCTAATAAACCGGACTGTTACCATCTCGGTTTCCCGAGGTAGTGAATAACAAATTAAACTCCAAGGCAATTTATATAATTATTTTTAACTTAATTATTACAAAACCTCTTTTCATCAAATTACAAGAATTAACATAAATAAAAGTGAAAGTCTTCTAGATGATGATCTAGCTACTAAGTCGTCTGATCCAGTGTCTCACGCCCATCCAACTCCCGATTCTATCTCTTAACTGTCAAGTCCGCTCGCCAATATTTGGGTCATCACGGTGTTCATGAATACACGGGGTCAACCACGAGGTTGAGTAGGGAAAACAAGAAAACAACAAAATATGATATGCATGCTCCTCCGTCACCTCCATCTCCATCTCAACTCATATCTCATATCTCATACCGGACAACCTTGACCATACCGATCCCGGTAGACTATATATATCGACCGTAGCCGATCTCCCACTCATGTTGAGGACACCAGGGCAAGTCCTGCAGAACCCGCCTGGGCCTTATCACAACTCACATCGTATCTCAACATCGTCACTCCTACACCATCCTCCAACTCCAATGCATATGAGATGCTCAACATAAATTAATGCAACACAATATATATATATATATATATAAATCACTGAACTGATAAATCATAAAATCATGCCGGTTACCCGATGTTGTGATATCATATTCAATACGATCAATTCAGTCAATCACCTTCCCATATATGAATCATAACGTAAATCAACAACCACGAATCAAGTCACACAATTGAACAACAACGATAATAAGTCAAGTGTATTTCCCTACCTCAAAGTGCAAAGCAATCCAAGTAAGCGGTTCAAGCGTCGAACATAAAGCAACGAATTTGATTAACGATTCTTCACGAATCCGTCACCTAAAACAATTATAGTATTTATAATTACTAACTACTAAATATAGAAATCTCCCAAAATAGAAGCTTTTCCGAAATGGTAACTTTTCTATTAAACCCGTCTCTAATTAATTAATTATTATTAATTAATATTTTATTTTAAATAACTCGGAACTTAAACCAAAACGATAATTAGAGGATTTAAACGAATTATACGATGAAACGAATCAAGCATTTGAACAATTCTAACAATCCCGACTCAAAACCGTCTCTACACATTTTGAATAACTCGGGAATTAAATTAATTAACTGAATATGATAAACAAAAGATTAACGAATTTAAACGATTAAGAAAACCCGAATCAAACATAAAAACAACTCGAAAAACCCGACTTCACAACCCGTGACTTCTCACTCGCCTAAACTCCTCACGCGCCGCCTGAACCACCGCGACAACCACCAGGCATGCTGCCCACTTCGACCCCACCACCAACAACCACCACCGCCCTGGTCGATTCGCCGCCGGCGAGTCGAACCGAGCGCCAAAGCCGCCTTTAGCGGGGTTGCCGCCACCAATGTGACCCACCTTAGCAACCCCACAACCGCCACTGATATCAACAGTACACTATTCTATCACCACCATTATGCTCGCCGCCAACCCACGCACACAGACACCATAGCACCACCGTTTCGACCTCCCCCTAGTCCACGGTGGCGCCACCCCAAACCTATCCGTCTAACCGGCCTGAAACCCGCACTCAAACCCGTTTTGATTGTCTCTGTCGACAAAGCCTCCAGCCGCCATTTCCACCGCCTATAATCACCCTAACCGCCACCAACAGGGGCGTCTCTAACCACCCATTACCAATACCCAGACACCAACCACCCTTATCCCCTCCCTAAGACACGCAACAACCACCAACAACCCGACAGAAAAACAAAAACAGAGGGAAGGTTGAACTCTTACCTTTTTCCGCCACCACACAACCACCATGGCCACCCACGGTCGTCGACAATTGCCCCTAGCTCTTCCTTGCTGCGCCGCCAACACCCCAAGCTCACTCTCTCTCTCTCTTGTTTTGCGTGAAAGCTGGTTTTTGGTGTTGGTGAAGAAAGGAGGCGGGTTGAGGGAGTAAGGAATGAGGGAGGCGGGTTGGTTAGGGTATTATTAGGGTTAGGGTTAGGGTTTAGGGTTTAGTTGGGCTTAGGGTTAAATGGGCTGAACAGTTAATGGGCCAACTCAGATGGGTTAGCTCATAATTCGAATTCTTATAAACCCGTCACAATTAACTTATATTGATACAACGCGGGTTAAGTAAAATAACTTAACGAAATTATCGACTCAATATTAACTGGACTTAATTAGTAATATAATATGTATAATAATTAATATATAATAATATCCGTTTAATTGGTTATATAAAAATACGGGGTATTACAGTTTGGGTCCCGGAGCCGAATCGTTTAGATTGTACAACACCTACAAGTCGACTTAGTCCTTCCTATTCAACTATATGCATGGTCTAATGAGACTCGAGTTGGTTTATGTCTTACAAGTCTCATTGAAAAGATAAGTGATGGGTAAGAAATGCAAGGATTCATAGGCTCGTATTTCATCATACATAACATGTGCATAAGTTGAAATCACAACAAGCAAGCAAATTAATTATGAAAACATATTAGATTAAGCATGAATCATTCCCCATGTTTGTTTCCCTTAATTTCCCATTAATCCTAGCTAAAGAACTACTCACTCATTATCATGGGAAACATGTCATTTATGGTGTCAATCTTTACAACAAGTATAAGCATGATAAGAAGATTGAGGAAATAAACAATAAAGAGTAAAGGATAAAAGAATTATACCAAACTTGAGATGATCCAAATAATAAAGCAAAGAATAAAAGAAGAGAACTTGATTGATTGATGAAGAGTTGTCAATTCTACAATAATAACCCAATAATCTTTAATTACCCAATAAAAAAAAACTTGAACAATGATTAAGGAAAGATTAATGTGTAATTTTGTGGAATGATTGACATTAATCTATTCTAATCTAATCCTAATCTAATCTAAGGAAGGTTTTTCTCCTCCAAGAGGGCTTGATCCTTTGATTATTACAAATGGAGTATATATAGTGGTACATCATTAGGTTAAGCAAGGGTAGATTAGTAAATAACATTGCTAAGTGTTGAGTAGGGAAATGCTCCTCTCGAAGGAGATGCGCATATCACGTTGCTAGTCCCGCCACAATATGCTCGTCTTGCGCGTCTGAAGTCTTGGCGGTCACTAACAGAAGCTAGCAGTAAGTAGGGTCGATCTCCACAGGGAGGCGGTAACTATCTACTTGTCTATTCGGTCTGTCTACGTCACAGTTGGGGGTTTTGAATTGTTTTAGCTAAACTAATGAGATCAAAAAGGAATAAGAGAAATTAAATAGAGAGAGAGAAAACTAGGATGTCGGTTCATCAATGAACGTCAATTAATTGCAGTTAAGGTCACAGATTAGTCGATGTGTCAGTCTAAGGGGCAATGAATATCTCCTTCCGGTCTCAATTCGCCCTAAAATACTATTAGCTTAGCTTCCGCCCTCACCAAAGCATTCTATTGTTCACTGCGGGTCTCACCCCTTCCAACCTTCCGGTCCAGGTCGTGGCTTACCAAGGTTAAAAAGGCTAAATGCATCGATTCAAATAGCTAGATACTATTATAAGCAGTGATTAACAACATAGACATAACAACAACGACAAATCTATGAACTAATTAGCAATTAACATCGGTCCATTGAATCCCCTAATCCTAGCAGGGGAAAATTAGCTAGACATGATAAAGGGAAGAATAAAAACAAAAGAAAGAGAAATAGTAAACATTAAATAAAGAGAAAAGGGAAAAGAGAGAAAATTACAGAGAAAAGATCCGGAAAATAGAAAGAACAAAGTATCCAGCCGTAAACAGAAGAAAAATTCGGTGTATCAAAATGATAGGGGGAGAGTTACAAATTACTTCCCTCATTCCTATTTATAAGAAAATGGGATTTTATTTAACCTAATAACGAATTAATAGCTAAAAAGCCCGAGCCCAATAAGGAATCACTCGATCGAGCCCTTTATAACTGCTCGATCAAGCATAATTAAGCTCAAACCACTCGATCGAGTAAAATTACTACTCGATCGAGCAACCCCTAAAATGAATCTGTTCGATCGACTAAAATAAGTACTCGATCGACCTATTATTCCATCCAAAACCACTCGATCGACCTATAAGGCACTCGATCGAGTGATATTTGACTTCAGCAGCTCACAATTCCGTTAATTCAGCCTTGACTTGTCTTTTTAGCTCCCGAAATAGCTTCACGCATCCCGAGACAGCTACATTTCCGCTCCAAATTCACTCTTCCTCCAAATGCATGCAAAATGGACGGTAAAAGTCTTGATTTCACTACTTTCTGGTCCATTCCTGCAAATAGAACAATACAAACCAAAGTAGCATATTCGGGGCATTTCGTAGCATAAAACTACGATAATAGCATAGAAATACGCGCATAAAAAGGCCTAAAAGGACTATATAAAATGCACGTATCAAATCTCTCCAAACAAAACCTTTACTCGTCCTTGAGTAAACTAAATGCAACTAATGGAACGGATAAGAAAACTCAGAGCTAGCTACAAATGCCCACTTAAACCGATTTAATGCAAGCAAACTAACACTTATAGCAAAGCAGCCAAATGTAAACGAGTTATAGGATGTTTATAAAATAGCTGAACCGTCGACCTTGCAAGACCTTTAATAATGGACTCTCACGGGTCACTCTTCTCTCATGAAGCAAAGGGTAAGCAATTAAATGTGAGAGAGAAAGAAATATAGTCGCTCACCTAAACTACGACCCACATAAATATGCATGCAACCAATATGATAGACAATTCTAGCTACCACACATACATTCCAACCGAACAAGGTCCTGTCACAGCCGAGGGCTTACAAAAATTATGGTAAAGTGAGGCAATGGGTAAGAAAAGGCAAAACATGTTATGGGAATGTGGAGGTATAGGCGGCCAAGCTAGTACCTAAGCAAAACCATATAACAACATCCGTTTCCAACTCAATTATAGAATTAAGCACGGTGCCCTCCAATTGGCACAAAACTCACCAAACCGAACTGAAAATACTCCTCAATAAATATAAATAAAGCATAGGAGTGAAACCGTCAACAAACAACATCTTATTATTTTTTTCTTTTCCTTCTTCACCATTTCTCTTTTTTTTTCGAACTCCTTTTTTCTTTCTTTTTCACGTTTTTTTCTTTTTTTTTTCTTTTTCTTTTCATCCTCCTTTTCTTTATAAATTACCAACTCCAAATCATCAGATACAAGCCAAACTTGGCATAATAAACATGTACCGCAAAAACATACACTAAACTAGCTTGACAAGGCAGGCTAAATTTGGGATGTAGTTAAGGGTCAACAGGCAAATTTGGCTAATATGGAGTTAAATGGGTAAAAATGAATGAAAAGGAAATTGTAAGCACCTCCCTGCATGTGACACCAACCACTAACCCGAATGTATGTAGGCAAAAAGCAATTGAATTTCATATACGTGCAAATTGATGATACATGTTATGCAATGAGTAACTACTCACAATCCTACATGAAACCGGTCATGAATGACACGAGTTTATAAGGCTCTAAAACTTAGAAATTATAAGTAGTTTGCCAAATTTCAGGTCAAGTCTATTCGTTCAGCTATATTTCAACATAAAGTCGTAGATTATGCAATAAGACAATGCTAAAAAGATATTAGTTAATGCAAGGCTTAAGCAAAAGGACAAATTATAGTGCAATTTCATCATTGAAATCTACCGTTCCGACTCAACTTATATGTTAAAATAAACGTGAAAATTTTTGAAATTTTTGAAATTTTTCTATTTTATGAGATTTTTGAATTTTATAAAAATAAACAACAGTGCATACAAAAATTAAACGTGACAACAGAAATGCAATAAAAACAATATGCAGACACAGATATGGATGCATAACCTCCCCAAACCAAACCGCACAACGTCCTCATTGTACCCAAAATTAAGGAAAGGAAATGCAAACTAAAAGAGAAAGAGTGTAGATGCGGAATGCTTACAAGAGTACACGAATAAGGGACCTCCCCAAACTAGCCAGCAACGTGGGAGGTCGCTAAATAGCCCAAAACATCGTCACAGGAAGCTAATCCAAGCAATGGGCATCTAAACAGCTCGATCGAGGAAGATAGGGCACTCGAACGAGGGATCATCTTTGGCAGGTACTGGATCGAGAAGGGTATATACTCGATCGAGTGAAATTAGCAGCAAAAGTGTTCGATCGAGTACAAAAAGTACTCGATCGAGTACAAAAAGTACTCGATCGAGTACAAAAAGTACTCGATCGAATCCTCCTTAATATATACCTGCAAAGACGCAACAAAAACAGCCCGCAAAACTAACAAAACAAGCATAACCGAAATAGTCTATGGTATGAACCAATTATTACACTAAAGTGAAATGTTTGAAAAACAACTAAAAATAAAATCTCTCCGGGTTGCCTCCCGGGTAGCCTAGTTTCAGACAGGTCCCAGCTCGACCTTCTTTTCTTCGAGCCTCTCTAATTTAGCCTGGTCAAAACAGCTCAAAGCGCGCAGCAACCGATCAAATAGCTGCGCATGTGCTACACAAAACTGTAAGTAGCACCACAGTAGAATAATAGCATAGGAAAATAACATGTACAATCGTTTAAGCCTAACAAATTTCCTATGACAGCTCCTAAATTTATCAACAAAATAAAGGAGCTCAGGAGCAATTAACAATTATTTAGGGTACCGTTTCAGATTAACAAAATTAAGATGACAAGAACGGTGAAAAACTGTTAAATTAATTGACCAAGTGGGAGGGGGTACATCATTAAAATACGAAGCATGAGTCAAATGAGGCATTGTACTATCCAAACAAACAATAATATAATTATCGTTAACTACCTCGGTTTGGTTGCTCTCAATGATGGAATCATTGACAAAGGAAGATATTACCTCTTCCGTGCTAGGAGCAATTACCGACTCAGCTGTCTTCTCGTCACCCTCCTCTGTGGAATCCGTCCCGTAAATCGCAGCCTCAAGCGCATCCAGCTCAGCTTTGAAAAGGGGAGATTCACCGTATCCATTGTCTTCATAAAAATCGTCATCCAAAACGAACCCATGTGACAAATCAATGCTCTTACTGGCCAAATCAGTCGATGGAGTAAAATTAGTACTCGATCGAGAGCTTTCCTCATGATTTTCACTCGATCGAGTGAATAAAACAGCTCGATCGAGTACTTCCTCTAAGCAGCAGTTCGATCGAGTGATATATTGTGCTCGATCGAACGGTTCTTCAGGTATTTCACTCGATCGACCAATTGTAGACACCTCATTTCTTCACCTCCCGCAAACCACCCGGTGATGATTGGGCCGCATGTTTGGTACGCGGAACGATTTATGACAGTTCGTAAGTTTATCGTCAAGTGATTGCTCAAACACTAATGTCTACCTCTTAGTTGTCGTCTACGCGCCGATACGGTCGTTTTGACAGTAATTAGAGTACATTTGGAGTCTGGGCCTAAAACCGTCTTCATTTTCTGATAACCGCTAAATCTCGAGTCAGAATGTTCTGGAATGTTCCGGATATTTCTATTCCATATTTTATAAATATTTTATAAATCTTTTAATCTTTGGTAAAGAATTTCTCGTAATATTCATACAAAATATTAAGGAAAATAAGATTATCCCGTTATTCCATAAATTAAACACGGAAATCTTTCTTCCGCAGAAGGAAACCACTTGGGAACAGACGCAGCAGGTGCTGCGCCTCTTCCAAGAGACGCAGTGACTACTACGCCTCTTCCCAGGTCCTTTTCTGCGTATTTTTCGTATCTTTTTCATATCTTTTCGAGATTCACTTCCAAAGTCTCTCCGAAAACCCTAATTTCTCCACGTGATTAGTATATATAGGAGCCTTCGCTCCTCATATTTCTCACGCGAGTGTCCGCCCTTCTCTTCTCCCTTTGCATTCTAAGACCACGTTCTTACTTTATGGCGTCTACGTGCTTGAACATTCGACCACGTAAGCTCGGATCCTTCTGAGTACCAGCCTCGTTTGCATAACCGACCAATTTGACCAACTCCACAATCAATCAACTTAATCAATCTTAATCGTTTTCCTCTTACGAGGGCACTTTCATATTTACATTATATTTCGAGTCGAGCATCACTAATCGATAACTTAGTTCATCTCGTTTCGTCAAACATGTAAGTCTGAAGGTGTAAATCCTTCTTTTAATTATTGTTAT
This sequence comes from Silene latifolia, assembly GCF_048544455.1. Classification (NCBI taxonomy): domain Eukaryota; kingdom Viridiplantae; phylum Streptophyta; class Magnoliopsida; order Caryophyllales; family Caryophyllaceae; genus Silene; species Silene latifolia. Next base: position 26,376,480 of record NC_133532.1, read on the forward strand.
TTACTTTTTGTATCATTAATGTAAGGTTTATGTCGAAAGTACTTCTAAAACCGATTTCTAAAACCATGTTTAAAACCTTTTTTTTACGAATTATCAGAGGACAACCGTCGAGAAAGGACGCAGCAACTGCTGCGCCTCTTTGAAGGGACGCAGCACCTGCTGCGCCTCTTCGTGAGGCTGCCGCAGTTCCTGCTTCCTTTCTTCTTCCTTCGTCCTTTGTCAATTCGTTTGTTCTTTATTTTCTTTTGTTTGTTCATTGTTCATATGACGACTTAAGCATAATAATTATAACATGTAATATATTGTTCATCACCATTAGTATTTAATTCATCGTTAAATCCCGACTTAAATCCCTTATATCCAATATTTGCGTGTTTTTTGTCATTAAAATCAATCCGGGTTGTAGAAATTCGATTCATTCATATTGAGTTTCTGGGATTCGATCTTTGGTATATTCCCATCTGTTTGTTCATCATTAATTCTTCATTAATTCGTCATACTTAATCTAACTAGTTCACCCGTGTCACTAATCAATCCTTTAATCTTGTATTTAATTCGTTCGCATTCGTTTTCATTCATGTTTTATCATTTTTATGACTCATTCACATGTAATTAATGTATTAAATCACTTTCATCCGAGTCGAATATCATAATCAATCATTACATTCACCCACGAATATAAATGATTTGCGATTCGCTTCACGGCCGGGAACTCGACCTTGGAGCAGACGTTAAAGAATCGCCGCCTCTTCAGAGGCGCGGCTCTGCGCTTTGTTCAGTTGATTTGTCTCGAACTCCCGTTTTGCCTTGACCTAGTTTATTAGTTTACGTATTAATTAACTATTATTCGTATTATCACCTTAATCTCTGTTCGTTAATTCCTTTATTCTTTCTTTCTCAAATTATCCGTTTTAAAGGTATTTTCGACATAAATCATTAATCCGTTGTAATTATTGTAATTTTCATTATTGTATTATTATTGTATTTCTTTTATCACATTGCTTGTATGTCTTCACATGTAATTGAACTAAATTCCTACTTTGACATTAATTGTATGTTAAACTAATTGTCCACCGACTTAGTTAATTCTCACATGCTAGGATTAAAACTTGGATGTTGCATTGCATGCATATAATCGACAATATATCAAGTATGAAAAATTTCCCTAATCATTAGTAGAGGCCGCTATCGAGGCGGGCGGGATTAGGTGTTTGATCAAAAGAGCTTCCTAATACGTACCCTCACCCCTTACTCCAGATCTCTGTGAACATCCGTGTTCATTGGCATCCATGAGAGTCATTCTAGACATAGAATGCTAAGGGTAACGAGTTCTTGGTGTTCATGTCACTACTTTGTGTCTTGACATGACACGAGGTATTCGAACGGTTTCCAATTTTCCACAATAAATTGGTGGCGACTCCATAAATGCAAACTCTTGTTCTCCTTCCCAAGCGCCCCCGTGGGCCCATTGTCCACAGTTTGGCAACTCTGCTGGGGATAATACACTTACGTGTAGCCAAGGGTGAAACTTGAACAAGGTTAGGGAATAGTTTGTACAAGCCAATTATCGGTTTTCATAACTCGGTCTTCCTAGATCGTTTATTCGGCCTTCCTAGGCCCAACCCAACCCATTCGACCAATCGTCCCGTCTAAACGGTCCTAATTCTTATTTGGGCCTAAGGATGGATAACGATTGACGTCATCCATACCATGATACTTATTCTTGTTTGTATCAAGGACTTTCACTACTTGAGGAAATGGACTAGGAATCGACCTTACTCTTGTTTGGTACGAGCCTCTCCACAGACTGCGGGTTTGATTGTTCGGTATGGCAACCCACCTTTTAAACCAAAACCCTTTTAAATGCACTCAGCATCCCATTATAATGCTTGTATGAATGTTTATACCTTACGTGATCACCATTTCTAAACGAAACCCTGACGATTTTTGTAAAATCAAAATCCTTTTAAAGTGTAAATTTCGAAAAGGCCAATGATTAGCGCAAAACCGAGTCAAAACTCTGTCCGTTTGTCGAGTCAAATTTCGGGCCCAAGCCCATTTCAAAACCTCACTTCGAGTCCACTCCTACAACTACACTAAAGTTGACTAGGACCAACATTTTTCAAATCTTGTCATTTCTTCAAAACTCAATCAACACAAGTGGCACACACCCACTTCATAAGTCAAAACATTTCTTTCCAAGTAAGTGTGTTAGAATGGTCGATCGTGTTTTGATTCGTCGTCGATCTCTTATCTAGTTTCCAAGATGCCTGAAACAAGTGACGTGAACTTCAATCAACTCCAAGATGGTAATGATCGAATCCTGACCGCGCTAGCTCAGCTCCAAGTTACTCAAGACCAAGTGTATGATCGCCTTGATACAATCTAAGGCCGAATGTATACCGTAGAAATGAGGTTGCCTCCTCGAGAAAGTGAAATCGTCGATGACTTCGTGAATGGCTTCGGGGACGAAAACCCTCCCAAGGGTATGACTGCAGCTGAGAAACGACTCCAATACTTAGAGGAGCAATTGATGTATCTTAAAGGGGACGACATTTATAGGGAAAATAATCCCAAGTATGAGGCCGTGAGTTCCAAGTTGCCAACCAACTTCAACATGACGGATATCCGTAAATTCAAGGGGCATGTAAACACTTTGAATCACATCCGTGCCTTCAAGGATTACAAGTCTATCAAAGGCATCAAACCCGAGATGTTCTTAAGGATATTTCCTTCATCTCTTGACACCATCCCAAAGCAATGGTTCTTACCAACTTGGGAAGATGCCACGATCGAGTTTGCCAAGCAATATGCGGATAATGATGAGATCCAAGTTAACATGCACACTTTAGAGGTTCTTACCCAAAATGACAAAGAAGGCTTCACCGACTTCCTAAGTAGGTGGAGGAAAACTAGTACCCAACTAGTTGAACGCCCAGACGAGGCTACCCTTGTGGAGAAATTCGTGGACAACCTAAAACCCATGTATGCAAATCATTTGAGATACCAAAACATCAAAACTTTCAAAGACTTAACCGTACTAGGAACGAGGATCGAAGATGACATCCGTAAAGGGCTCTTGTCCAAAACGGTAGGTCGAGGATATCAAGGCTCAACAAGTCGTTCTTATGCCTCTACTAGCAAGACCGATGAAGTTAACCTCCTCGAGCCATCCAAGAAGAGTACCCCACCAAGGAAATTTAAAAATCTTGGGGACACTTACTCCAATGCTCTAAAAAGGTTAATGAAACAGGGCAAACTCCAACCCATAGGCCCTACACCCAAACCAGAAAAGAAATCCATGTTCTGGGACGAGAACTCATACTGCGAATATCATAGGGGTAAGGGACATGACACAAAAAAAATGCTACAAATTAAAAAATGTGCTTCAAGACATGATTGAGGATGGTCGACTACCAATACCGCCGGGAGGTAAGCCCAACAACACTCAAAATCCTCTTGGAATTCTAGTGATCACAAGTGAAGAATCTACCTTAGATTGCTCACACCTCATTTCTCCAGTCGAAGATGAGATCCACGCAATCGAGAATGAAGGGTTCTACTCTACCATCTCCCCTACCATTACCGACTTCATCGCATGGGCGAGGATTGTGGATAGGCAAGTTTCGGAATTAGGAAATGTGGTGATAACTTTACATGACCCCAACGCGACACCTAAAGAACATGCGCCACTAATCTTTTCCCAAAATGCTACTATGCAAGAAATAGTCGCCGTGGTTGATAAACTCGTCGACCAAATCACACGATTAGAGGACGAGATCATGAGAATGAGGAAACTAGCTACAGTCAATGGAGTATGGGCCAATGATGATGAAGACGAGTATCTCATTGAACACGCCCTAGTCAAGGAAATAATCCAAAATGGTGAAGACCAAGATGTGGACCACCTAACCCGTTCGGGGCGTCCATACCAAAATACTACTCAAAATGGTCCAACCAACGTTATCACACCAAATGATAATGAAGAAGACTCCACTGATCATTTGCTCAAGCAATTACAGAAGACAAAGGATGATCTTTCAGTCTGGCAACTAGTAGCAAGCTCGTTCCCACATCGCCAAGCTTTACTACAAGCTTTGGCCAAACTAAATGTAGCACATAACTCCACACCCGACAATCTAGTCAACTTGGTCTTCCAAGAATCACCGAAGCTAAGTAATCCTATTACTTTCTCAGATGAAGATTTGCCACCTTTTGGCGCTAGTCACAACTTGGCTCTTTACATCACTGTCTTTTGCTTAAAGAAGAATGTGCCAATGACCTTAGTAGATGATGGCTCCGTGGTTAACGTCATACCCTTGAAAATGGCATACAAACTAGGCATGAAAGAGTCGGATTAGACCCCTACCAATCAAGGTGTCCGCGCATATGATGGTACACGACGAAAGGTAGTAGGACTCGCCAACCTAACAATAGCCACTGGGCCAATTGAGCGAAAGGTTAACTTCCAAATAGTGGACATTGAAGCTTCCTTCAACATACTTCTGGGAAGACCTTGGATTCACGCTTCCAAAGCGGTAACATCCACCCTTCACCAAAAGATCAAAATCCCACTAAATGGCAAAGTGGTGACGATCACTTCGTCACCCATCAAGGCAATAATCGAAAAGAAGTCAAACAATCAAGTCGTTGCAGATCCAGTATATGAACATGGGGGCTTTCAAAGCATAAGTGTCATAGAAAGCGAGTTGGCACCCCTATACTACGATCCCTACTCCAACTTGGTGGTCAACCGCATACTCAAATCCCAGGGATACTTCCCGGGAATGCCTTTGAACCCTGCCCGAAGAAACACCTTCGCACCCTACAAGGAAGGCAACTCAAAAAGAATACCACTTGGACTAGGGTACCAACCCACCAAAGAGGAAGTCCTCGAGATGCTCGCTCAAGTTCAAAGCCGTAAGCACATAGGAGTCCAAATGCGACCATATCTCCCTACCCTAAATGGATACTTCGTTAGGGAAGGAAGTCAACAACTCTTTCACGAATTTCCTGAACCTTGGCACTATCTCGGAAGGAAGCTAGCCGGAATCGAGATCTTTCACGATTGCTACTTCGTTCCTCCAGAAACGGTTCCTACCGTCAAGGCTCGTCAAGCACCTTGCTTAGACGAACAAGCTGTTAGTTTACTATTTGGAGAAGATCGATTTGTTAGAAACACGCAGGATGAGATCATTACCATGATACTTCAAGACGATCACTTCAACCCTACCGCGTTAATCACAAAAACAAACGTGAACCAGCAGAAAGGATGGAGAAAATCAATCAAGTGGACCAACAATCAGGGAAGACTCTTCAAGCTCACCACTGGAGAAGGAGATATGTTCAAAGGAGAACCAAAAGACGATGAATTCGAGTCAGAGTCAGAGTCGGAGTCAGTGTCGAAGTCTAGAGAAGTTACTAGGAAGTCTCCTCCTGTCGCCATCCCCATTCCCTTTGTTTCTCCTAGCTTAGCCTCAAATAGTAACAGTAGTTCGAAAAATGTCCCAACAACTGTCCCTTTACCGCCGCTGACCACATATCAGATGGCTTCTTTGTGTCAACTTTTCTCAAACTTTAATATGAATAAATCAGGTTCTGCTTACTCTTTGTGTTATCTTGAATGCAATTCTGTTTACGATGATACTGAGGATGACCCAGACCCATACACGAAAGGGCCAGTTTCATAGACCTCCTACACGAGTTCAAAGACGTTTTCGCTTGGTCCTAAAAAGACATGCCAGGGATCGACAGGGATATCGCCGAACATAGAATCCCAATTAGGCCAGGTTTCAAGCCCGTGAAATAGAAGCTTCGTCGAATGAGGAAAGAATGGGCTCTCAAGATTAAAGAAGAAGTCGATAAATAATTCAAAGCCGGGTTCATCAAAGTTTCCGAGTACTCTGACTGGGTAGCCAACATAGTACCCGTACCCAAAAAGGATGGGAGAATCCGTGTTTGTGTTGATTTTAGAGACTTAAACAAAGCAAGTCCTAAAAATGACTTTCCTCTACCACATATCAACATATTGGTGGACAATACCGCAGATCACGCGTTACTATCCTTCATGGATGGGTACGCGGGTTACAACCAAATCAAGATGGCCATAGAAGACATGCATAAGACCGCCTTTGTCAATCAATGGGGAACCTATTGCTATACGGTCATGCCGTTTGGGTTAATCAACGCCGGAGCTACATATCAACGCACCGCAACTACACTCCTACATGACATGATGCACAAAGAAGTGGAGGTATACGTAGATGACATGGTTGTCAAGTCGAAGGATAGAGAGGGGCATATCGCGAACCTTCGCAAATTTTTCTCAAGGCTACGAAAGTAATACATGAGGCTTAATCCTCAGAAGTGCGCATTCGAAGTAACATCTGGCAAACTCCTGGGATACGTAGTTAGCCAACGAGGTATAGAAATAGACCCTTCCAAGATCAAGGCTCTGATCGAAATGCCACAACCGCAAACGGAAAAAGAAGTCAGACGATTCCTGGGAAAAGTACAATATATAAGTTGTTTCATATCGAAACTCACCATGATCTGTGAACCTAACTTCAAAAAGCTCAAGAAAACAGATCACACCATGTGGGATGATGACTGTCAGAAGGCATTCGACCGAATCAAGGAGATATTAGCTAAACCACCAGTGCTCATGCCACCTCAACGAGATCAACCTCTTGGTTTATATCTCACAGTAACCGAAACAACCATGGGCGCCATGCTAGCTCACACCGTAGGAAAGGAAGAAAGGGCTATCTACTACCTTAGTAAGAAGTTATTGGAGTACGAGTGCAAATACTCACAACTCGAAAAGACATGCCTCGCTCTTTTGTGGGCAACGAAGAAGCTACGTCATTACATGCTTAGCTACTCCGTCAAAATATACTCCAAAATGGATCCAGTCAAATACCTCTTCGAGAAACCCGTCCTCAACGGACGCCTAGCAAGATGGACTTTGATGCTCTCAGAGTTCGATCTCAAATACGTGCCCCTGAAGGTTATAAAAGGGCGCGCCGTTGCCGAATTCTTCGCATAAAATCCTATCAATGATGCACAAACAATAGATACTTGGTCATTTCCAGACGAGGATATACTCCAAACCGATGTAGACTCCTGGGACCTTTACTTTGATGGAGCGTCAAACTTAAGAGGATTTGGAATAGGAGTGTTGCTCATTTCTCCTGAAGGCGAGCATACACCGATCTCTGTCAAACTCGACTTCGAGGTGACAAACAATCTTTGCAGAATCTGGCTTGTCTCATTGGACTACAAGCGGCAGTAAGCTTAGGCATTAAAAACCTCCGAGTGCATGGGGATTCGTCCCTGATCATCAATCAAGTTACGGGATCTTGGAAAATCCGAAGCGAAAGCCTACCACCTTATCAAGCCAGAATAGACCAAGTTGCCCAATTCATTGATCACGTAACCTATCTACACCTACCTCGAGAAGAAAATCAATTTGCAGATGCTCTCGCAAAACTTGCATCTCTGATTAATATGCCAGATAACATGGTAGAAATGCCTTTATGCATCGAACGACGATCAGAGCCAGCTTATGTCCACCAAATCACTGATGAAGAGGAAATCACAGAGGAACCTTGGTTCCAAGCAATTCTGAATTACAAGCTCAACGGTACCTATCCACCAGATATGGATTAAAGGGGACAACGTGCAATACGCCTACTAGCTTCCCAATACGTTCTCATGCAAGGAGAGTTATACAAAAGAACACCTCTTGGTGTAATCCTACGTTGCCTTGATCATTCACAGGCGCGGAATGTGATGGAAGAAGTTCACGATGCAGAATGCGGTCCTCACATGAGTGGGCCCATGATGGCAAAGAAAATCACACGTTTGGGGTATTATTGGACCACAATGGAATCCGATTGCATCAAATATGTAAGACATTGCCACAACTGCCAAATCTTCGGGAATGTATAGCATGTCCCTCCTTCATTGCTCTATACGATGATATCTCCTTGGCCATTTTCTGCCTGGGGAATTGATATAATCGGGAAGATAACTCCAGCCGGAACAGGAAGTCACTGTTTCATCCTAGTGACAATTGACTATTTCACCAAATGGGTAGAAGCGGCTTCCTACACTAGTCTCACAGCAATGAATGTAGCAAAGTTCATACAAAACAACATCATCTGTCGATACGGTTGCCCACATAAGATCATTAGTGATAATGGATCACATTTCCAAGCTGAGACTGAGTAATTGCTAGCCAAGTACAAAATTAGGCATCACCACTCTTCGCCATATAGATCACAGACTAATGGCGCGGTAGAGGCGGCAAATAAGAACGTTGTCACAATTCTCAAGAAAATGATTGACAACTATGGAGATTGGCCAAGCAAGATACCCTTTGCTTTGTGGGGATATCGTACATCTCTTAGAACGCCCACTGGGGCCACCCCTTTCTATTTGACCTACAGCATGGAAGCTGTACAGCCGGTCGAGTTAGAAATACCATCCTTGCGTATCTTACTCGAAAGTCAAATCCCGAAAGCCGATTGGAAGAGGGGTAGATATGAAGAACTCATCCTTCTGGATGAACGTAGGCTACGCACATTACATAATGTCCAAACATATCAAGCACGTATCAAACGAGCCTTCAACAAAAGGGTCAAGCCAAGGAACATCAAGGAAGGAGACTTAGTACTCAAGTCGATTAGAGCTCTTTTACCTGTCGATCCACGGGGAAAATTCAAACCTAATTGGAGTTGGCCATTTCTAGTCAAGTCCATACTTCCAGGGGGTGCGGTTAGAATCACAGACCTAGATGGGAATGAATTTGCCAACCCAATAAACCTTGACCAACTAAAGCGGTATTATGCCTAGAATAGGAACAAAAGTGCGCCTCGCGTAACCTTACGTGTCGCTCTTGTGGCACTAAATAAACGGCCCCTGGCCAAGCTGAAATAAGCTAATGTCACTCTTGCTCTTGCATTTTGACAATTTGTCATCCTCATATCGTCAACTAAACTAAATTGCATCTTAAGAGTAAGTAAAAAGCTCATGCTTATCTTCTAAGTTCATTACGAGCTCTTGCTTAGAACAATTATTCTTTTACATTTACTCGAACTACGCGCAAGGGTTTGATTTCATTTTTTTAATGAATACGTAGGCAATCCTTCACAGGATACAACCCATTAACTTCAAAATGTAAATAGAAGGACATTTGCAGTTGCATTTGGAATTCGACAAGAATAATAAATAGAAAATCACAACGGTTTTGAACCCAATTAACCTCCTTTATTTCATTCATTTTCTAATAATAATAATAATACGTTACATAATAATAATAACGCCAAAAAAAAAAAAAAAAAAAAAAAAAAAAAAAAGGCTAGGATTCTAAAAACCCCACCTTCTTATTACAATAATAATAATAATAAATAATAATAAAGACTTGGGCTATTCCTCCATCTTCCCTTTGCCCTTGTTATTTTTGTCATATTTCTTGTCACGACCTCGAGCCGGACGCTCTTGCGCCACCTCGGACCTAATCACCAAAGGTCTTTCTCGCGGTCTAGACTTCCCATTCTTGTCAATCACTTTGTCTACGGCAGGAGAGGTCTTCGGTTTCTTCGAAGGATGAACAACTCGAAACCCGGCTTCTTCCTCTCCCTCAGTCAGATGCTTCTCTTTCTCCTTTTCAACCTCGCGCACCTTATAGTCAACGGGCTCGCGCTTCCTCAATCTCTCACGCTCCTCCGGAGTAGTAGCTTTCCTCCACCGCAGATAGGAGTCCGACACCCATAAGACACTAACAGAAGAGTTCATGAACCATACGTTTCTTTGAGCCCATTTAATGGCCCACTCCCTTCGACTCTCAGTAGTAAGCGCCACGGCAGTCTGCGGGACAGTGTCAAGCTTCGGGATTGTGCCTTCAGTCCAACTGTCTCATCAGCCTCTCCGGAAGATGCATACCATGAACTCAAGCCGGGAATGCGCACAGATCGAGTAGGATCCAAGGAAGATACTCCAGTGACAGATTTGAGATGCCACCATGGTACAATCCATCTAATCAAGGGGCCATCTTCACTCTTCAATTTGTTCTCCCAATAATTGCAGACCCGAGTGAAGTCCACCATGTAGAGCCTAGTCCTCATTGCAATTGAGCGAGCATGATAAGCAGGAACATGAACTGGGGGCTCGATCAATCGAAGACGCTCCATAAGCCAGACCTACCAAAAAAGCAGGTGTTCCAAAAAAATAAAAATAAAAACGAAAAAAAAAAGTCCAAAAAAAAAAACAAAAAAAAAAAACGAAAAAAAAAAGAAGAAAGGGAAAGAAAAAGTGTTCTTTTACCTGCAAGATAATGGGACTTCCTAAATAAGGTAGGTCACGATTGGCTTTCCTGTTATCCAAACCCAATAGGATCTCTCCTAAATATAAACAGGCTGGGCTCCTGCGCAGTTCCATTTGCTCAACTAGGCCCAGGAGACGGGGATCACCTCTCAAATCCTCATCAACATGCCCTTGAAGGACGTATACATGTAACAAGCAAAATCCGAATGCCCTTCGCCTATCAACATATGAGATGGTGGGGTCGGCCCAGTTAATGAATCGGTCAATAAAGTCCAAAATTCGAACTCCTTTTGAGGTCACTAGACGGTCCACCTCAATTCTTGGCAACCCAAGCAAGTCTCTAAATTTGTTCTTATACCCTTGTGAAGTAGAAGGAATAGCAGGCAAGTGTTCTGGGTCCCACCCACCGATCGCAGCAATTTCTTCAGGAAATGGGCAAATGTCACCTCCGGGGAAAGCAAAAATGTGATAATTCGGGTCCCAATAATCAAGACAAGCATCCAGGAACGGTTTGACCACCTTGATAAACTTCAAACTCAACAATGATCCAAGATTATAAGCACCCATGTCGTGTTTCTCCACGTTGGAAAACTCGTTGGTCCACTCTTTTAATCGAATCTCTAAGGTACTCATGATGAATGATTATTTTGAGAGCTTTATGTAATAAGACGAAGGAAAGACGGAAGAATTATGTGAATAAAAACTCTATCGACGTTTCTATTTATACTAAAATCTGTTTCCTAAAATCCGCCAGAACGGATAAACCGGGCAACAGGCGCAGCACCTGCTGCGCCTCTTCAATAGGACGCTGCTCCTGCTGCGCCTCTTCCTCAGCAATGTTTCTGTGATTTTCCGCGTTGGATCTTTCCTAAATTCCTTAGCGAATAATTTGCTATTCATACGGGTTATTATTTTGGTAAATACGTCAAAATTACCATAGTTCGTGTTTCCTAATTCCGCGGGCACGCATTTCGAGGCAATATCAGCATTTTCGTCATATTAGCACACTTATATATTTATTTCTATTTTTCTTTTTTTAGGAAATCATTTCTCCAATTTAATGTCATTCATTTCAAACTTATATATTTCTTTTATTTATTTCTTTTTTGGGGAATCACTCCACCCCCGTCCTACATTATATTTCTAACTTATAGGTTTCTATTTTTTCATTTTTTTTTTTTGGGTAACCCTCCCTACCGTCCGGTCATTTCCGGCAAATTTTTTGCATTTTTTGTACTTTTGAGTCACTCGTTGTACGCTAATTTAGGCCATATATACAAATGTATGTTTTATGTGAATTTCTATGTAAATTTCGGCAGCATGACGGCGTAAACCTGTAACACCCCCATACTCCAAGTGCCTTACCAGGACCACTCAGGTATGAAGACATTACCATCTCGGTTACCCGAGGCAATGATAATCAAACAACAATGAAGAAACAACGTTTATTATAAATAATTTAGCGAGTAGTTACAATCCTCAAAACCAAACCAAAAGTACGATACATTATTCTCAAACTGACTGTTCTAACTGAAATGTAAATAAACTAAAGGCTACAGCGGAAGACTCCTATCATCATGTCGTGGCATCCCAGCTATCCCAGTACTCATCTCAATACCGCTCAATATCTCGCTCACCATCCCGAATGGATCACCGCAGTTTACAAAACAACACCGGTCGTACTAATCACACAATTCAATATGAACAATAATGATAAGGTAAACAAACGACTTAAGCGCCACAAACACACAATCACGCCAAATCCAACCATCTCAATCGATTGTCCATCCTTTGGACCACCACGCCGATGGGGGACCGGCCGTACCACCAAATCCCGCTCCACATAACGGTGAGCGATAACCTGTCCATTAATGTGCACATCCCTTCGTGGCGGGTTCCACGAAGGCGAAACTAGGGCGTGAAGCCACTCCCGCAAGTGACCCCACTTTCCGAGAACGCATCTCGAGAACCAATCAACAACGATCACAACCACAATCACAATACAATTATTATATCAAACAACCAAATACAATACATCAACCAATATCCCATTATGGGACTAATGCTGAGTAGGAAATCCTGCAGTATGCACACAATCGACGGTCTCTCTTCTTTGAGTCAAAAAGCCTCCTCTATGAACCCTCCTCCTATCATACAACACATAAAGGCTACCAATCACATACTACACATAAAACCCCCAAATTTCTAAATTAGGGTTTAACCAAAACAAAGGAAAGACACTAAAAAGGGTACATAGATCTTACCCTCGACGCAAGGAACTCAACGGTATAAACAACGACAAGAATCGACCGTCGAACTCGGGAATTGCTAAGAATGCGATTAAGAAGATGAACTTGCTTGCTTTCTCTCTTAAACAGGAATTTAGGTTTTGTAAAAGTGATTTAGAACAATGACGACGATGCTTAAATACCTTAATCGCATAATTAACAAAACCCGAGAAAACTTCCCGTAAAACCGGCTACTCGATCGAGTACCCAAGGATACTCGATCGAGTACCCCCCTACTCGATCGAGTGCCCCAGCTACTCGATCGAGTACCCAACAGGTCAGAAACTATTTTATTTCGCAACTTACCCTTACTCGACAGAGTAAGGCCTACTCGATAGAGTACCCCAAGACTTATAAATACGGAGTATTACAGTCTTCCCTCCTTAAAAGGAACTTCGTCCCCGAAGTTCAAACCACTACCAAACAAAGGTACTCCCGCAACATTCCCGACTCAACCATTAAACAAAATTCGACATAAAACGTGTTACCAACCCAACTAATCCCGACAAACATCCCGACACAACATATAAAAGGGGTATAAAACTCTTAAAAACTGCTCGCGATCATCTCCTACCCCCCTAAAAGAAACAAGGTTACGTCCCCGTAACCATACATACCTGATCAAAAGGAAAGGGTAACGCTCTTTCATGATATCCTCTGCCTCCCATGTGGCTTCCTCAGTCTCGTGGTTAGACCAAAGGATCTTGAGCAGAACTGTCTCACCACTCCTAGTCTTTCTAACCTTTCGGTCAAGAATCTGCTTAGGTACCTCAAGATATGATAAGGACTCATCTAGCTCTAAGCTCTCTGCCTCTAACACATGTGACGGGTCACTCACATACTTTCGCAGTTGCGATACATGAAACACATTATGCACTCTCTCTAAAGCGGCGAGTAAAGCCGAGGCGATAAGCAACCTCTCCAACTCGCTCTAAGATCTCATAAGGACCGATGAACTTCTGACTCAGCTTGCCCTTCTTCCCAAATCTCATAACCCCACGCATAGGAGACACTTTCAGAAGAACCTTATCCCCAACCTGAAACTCTATATCCCGGCGATGTAGATCCGCATAACTATTTTTGTCTTGAGTTTGCTCTCATCCGTTCCCCGATCATCTTAATCTGTTCAACCATCTCATGTACCATCTCCGGTCCTAAAACCATTTGCCTCAAAGACTATCGTCCCAACAGATTGGACTCCTACATCTCCTCCCATACAAAGCCTCAAACGGTGCCATACCAATACTGGTGTGATAGTTGTTGTTGTAAGAAAACTCTATCAAGTCCAACCTCTGTTCCCAGCTACCACCAAAATCCATCACACAAGCTCGCAACATATCCTCAAGAGTCTTGATTGTTCTCTCGTCTGCCCGTCACGTCGCGCAGGATGAAATCTTTGTACTCATCTTCAAAGTTGTTCCCAACGATTCTGCAACTCCTTCTAAAACCTCGATATAAACCTCGCATCTCTGTCGGACACTATGTCCTTAGGGACTCCATGTAACTTAAGCACGTTCTTTCGATAGGCCATAGCCAATTGTGCCTTAGTCCATGTATCTTTCATTGGGACAAAGTGAGCTGACTTGGTCAGACGATCCACTATCACCCAAATCATGTTGTTACCTTGTTGACTCTTTGGCAAACCCACAATGAAATCCATGGAAATGGATTCCCACTTCCACTCCGGTACCTCTAAAGACTGAATCTTACCTTATTGTCGTCGCTGTTCCCCTTTAACTCTCTGGCATGTCAAACAACGGGACACAAACTCAGCTGTCTCTTTCTTCATCCCAGGCCACCAAAACGTTTTCTTCAAATCCTTATATAGCTTGTCTCCACCTGGATGAACTGAATATGGTGTACAATGTGCCTCTGTCATGATAGTCTTTTTCAACTCCTCATCATTAGGAACACACCACCTACCGTCAAACCTCAAACTACCATCTATATGAATAGAAAAGCGGGACACTGTCCCTTTCTCTACTCCAGCTCTCCACTCAACTATCTTAGGATCCAAAGCCTGCTTACCTCGAATATCATCATAAAACTCAAGTTGCATCTTTGTCATATCACCCATGGCATCTCCTTTCGCATCATATGTATCCCAAAACTCGCTACCTCATCTCTCAGCCTCATCAAAGATAGAGCTGTACACAGAGAATGTACACTCTTCCTACTCAAAGCATCAGCTACAACATTGGCCTTCCTTTCATGGTAGATGATTTCCATGTCATAATCGCCAATCAGCTCCATCCACCTCCTCTGTCTCATGTTCAACTCCTTCTGCGTAAATATGTACTTGAGACTCTTGTGATCCGAAAATACCTTAAAGATTGCTCCATAAAGGTAATGTCTCCAAATCTTGAGAGCAAACACCACCGCACCCAACTCGGATCATGAGTGGGGTAGTTCTCCTCATAAGGCTTCAATTGCCTAGAAGCATAGGCAATCACTTTACCATTCTCCATCAACACACATCCCAACCCATTCTTCGAGGCATCTGTATAAACCTCAAAGTTCTCACTCCCTTCAGACAATGCTAAGACAGAGCGTGGTCAAACGCTCCTTTAATGTTTGGAACGCCGTCTCACAACTCTCATCCCAACGGAACTTGTTCTCTTTCCTCATCAACGCTGTCATAGGCCTAGCTATCTTGGAGAAATCTTTCACGAACCGTCTGTAGTATCCAGCTAAACCCAAGAAACTCCTAACCTCAGCAACATTCTTTGGTGCTTCCCATTTTGTCATCCTTTGCCTCTATCTTCGCCGGATCCACTGACTACTCCATCTTTAGAGATTACATGCCCCTTAAACGCAACTTTCTCTAACCAGAACTCACACTTGGACAATTTAGCATACAACTCATGCTCTCTCAAAGTCGCAACACGATCCTCGGATGCTCCTCATGCTCCTCCTTAGTCTTAGAGTAGACTAAGATGTCATCGATAAACACCACTACAAACTGGTCTAAGAAGCGTCGAAAATTCTATTCATCAAATCCATAAACACCGCCGGCGCGTTAGACAACCCAAACGGCATCACCACATACTCATAATGGCCATACCTCGACGTGAAAATTTGTCTTCGGTATGTCCACCTCTCTAATCTTCACCGATGGTACCCGACCTCAAATCAATCTTAGAAAAGTTGCACCACTCAACCGATCAAACAGGTCATCTATCCTTGGCAAAGGATACTTGTTCTTTATCGTCACTCGGTTCGGCTCCTCCCGTAATCTATGCATAACCTTAAACTCCCATCTTTCTTCTTCACAAAAAGAACTGGTGCTCCCCACGGCGATACACTTGGTCTAATGTATCCCTTCTCTATCAAATCATCCAACTGCTTCCTAAGCTCCTCCATCTCCTTAGGACCCATACGATACGGTGCCTTAGAGATTGGCCCCGTCCCTGGTTTCAACTCAACGGTGAAATATATCTCCCTCTTCGGTGGCAACCCCGGAATCTCCTCTGGAAAAACATCTGCAAACTCTCCCACCACTGGTATCTCATCAACTGTCGGACTCTCTATCCGGTCATCTCTCACATGGCATAAGATCAAAGGACACCCCTTCCTCAGATAAGACTTCAAGGTGATAGATGCAATCAACTTAACTTTGGGTTTGACTAGAAACCCACGATAAGACACACTAACACCCTTAGGACCTCTTAAAGACACTTTCTTTTGATGACAGTCTATCTTAGCTTTATACTTTCCTAACCAATCCATCCCAACTATCATCTCAAAACCGTTAAAAGGAAACTCTAGCAAGTCTACAGGGAAATCAACTTGCCCAACTATCAAAGATACATCTCTGAATAATCTCCCACAAGATACAGACTCACCCGAAGGTATGAAAACTTGCTCACTAACAGACTCATATACTCTCAAACCCCACTGTTTAACATGACTCGAAGACACAAACGACTGAGAAGCCCCCGAATCAAACAAAACAAAGGTAGGAATACCATTAACAAGGAATGTACCGGTGATAACGTGCGCATCTTCCTCAGTTGCTTTCTTCTCCATCATGAATAACTTGCCACATCGGTCTTCCGCCCACCTCCCCGGACAAGATCTTGGGTTTGAAGTAGTCGGCTTAGCACCCGACCGTTGATTGTTGTTGTTGTTCGCTGGTGGTTTCTGATAAGAATTACCGCCGTTGCGGTTGCCTCCACTCTGGTAACTCGACCTCCCGGTTTGGCCATGATCCGGTGAGTGCATTTGCTCGCGAAGCTCTGTGCAGGTCTCTGGAAAGATCTCGGTGCACTTGTGCACTCATGTCTCTTGTGGCCTACACCACCACAACCATAGCAGGTCACTCCCCAACTATTACTCACACTTCCACGGCCACGCCCAAAGGAAGCCCCAAAGATCGAACCAGGACCCGGAAGAAAATCCCTTAGATCGATTGTGGTTGCCTTTCTTGTGATTAGATTGGCCACCACCCTCGCTCTCAGACTTCCTCTTCTCACCACCTAACCTCTCCTGAGCCATCTCCACCAACCTCTCAGCTCTCCCAGCCCTCTCATAAGCTTCCTTAACATCAGTAAGGACTCCCACGGGTAACTTATCCATAATCTTAGGGGTCAACCCCCTCTCAAACCTCAATGCTAGATTCTCCTCACTCAAACCCATATCCTCAGCATACCTAGACTTCTCATTGAACAGCCTGTAGTACTCAGCCACAGACATCTCAGCGGTCATCTTAAAACCATCAAACTCTTCTCTCAACTTACTCCTCACATGTTCCGGTACAAACTCCTTCCTCACAGCCCTACGAAACTCCTCCCAAGGTATAACAGTTAACCCTTGGTTTGCATATATCTCCTTGGCACTCACTTTCACTGTATCCCACCACTTGCCTGCTGCCTCCCTCAAATAGAACGCAGCCTGTTCCACCCTCATCTCATCAGGACAGTGAACTAAATCCAATATGTTCTCCATCTCTCTCAGCCAACTAACAAGGAGGTTAGGCTCCCCAACCCCCTTGTATTCTTTCGGGTTGAACCTCGCTATGTAGAGGCTGATTTTAGAATGATCAACCTCCTTCTCCTTATCCTTATTCTTATCCTCATTCACTTTCTTTAGGGTCTCAGTAAGAGCATCCTGGTGCTCTAACATCTTAACTATGTCATCCGTGGTCATAAGCTGAGCTCTCGCATACAAAGCAGTTCTCTTGGGCGGCATCTTGAAACTATACATATAAGAAAGGGTAGATATGAACACACGTACTAAACTTCAAAACACGAAAACACGCCACCCAGGACCTACTCGATCGAGTGCCCAAACATACTCGATCGAGTAACGGGCTACTCGATCGAGTACCCTACATACTCGATCGAGTACCCAAACATCGACCCTAAAAGACCTTCGACCTCTTACCTACTCGACCGAGTAGCTAGGCTACTCGATCGAGTGACCCCCTACTCGATCGAGTACCCCTAGTTACTCGATCGAGTACCCCAAAACTCGATTCTGAACTCAAAATCGTCAAAAACCCACCCGATCAAGTCAGTCCCACTCGATCGAGTCATGCTAACTCAGAAACGCTACCCGCATGTTATATCATATTCTAACATGCTATAAACTTTATAAAACCAACATTATATCATAATTACGCATATATTACTACGCATCCTTCCATACGATCCACGAAATCATTATATCATGCTATTAAAGCCACATTGTAAACATCCAACATGTTATTCCAACAACAAGTCTACACATATATCACTTTTCTTTCACATTCTCAACTTCTCCTTCAACACCCAACAATCACACACTTCATCACATTGTTACACAAGTTAACCAAGCACACATATGACTCGACAAACACTTTCCCCATGTGACCGGTTCAAAGTTGTAGGGCAACCCCGCGACTTTAGGACGTCTCCCAAGCCTTTGCATTAGCTCCTACAACCTTTTACCCCGGGTTCATTTTAATTGACTCCCTATGTTCATTAGGTTCATTGGTTACAGGTTTCAGGATCGTCGCTCTGATACCATTTGTAACACCCCCATACTCCAAGTGCCTTACCAGGACCACTCAGGTATGAAGACATTACCATCTCGGTTACCCGAGGCAATGATAATCAAACAACAATGAAGAAACAACGTTTATTATAAATAATTTAGCGAGTAGTTACAATCCTCAAAACCAAACCAAAAGTACGATACATTATTCTCAAACCGATGTTCTAATGAAATGTAAATAAACTAAAGGCTACTTGAGAAGACTCTTATCATCATGTCGTGGCATCCCGGACTATCCCAAAGACTCATCTCAATACCTGCTCAATATCTGCTCACCATCCCCGAATGGATCACCGCAGGTTTACAAAATAACACCGGGGTCAGTACTAATCACACAATTCAATATGAACAATAATGATAAGGTAAACAAACAGCTTAACTGCCACAAACACACAATCACGCCAAATCCAACCATCTCAATCATCGATCGTCCCCTTTGGACCCTACCGCCGATGGGGGACGCGCCGTACCCACCAAATCCCCGCTCCACATAACAGTGAGCGATAACCCTGTCCATTAATGTGCACATCCCTTCTGTGGCGGGTTCCACAGAAGGCGAAACTAGGGCGTGAAGCCACTCCCGCAAGTGACCCCACTCAGCCGAGAACGCATCTCGAGAACCAATCAACAACGATCACAACCACAATCACAATACAATTATTATATCAAACAACCAAATACAATACATCAACCAATATCCCATTATGGGACTAATACTGAGTAGGAAATCCTACCTGGTATCATCACAATCAGACGGTCTCTACTGCTGAGTCAAAAAGCCTCCTCTATGAACCCTCCTCCTATCATACAACACATAAAGGCTACCAATCACATACTACACATAAAACCGCCAAATTTCTAAATTAGGGTTTAACCAAAACAAAGGAAAGACACTAAAAAGGGTACATAGATCTTACCCTCGACGCAAGGAACTCAACGGTATAAACAACGACAAGAACTGACCGTCTGAACTCCGGGAATTGCTAAGAATGCGATTAAGAAGATGAACTTGCTTGCTTTCTCTCTTAAACAGAAATTTAGGTTTTGTAAAAGTGATTTAGAACAATGACGACGATGCTTAAATACCTTAATCGCATAATTAACAAAACCCGAGAAAACTTCCCAGTAAACCAAGCTACTCGATCGAGTACCCAAGGATACTCGATCGAGTACCCCCCTACTCGATCGAGTGCCCCAGCTACTCGATCGAGTACCCAACAAGTCAGAAACTATTTTATTTCGCAACTTACCCTTACTCGACAGAGTAAGGCCTACTCGATAGAGTACCCCAAGACTTATAAATACGGAGTATTACAAAACCGTCATCTACCAAACCTGTTCAAAGCTAACCTGGAGGTACAAACAAACGCAACCCAGCAGCAAAGGCACTCAGGCCATCATATATATAAAAGAGGGACATGTACAACAAACTGGGGGCTCGAGCCCCAAGCAAAATCCAAAATGTCCAAAATGTGGGTCCTAGAATGTACAAATGTACAAGATACAGCCAACAACAAACAAACAACAACAAAAACTACTGTCGGTCGCCGCCTAACGCCGCAACTCTCGCCTCGAGAGCAGCAACCTCGGCGTCGCGAACCTCGAGCTCCCTCAGTAGGCAAGCCGTCTCCGCCCGAGACTGGGCCAGCTCTCGCTCCAGCTCACGCTCCCTCTGCAAACAACAAAAGTGGCTCATGTCAATCGTTTCAAGCAATCATAAGGTTAGAAAGTTCAAAAATGAAGTAAACAAAAGGTTCATACCTGACGACCTCGACCACCGGCAAGTACCTCGACGGCAGTAGCTCGCAGCCGGTTGGCTACCCTCCATAACGCCACAAACCGAGACGGCGCAACCTGCATTTTCAAAAAGAAGTTCTCAATAATTGGATAAGTTCATACAAATGTGTCCTTACATAAAAATCATACAAATTAGAGGCTTACCCTCCGAATCAGATGCTGCCAATCGTCCAAGCCAGCATCCCTCACAGCCACGTCAAAGTCACGCAGCTCGGAGAGCGTCGTCCTCCCGGCCACGTCAGTGTACTCGAGGGTCTCGGGGTACTCTGAAGGCTCGATGCCCGCCGCCTCAACCTCCTGCAAAGACAAAGGATTGCCATTAAATCGATGATCATTCATCATGCTTTCGAAATGGTCATAAGGAGAGTAAATGCTCACCACAACCGGCCAGTACGCCAACCTCCCGTAGAGGAACGCCGAGTAGTCCTTACCAGAAAGAAGGAGGGCGTCACCACCAACGCCAACCAAGTCAGCCTCCCTCTCAGCCTCAGAAGGCTCCCTGAACATCGTCCTAGGAGGATCAAAAGGAACCGTCAGAACATCCCGAGAGCACTGACGAGCCAAGCGCTCGCCCAAGTACCACGCAGGACCCATCGACGTCCTTAACAGCAACCGGCTCGAGCTCCTAGGTCGAAGGACCTCAGCCACGAAAGGAGGAGCGTCAGCGTACTCCGCCCAAGGCCTGGGCACCCACTGGGAAAAGACGAGCAGGAAATCATTCTTATGATCGGTTAAAAAGTAATAAAGAAGCAAAACGAATATAAGTGAGATGCTCACGCGGTCCAGCTGAAGAGCGTTCACATCCCGCCGGTAGACACCATGAGAGGAACGCTTGCTCCTCGTGCGGCACATCACCCAATCCCTCACAGCGGGATAAGCCTTCTCCGGCAGCTCCGTCCTCTTGGGCGAGAGACTCGGAAAGTAGGAGTACACCCACGCCTGTGGAGCAAGATAGTCAATTACGATCTTTCGTGATTCGATAAGGAAAAGAAATGATTTTAGTCTAAATGAAGGTTCATACCTCCAACAGTAGTCCAGGGCCGACAGCACCAGGAGAAGTCCCCTTCTCCATCAACTCCGAACGAACCATGGCCCTCATGAAGCGGATGAGGACCGCAAAACCAGCAGTGACCCACTCCCAACGTCCTAGGGAGCTCAGGTCAGAAAGAAAGGGAAGTAGCTTCGTCGACAGCGTCTCTCCCTTGTCTCCGAGGTAGATCGAAGACAGAAACCACCAAAGCCACAAGCGGGCCCTCTGCTCAGCTTTACAGGGAGGAGGAGCCATCTCTCTCCCGTCAATCACCACCCGCGCCGGGGTCTTCCTCGCAAAGTAGTCTCGAACGTAAGAACTAGGCACCAAACCAGGCACTGCAGTAGCCTTCGGCGCCAAGTTCCAGCCGATCAACCTCCTAGCCTCGGCCGAGTCCACCCTCATGGCAGTATCCGGCCACTCCACCGCCTCGGTCCCACACGGGAGACCAGAGATCATGCCGTAGTCCTCCAACGTGACTCCCACCTCACCAAAAGGCATGTGAAAAGTGGAAGTCATGCCCCAGAATCGGTCCAAGAAAGCGCGGACCAGGCTAAGGTTAGCCCGCAGCTTCCTCTTCGCGATATCCCTCCAAGCCTGCACCAGGGCGCCAAATGCTCCTTGCTCGATCGTGGCTCGCTCCTCCGCCGACAGCCTCTCGTAGCACTTCATCGCCGTCGTGTAGCCCGAGAACGATCTGATGTTCCCGGCCTCCTATTGTGATTTGAAACAAAAGCTATCTTTAGTTTGAATGAAATTGGAAATGATATGCGCAAATGAAATGAAAGAAGGTGACTGATGTATAATGAATTTAAGATTACCAAGCTCTTCACCGTCCTATAGGACAGGTGACCCTCCGTAGCCAAAAGCAAGTGTCTGCTGTCCCTGTGGGATTATATCCGTATAAAACCCATAATTTGAAGGATTATAACGCAAAATTTATATGTAATTTATAGTCATAAAACGAAAAACATAATGAAACGATAAAGATCAAGGAATAACCTTCGGTCCTAGTGCAATAAGGCAATGAGAGATCAAAGTAGACCTCCTCCTAAATGATGCACCCAAGATTGTCCGAAAAATGCCCTTGTGCTAGAATGAATCCTCTAATTGCCTTGCAATATCGAGAGGATTGTTTTGTGAGTTTTGGTTGGATGAGAGATCCGAATTTTTGAGAGGCACTTTCTCAAAAACCCTAGAATTTTTACAAATGAAATGATTAGGTTAGAAGGGAGGAGAAACTCTCCCTTTTGTTCCCTCTCATTCGGCAAAACCGAAACCCACAAGGGGAAGTGGGCTTCCACTTCCTCTTGGTTTTAACTCGTGGTCCGGTTCGTTAAATTCTAAATGTATATGACGCGGTTTTATTATAAACTGTCATCGGTTATCGGATATTAAAGCATCAACTAATAATACGGATTAGTTGAATTATTAATACATGTCCGACAAAGACAATATTGTATAATTATATTCAATATACATTTAATTAAATATAAAACGCTTATATTCAATTTACGAATTAACTGCTTAATTCGCCTTAGCCATTATTATTTAATCCGTATTAAATAAAATATCTCAACATCACATTTTGACTTATTATTAGTCAAATAACTCGGACTAACTGGTTAGTCAATTTTGGCATCTACATGACTGTATTTTCATACCGTCACATCTCTCAAACGTAACCTATAGGTGTGACTTTTAGGGACCAGTTGATCACCGCCATCTGTATGACAATAACGTCAAACTTATCTAGCAAGCCAACCGTTATTGATAAACGTGGATCAACTGATAATGATACAAAAGTATACCCTTTTGATCCTTTTAGAGATTTATAAGTCCTTGCACTAACTGTTAAGGACACCAGCCCCAACAAGCTCCCACTTGTCCGTACAAGTGTATGTGCAATGACGTTATCCGCACTAACTGGAGGACACAGCTCCAACAAACTCCCACTTGTCCGTACAAGTGTATGTGCGATAACCGATTCTCATATTCATTTAAAATTTCTCCCACTCAATGTAAAACAATTTGCAGATCTGGATCCACAAAGGTCGTATTTTACAATCGATCTAGATCAAGAGTGGTTTCCCCGACTAGAGAGTAACTTAACTGATAAAACGAATCCGTATCCGAGCATGGCCATGCATTTGATTCTGACTCCTCGAGTGGCCCTGAGAAATGTCGAGTACCTGATAAAGGCTGAATATTTCCTTCAACTCAAACTCCTTCCGATCTAAGCACAGCATGAAATGACCCAGAAACAATCTACTTGGCCCCCTGTTACGGATGACCGTGAGAAAGAAACCAAAGTCACCCAAAATCTGCCTTAGTCTCAAGAGACAGTCGATAGTCAAAAGAATCGACTCTTAGGATCATTATGGAGGTCCTATCCACGACCGGGCACCTAATGTTGTAAAACATTTAGGACTCCACGTTGATGTCACAATTGTGTCCTACGAAATATCCGTATAAATCGCCTCTGTGATTGGTCAGTCAACCGGTTGACTTATGGCTTGTTGAACCCACCATCAACCAACGTCACAAAATAATTGCCAGAGTTATCAACTCATGTGGGCAATTAAGGACTGAAAAATATAATGTTCGTTCAGTTCACTTTGTGGTGTTCAAAATTTGTCGTACAAATCCACATGAAAAACAAAATATATATAAAATATCAAAACGATGATGTCGTATAGAGTACAAAGGGAATGAATCTAATCCATAAAAGAGTACTACAACTTAGGAACACGTTTAATTCCCATGGAATTAACATGCCCTTCATGCTTATCTTGTCGTAATGCTTTAGTGAGAGGATATGCTATGTTATCATCTGTAGCAATCTTTTCTATCACTACTTCCTTTTGCTCCACGTAATCTCGGATTAGATGAGCTTTCCGTTGTACATGTCTAGACTTGTTGCTAGACTTTGGCTCCTTAGCTTGGAAGATGGCACCACTATTGTCGCAATAGATGGTGATCGGGTCATTCGAACTAGGCACTACAGATAGCCCATGTAAGAATTGACGCATCCATATCGCTTCCTTTGTAGCTTCAGACGCGGCATAGTACTCGGACTCGGTCGTAGAATCTATGTAACAGATTTGTTTCAAACTCTTCCGGTGACTGCAGCGCCATTAAGAGTAAAAACGAATCAGATCGAGATTTCGAGTCATCACGATCCGTTTGGAAGCTAGCATCTGCGAACCGGTTGCGCATAGCTTTTGATCGCCTCCATAAGTCAATGCCCAATCTTTAGTCCTCGGTAGGTACTTAAGAATGTTCTTGACAGCCATCCAATGTGATTCACCTGGATCTTTGTTGGAATCGACTTGTCATACTCAATGCATATGCCACGTCGGGACGTGTGCATATCATGGCATACATGATAGATCCTATTGCCGAAGCATAAGGAATCCGTGCCATGCGCTCTTTCTCTTCCGGTGTCTCGGTGCACGAGACTTGCTCAAATGCACCCCTGGAGACATAGGAAGGAACCCTTTCTTGGAGTTAGTCATGCTGAATCTCTCTAGGACTTTGTCTATGTAAGACTCTGATCGAGAGATAGCATCCGTCGTGATCTATCTCGATAGATACGGATGCCTAGAATTCTTTGTGCCTCTCCCAGATCTTTCATCTGGAAATGGTTTTTCAACCATACTTTCACCGAAGTTAAGAGAGGTATGTCATTCCCAATCAGGAGTATGTCGTCAACATACAATATTAGGAAGACAATCTTGCTCCCACTCGACTTGATATATAAACATGGTTCCTCGACTGATCGAGTGAATCCATTTTCTTTTATCACTTGGTCGAAGCGATGATTCCAACTCCTTGATGCTTGCTTAAGTCCATAAATGGAACGCTTAAGCTTGCACACTTTCTTAGGATGTTCTGGATCGATGAAACCTTCGGGTTGTACCATGTACAACTCTTCCTCCAAAAAGCCATTTAAGAAGGCGGTTTTCACGTCCATTTGCCAAATTGCATAGTCATGAAAAGCGGCAATTGCTAAGATAATCCGAATGGAATGCAGCATGACTACGGGTGCAAAAATTTCATCGTAGTGCAAACCTGGCACTTGGGTGAAACCTTTAGCAACTAGTCGTGCTTTGTAGATATCTTGTTGACCTTCCACAGAATGCTTTATTTTGTAAAGCCATTTGCATTGAAGGGGACGAACCTTAGCAGGTAAGTCAACAAGATCCCATACGTTGTTCTCATACATAGAGTCCATCTCGGATTGCATGGCCTCAAGCCATAGCTTTGAGTCAGAACTAGTCATGGCACCTTTATAGGTTGCGGGTTCACTACTCGTTAAGAGTAGGACGTCATCTATGTCATGTTCCTCGACCATACCAATGTATCTGTCCGGAGGAATAGAGACTCTTCCCGACCTCCTAGGTTCCTCGGGAATGTTAACTGGCAGGGATTGAAGGAATGGGTTCCTCCAATAGTTGCTCGGTACTTGGTTCGGAATCTCCGATTCGAAGGTTCTATCACTCTTTGCATTCTCGAGAAATTCCTTCTCTAAGAATGTCGCACTAGCCGCAACAAAAACACGTTGTTCGGTTGGCGAATAAAAGTAATGACCAAGCGTTCCTTTAGGATAACCTATAAAGTACGTCTTGACCGATCGCGGGCCGAGCTTATCCTCGTGTCTCCACTTGACATAAGCCTCGCAGACCCAAACCCGTATAAAGGACAAGTTAGGGACCGTTCCCTTCCATAGTTCATATGGAGTCTTGTCAACATCTTTAGACGGACTTCGGTTAAGTATTAGAGCGGTGAAGAAGAGCATAACCCCATGAGTGAGGCAACACGGTGTGACTCATCATGGATCGAACCATATCAAGTAGTGTTCGATTTCTCCGTTCGGACACACCATTGGTGAGGTGTTCCGGTGGAGTTAAGCGTAGGGCAATCCCCAGTCCTTTAGGTGTTGATCAAACTCGTGAGAAAGATACTCGCCACCACGATCTGAACGTAGCGTTTTAATCTTTTTACCTAATAGGTTCTGTACCCTATTTTGGTATTCCTTGAATTTCTCAAAGGATTCACTTTTGTGCTTCATTAAGTAGACATAGCCATATCTACTTAAATCGTCCGTGAAAGTGATGAAATACCTATAGCCTTCTCGTGCGGTGATTGACATAGGTCCACATACATCCGTGTGTATGAGTCCTAATAGGTCAGCAGCGCGCATTCCAACACCTTTGAAGGAAATCCGAGTCATCTTGCCGATGAGACATGATTCACACGTGCCAAATGATTTAAAATCAAAGGCCGAGATAGCTCCATTCTTGATGAGCTGTTTAACGCGTTTCTCATTAATGTGTCCCATACGGCAGTGCCATAGATACGTTTGATCTTTGTCACCAACCTTTAACTTTTTATTCATTACGTGTAATATTTCGGTCGTCTGATCTAAAACATAAATTCCGTTCAAGGAGACTGCCTTGCCATAAATCATATCGTGTAAAGAGAAAATGCAAGCATTATTTTCTATTACAAATGAAAAACCAAGTTTGTCAAGTGCGAAACCGAAATAATGTTTTTCGAAAGACTAGGTACATAATAGCAGTCATATAATGACAACTCAAATCCGCTAGGAAGCTGGATCACATATGTCCCCTTTGAGATGGCAGCCACTCTTGCTCCATTCCCAACACGTAGGTCCACCTCACCCTTTACGAGGGGTTCGATGTTTCGGAGCCCCTGCACATGATTACACAGATGAGAACCACAACCAGTATCAAGTACCCAAGTTCCGTAACTTGCGTGGTTAATCTCAATCATATGAATAAAAGTAGAAGAGAGAGAAGACATACCAACAGGTTTAACAGGACCTGCCTTTAAGTCTTCATGATAAACAGGACATGTACGCCTCCAATGCCCAGTCTTGTGGCAATGATGGCACTCCATGTTTTCATTCTTGCTCTTTGTCGCGCCTGATGAGGTGCTCGACTCACCAGGCCCACTCTTACCTGAACCCGACTTCTTGAACTTCGGTTTACCTCGCTAGGTTTGCACGAGCTTTGCCCTTACCTTTCCCCTTGTTTGACACAACGAGAACATCCTGTTTCAAGCTCCCACTGAACTTCATGTCCTTCTCGGTCCGTACGAGAAGGGAGTGCATTCATGTGGGGTTTTCTTCAAATCATTCATATAGTAATTCGCTCTAAATTGCGAAAAACCATCGTGGAGTGAATGAAGCATGCGGTCGATAACAATGTTCTCACTGATGTTACAATCAAAGGTCTCCAGCTTCTCGACATTCTCAATCATGCTGAGAATGTGTGGGCTAACTGGTTGGCCCTTCTGGAGTCTCGCATCAAAGAAGCGAGTGGTATGCTCATAGGTCACGATTCTCGGTGCTTTCGAGAATTCCTTAGTGAGCGTGGTGAAAATCTTGTTTGCACCATGGGCTATGAAGCGTTTCTGCAAATTGGATTCCATTGCAAAAATGAGTACGTTTTTAATCGCACCCGCTTCCATACAGAAATCATTAAACTTGGTGATTTCAGCAGCTCTAGCAGTGGGACACAGGTTTTTGCGGGAGGGGCTCTAATAGATATTTGAGCTTCCGTCGGCGCCAGCGGCACATTCCGTAATCTTTGCCTCCCGGTCTCGAAGTTTGATCCATCATTCTTGATCGAGTAGAGGCGATTCATCGATTCATGAAGATCCGAAGCCAGGACTCACGGTCCAATGTGGCACTTGGCATTGGGTTATCAGTAGAACCAGCCATTTGTTATTAGCAGTTAAAAATTCGTGATCTACACTGTAAAAGAAAGAAAACAAGAACGAAATAAGCAACTCATCGAGGTGATTTAATTCTATTTTAAAATTCATTTTAATGTGTAGACTCTCGCACTTGCATAATTGATCTCCCTCAAGAATGATACAAGTGATCCCAAGACTCAATTTCTGTAAATTGATAAGCCAACTGTTTAGCTAATTCTTCCGGAAGAACTCTTGGTCGATAGATTTCCGTAAATCCTATCTATAGTCCACCATAGTCACAGGATCGTACGAGTGACCATAGTGTTGAGATAAAATAGGTCAATCGGTTCCAACTTACCCGACGTAGAAGGGGTCATATTATGCCTACCGACGAAGAAGGGACTCATTGGAGTTTGACCTATAAAGACTATTCTCAATTTTTGTTTATACGAGGAAGATCCCATCAACTAAATTATAATTCATATTAAGTGAACGAATAACTAGCGTCTGCGTGAATGAATTAATTTGGGTGATGGCTTAAATAAAACGTGTGACATGAGAATGTCAAAGAAAACTAACTCGTGACCTCTATATGTGTCAGTTTTCATGCAATAATTAGGTGGTTTGGTTTTTAGGCGGAATATGATGCATACTATCGTTACGATAAAATAAATAAACGAATGCAATACGTAAGTAAAAATTCCTAGTGTGGCCTATCCTAGTAAAATAAAACACAAAACAACTTTGGAATCCACCGTTGGACCCGAGCAGCTTGTCTTGATGTTCCATCTTGATCCATGTAGCGGGAGTGAGCATCCGGTCTCCATCTTTAGTCTTCTCAAAAATTACAATTTAAAATTTACAAATATAAACCTATTTACATTCTAAATAAAAACTGTAATTAAAAGAAATAAAAATGGAGATACGAGATCTCAAAATACAACCAAGACCGTGTTCCATCATTACGGTAACACGTTCTACTAAGGCCACACTAAGTTACAACCGTTTGCAAAAATAAATAAATAAAAACGTAATTAAAAGCATTCAAATTAAACAAGAACGATAAATTAAAATGCATCAACTAAAAATTAAATTTATTCGTGACATAATTCCGTAATTATGTTAAATTTATCCAAACCACCAAAGATAATTAAAATTATATGACAAAACCGCTTTAGTCAAGTTAATTTTAATCCGAGATAATCCGTTACTTTAAATCGTTTTAAAGTAACTTAATTTTACGTGGGTGAACCGTTTCACTATCAAGCGAGAGCATAAAAACCGTTTTATGCAACAAGAGCCGAAAAAAAAATTTTTTTTTTTTTTCTCTGTACTGCTGTACGTGAACAGTACCAGGAAAGAATTTTTTTTTTTTTTTTTTTTCTTTGCTGAAAATGCCGAGAGCAAACAAAAGAACAAAACCAAAAAAAAAAAATTCTCGGCTCAATCAAAACGTGAGCATCAAAATGAACGATTTGATAAAACTCAATTGCAATTTAATCTAATCCGTATTAAAACAAAATTACAAATGACATGATCTTCACATATTGTTGTAATTATCGTTTAAAACAACAATTCGCAAAGAACAAATCGAAAACAAACAATAGATCGAATGATCTAACAAAATGTGTGGCACGCAAAACGATGCAATAACGAAAACAAGAAAAACAGGCCGTGAACAAGAGGCCACACGGTTTTCAAGAAGATTTTCGAGACAAAAATTTGTGCCACACGAAATTTTATGCAATCATTTTGATAGATCTTTAACATATTGCGATGAATATCGATTACAAAACAATATGCAAAGATCAAAAACGAAAACAAGACAAAAACTCAACCAAAACCGTGTACATGGACACGGTTCCTAAAAAAAAAAAACGCAGCAATTGAAAATTGCCGAGAGGAAAAAAAATGCAGCCGTGACATTTTTTTGAACAAAAATCATCGATTCAAAAATCGTTTGATGAAAATCACATAGAAAAAATTGCGTGGCCTCGCTCTGATACCACTTGTGGGATTATATCCGTATAAAACCCATAATTTGAAGGATTATAACGCAAAATTTATATGTAATTTATAGTCATAAAACGAAAAACATAATGAAACGATAAAGATCAAGGAATAACCTTCGGTCCTAGTGCAATAAGGCAATGAGAGATCAAAGTAGACCTCCTCCTAAATGATGCACCCAAGATTGTCCGAAAAATGTCCTTGTGCTAGAATGAATCCTCTAATTGCCTTGCAATATCGAGAGGATTGTTTTGTGAGTTTTGGTTGGATGAGAGATCCGAATTTTTGAGAGGCACTTTCTCAAAAACCCTAGAATTTTTACAAATGAAATGATTAGGTTAGAAGGGAGGAGAAACTCTCCCTTTTGTTCCCTCTCATTCGGCAAAACCGAAACCCACAAGGGGAAGTGGGCTTCCACTTCCTCTTGGTTTTAACTCGTGGTCCGGTTCGTTAAATTCTAAATGTATATGACGCGGTTTTATTATAAACTGTCATCGGTTATCGGATATTAAAGCATCAACTAATAATACGGATTAGTTGAATTATTACTACATGTCCGACAAAGACAATATTGTATAATTATATTCAATATACATTTAATTAAATATAAAACGCTTATATTCAATTTACGAATTAACTGCTTAATTCGCCTTAGCCATTATTATTTAATCCGTATTAAATAAAATATCTCAACATCACATTTTGACTTATTATTAGTCAAATAACTCGGACTAATTGGTTAGTCAATTTTGCATCTACATGATGTATTTTCATACCGTCACATCTCTCAAACGTATCCTATAGGTGTGACTTTTAGGGACCAGTTGATCACCGCCATCTGTATGACAATAACGTCAAACTTATCTAGCAAGCCAACCGTTATTGATAAACGTGGATCAACTGATAATGATACAAAAGTATACCCTTTTGATCCTTTTAGAGATTTATAAGTCCTTGCACTAACTGTTAAGGACACCAGCCCCAACAGTCCCAGGTCTCAGCCCACGCAGGTGCTCCCCTCAGCTAACGCCGCCTCGCCCAACGTTGGCCCGCCTCGGGGCCTCCTCCTCAGCCTCCTTCTGGACCTCGTCCTCAGCAACCTTAGCAGTTGCCCCAACAGCAGTAAAAGCCTCCTCGAGAGCACGAGAACCGTCAACGGCTCTGTCCATGTCCATGGGAGCTCTTCCGGAAGTAGAAGCCTCGTCACCTGCAACGTTAAAGTAATTTTAGGCCGCGTTAAGTGACGACGAACCCTGATTAGGGGATTTTCGAATTTTAGAAGCCACGAAGTCGCTCTTTTCTCGCCATCTTCGGCCGTATTCCCATAAACGCGATCACTCATGTGGTAATTTGGGTTAAGTCAAGCCTAAGTTGAAGCCTAGTCATGGGTTCGAGTCGAAATTTCGACAGCATTTCGTTATAACGGCGATTATGCCCTAGAAAAGTGTCCTGAAAAAGCCGTCACAAACCAAAATTCCGAGATGGTAGGAAGTTTACCAATCATCCAAGGATTCCAAATATCAAGTTTCATCGCAAATGGGCAATCATAAGGCTATTTTCGAAGCAATTTACGATTTAGCTCTGAAACCGTCTCAATTTCACTCAAATGCTCAAAACTCAACGAAAATTCGAAATAAATACATGGTTATGTTCCTTACACTACGAATTAGCCATTTCTAATATCAATTTTACAAGGCAAATCCATTTGGGGGAAAAGGCCCAAATTTTCGAATTAATTGGGTTGAAAACCCTAATCTTTTCGATCCAAATTAAGCAAAATGCGGATGTTTAAGCAAGAATGAGACACATACCTCAATTAATCATGATTAATGCAAGATATTGATCAAGTTTTGGCGGAAAGTCGTTGGAATTTGAGAGAGTTTTAAAAGAATTTGTGTTTTGTTATAATGATTATACACGAGTTCTGTCGAGTTTTTACTCAGACAGGGACGAACCCAGGAATAGACGCAGCAGGTGCTGCGCCTCTTCCAAGAGACGCAGCTCTTGCTGCGCCTCTTCCTTAGCTTCCCTTCATACGAATTTTCAAAAATTCGTTATGAGTTCGTTATTTGTGGGCCCATCTTTGGTGCGCCTCTTCCTTGGTGTTACATCGCATATTTGGTCCGTTTGACGATTATTCTTCACCCGGACCCGCATTTCTAAGCCAACTGCAGACTATCATACATTATTTGCTGCTTCCAAGACCTTGTTTATCACAACGAGCGAGTATTCTCTGACAGGTGTTTCGACACGCCTTCATTATATTCCCTCAGCGAGAGTAAGCGGATAGACATTTCCTCTCGAGACATGGAGATAAGTCCCCAACGAGAGTTCACGACATAAAATCGTCCTTCTCAAGTTCTTCTGAAGTTTGTTTGAAGACGACCCAAGCAGATTTCTCTCAGCAGTTCCCGCCTGTGTCCTGCTACTCACGATATTTCTTGTTTCCCCGCAGAGTGCGATAAAGGTGTCGTTCTCCAGAAGTTCCCAGACCCGCAGAGTTCTTACACTCGAGCCTTAGTTACCCCTTAGTTTGAAATTATGTTCGGGCCTCCTTCCCATTGATGCTTTCCTTTAGGGCCCCACACCCTAGCACAAATCCTTATATAACTTTTAGGTCTTATCCTTAGCTCTTACGCTTGCCCTTAGCTTTTACGCTTACCCTTAGCTTTTACGATTACCCTTAGCTCCGACGCTTAATCTTAGCTCCTACGCTTACCTTTAGCTCCTATGCGCCTCCGGAAGCATCTCGAGAAAGAAGTCTCAGGTATGGTCTCTTCTTATGGCTGTCGAGCCTCCTTACGTAGTCTAATGGACATTAAACGACCCTCCCCGATAGTCGACAGACTCTAAAATGTTCCCGACGACAGGTCCTTGGTTCAGACCCCTTGAACCGCCTCGCGTCGCCATAGTCGTCAGGTTGTAATCTTCGATTGACCTGATGGCTATAGTTTGACTTTCGCCTTGTCCAAGCCTCAGTCAAAGTGGGGGCTCTGTAGACACCTCATTTCTGAACCTCCCTCAAACCACCCGGTGATGATTGGGCGACATGTTTAGTACGCGGAACGATTTGTGACAGTTTGTAAGTTTATCGCCAAGTGATTGCTCAAACACCGATGTCTACCTCTTAGTTGTCGTTTACGCGCCGATACGGTCGTTTTGACAGTAATTAGAGTACATTTGGAGTCCGGGCCTAAAACCGTCTTCATTTTCTGATAACCGCTAAATCCCGAGTCGAATGTTTGGAATGTTTAGGATATTTCTATTCCATATTTTATAAATCTTTTATAAATCTTTTAATCTTTGGTAAAGAATTTCCCGTAATATTCATACAAAATATTAAGGAAAATAAGATTATCCCGTTATTCCATAAATTAAACACAGAAATCTTTCTTCCGCAGGAGGAAACCACTTGGGAACAGCCGCAGCAGGTGCTGCGCCTCTTTCCAGGTCCTTTTCTGCGTATTTTTCGTATCATTTTCATATCTTTTCGAGATTCACTTCCAAAGTCTCTCCGAAAACCCTAATTCCTCCACGTGATTAGTATAAATAGGAGCCTTCGCTCCTCATATTTCTCACGCGAGTGTCCGCCCTTCTCTTCTCCTTTTGCATTCTAAGACCACGTTCTTACTTTTTGGCGTCTACGTGCTTGAACATTCGACCACGTAAGCTCGGATCCTTCTGAGTACCAGCCTCGTTTGCATGACCGACCAATTTGACCAACTCCACAATCAATCAACTTAATCAATCTTAATCGTTTTCCTCTTACGAGGGCACTTTCATATTTACATTATAGTTCGAGTCGAGCATCACTAATCGATAACTTAGTTCATCTCGTTTCGTCAAACATGTAAGTCTTAGGGTGTAAATCCTTCTTTTAATTATTGTTATTTACTTTTTGTATCATTAATGTAAGGTTTATGTCGAAAGTACTTCTAAAACCGATTTCTAAAACAATGTTTAAAACCTTTTTTTTTTACGAATTATCAGAGGACAACCGTCGAGAAGGGACGCAGCAACTGCTGCGCCTCTTCGTGAGGCTGCAGCAGTTCCTGCTTCCTTTCTTCTTCCTTCGTCCTTTGTCAATTCGTTTGTTCTTTATTTTCTTTTGTTTGTTCATTGTTCATATGACGACTTAAGCATAATAATTCTAACATGTAATATATTGTTCATCACCATTAGTATTTAATTCATCGTTAAATTCCGACTTAAATCCCTTATATCCAATATTTGCGGGTTTTTTGTCATTAAAATCAATCCGGGTTGTAGAAATTCGATTCATTCATATTGAGTTTCTGGGATTCGATCTTTGGTATATTCCCATCTGTTTGTTCATCATTAATTCTTCATTAATTCGTCATACTTAATCTAACTAGTTCACCCGTGTCACTAATCAATCCTTTAATCTTGTAATTAATTCGTTCGCATTCGTTTTCAATCATGTTTTATCGTTTTTATGACTCATTCACATGAAATTAATGTATTAAATCACTTTTATCCGAGTCGAATATCATAATCAATCATTAAATTCACCCAGGAATATAAACGATTTGCAGTTCCGGCGTCACAGCCAGAACTCAGCCTTGGAACAGACGCAGCAACTGCTGCGCCTCTTCCAGAGGGCGCAACTCTGCTGCGCCTCTTCCAGGTTGATTTCTGTCTCTGAACTCCCGTTTTGCCTTGACCTAGTTTATTAGTTTACGTATTAATTAACTATTATTCGTATTATCACCTTAATCTCTGTTCGTTAATTCCATTATTCTTTCTTTCTCAAATTATCCGTTTTAAAGGTATTTTCGACATAAATCATTAATCCGTTGTAATTATTGTAATTTTTATAATTGTATTATTATTGTATTTCTTTTATCACATTGCTTGTATGTCTTCACATGTAATTGAACTAAATTCCTACTTTGACATTAATTGTATGTTAAACTAATTGTCCACCGATTTAGTTAATTCTCACATGCTAGGATTAAAACTTGGATGTTGCATTGCATGCATATAATCGACAATATATCAAGTATGAATAATTTCCCTAATCATTAGTAGAGGCCGCTATCGAGGCGGGCGGTATTAGGTGTTCGATCAAAAGAGCTTCCTAATACGTACCCTCACCCCTTACTCCAGATCTCTGTGAACATCCGTGTTCATTGGCATCCACGAGAGTCATTCTAGACATAGAATGCTAAGGGTAACGAGTTCTTGGTGTTCATGTCACTACTTTGTGTCTTGACATGACACGAGGTATTCGAACGGTTTCCAATTTTCCACAATAAATTGGTGGCTACTCCACAAATACAAACGCTTGTTCTCCTTCCCAAGCGCCCCCGTGGGCCCATTGTCCACACCAATATAGACCATTCGATCGAGTGATTCTTGCTGAACAATGCAGAATTCTTCGCGTGAGGCTTCATTATCTGATAGAACTTCGTAATCCGAGTCATCCCAGTCATCAGAAGCACTAGGGAACGCGGGTCCTTCGTGGGAAAGACCACTCTCTGCGTAGGTAACACAGACTTCCTCTGGTTGCCCAATA
The DNA here is from genome assembly GCF_048544455.1 of Silene latifolia. Classification (NCBI taxonomy): domain Eukaryota; kingdom Viridiplantae; phylum Streptophyta; class Magnoliopsida; order Caryophyllales; family Caryophyllaceae; genus Silene; species Silene latifolia. The sequence goes on from NC_133532.1 coordinate 26,412,235, forward strand.
TTTGACTTAGCAGCTAATTGAGCTATTTCAGACTCGAGCTCATCAATTTGCGCAAAAATTTGTCTATCATGTTCTTGCACTTGGAGTGCAAGTGCCTTCACCAAAGACGTCAACTCAGCAATCTCTTCTTTCCGCTTATCAGGAGGAGGAGGAGCTTGTTGTTGCGATGGCCAGATAAATGGAGGCTGTTGGTAACCTCGTTGATAGGGCAGATGTGGCGGCGCAACTACAGAAGGTTGATTAGCTTGTCTACGTTGCTTGAATGCATAAACCTCGTCGTTTTCAGCTAAGCAAACAGCTGTATTGTGCTCAGCAGCACCACATCTCCCGCAGTAAATCACCCGCTGCGCCATATAATGGAACATAGGTGACGGGTCAAAGGTACTCAAGCCTTCCCTTTGACAATCTTTTACTTAGAACTGTCTAGGTAGGACCTGTAGGCCCTATCAAAACAGCACTAAAGAAAAAGATTAGAACGGCCTCAAGGGATAAACCCCTTGAGGCTAAAAACAGACAAAATAAAACAAACAGATAAAATAGTTGCCTCCCCGGCAACGACACCAAAATTTGATACCGTCGTCAGGTACCAAAAATAAAATACCTAGTTACAGTAACAGAAGCTAGCAGTAAGTAGGGTCGATCTTGTGGACAGCGGGGGCCACGGAGGCGCTTGGGAAACAAGCGTTTGCATTTGTATGGAATCGCCACCAATTTTTATGGGAAATTGGAACCGTTCGAATACCTCGTGTCATGTCAAGACACAAAGTAGAGACATGAACACTAAGCAATCGTTACCCTTAGCATTCTATGTCTAGAATGACTCTCGTGGATGCCAATGAACACGGGTGTTCACAGATATCTGGAGTAAGGGGTGAGGGTACGTATTAGGAAGCTCTTTTGATCGAACACCTAATCCCGCCCGCCTCGATAGCGGCCTCTACTAATGATTAGGGAAGTTATTCATACTTGATATATCGTCGATTATATGCATGCAATGCAACATCCAAGTTTTAATCCTAACATGTGAAAATTAATACTAAGTCGGTGAACAATTAATTTAGCAAACAATTAGGTCGAAGTTGGAATTTAATGCTCAATTACATGTGAAAACATTCAAGCAATAAAAGAAATACAATAATTATAAATTACAATAACGAAAATTACATTAATTACAAAGGATTAGGCGATTTATGTCGAAAATACCTTTAAAACGGATAATTTGAGAAAACGAATAAAAGAAGGAAATAAATTAACGAACAGAACAGAAGGTGATAATACGAATAATAGTTAATTAATACGTAGTCTAAACAAACTAGGTCAAGGCAGAAACGGAGTTCAGGGACGAGAACTTCGGCCAGAAAGCAGCAATAATGCTGCGTCCTTTGAATAGGCGCAGCAGAACAACTGCGTCATTCCTTGGTTCGGTCAGCTATGAAGCCGTAATTGCAAGCCGTTAATGTTAATTGGTGATTTTGATGATCGATTGGTATTACTTACTCGGATGAAAGTGATTAATAGGTTATTTAACATATGAATGGGTCATGAAAACAGTAAAACATGAATGAGACGGATTTAAACGGATTAATACATGATGGAATAATGACAGAAGTGAAAAATATTAATGAGTCAAACAAATTAATTCAATTAACTAGGTTAAATACGATGGATTAATGATGAATATGCGATGAACATGTGAATAAACAGATGAAAACTATATCAAAGACGAATTCCAGAAACCCAATATGGACGAATTGAATCTCTATAACTCGGATTGAATTTAATGGCGAAAACCCGCAAATATTGGATTATTTGGGATTTAAGTCGGATTTGTGATGATTAAAACATGTGAACGAATAATAAATAATATACATGTGAATTATATGCTATTGTGATGAAGAATTAACAAACAAACGGAACAAAAGAAAGAAACTTGACGGATAACAGAGGACGAACGAAGAAGAAAGGAAGCAGGAACTGCGGCAGCCTCACAAAGAGGCGCAGCAGGAACTGCGCTCCTTCAAGAGGCGCAGTAGATTTCTGCGTCCTTTTCTCGATTGATTTATCTCCGGAAATCCGTAAAAAGAGGTTTTAAAGCATAGTTTTAGAAATCGGTTTTAAGAGGTATTTTCGACGTAAATCTTACAATTGTGATACAATAATTAAATATAATAAATAAATAAGGATTATACACCCTCAGACTTACATGTTTGACGAAACGAGAAGGACTAAGATATCGATTAGTGATGCTCGACGCGAATGTAAAGAAAGTGCCCTCGTAAGAGGAAAACGATTAATTAATTAAGTTGATTGTTGTGTAGTTGGTCAAATTGGTCGGTCATGCAAACGGGGAGGCTGGTACTCAGAAGGATCCGAGCTTACGTGGTCGAAAGTTCAAGCACGTAGACGCCAAAAGTAAGAACAAAGTCTAGAATGCAAAGGGAGAAGAGAAGGGCGGACACTCGCGTGAGAAATATGAGGAGCGAAGGCTCCTATTTATACTAATCACGTGAAGGAATTAGGGTTTCGGAGACTCTTTGGAAGTGAACCTCAGAAAGATATGAAAAAGATACGAGAAACATGCAGAAAAGGGCCTGTGAAGAGGCGCAGCAGCCACTGCGTCTCTTGGAAGAGGCGCAGCACTGGGCCGCGTCTGTTCCCAGCGGTTTCTCCTGCGGAAGAAAGATTTCGTGTTTGAGTTATGGTAGGACGGAAATAATTCGGTTTTCCTTAATATCTTATGTGAATATTACGGGAAATTGCTTACTAAAAGATAAAATTTATGAAATATGGAATAGAAATATCAGGAACATTCGAGAACATTCGACTCGGGTTTTCAACGGTTATCGAGAAAATGGAGACGGTTTTAGGCCCGGACTCCGAATGTACTCTAATTACTGTCAAAACGACCGTATCGGGACGTAGATGACAACTAAGAGGTAGACATTAATATTTGAGCAATCACTTGACGATAATCTTACGAATTGTCACAAATCGTTCCGCGTACCAAACATGCGGCCCAATCATCACCGGGTGGTTTGCGAGAGGTGCAGAAATGAGGTATCTACAGAGCCCCCACTTTGACTGAGGCTTGGACAAGGCGAAAGTCAAAGTATAGCCATCAGGTCAATCGAAGATTACAACCTGACGACTATGGCGACGCGAGGCGGCTCAAGGGGTCTGAGCCAAGGACCTGTCGTCGGGAACATTTTAGAGTCTGTCGACTATCGGGGAGGGTCGTTTAAAGTCCATTAGACTACGTAAGGAGGCTTGCCAGCCATAAGAAGAGACCATACCTGAGACTTCTTCTCGAGATGCTTCCGGAGTTGCGTAGGAGCTAAGGGTAAGCATAGGAGCTAAGGGTAAGCGTAGGAGCTAAGGGTAAGACCTAAAAGATATATAAGGATTAGTACTAGGGTGTGGGACCCTAAAGGAAAGCATAGACGGGAAGGAGGCCTAAAGTAAGTTCAACTTAAGGGTAGCTAAAGCTTGGGTATAGGAACTCTATTGGTTTAGGAACTTGAAGGCTTATGAACCTAAAAGGATTGGGATCCTATAGTTAAAAAAATCCTAATTTCGGGTTTACGAACCTAAGAAAGAAGGCTTTGGTTTGGGAACTTCTGGAGAACAACACCTTTGTCGCACTCCGAGGGGAAACAAGAAATATTGTGAGTAGCAGGACGCAGGCGGGAACTGCTGAGGAGAAAACTGTTTGGGGAATCTTCGGGAAATAATTGCGAGTAGGAGGACACAGGCGGGAACTGCTGAGGGGAAATCTGCTTAGGTAGATTGTCAATCCTTACGTCTTGAGAGATACAGTACGTCCGCTTACTCTCGCTGGAGACACGATGGAGAGTTATTCTTCTTGTCATGAGAGGGAAGGTGTATCCGCTTACTCTCGCTGGAGACAAAATGAAGGGGTGTCGAATTCTGTGAAGGAATGAACGCTTGTTGCGACAAGCAAAAGTTCTTGGAAGGAATAAATGATGTGCGGCAGTCTGCTGCGGGCTTGGAAATGCGGGCCGGAACGAAAGAAAATCGTCAAACGGACCAAAAGAATAAGAATAGCATCGGGGAAGAGGCGCACCAACGATGGGCCCACAAATAACGAAATCATAACGAATTTTTGAAAATCCGTATGGAGGGAACAAAAGGAAGAGGCGCAGCATGAGCTGCGTCTCTTGGGAGACGCGCAGCGCCTGCTGCGTCTATTCCCCAAATTGATTTTCCTGCGTAAAAACGCGAAAATCAGGAGGCTTTGTATTCATTTGCTCGAAACATAAATCACACATTTATCTCTCAAATCTTCACCATTTCCGCCAAGGTTTGATTCAAAAGCTCGCATTAAACATGACTAATCGAGGTATGTGTCTCAATCTTGCATTAATCTTCTACATTTGTCCAATTTTGAGCCGAAAAAACTAGGGTTTACGACCCTTTCGATCGAAAATTTGGGGCTTTTCCCCCAAACGCATTGGTCTTGTCAAATTGTCATTAGAAATGGATAGTAGATAATACTAGGAACATAATCATGTATTTGTTTCGAATTTTCATCAAGTTTTGAGCCTTTGAGTGAATTTGAGACGGTTTTACAACTAAACCGTAAATCGCTTCGAAAATAGCCTTAGGATTGCCCATTTGCGATGAAACTTGATATTTGGGATCCTTGAATGATGGGTAAACTTTCTACCATCTCGGAATTTTGGTTTGTGACAGCTTTTTCAGGGCACTTTTCTGGGGCATAATCGCCATTATAGCGAAATGCTGTCGAAATTTCGACTCGAACCCGGAACTAGGCTTCGAACTAGACTTGACTTGACCCAGTTTACCACATGAGTGATCGGGTAGGTGGGAATATGGCCAAGGATGGCGAGAAAAGATCGGTTTCAGGGCTTCCGAAGGCTCGAAAATCCCTTAACCAAGGCTTGTCGTCATGTGACGCGGCCTGAATTTGCTTTAATGTTGCAGGTGATGAGGATTCTACTTCTGGGAGAGCTCCCATGGAGATCGATGCTGCTACTGTCGAGGAGGCTTTAGAGCAGGCCTTCACCGCTGCGGTGATGGCTGCTGGAGACGAGGCTCACGAGGAGGAGGCCGTCGAGGAGGAGGAGGCCCCGAGACGGGCCAACGTCGGACGAGGAGGTCGTCAGCTGAGAGGGGCTCCTGCGTGGGCTGAGACTTGGGAGAGCAGGCACCTGGTGTGGGCTGCAGAGGGTCACCTGTCCTACAGGACGGTGAAGAGTTTGGTAAATAGGAATTCACTACTCACTACTCATCCCTATTTAATTCATTTGTTCAAATTTCTTTCAAATTTCCTTCAAAACTAAAGATAGCTTTGTTTCAAATCACAATAGGAGGCCGGGAACATCAGGTCGTTCTCGGGTTACACGACGGGGATGGAGCACTACGAGCGGCTGTCGGCGGAGGAGAGGGCCATGATCGAGCGTGGAGCGTTCGGTCCTTTGGTTCAGGTCTGGAGGGATATCGCGAAGAGGAAGTTGCGGGCTAACCTTAGCCTGGTCCGCGCTTTCTTGGACCGATTCTGGGATACGACTTCCACATTTCACATGCCTTTTGGTGAGGTGGGAGTCACCCTGGAGGACTATGGCATGATTTCTGGTCTGCCGTGCGGGACCGAGGAGGTGGTGTGGCCGGAAACTGCCATGAGGGCGGACTCGGCCGAGGCGAGGAGATTGATCGGCTGGAACTTGTCGCCGAAGGTATTCACCGTCGGGTTTGATACCCGTTCTTACGTTCGAGACTACTTTATGGGAAGACCCGGCGCCGGTGACGATTCGATCGGAGGGAGACGGCTCCTCCTCCTGTCTTCTGGCCGAGCGGAGAGGGCTCGTCTCGTGGCTTTGGTGGTTTTTGTCTTCGATTTACCTCGGAGACAAGGGCGAGAGGCTGTCGACGAAGCTTCTTCCCTTCCTTTCGACCCGAGTTCCCTAGGGCGTTGGGGACCGGGTCATCTTGCTGGTTTTGCGGTCCTCATCCGCTTCATGAGGGCCATGGTTCGTCGGGAGTTGATGGAGAAGGGGACTTCTCCACAGTCTTTGTCGGGCCCGGACTACTCGCCGGAGGTACGAACCTACCTTTAGATCAGAGTAAATTCCTTTCTTTATCAAATTACGAAAGATCGTCATTGATTATTTTGTTTTACAGGCGTGGGTGTACTCCTATTTCCCGAGTCTCGCGCCCAAGAGGACGGAGCCGCTGGAGAGGGCATATCCCGTGGTGAGGGATTGGGTGATGTGCCGAACGAAGAGCAAGCGTTCTTCTCACAACGTCTACCGGCGGGATGTGAACGCTCTTCAGCTGAGTAGCGTGAGTATCCCACTTATATTTGCTCGTGTTTCTTATATTTTCTTTTAAGTTGATCGTAGGAATGATCCTTTTTATCTTGTCTCAGTGGGTGCCCAGACCTTGGGCGGAGTACGCTGGGGCGCCTCCTTTTGTGGCTGAAGTCCTTCGACCTAGGAGCTCGAGCCGACTGCTGTTGAGGACGTCGATGGGTTCTGTGTGGTACTTGGGCGAGCGCTTGGCTCGTCAGTGCTCGCGGGGCGTGTTGACGGTTCCCGTCGATCCTCCCAGGACGATGTTTAGGGAGCCTTCTGAGGCTGAGAGGGAGGCGGACTTGGCTGGTGCCAGTGGTGAGTATCTTTTATTTTTCCTTTTGATTTGATTTTTGAGAATGATGAAAGATCATCGATTGATGAGAACCATTTGTCTTTGTAGGAGGTCGAGGCGGCGGGCATCGAGCCCCCAGAGTACCCCGAGACCCTCGAGTACACTGACGCGACCGGGAGGACGACGATCTCCGAGCTGCGTGACTTTGACGTAGCCGTGACGGATGCTGGCCTGGACGATTGGCAGCATCTGATTCGGAGGGTGAGCCTCTAATTTGTATATCCTTTGTGTAAGAACACATTTGATTGAGTTTGTTCAATTGTTGAGAATTTCTTTTTGAAAATGCAGGTTGCGCCGTCTCGGTTTGTGGCGTTGTGGAGGGTGGCCAACCGGCTGCGAGCTACTGCCGTCGAGGCACTTGTCGGCGGTCGAGGTCGTCAGGTATGAACCTTACGCCTATTTCATTTTTGATTTTTGACTTTTCTAATTTTGCTTGAAACGATTGACATGAGCCAATTTATTGTTTACAGGGTGACCGCGGGTTGGAGCGAGAGTTGGCCCAGTCCCGGGAGGAGACGGCTCGCTTGTTGAGGGAGCTCGAGGTTCGGGACGCCGAGACCGCCGTTCTTGTGACGAGAGTTGCAGAGTTGGAGGGCGCCCAGCAGTAGTTTTGTGTAGCTTTTGTCGTATTTTGCACATTTGTACATTGATTTTGAACATTCTTGGACTTTGTTTGGGGCTCGAGCCCCCAATTTGTTGTACATTTCCTTCATTTGGTATATATACGATGGCCTGAGCGCCTTTGCTGCTGGATCGTGTTGCTTGTACCTGCAGGTTAGTTTCGAAAAGGTTTGGTAGATGACGGTTTACGCCGTCATGCTGCCGAAAATTACATATAAAACATGTAAAACATACATTTGTATATGGCCTTGATTAGCGCAAAATGAGAGACTCGAAAGAATGCAAAAAATGCAAAAAAATTTCGAAAATGACCGGACGGTAGGGAGGGTTACCCCCTAAAAAAAAGAAAAAAGGAAATTTATAAGTTAGAAATGTAGAAATGAAATTAAGAAATTAATATATACATGTTGAGATTCGTTAAAATAAACGAATTAAAATGAAAATTATTTCCTAAAAATGAAAATGGAATTTATAAAAAAATGAAAATGAAATTTATTTCCTAAAATAAAAAAAAATAAAAAAAAAATACAAGTGTGATATAATGGCAGAAATGTCGATGTCGTCTCGAAATGCGTGCCCGCGAAATTAGGAAACCTGAAACATGGTAATCTTCCCGTATTTACCAAAATAATAACCTTTAGGAATAGGAAATTATTTGTTATGGAATTAGGAAAGATCCAACGCGGAAAATCACAGAAGTGAAACTGAGGAAGAGGCGCAGCATGAGCTGCGTTCCTTTGAAGAGGCGCACCAGGTGCTGCGCCTGTTCCCAAGCTGTCCTGCTCTGACGGAATTTTGGAAACAGCAATTAGTATAAATAGAAACGTCGATAGAGCTTTTATTCACACAAATCTTCCGTCTCTTCTTCGTCTATTTACATAAAATTCTCAAGACAAAATTTTCATCATGAATACTTTGGAGATACGCTTGAAGGAATGGACCAACGAGTTTTCAAATATGGAGAAGCATGATATGGGCTCTTATAATTTTGGATCGCTGTTGAGTTTGAAACTCATCAAGGTTGTGAAACCGTTCTTGGATGCTTGCCTTGACTACTGGGACCCGAACTATCACGTTTTTGCGTTCCCTGGAGGTGATATTTGCCCATTTCCTGAAGAAATTGCTGCTATTGGTGGATGGGACCCCGAACATTTGCCTGCCATTCCTTCCACTTCTCAAGGGTACAAAAGCAAATTTTGAGATTTGCTTGGACTGACTAGACTTGAGGTGGACCGTCTAGTTACCTCAAAAGGTGTGAGAATGTTGGACTTCATAGATCGATTCATCAACAGAGCCGACCCCACCGTTTCTCATGTTGCTAGGCGGAGGGCATTTGGCTTTTGCTTGTTGCATGTGTATGTCTTCCAAGGGCATGTTGATGAAGACTTGAGAGGTGATCCCCGTCTTTTGGGCCTTGTTGAGCGAGATGGAGTCGCGCAGAGCCCGGCCTTGCTTATGCTTAGGAGAGATTATATTGGGTTTGGATAATAGGAAATCCAACCGCGACCTGCCGTTCTTGGGGAGTCCCGTCATTTTGCAGGTAAAAGACACTTTTTCTTTTTTTCTTTCTTCTTTTTTCTTTCTTTTTCGTTTTTTTTTTTTTCGTTTCGTTTCGCTTTTTTTTTTTCGTTTTTTTTTTTTGGTATTTTTTGATGTCTAATACCTGCTTTTGGTAGGTTTGGCTTATGGAACGGCTCCGATTGATCGAGCCCCCAGTTCATGCGCTTTCCTATCATGCCCGTTCGATCGCGATGAGGACAAGGTTGTATATGGTGGACTTCACGCGGGTCTGTGATTATTGGAAGAACAAGCTAAGGAGCGATGATGGTCCCTTGATTAGGTGGGTCGTACCGTGGTGGCACCTCAAGTCCGTCACTGGAGTGTCTTCTTTGGATCCCACTAGGTCGGTGCGCATTCCTGGATTGGAGTTTATGGTGTGCATCTTTCCGGAAAGGTTGATGAGACAAGTTGGGCAGAAAAAGACGATCCCGAGGCTTGATACCGTCCCGCAGACTGCTATGGCGCTTACTACAGAGAGCCGAAGAGAGTGGGCTATCAAATGGGCCCAAAGAAACATGTGGTTCTTGAATTTCTCCGCCAATGCTTTATGGGTGTCGGATTCTTATCTGAGGTGGAGAAAGGCTATAACTCCGGAAGAGCGCGAGAAGTTGAGGAAACGCGAGCCCATCGACTACAAGGTGCGCGAGGGAGAGAAAGAGAAGGAGAAGCATCTGACAGAGGGAGAAGAAGAAGCCGGGTTTCATGTTGTTCATCCTTCGAAGAAACCAAAGACTACTCCTGTCGCAGAGATGGTGATTGGCAAGAATGGAAAAGCTAGACCTCGAGAAAGGCCGTTGGTGATTAGGTCTGAAGTGGCGCAAGAGCGTCCGGCTCGAGGTCGTGACAAAAAGTATGACAAGAATGACAAGGGCAAGGGGAAGATGGAGGAATAGCCAAGTCTCATTATTATTATTTGATTATTATTATTATTGTTGTTGTAATAAAAAGGAGGGATTTTTAGAATCCTAGCCTATTCTATTTTTTTATTATGTAGCGTATTATTATTAGAAGATGAATGGGATAAAAAGGTTAAGTGCTTATGAAACCGTGGTGATTTTCTATTTATTATTCTTGTCGAATTTCAAATGCAATGCAAATGTCCTTCTATTTACATTTTAGATATAATGGGTTGAATCCCGTGAAGGATTGCCTACGTATTCACTTAAAAAGCGAAATCAAACCCTTGCGCGTAGTTGGAGTAAATGTAAAAGAATAATTGTTCTAAGCAAGAGCTTGTAATGAACTTAGAAAAGAAGCATGAGCTTTTGCTTACTCTGAAGGTGCGAATTTAGTTTATTTGATGAAACGAGGATGACAAATTTGTCAAAATGCAAGAGCATAGTGACATTAGCTTGTTTCAGCTTGGCCAGGGGCCGTTTATTTAGTGCCACAAGAGCGACACGTGGGGTTACGCGAGGCGCGTTTTCATTCCTATTCTAGGCATAGTATCGTTTCAGTTGGTCCAGGGTTGTTGGATTTGAAAACTCATTCCCATCTAGGTCTGTGATCCTAACCGCACCCCCTGGGAGTATTGATTTGACTAGAAATGGTCCGGCCCAATTAGGTTTGAATTTTCCCCGTGGGTCGACTGGTAAGAGAGCTCTAACCGATTTGAGCACTAAGTCTCCTTCTTTGATGTTCCTTGGCCTAACCCTTTTGTTGAAAGCCCGTTTGATACGTGCTTGATATGTTTGGACATTATGCAAGGCGCGTAGCCTACGTTCATCCAGGAGGATGAGTTCTTCATATCTATCCCTTTTCCAATCGGCTTCTGGGATTTGACTTTCTAGTAAAATACGCAAGGATGGTATTTCTAGCTCATTTGGTTGTACGACCTTCCATGCCGTAGGTCAAATAGAAAGGAGTAGCCCCAGTGGGCATCCTAACAGATGTACGATACCCCCATAAAGCAAAGGGTATCTTGCTTGGCCAATCTCTATAGTTGTCGATCATTTTCTTGAGAATTGTGACAACATTTTTGTTTGCCGCCTCTACCGCGCCGTTAGTCTGTGGTCTATAGGGCGAAGAGTGGTGATGCTTAATCTTGTATTTGGCTAGCAATTGCTCGGTCTCAGCTTGGAAATGTGATCCGTTATCGCTAATGATCTCATGTGGGCAACCATATCGACAGATGATGTTGTTTTGTATGAACTTTGCCACATTTTTAGCTGTAAGACCAGTGTAGGAAGCCACTTCTACCCATTTGGTGAAATAGTCGATTGCTACTAGAATGAAACAGTGACCTCCTGTTCCGGCGGGAGTTATCTTCCCGATTATGTCAATTCCCCATGCAGAAAATGGCCAAGGAGATGTCATTGTATAGAGCAAAGAAGGAGGGACATGTTGCACATTCCCGAAGATTTGGCAGTTGTGGCAATGTCTTACGTATTTGATGCAATCGGATTCCATTGTGGTCCAATAATATCCCAAACGTGTGATTTTCTTTGCCATCATGGGCCCACTCATGTGAGGACCGCATTCTCCGTCGTGGACTTCTTCCATCACCTTTCGTGCCTGTGAATGATCAAGGCAACGTAGGACTACACCAAGAGGTGTTCTTTTGTATAATTCTCCCTGCATGAGAATGTATTGGGAAGCTAGTAGGCGTATAGCGCGTTGTCCCCTCTTGTCCATATCTGGTGGATATGTACCATTAAGCTTAAAATTCAGGATTGCTTGGAACCATGGTTCCTGCGCGATTTCCTCTTCATCGGTGATTTGGTGGACATAAGCCGGCTCTGACCGTCGTTCGATGCACAAAGGCATTTCCACCATGTGATCTGGCATATTAATCAAAGATGTGAGTTTCGCAAGAGCGTCTGCAAATTGATTTTCTTCCCGAGGTAGGTGTAGGTAGGTTACGTGATCAAAGAATTGAGCGACTTGGTCTATCCTAGCCTGATAAGGTGCGAGGCTTTCGCTTCGGATTTTCCAAGATCCTGTAACTTGGTTAATGATTAGTGATGAATCCCCATGTACTCGGAGGTTTTTAATGCCTAAGATCACTACCGCTTGTAGTCCAATGAGACAAGCTTTCAGATTCTCGCAAACATTGTTTGTCACCTCGAAGTCGAGTTTGACAGCAATTGGTGTATGCTCACCTTCAGGAGAAATGAGCAACACTCCTATTCCGAATCCTCTTAAGTTTGATGCTCCATCAAATTACAGGTCCCAGGAGTCTACATCAGTTTGGAGTATATCCTCGTCTGGAAATGACCAAGTATCTATTGTTTGTGCGTCATTGATAGGATTTTCTGCGAAGAATTCGGCGACGGCGCGACCTTTTATAACTTTCAGTGGCACGTATTTGAGGTCGAATTCTGAGAGCATCAAGGTCCATCTTGCTAGACGTCCGTTGAGGACGGGTTTCTCGAAGAGGTATTTGACTGGATCCATTTTGGAGTATATTTTGACGGAGTAGCTAAGCATGTAATGGCGTAGCTTCTTCGTTGCCCACACAAGAGCGACGCATGTCTTTTCGAGTTGTGAGTATTTGCACTCGTATTCAAAGAACTTCTTACTAAGGTAGTAGATAGCTCTTTCTTCACTTCCTACAGTTTGTGCCAGCATGGCACCCATGGTCATTGTTTGATTCTTGTGAGATATAAACCAAGAGGTTGATCTCGTTGTGGTGGCATGAGCACTGGTGGTTTAGCCAATATCTCCTTGATCCGGTTGAATGCCTTTTGACAATCGTCATCCCACATGGTGTGATCTGTTTTCTTGAGTTTCTTGAAGATAGGCTCACAAATCATCGTAAGTTTCGATATGAATCGACTTATGTACTGCACCTTTCCTAGGAATCCTCTGACTTCTTTTTCTGTTTGAGGTTGTGGCATTTCGATCAGAGCTTTGATCTTGGAAGGATCTATTTCTATACCTCGTTGGCTAACAACGTATCCCAGGAGTTTGCCAGATGTTACCCCGAATGTGCATTTCTGAGGATTGAGCCTCATGTTGTACTTTCGTAGCCTTGCGAAGAACTTGCGAAGGTTCGCAATATGCCCTTCTCTTTCCTTGGATTTGACAATCATGTCGTCTATATATACTTCAACTTCTTTGTGCATCATGTCATGTAAGAGTGTAGTTGCGGTGCGTTGATATGTAGCTCCGACGTTGATCAATCCGAACGGCATTACCGTATAGCAGTAGGTTCCCCATTGGGTGACGAATGCGGTTTTATGCATATCTTCCATGGCCATCTTGATTTGGTTATAACCCGCATACCCATCCATGAAGGATAGTAATGCGTGGTCTGCAGTATTGTCTACCAATATGTCGATATGAGGTAGAGGGAAGTCGTCTTTTGGACTTGCTTTGTTTAAGTCCCTAAAGTCAACACAAACGCGGATTCTCCCATCCTTTTTGGGTACGAGTACTATGTTAGCTACCCAGTCAGAATACTCGGAAACTTTAATGAACCCGGCTTTGAATTGTTTGTCAACTACTTCCTTAATCTTGAGAGCCCATTCCGTTCTCATTCGTCGAAGCTTCTGTTTCACAGGCTTGAAACCTGGCTTAATCGGAATCCTATGTTCGGCGATATCCCTGTCGATCCCTGGCATGTCTTTGTAGGACCAAGCGAAAACGTCTTTGAATTCGTTTAGGAGGTCTATGAAATCGGCCCTTTCGATAGAGTTCAAGGTAGTTCCTATCAAGGAAAATGGGATTAGAGAGAGAAAGCTCTGCCTTCTCTCTAGAGAAATTAGGGTTTTAACTTGCACAAATGGCAAGGAAAATCATCAGGAAAAAATCCCAACCTAAAAATAAAACTCGATCAAAAGCTAAACTTCGCCTTTCTTTCACTAATTGTTCGGATCTTCATTTAGATATGGATAATTCAGCTTCTACTTCTTCTCCTTCTGTTCCGCAGACGGCAGATGCGCACAAAATCAGAGAAGTTAATGAAATCGTTGGAATTCCAGTTTTGAATCTTGACACCATGGTAGTAGCAGAATCAGAGACTCGACAAGAAGCTGTTGAAGAAGAAGCAGAGTGGACTGAGGTCAGAGGTAAGAAATCTAAATCTCCTCAAAAAGATGCTGCGTCTTCCTCTTCTTCTTCTATCCTGAAACTTACACCTGAGGATGTTGAGTCTGAATTGGAATATTGGGATACTTCTGTAGTTTGCTATGTGCTAGGTAGCAATCCTTCATGGTCTTTGCTTGAGGGTTTTGTTAGGAAGTTATGGGCAGCTTACAAAATTGAGAAAATATCTTTCCTACCAAATGGGGTTTTTCTGGTTCGTTTCATGACTAAGGAATGTCAGAACCTTGTACTGCAACAGGGGTTTCCTATGTATGATAACAAGCCGTTAATTGTTAAGCCATGGACAGAGAATTGTAGCTTGCACAAGGAACGAGTTAAATTTGTGCCAATCTGGGTTCGTCTTTGTGGACTTCCATTAAAATTCTGGGGCAAATCTAGTCTTGAGAAAATAGCAGGCTTACTGGGAAAGTTTCTTAAGCGGGATGGTGCCACTGAGGATAAAACCAGATTGGGGTTTGCTAGGTTACTAGTTGAGGTTGAGATAGGACAGGTCTTCCCTGAGAAATTGATGTTTCAGGATGAAAAGGGGCAGGAAGTAACAGTTCTGGTAGAGTATGAATGGCGTCCTACCATCTGTGGTGATTGCAAAGGAATAGGACATACCACTGATATGTGTAAAAAGAAGCAGCCAGCTCCTGTCACTAGGCCAGCACCAAAACCTCCACAGCAGGTCTGGAGACCAGTCCAGAAGGGGGGTGTGACATCTAAGGCTCCTCCTGAGGTTCCTTTTGGGGGGCCTACTATTCACAATTCCTCTCTGATCACTCCTGTCCATGTTATTCAGCAGGTTTCTAGACAGGAACACACGAGTTCTATGCAGCAGTCTCCTACCAAAACTTATGTGGAAGTATTATCTAGTCCAAATGGAAAAGGGGCTTTGAGTGGGAGGCAGGAGGAACCACCTGGAATAGTTTTTGATGGATAGTATAGGATGTTGTAATGTTAGGGGAATAAATGGGGCCAATAAACAGCTAGATGTCAAGAAGTTTTTGTTTCAAAATAATATTGGTCTCTTTGGGTTGGTTGAAACTAAAATAAAAGAACAGGATTTTGATAGGGTTCTCAGTAAGTTGGGTGGTCATTGGAAAGGATTAAATAATAATGATTATCATCAAGGAGGAAGAGTCTGGGTCATTTGGGATCCTCAACAATTTCTTGTCAACTTAATTCACAAAAATTCTCAAGTTATTACAGTCCAGGTGACTGAATTTGGGTCTGGAGATGTTTTTATGCTTTCTGTTGTCTATGGTTCAAATGATGAGGTAGAGAGATTGGATATGTGGTCTCATCTGAAGGATATGAAGGACAGCTACTCAGGTCCTTGGGGTGTGTGTGAGGATTTCAATAGTGTTTTACATTTTAATGAGAGAATTGGAAGAGAAGTTCTTTGGGCTGAGATAGCTGATTTTAGAGACTGTGTGGACTATTGTGGTCTTATGGATATTAAGGGGCAAGGAGCGTTTTACACTTGGAACAATAAACAAGTGCCTGCCTCTAGGAGTTTCTCTAGGATTGATAGGTTTATGGTCAATGATGATTGGATGGATTTGTACCCTACTGCCTATGCTCATTTCATGCCTGAAGGCCTTTTTGATCATAACCCTTGTGTTTGCTATAGAAAGATTAGGAGAGATAGAAGAAAGGTTCAATTTAAGTACTATAATATGTGGAGCTTGGATAGCAATTTCAAACCTGTGGTGCAAGCTGCCTGGAATCAGGGGGTGGGAGGTACTCTGATGTATAAGCTTGTGACCAAGTTGAAGGTCTTGAAAAGTTCCTTAAAGAGCTTGAATAGGAATGGATTTGCTGATGTGGAAAAGTCTCTGGGAATAGCTAAAGCTCTCTTGGAGGAGATTCAGGTTCAAATGCACTTATCTCCTTATGATCATGATCTTATTGCTGCTGAGAGGGATGCTGCAGCTAACCTTAGGCATCTTGATAAGATTCAACATAGTTTTTTGAGTCAGAAGGCTAAGGTTGACTGGATAAAGTATGGTGATGAGAATACCAGTTATTTTCATAATCAAATTCGTGCAAGACAAGTTCACAATAGAGTTATGAGCATTGCTGGAGTGGATGGTGTTGTACATAATACTTGTGCTGGTATAGAAGATGCATTCTTAGAATATTACAAAAGTTTGTTGGGCACTTCTTTGCCTACTGAACCTGTTCACTTCTCTACTGTTAGGACTGGTAAGTTGGTCACTGAGGATCACAAGAATATTTTATTGGCTGCTGTAACCCCTGCTGAGATTAAAGAGTGTATGTTTGCTATCTCTTCTACTAAATCTCCTGGTCCTGACGGTTATAATAGTCAATTTTTTAAAGACTCTTGGGAAATAGTAGGGGAGGATGTAACTCTAGCAATCCAAGATTTTTTCAGTACTGGTAAGTTGCTCAAACAAGTTAACACTACTACGCTTACCCTCATTCCAAAAGTTTCCAATCCTTCTCGTGTTCTGGAATTTCGTCCAATAGCCTGTTGTAATACCATTTATAAAACCTTATCTAAAGTCATTTGCAAAAGATTGAGTAGAGTGTTGCCTGATATAATTAGTGAGAATCAGGGAGGATTCATTAAAGGTAGGAGTATTGTCGAAAATGTACTCATTTGCCAAGATCTGGTTAGGCTTTATAACAGAAAGAGTGCTTCTCCTAGGTGTCTGATTAAAATTGACCTTAGGAAAGCCTATGACTCAGTGGAGTGGTCTTTCCTCTCCCAGATGTTAGTTGCCTTACAGTTCCCTCAGAAATTTATTGAGCTGGTGATGGCTTGTGTGACTAGCCCTTCTTACTCTCTTGCTGTCAATGGAAATAATTTTGGGTTCTTTCAAGGAAGGAGGGGGTTAAGGCAGGGTGATCCTTTATCCCCCTTGCTTTTTACCATCTGCATGGAGTATTTGTCAAGAATTCTAGGTGTGGTTGCTCAGCAGGATGGTTTCAAGTTTCACCCCATGTGTGGTCATATAAAGCTGAACCACCTCTTATTTGCGGATGATCTTCTTCTATTTTGCAAGGGGACTGATATTTCTATTATGTGGCTCCTACGAGCCTTTTTTACTTTCTCTCTTTCGTCTGGGCTTCAATTGAATAGGAGCAAATCGGATATCTACTTCAATGGAGTCAGGGATGATGTTGTTGAGTCTATTCTGCAAGTCTCTGGATTTCATAGGGGGGTCTTTCCTTTTAAGTACTTAGGAGTTCCCATTTCTTCTAAGAAGTTGACTAAGAATGAGGGGCTCAAATTGTGTGAGAATAGTAGCTAGGATCGGGGTTGGGGGCTAAACATCGTCCTATCTTTGGCAGGGTGACTTTGGTGAATCTTTGTGTTGGCCAATTTGCACTCATATTGGGCTACAATCTTTCTGATTCCTAGTTGTATTATGAACAAAATCAATGCAATTTGCAGGAATTTTTTGTGGAGTGGCACGTCTGAGTATAGCAAGGTCCCTAATATTGGTTGGGATATTTGTTGCTATCCTAAAGAGGAGGGTGGTTTGGGTATCAAAGACATCAAAAAGTGGAACAAAGCTTTGCTAGGGAAGTACGTGTGGTGGCTTGCTAATAAGAAAGATCACCTTTGGGTTAGATGGGTGAACCATGTTTATATGAAAGGAACTAACTGGTTTGATTACATGGCCCCCTCTGATTGCAGTTGGCCATGGAAGAAGATCACTTATATTATGCACACTTATAAGCAAGCTTACACCACTAACCTTTGGTTGAATGCTCATAGCCCTTACACTGTGGCAGCAGGGTATGAGTGGTTGCGGGTGAAAAAACCTAAGGTCTCTTGGCGGTTTCTCTGCTGGAACTCCTTAAACATCCCCAAATGTTCATTCATCTTCTGGGAATATATGTATCAGAGATTACCCACAAGAGATAGGCTGGCTAGAATGGGTCTAGCAGTGGAGAAGATTTGTCCAATCTGTCTTTTGGCTGATGAGAGTCATGATCATTTGGTGTATGACTATGTTTATGCTAAAACCTGTACTAGTCTGTTGCAAAACAGTCTAAGCACGTTCTTCAGGTTGCAGGAGTTGGTCAGTTGGTTTTCTGCAGGCAGACGTATTTCCAAGTTGCGTAAGAGGTATGTTGGTGCCTGTCATGTAGCATTGTTTTATTGGATTTGGAGAGTACGGAATGAGGCACGGCTGTATCATTTTGTTAGGAGACCTGAGCAGATAGTCCATCAAATTTTACAGGATGTCAAAGTGAGATTTTTGAAGCAAAATTGCAGTACTATGGGTGCACGAGATCAAATTTGGTTTCAGTCCTTATAGTTTTTCTTTTTTGATTCTTTGGTTGTATACTTTTATAACGGACTGATGTACTCTACTCTTTTTTTATCCTTGATGATGATATATATATACTTAACTTTCCCCAAAAAAAGGTAGTCCCTATCCTAAGTTCTTGGGGTTCTAGTTCGGTTCCTACATTGATGGGTTCGGTGTCTTCTATTACCGGTCCCCCTTCCCCTTCCTGTAGTATTTCTTTGGCTACGTAGGGAGGTATTTTGATCGAGTCTGGGTCTTGGTCATCCTCAGTATCATCGTAAACAGAATTGCACTCAAGATAACACAAAGAGTAAGCAGAACCTGATTTATTCATATTAAAATTTGAGTAAAGTTGGAACAAAGAAGCCAACTGATCCATGGTCGTGGCGGCAAAGGGACGATGGTTGGGGCATTTCCCGAACTACTGTGACTACTCGAGGCTAAGCTAGGAGAAACGAAGGGAGTGGGGATGACGACAGGAGTAGACTCTCTAATGACTTCTCTAGACTCCGACTCTGACTCCGACTCCGACTCGAACTCATCGTCTTCTGGTTCTCCTTTGAACATCTCTCCTTCTCCAGTGGTGAGCTTGAAGAGTCTTCCTTGATTGTTGGTCCATTTGATAGATTTTCTCCATCCTTTCTGCTGTTTTGTGTCGGTTTCTGTGATTAACGCGGTGGGGTTGAAGCGATCGTCTTGAAGTATCATAGTAATGATCTCATCCTGCGCGGCCCTAACGAATCGATCTTCTCCAAACAATAGGCTAACAGCTTGTTCGTCTAAGCAAGGTGCTTGACGGGTTTTGACGGTAGGAACCGTTTCTGGAGGGATGAAGTAGCAATCGTGAAAGATCTCGATTCCGGCTAACTTCCTTTCGAGATAATGCCAAGGTTCGGGAAATCCGTGAAAGAGTTCTAGACTTCCTTCTTGAACAAAGTACCCATTTAAAGTAGGGAGATAAGGCCTCATTTGGACTCCTACGTGCTTACGGTTTTGGACTTGGGCGAGCATTTCGAGGACCTCCTCTTTTGTAGGTTTGTACCCTAGTCCAAGTGGTATCCTTGTTGAGTTGCCTTCCTTATATGGTGCGAAGGTATTCTTCCGAATAGGGTTCAAAGGCATTCCAGGGAAGTATCCCTGGGATTTGAGTATGTGGTTGACCACCAAGTTAGAGTAGGGATTATAGTATAAGGGTGCCAACTCACTTTCTATGACACTTACACTTTGGAAGCCCCCAAGTTCGTATATAGGATCCGCAAGGACTTGATTGTTCGACTGTTTTTCGATTATTGCCTTGATGGGTGACGAAGTGATCGTCACTACTTTGCCGTTTAGTGGGATCTTGATCTTTTGATGAAGGGTGGATGTTACCGCTTTGGAAGCGTGAATCCAAGGTCTTCCCAGAAGTATGTTGAATGAAGCTTCAATGTCCACTATTTGGAAGTTAACCTTTCGTTCGATTGGCCATGTGGCTATGGTTAGGTTAGCAAGTCCTACTACCTTTCGTCGTGTACCGTCATATGCACGTACGCCTTGATTGGTAGGGGTCCAATCCGACTCTTTCATGCCTAGCTTGTATGCCGTTTTGAGGGGTATGACGTTGACCGCGGAGCCATCATCCACCAAGGTCATTGGCACATTCTTCTTTAGACAAATGACAGTGATGTATAGAGCAAGGTTGTGAATAGCGCCAAAGGGTGGCAAATCTTCGTCCGAGAAAGTAATAGGATTACTTAGCTTCGGTGATTCTTGGAAGACCAAGTTGACTACATCTTCAGGAGTGGAGTTATGTGCTATATTTAGTTTGGCCAAAGCTTGTAGTAAAGCTTGGCGATGTGGGAATGAGCTTGCTATTAATTGCCGATGAAAGATCGCCTTTGTTTTTCTGTAATTGCTTGAGCAAATGATCAGTGGAGTCATCTTCGTTGTCATTTGGTGTGATGACGTTGGTTGGACCATTTTGAGTAGTGCTTTGATACGGACGACCCGAACGAGTCAGGTGGTCCACATCTTGGTCTTCACCATTTTGGACTATTTCTTTAACTAGGGAGTTTTCAATGAGATACTCGTCCTCATCATCATCGGCCCAAACCCCATTGATTGCAGCTAGTTCCCTCATTCCCATGATATCATCTTCTAGTCGTATGATTTGATCGACTAGCTCATCAACCACGGTGATTACTTCTTGCATAGTGGCATTTTGAGAGAAGATTAGTGGCACATGTTCTTCGGGTATTGCGTTGGGATCTCGTAGAGTTGTCACCACATTTTCTAATTCCCAAACTTGCCTATCTACACTCCTTGCCCATGCGATGAAGTCGGAAATGGTAGGGGAGATAGTAGAGTAGAGCCCTTCATTCTCGATTGCATGAATTTCATTTTCGATGGGAGAAATGAGGTGTGAGCAATCTAAGGTAGATTCATCACTTGTGATCACTAGAACTCCAAGAGGATTCTGAGTGTTGTTGGGCTTACCTCCCGGTGGTATTGGCAATCGACCATCTTCAATCATGTCTTGAAGCACGTTTTTCAACTTGTAACATTTTTCTCTGTCGTGCCCCTTGCCCCTATGGTATTCACAGTACGAGTTCTCGTCCCAAAACTTGGACTTCCTTTCGGGTTCGGGAGTAGGTCCAATGGGTTGGAGTTTACCTTGCTTCATTAACCTTTTTAGAGCGTTGGAGTAAGTGTCCCCAAGGTTTGTGAATTTCCTTGGTGGGGTAGTCTTCTTGGATGGCTCGAGAAGGTTAACTTCATCGGTCTTACTAGTAGAGCCGTATGAAAGACTTGTGGACCCTTGATATCCTCGACCTACCGTTTTGGACAAGAGTCCTTTACGGATGTCATCTTCAATCCTTGTCCCTAGTACGGTCAAGTCTTTGAAAGTCTTGATGTTTTGGTATCTCAAATGGTTGGCATATATGGGCTTGAGATTATCCACAAACTTCTCCACAAGAGTAGCCTCATCCGGGCGTTCAACTAGTTGAGTGCTAGTCTTCCTCCACCTACTTAGGAAGTCGGTGAATCCTTCTTTGTCATTTTGGGTAAGAACCTCTAGAGTACGCATGTTGACTTGGATCTCGGCATTATCTGCATATTGTTTAGAGAACTCGATTGCGGCATCCTCCCAAGTAGCGACCTTCTTGTGATCTAAAGAGTAGAACCATTGCCTTGGGATGGTATCGAGAGATGAAGGAAAGATCCTTAAGAACATCTCGGGTTTGATGCCTTTGATAGACATGTAATCCTTGAAGGCACGAATGTGGTTCAAAGGGTTCTCGTGTCCCTTGAACTTAGGGATATCCGTCATACTAAAGTTAGTTGGCAATTTGGAATTGACGGCCTCATACTTGCGATTGTTCTCCCTATAAATGTCATCACCCTTAAGGTACATCAATTGCTCCTCTAGGTATTGGAGTCTTTTCTCAGCTACAGTCATCCCCATGAGAGGATTTTCGTCCCTAGATTCATCATCGGAGTTACGTAGTACTTCACTTTCATGAGGAGGCAACCTTCCCTCCACGGCAAAGATACGGCCTTCGATGAGCTCAAGGCGGTCATAGGTTTGTTCTTGAGTAGATTGCATTTGGGCTAGCGCGGCTAGGATTCGATCATTACTATTTTGAAGTTGGTTGAAGTTTGCTTCATCACTTGATCCGGGCATCTTGGAAACTGGATAAGATATCGGCGACGAATCAAAACACGATTGACCATTCTAACACACTTGCTAAAAGAGGAAAAGTTTTGACTCGTGAAGTGGGTGTGTGCCACTTGTGTTGAGTGAGTTTTGAAGAAAGACAAGGTCTTTGAAAATGTGTGTCCTAGTCAACTATAGTGTAGTTGTAGGAGTGGACTCGAAGTGAGGTTTTGAAATGGGCTTGTGGCCCGAATTTTGACACGACAAACGGACAGAGTTTTGACCGGGTTTTGCGCTAATTAAAAGCCCTTTTTCGAAATTTTTGTTTGAAAACGGGTTTTGATTTTTGAAAAATCGTCATGGTTTTGTTTAGAAATGGTGATCATGTAAGGTATACACATTTATACAGGCATTATAACGGGATGCTGAGTGCATTTAGAAAAGGTTTTGGTTTAAAGGGTGGGTTGCCATACCGAACCATCAAACCCGAAGTCTGTGGAGAGGCCCGTACCAAACAAGAGTAAGGCCGATTCCTAGTCCATTTTCTCAAGTAGTGAAGGCCCTTGATACAAACAAGAGTAAGCACCATGGTATGGATGACGTCAATCGCTATCCATCCTTAGGCCCAAATAAGAATTAAGACCGTTTAGACGGGACGATTGGTCGAATGGGTTGGGTTGGGCCTAGAAAGGCCGAATAAAACGGTCTAGGAAGACCGAGTTATGAAAACCGACAATTGTCTTGTACAAAATATTCCCTAACCTTGTTCAAATTTCACCCTTGGCTACACGTAAGTGTATTTTCCCCAGCGGAGTCGCCAAACTGTGGACAGCGGGGGCCACGGGGGCGCTTGGGAAACAAGCGTTTGCATTTGTATGGAGTCGCCACCAATTTTTATGGGAAATTGGAACCGTTCGAATACCTCGTGTCATGTCAAGACACAAAGTAGAGACATGAACACTAAGCAATCGTTACCCTTAGCATTCTATGTCTAGAATGACTCTCGTGGATGCCAATGAACAAGGGTGTTCACAGATATCTGGAGTAAGGGGTGAGGGTACGTATTAGGAAGCTCTTTTGATCGAACACCTAATCCCGCCCGCCTCGATAGCGGCCTCTACTAATGATTATGGAAGTTATTCATACTTGATATATCGTCGATTATATGCATGCAATGCAACATCCAAGTTTTAATCCTAACATGTGAAAATTAATACTAAGTCGGTGAACAATTAATTTAGCAAACAATTAGGTCGAAGTTGGAATTTAATGCTCAATTACATGTGAAAACATTCAAGCAATAAAAGAAATACAATAATTATAAATTACAATAACGAAAATTACATTAATTACAAAGGATTAGGCGATTTATGTCGAAAATACCTTTAAAACGGATAATTTGAGAAAACGAATAAAAAAAGGAAATAAATTAACGAACAGATCAGAAGGTGATAATACGAATAATAGTTAATTAATACGTAGTCTAAACAAACTAGGTCAAGGCAGAAACGGAGTTCGTGGACGAACTCGGCCGAGAACAAAGCAGCAGTAGTCTGCGTCCTTTGGAATAGGCGCAGCAGACACTGCGTCTGTTCCTTGGTTCAGTTCTGGCTGTGAAGCCGTAATTGCAAGCTGTTAATGTTAATTGGTGATTTTGGTGATCGATTGGTATTACTTACTCGGATGAAAGTGATTAATAGGTTATTTAACATATGAATGGGTCATGAAAACAGTAAAACATGAATGAGACGGATTTAAACGGATTAATACATGATGGAATAATGACAGAAGTGAAAAATATTAATGAGTCAAACAAATTAATTCAATTAACTAGGTTAAATACGATGGATTAATGATGAATATGCGATGAACATGTGAATAAACAGATGAAAACTATATCAAAGACGAATTCCAGAAACCCAATATGGACGAATTGTATCTCTATAACTCGGATTGAATTTAATGGCGAAAACCCGCAAATATTGGATTATTTGGGATTTAAGTCGGATTTGTGATGATTAAAACATGTGAACGAATAATAAATAATATACATGTGAATTATATGCTATTGTGATGAAGAATTAACAAACAAACGGAACAAAAGAAAGAAAATTGACGGATAACAGAGGACGAACGAAGAAGAAAGGAAGCGAAGGCTGGCGGCCCTCACGAAGAGCGCGGCAGAATCTGCGCTCCTTCGAAGAGGCGCAGCAGTTGCTGCGTCCTTTCTCGACGGTTATCTACTGGAAATCCGTAAAAAGAGGTTTTAAAGCATAGTTTTAGAAATCGGTTTTAAGAGGTATTTTCGACGTAAATCTTACAATTGTGATACAATAATTAAATACAATAAATAAATAAGGATTATACACCCTCAGACTTACATGTTTGACGAAACGAGAAGGACTAAGATATTGATTAGTGATGCTCGACGCGAATGTAAAGAAAGTGCCCTCGTAAGAGGAAAACGATTAATTAATTAAGTTGATTGTTGTGTAGTTGGTCAAATTGGTCGGTCATGCAAACGGGGAGGCTGGTACTCAGAAGGATCCGAGCTTACGTGGTCGAAAGTTCAAGCACGTAGACGCCAAAAGTAAGAACAAAGTCTAGAATGCAAAGGGAGAAGAGAAGGGCGGACACTCGCGTGAGAAATATGAGGAGCGAAGGCTCCTATTTATACTAATCACGTGAAGGAATTAGGGTTTTGGAGACTCTTTGGAAGTGAATCTCGGAAAGATATGAAAAAGATACGAGAAACATGCAGAAAAGGGCCTAGGAAGAGGCGCAGCAGCTACTGCGTCTCTTGGAAGAGGCGCAAAGACTGCCGCGTCTGTTCTCAGCGGTTTCCTCCCTAGAAGAAAGATTTCCGTGTTTGAGTTATGGTAGGACGGAAATAATTCGGTTTTCCTTAATATCTTATGTGAATATTACGGGAAATTGCTTACTACAAGATAAAATTTATGAAATATGGAATAGAAATATCCGGAACATTCCAGAACATTCGACTCGGGTTTCAACGGTTATCGAGAAAATGGAGACGGTTTTAGGCCCGGACTCCGAATGTACTGTAATTACTGTCAAAACGACCGTATCGGGACTTAGATGACAACTAAGAGGTAGACATTAATATTTGAGCAATCACTTGACGATAATCTTACGAATTGTCACAAATCGTTCCGCGTACCAAACATGCGGCCCAATCATCACCGGGTGGTTTGCGAGAGGTGCAGAAATGAGGTATCTACAGATCTCCACAGGGAGGCGGTCACTATCTACTTGTCTATTCGGTCTGTCTACGTCACAGTTGGGGGTTTTGAATTGTTTTAGCTAAACTAATGAGATTAAAAAGGAATAAGAGAAATTAAATAGAGAGAGAGAAAACTAGGATGTCGGTTCATCAATGAACGTCAATTAATTGCAGTTAAGGTCACAGATTAGTCGATGTGTCGGTCTAAGGGGCAATTAATATCTCCTTCCGGTCTCAATTCGCCCTAAAATACTATTAGCTTAGCTTCCGCCCTCACCAAAGCATTCTATTGTTCACTGCGGGTCTCACCCCTTCCAACCTTCCGGTCCAGGTCGAGGCTTACCAAGGTTAAAAAGGCTAAATGCATCGATTCAAATAGCTAGATACAATTATAAGCAGTGATTAACAACATAGACATAACAACAACGACAAATCTATGAACTAATTAGCAATTAACATCGGTCCATTGAATCCCCTAATCCTAGCAGGGAAAAATTAGCTAGACATGATAAAGGGAAGAATAAAAACAAAAGAAAGAGAAATAGTAAACATTAAATAAAAAGAAAAGGGAAAAGAGAGAAAATTACAGAGAAAAGATCCGGAAAATGGAAAGAACAAAGTATCCAGCCGTAAACAGAAGAAAAATTCGGTGTATTAAAATGATAGGGGGAGAGTTACAAATGACGTCCCTCCTTCCTATTTATAAGAAAATAGGATTTTATTTAACCTAATAACGAATTAATAGCTAAAAATCCCGAGCCCAATAAGGAATCACTCGATCGAGCCCTTTAGAACTGGTCGATCGAGCAGAATTAAGCTCAAACCACTCAATCGAGTAAAATTACAACTCGATCGAGCAACCCCTAAAATGAATCTGTTCGATCGACTAAAATAAGTACTCGATCGACCTATTATTCCATCCAAAACCACTCGATCGACCTATAAGGCACTCGATCGAGTGATATTTGACATCAGCAGCTCACAATTCCCTTAGTTCAGCCTTGACTTGTCTTTTTAGCTCCCGAAATAGCTTCACGCATCCCGAGACAGCTACATTTCCGCTCCAAATTCACACTTCCTCCAAATGCATGCAAAACGGATGGTAAAAGGCTTGATTTCACTACTTTCTGGTCCATTCCTGCAAATAGAACAAAACAAACCAAAGTATCATATTCGGGGCATTTCGTAGCATAAAACTACGATAATAGCATAGAAATACGCGCATAAAAAGGCCTAAAAGGACTATATAAAATGCACGTATCAACGCTCGGATTGTCTGGCTGCAAGACGGGCGTCTTGGCTGCGGGACGCTCGGATACTAGGAAAGGAAGACGCTCGTCTTGAAGGGGAGACGCTCATCTTGGGTCTGGGGATGAGTGTCTTGAGTCTCGGGACGCGCGGATTGGCGAACAGCTTGTCTATTTGAGCCTGGATCGTAAAACAGACGTCATTTCCTCATCCGGACTCCTATTGGAGTGATTCAAAAACCTAGACCACTTGAGTTTTCGATGCCGTTTAATCTAGCATACTTTCAGAGCCAAAGGAGCAACTCTTGGTTTTGGTTCCGAGCAATTTCTTTATGTAATGGCTTCCTTCTCGTCATCCATGCTTTTAAGCCTATGATCCTTCAATATACTCTTTATTCCTTCATCCTTGGTCATCATTCTTGCCTCCTCTTCATACTAGTCCATCTAAGATCATCAATAAGCTACCAAATATGCACGGGAGGCGGGAATTCCGCCTAATTATCATCCTTCCTACAAAACATACGAAATGCACTAGGAAAATAAAATAGAAAGCATTTGATGGATAAAATGGCTATGGAATGTTATAATAGTATGCAAAATAGGCTCAATTAGGGGACTAAATGTGCGCAACTAAGAGTCACATCAAATATCCCCAAACCGAACCTTTACTCGTCCCGAGTAAAGAGGTGACTAGAACTAGACCTTTATTTAAACTATTCTAATAATATAGCCGATGTGAGATAATCAGCGGGTCTCACTCCACCCCTTCAACTCACTACAAGACATCCATGAGGTAGGGTGCCTTCTTGCAAGGCAACGTGGGGCTTTCCAAAATGGCGATACATCCAAGCATTAAGCACACAAAACAAGTAATGGATGCATCTACAAAAGAATAGCCACTTTCCTCATCTAAGTGGTGGAAATTATCTAAAAGAGAAGCAATCTAAGGGTACACATTCCATCATAGATACGGTTTCTTTAAACTACTAAGCCTAGAAGGATACCAATAAATCATCTCCAAGTTGTGTCAAGCTAAGGTACCTTTGTCCTCAATTGTTAAATGCTTTCGTCAAGATTAGACTCCCTATGGTGTTAGAAACTCTGGAGGATTGCGGAATTCCCCTGCTTGCCTAGACAAGAAGAAGGGTCGTCCCCTCTCTACCATGCACAAAAGTGGATACGATGAAAAAGGGATCAATAGATTTTTGAGTTTCATGTGGGAGTTTGCTTTTTGTTGTTGTTTTTCCCCCCAATTTCTTGTTGCATTTGACATTTGAGAACACTTTCTTTTTGCCATTTCTTTGATGCTTGGCATTTCAACACTTGACAATTTCAACTTTTTGCATTTTCTTTTTAAACATTTTCAAAGATACCCCATTTGTAGTGAGAGTGATTGTATTTGAAGCATAGGAGTTTTCATTTTTGTTACTCCTCTTTTCTTTTTGATGCGATTGCAAACATTTTTTACTTTTCATTTCAATTCTTGACCTCAATTTTGAACAATTTTTGTGCCCATTCCCTTTGATGACAAAATGTGGTAGAATATGGATGATGGTTGCATGGTTTCAAGGGTCACCTTGGAATAAACGGTAGCCAAGGAGTTATCACACCACAAGGTACTCTTGACTAGGCCTTAATCCATGGGTCAAAGGATACTAGCATGACACATCCTAGGGTGTTTTACAAGTATTCTAACAAGCAATGTCTTAAGAAGAAAAAGTATCTACAAGGGCCTTATATACACTTGTCAAGCTTCCCAAATAGGCATTTTCACAAAATTTTCTAACCATGCAACCACATGCCATGATGCAACTAACAATTATACAACCTAATGCATATGCTTCTACCAACTAGTTGGTCGTACTCACTTGGAGGTTTAGTTTTCGGTACTTGTCGTTAGGAGCACCTAGACCAAAACACAATTTATAACTTCACAAACAACTCTACAATTAGTAAAGAGGCAAGTAAAGGTCGGATCCCAAGGGACGGGAATTGAGATGATATTTTCTATTGCAACTAGTGGTGTCTAAGGGTGTCACAATTTGGGGTTTGAAGTAGAAGATCACTAAACTAAATAGCAATGAAAGTAAACAAGCAAGATGATTAAAAAGGGAAGTAAACAATTGGTCTAGGGTGTCATGGGGTCATAGGGGATTCATGAGAATTGATCATACAAACATATTCTCAAATTATAAGCAACAAATTATTGTTATGCTGGATCGAGTTGGTTTATATCTTACAATCCTAGGAAAGTTTGGGTCCCGGAGCCGAATCGATTAGATTGTACAACACCTACAAGTCGACATAATCTTCCCTACTCAACTATATGCATGGTCTAATGAGACTCGAGTTGGTTTATGTCTTACAAGTCTCATTGAAAATATAGGTGATGGGTAAAAAATGCAAGGATTCATAGGCTCGCATTTCATCAAACATAACATGTGCATAAGTTGAGATCACAACAAGCAAGCAAATAAACTATGAAAACATATTAATTTAAGCATGAATCATCCCCCATGTTGGTTTCCCCTAATTACCCATTAACCCTAGCTAAGGAAACTACTCACTCATTATCATGTTGAACATGCTAGCAAGGTTGTCAATCATACCAACAAAGTGAAACATGATGAATAAATGAAGATAATTAACAATAATTAAGAAGGGATTAAGAGAATTATACCTACTAATGATTCCAATAATAAAGCAAAGAATAATAGAAGTACTTGATGATTGATTGGAAGGTTGTCAATCTCCCAATAATAACCCAAATAATCTTCAATTACCCAAAACAAAGGATGAACAAGAGAGAGATTAAGGAAATGAAACTTGTATTAAAACTTTATTAAATGTTGATTACAAGATTAAAGAGAGATTTGATTGATATTAACTACTCTAAAGATTGCTAAGAAGAACATGCCCTTCTAATTAGCCTAATGGGGTATTTATAGTGGGGATTAGTTACATAAATTAGGGTTTACTAAGGGCTTAAATGACGATTAAGTCCTTGAGAAATCGCCGGTCTCGAGGGAGACTCCGGTCTCCTTTTCGCCGGTCTTAGAAAAATATGCGCATCCTTCCTTGAAGCTTGTAGAAGACGAAATGGCTGACAGACAATCCGAGCGTCCAGGGCACGGGACGGGCGGATTGTGGTGATTCTGGACGGGCGTCCAGCTGGGGAAGACGGGCGGATTGGGGGTGTTTTGGACGGGCGTCCACTGGGGGAAGACGCTCGGATTCTACCTCTTGGACGGGCGGCTTGTGGACAATCCGCTCGGATTGTCTTACAGCTTCTTTTCTTTTCTTCCTTTCTTCTTTTCTTCCTTTCCCTTCATAAAATCCTTGAGGATTTCCTCGGGGATGCAAGGATCTTTTCTCATCATTGCCCATCTACTATAGTATGTACAAAGGCCTTCTAATCTTGTCTTCTCTTTGATGCTTGGTCATTGAATTCAATCAATTTAGCTCTATTTTGCCATGAAAATGCAAGGTTTGCACTCCTTTCCTACCAAGGACACAAAACCTCAAAGAATATGCAAAACAAAGGACTAAAGACAATAAATGACCCAAATATGCACTAAAAAGCATGGGAACAAGGCTAATTCGGGGACTAAATATGCTCTAATTATGGTCACATCAAATATCCACAAACCGAACCTTTGCTCGTCCCGAGTAAAGAGGTGACAAAGACTAGGACCATTATTTAAACTAACCTAATAATATAGCCGATATGAGACAATTAGCGGGTCTCACTCCGCCCCTTCAACTCACAACAAGACAACCATGAGGTAGGATGCCTTCTTGCAAGGCAAGGTGGGTCTTGCCAAAATGGCGACACATCCAAACATTAAGCACAAAAAATCAAGTAATGGATGCATCTACAAAAGAATAGCCACTTTCCTCATCTAAGTGGCGGAAATTATCTATAAGGGAAGCAATTCAAGGGTACACACTCCTTCATAGATGCAATTTCTTCAAACTACTAAGCCTAGAAGGATACCAATAAATCACCTCCAAGTTGTGTCAAGCGAGGGTACCTTTGTCCTCAATCGTTAAATGCTTTTATCAAGAGTAGACTCCTTATGGTGTTAGAAACACTGGAGGATCGCGGAATTCCCCCTCTTGCCTAGACAAGAAGAAGGGTGGTCCCCTCTCTACCATGCACAAAAATGGATATGATGGATAAAGGGATCAATAGATATTTGAGTTTCATTTTGGGAGTTTGCTTTTGTTTTTGTTTTTCCCCCCAATTTCTTGTGGCATTTGACATTTGAGAACACTTTCTTTTGCCATTTCTTTGATGTTTGGCATTTCAATACTTGACAACTTTCAACTTTTCTTTGCATTTCTTTTTGAACATTTTCAAAGTCACCCCATATGTTGTGAGGGTGCCTTATATTTGAAGCTTTAGGAGTTCTATTTTTGCTCCTCTTTTCATTTGATGCATTTTGCAAACTTTCTTTCACTTTTCATTTCATTGAACTCAAATTGATTTCTTTTTGTGCCCATTCCCTTTGATGACAAAAATATGGTAGAACATGGATGAATGATGGTTGCATGGTTTCAAGGGTCACCTTGGAATAAACGGTAGCCAAGGAGTTATCACACCACAAGGTACTCTTGACTAGGCCTTAATCCATGGGTCAAAGGATACTAGCATGACACATCCTAGGGTGTTTTACAAGTATTCTAACAAGCAAAGTCTTAAGAAGAAAAAGAATCTACTAGGGCCTATATACACTTGTCAAGCTTCCCAAATAGATGGTTTCACAAATATTTTCTAACATGAAACTACATGCCATGATGCAACTAACATATAAACATCCTAATGCAAATGATTATACCAACTAGTATGCCATATAAACTAAATGCAAGTCCTAAATTCACATTGTTATACCGCATCAATCAAAATAAAGCCACATAGTCATTAACATAGAGAGGAAAAAGGAGATTGGAAAGATCATACCATGCGGTCTTCAATATCCTCAAGTCTCGGATGTGGCGTAGTTGATCAATGTGAACAAGGATAAAACAAACACAATATATACAACAATATATACAAGTCTACACTACAAAGGAAATGAACTTGTTTTTGGATTTCCAAATTTTTCAATTTTTTTGATTTTTCGAAATTTTTTGATTTTTTGATTTTTTGAGTTTTTGAATAAAAGTTAAGTTAGAATTCCCCATCCCCACACTAATATGGGCATTGTCCTCAATGGCCAAAATGATGGGAAATCATGCAAGGATGATGCATGAATTCTATACTAAATGCAAGCTATATTAATCTACACTACGTGATTCATGGGTTTTTGTTTATGACGGAGAGCGTAATTTAGATTACCTCCCGTTGCGTATGCATGTACTTCCCCAAACCGAGATAGACATTATTTCTAATGTCTTAAAATTGGGGGTAGTTCATGCACACAAGATGCAATGCATGAAACTAAATTGTCATTTTGGATTTTCAAATGGGAACAATGAAATAAGAACACCTCAATGGGGCCGAGGTGTTTAGTCCTTTATGTTGCTAGGACTCTCCAACCAAAGACAAAGTCAACTATTGTACAAGTTAACAAAACATAAACTTCTTTCATGAAAATTGAAAATAAAGAGAGGAGATGAGGAAACTTCACTTAAGCTTGAGATGGGTGCCTCACGCCCGCTCCATCTAGCTATGAAGAGATCCTCTAGAGATCGCCGTCATCTCCCTCTAGATCACTATCCCATATTTCCGTGGATGCATCACTTGTATTTGGGTCCATGAACTCATCTTCTTCGCTACCAAACTTCACCGTGTCCCCACCGCAAGATTTGTCGCTCCCTTCCTCTTGTCGCCCGTTTGCCCCTTCATTTGCCCTCGTCGAATTGGGAAAAGTATATCCATTTATGCCCAAGAGGGAAATGCTCCCTCCTCACTAATCTTTCCCCTTTGAATGATATCATGGTATTGAGGGTAGAGTGCATAATAATTGTCCACGGTAGCTTCATATTGTCGGAAGTGCAAATCTTGTAGAATTCCCGTTACAAAGTCATCACGGGGAAGGATAAAGGGGTTGGGGTGGTTGTACGGTTGATATGGAAAAGGGTAGGGAAGCACTTTGATTTTCTCATCTTGTGGTTGTTGCTCTTGTTGTTGTTGTTGTTGTTGTTGGGGATTTGGAGGTGGTGGTGCTTGCCTTGCTTGGGTTGGGTTTGGAGGGATGAGGTAGGATGGGATTGATGATAAAGGTCCCCTTCTTGGTGAGATTCTTGGTAGTCCGGTCATTGGTAGGTAGATTGGGTCACTTCCTTTTGTAATCCACTTGACCCTTTTATCAACCCCCTCAAGGGTTATCCAATGATGATGAACAAGAAGAAGGTCTTCATTTATCCTTGTATTTCCGGAAAGAGGAGCATATTCATTATTCTCATTGAATTTTTGATTGAAATGCTTTGCAATCTTTGTAATGAGCCCTCCATTAACAATGTGTTTCATCCCATCATCATCACCGTTCCTAAACTTTGCCCATTTTTCGAGTAGCACAAGAGGCGCATTAAAGTGGTACCCACCCCTTCCTTGGATATCGAGATAAGACTCCATGAACACAAGGTCAAGTTCGTTTACTATTTCCGGGTCTCGGCGAGCAAGTAGAGTGCCGGAAAGGAACCGGTAAGTAAGTCTCAAAATAGGATTTTGAATGTGGAAAGCTAGACACTCCTTGATGTACATGAAATCTCGGCCGGTCATGGCCCTCCATAGGGGTGCAACACTATATCTCTTTGGTTTTGATGTCCGGGTAGGCGAGACATCGAGACCAAGAACATTAGCAAATTCCACTAGAGTCATCATTCTTGAAACACTTTCCAACCTAAATTCTATGCATATCGTTCTATTCAAAGTTGTGATTTTCAAGAAGCTTAAAAATTCAAGCACAAGGGATCGGTAAGTTTGCTCGTGCATGTGGAAAAGGGTAGAGATACCAAACAACTCAAAAAGAGCTTCCATTTGGTGATAAATCCCAAGTTTCCTTAAAGTTCTATGACATAAAAACTTAGTAGGGAGAATGTTCTTACGAAGAAGCCGGTGAAAAACGAGCCTTTGCACATCATTGACGAATTCAACATTTGAGAAGTCATCAAGCCTTGTAAGATCCACAATTTCTTCATGCTCTCTTCTTAAGGTGTTGATGTGGGAGGTAGAAGAGCTTCCTCTTACTCTTGGTCTTCTTCTATCCCTAAAGGAAGATCCCTTTGGTGCCATTCTTTGATTGTTGAGCTGGAATTTTTGATTTGTTAAAGTATAAAGATGCTCTTTGTGGATTGAATGTTGCTTTTGAAACCCTAGAAATTTGGGGCTTTTTGATTTTGTGGAATGAAAGAGTGTTTGGGATATGCTTTGGAGTCACAAGGAGGTGGGTTTTTATAATACAAGTGGAAGGAAGGGTGATGTGTCACAAATTGTGTGGTGGGGTGATTTAAAATTACGAAAATCGGGATTGAATAACGCAGGAAGACGAGCGGACTCGGGCACAAGACGCTCGAATTCTGTCATTCTTGGACGAGCGGATTTCAGGGAAGACGCTCGGATTCTCTTACAGCTAAATTTTGCAAAAATTTGACGTAGCATAAGACGAGCGGATCGAGGATAAGACGAGCGTCTTTTCTGGAGCAGGACGAGCGTCTTTTCCCAAAGACGGGAGGATTCTGTGACAGGAACTTTTCTTAAAATGCACTGGCAAAAAGACGAGCGGATTCGTCTTCAGACGCTCGGATTCTAGCAGGACGAGCGGATTCTCAGAAATATGGTCGACTTTGTACAATCCCAGCGGATTCTCTCTTTGGACGCTCGGGTTCCTTGCTGCGGATTTCTTTTGATTTCCTTGATTCCGATAAAAGCTTCCCCACACTTGGAAATTGGTTCCTTCCTTCATTCAAAATTCATTAGTGACCCTCCCTCACTTACTCTCATGGAAAGAATTTATGTTTATGATAAAAGGAATGCAACAAAATTATAAATATAAGTTAGAGGGTTAGTATATTTACAAGTGGTGGTTTAGGGAGGACTCCACCAAACTCTCCCTTTGATGATTCCTTCAAGTATGAGGAGGACCGAGGTACGTGGCCTCGACCTCTCCAACAAATGCTCCCTCATAGTATGGCTTCAATCTTTGACCATTGACTTTGAATTTGCTTCCATCTTCCGCCTTGATTTCAAAATCCCCATATTTTCCAACCTCAGTGATCACATAGGGACCCATCCATCTAGAGTTCAACTTTCCCGGAAAGAGTCGATAGCGGGAATTGAATAGAAGGACTTTATCCCCTTTGTGCAAGGTTTTTTGCTTGATCCTCTTATCATGAAGCAATCTTGTCCTTTCCTTGTAGATCTTGGAATTCTCATTAGATTGTAGTCGGAATTCCTCCAACTCTTGAATTTGAATCATCCGCTTTTGACCACTTAATTTGAGATCAAGGTTAAGGGCTCGGATTGCCCAAAAAGCTTTGTACTCCAATTCGATTGGCAAGTGGCATGCTTTTCCATAGACAAGCTTGTAAGGGGAGGCTCCTATGGGAGTCTTATAAGCCGTCCTATAAGCCCAAAGAGCGTCATCAAGCTTTGTGCTCCAATCCTTTCGGGTCTTATTCACCACTTTCTCAAGAATTTGCTTGATCTCTCTATTCGAAACTTCAACTTGACCGCTTGTTTGAGGATGGTATCCCAAGCCGGTTCTATGTTGAACACCATACTTGGTCAAAAGAGATGTGAGCTTCTTTTCATGAAAATGCGTTCCTCCATCACTTATGATTGCTCTAGGAACTCCAAATCTTGGGAAGATTATTTTATTGAAGAGCTTGGTGACCGTTTTTGCATCATCGTTTGGGGTGGCAATTGCCTCCACCCACTTTGAGACGTAATCTACGGCCACAAGGATATACTTATTCCCATTGGATGTCACAAACGGACCTTGGTAGTCGATCCCCCAAACATCGAAGATCTCCACCTCTAGTATGCCCCTTTGTGGCATTTCGTTTCTCCAAGAGATATTCCCCGTTCTTTGACAAGCATCACAATGAATGATGAATTCCCTTGTGTCTTGGAACATTGTAGGCCAATAGAAGCCCGATTGAAGAATTTTTGCAATGGTTCTCCTTGCTCCATGGTGCCCACCGTAGGGTGATGAGTGACACCCTTCCAGGATTCCTTGGACTTCCCATTGAGGGATGCATCTTCGGTAGAGCCCATCACTACACTCTTTGTAGAGGTTTGGGTCATCCCAAAAGTACCTCTTTACTTCGAATAAGAACCTCTTCCTTAGGTTGTAGTTCAAATTTGGAGGGAGTACTCTTCCAACGATATAGTTGGCGTAATCGGCAAACCATGGGATGATGTGCCTTTCAAGTTGTGTTTGAATGGCCATCAAGATATCGTCGGGAAATGAGTCATTGATCGGCGTTTCTCTTTGTTCATCATGAAACCGGATCCTTGACAAGTGATCCGCCACTACATTTTCGGCTCCTTTCTTGTCTCTTATCTCCAAGTCGAATTCTTGAAGAAGAAAAATCCATCTTAACAACCTTGGTTTTGCCTCCGTCTTTATCAAGAGATGTCGGAGAGCACGGTGATCCGAAAAGACAATCACCTTGGATCTAAGTAAGTAGGAACGGAATTTGTCCAAAGCATAGACAATGGCAAGAAGCTCTTTTTCGGTGGTATCATAGTTCACTTGGGAGGGATCAAGAGTCTTGCTTATTATTAGATGGCATGAAGAGGTCTTCCTACCCGTTGGCCAAGAACCGCTCCAACGGCGTAGTTACTAGCATCACACATAATCTCGAACGGTAGTTCCCAATTTGGAGGTTGAATGATCGGTGCCGAGATTAGTGCTTCCTTGATTCTATTAAAGGCTTCAACACACTCATCAGTGAAATGGAATTGGGCATCTTTGAGTAAGAGTTGAGTGAGGGGTTTCGCTATTTTTGAAAAATCTTTTATGAAACGGCGATAGAAACCCGCGTGACCGAGAAAACTTCTCACCCCTCTAACATTCACGGGAGGTGGGAGTTTCTCTATTGATCGGTCCGTTTCGTATTCACAAGTAAATAGATGTGGTCGTTGGTCACGGTCGAATCAAAACACAATTTATAGCTTAACAAGCAACTCTACAATTAGTAAAGAGGCAAGTAAAGGTCGGATCCCAAGGGACGGGAGTTGAAATGAGATTTCTATTGTAACTAGTGGTGTCTAAGGGGTGTCACAAATTGGGTTGATGTAGAAGGTTACTAAACTAGAATAACAATGAAAATAAACAAGCAAGATGAATAAAAAGGGGTGTAAACAATTGATTAAAGGCACTAGGGTGTCATGGGATCATAGGGGAATCATGGGATATGATCATACAAACATGTTCTCAAATTATAAGCAAGCAATTATTGTTGTGATGGATTGAGTTGGTTTATATCTTACAATCCTAGGAAAGTTTGGGTCCCGGAGCCGAATCGATTAGATTGTACAACACCTACAAGTCGACTTAATCTTCCCTACTCAACAACATGCATGGTCTAATGAGACTCGAGTTGGGTTATGTCTTACAAGTCTCATTGAAAAGATAGGAGATGATAGTAAATGCAAGGATTCATAGGCTTAGCATTTCATCAAATATAACATGTGCATGAGTTGAGATCAAAACAAGCAAGCAAATAAGATATGAAAGCATATTAATTTAAGCATGAATCATTCCCCATGTTGGTTTCCCCTAATCACCCATTAACCCTAGCTAAGAGACTACTCACTCATTATCATGTTGATCATGCTAGCAAGGTTGTCAATCATACCAACAATATGAAACATGATGAATAAATGAAAGTAATTAGCAATAATTAAAAAGGGATTAAGAGATTATACCTACTAATGATTCCAATAATAAAGCAAGAATAATAGAAGTACTTGAATGCTAGATTGAGAGGTTGTCAATCTCCCAATAATAACCCAAATAATCTTCAATTACCCAAAATAAAGGATGAACAAAAGAGAGATTAAAGAACTAAAACTTGGATTAAAACTTGATTAATACTTGATTACAATATTGAAGAGAGATTTGATTGATATTAACTACACTAATTATTGATAAGAAGAACATGCTCCTCTAATTAGATTAATGGGGTATTTATAGTGAAAATTAGGGAGGATGCATTAGGGTTAACTAAGGGCTAAACTAGTAATTACACTTTTTAAGTAGAGCAAGGAGAAGCCGGTATTTTTGGAGAGAAGGGCTTCTCTTTTCGTAGCTTGAAGAAGACAACCCGTCTTTGTGAA
This sequence comes from Silene latifolia, assembly GCF_048544455.1. Classification (NCBI taxonomy): domain Eukaryota; kingdom Viridiplantae; phylum Streptophyta; class Magnoliopsida; order Caryophyllales; family Caryophyllaceae; genus Silene; species Silene latifolia. The sequence continues at coordinate 26,449,850 of NC_133532.1, forward strand.
GGAATCCGGGCGGATTAGGGTCGGGACGGCGGATTTGGTCGATGGAATCCGAGCGGATTCGGGAATCCGGGCGGATTGTTGAGGGGGAATCCGAGCGGATTCCAGCTGGGACACTCGGATTGTGCAAGGGCAGGACGGGCGGATTGTTGACAATCCGCTCGGATTGTCAGTCAGCGTGGTAACTCCTTCTTTCCTTCCCTTTTCTTCATAAATTCCTTGGGGATTTCCTTGGGGACTCAAGGATCCTTTCTCAACATTGCTCTTCTACTATGATATGTACAAAGGCCTTCTAATCTTGTCCCTCCTTGATGCTTGGTCATTGAATTTGATCAATTTAGTCTTGATTTGTCATGAAAATGCAAGATTCTTACTCCTTTCCTACCAAGGGATCAAAATCTCAAAGAATATTCAAAACAAAGAACTAAAGATAAGAAATGACCCAAATAAGCACTAAAAAGCATGGAAACAAGGGTAATTCGGGGGCTAAATATGCGCCAATTATGGTCACATCAAATATCCCCAAACCAAACCTTTGCTCGTCCCGAGTAAAAAGGTGACAAAGACTAGGACCAATACTAACCTATCCTAATAATATAGCCGATATAAGACAATTAGCGGGTCTCACTCCGCCCCTTCAACTCACAACAAGACAACCATGAGGTAGGATGCCTTCTTGCAAGGCAAGGTGGGTCTTGCCAAAATGGCGACACATCCAAACATTAAGCACACAAAAACATATAATGGATGCATCTAAAAAAAGAATAGCCACTCTCCTCATCTAAGTGGCGGAAATTATCTACAAGGGAAGCAATTCAAGGGTACACAATCCTTCATAGATGCAATTTGTTCAAACTACTAAGCCTAGAAGGATACCAATAAATCACCTCCAAAATGTGTCAAGCTAGGGTACCTTTGTCCTCAATCGTTAAATGCTTTTGTCAAGAGTAGACTCCCTATGGTGTTAGAAACACTGGAGGATCGCGGAATTCCCCCTCTTGCCTAGACAAGAAGAATGGTCGTCCCCTCTCTACCATGCACAAAAATGGATATGATGGATAAAGGGATCAATAGATATTTGAGTTTCATTTTGGGAGTTTGCTTTTGTTTTTGTTTTCCCCCCAATTTCTTGTGGCATTTGACATTTGAGAACACTTTCTTTGCCATTTCTTTTTGATTTTTGGCATTTCAATACTTGACAACTTTTTGCATTTCTTTTTGAACATTTTCAAAGTCACCCCAATTAGTAACGAGGGTGCCTTGTATTTGAAGCTTAGGAGTCTATTTTTGCTCCTCTTTTCTTTTGATGCATTTTTGCAAACTTTCTTTCACTTTTCATTTCATTGAACTCAAATTGATTTCTTTTTGTGCTCATTCCCTTTGATGACAAAAATATATGGTAGAACATGGATGATGGATGTATTCATGGTTTCAAGGGTCACCTTGGAATAAACGGTAGCCAAGGAGTTATCACACCACAAGGTACTCTTGACTCGGCCTTAATCCATGGGTCAAAGGATACTAGCATGACACATCCTAGGGTGTTTTACAAGTATTCTAACAAGCAAAGTTTTAAGAATAAAAAACATCTACTAGGGCCTATATACACTTGTCAAGCTTCCCAAGTAGACGGTTTCGCAAAATTTTTCTAACATGCAACCTACATGCCATGATGCAAATAACATATAAACATCCTAATGCATATGATTCTACCAACTAATATGACATATAATCTAAGTGCAAGTCCTAAGTTCACATTGTTATACCGCATCAATCAAAATAAAGCCACATAGTCATTAACATAAAGAGGAAAAAGGAGATTAGAAAGATCATACCATGCGGTCTTCAATATCCTCATGTCTCGGATGTGGCGTAGTCAATCAATGTGAACAAGGATAAAACAAACACAATATATACAAGACAATATATACAAAGGAAATGAACTTGTTTTTGGGTTTTTCAATTTTTTCAATTTTTATGATTTTTGAAATTTTTCACTTTTTATGGGTTTTTGAATAAGAGTTAAATGTTAGAATTCCCATCCCCACACTAATATGGGCATTGTCCTCAATGGCCAAAATGATGGAAATTATGCAAAGATGATGCATGATTTCTATACTAAATGAAATTCTATACTAAGCTACACTACATGATGCATGGTTTTTGTTATGACGGAGAGGATAATTTAGATTACCTCCCGTTGTGTATGCATTAACTTCCCCAAACCGAGTGAGACACTATTGCTAATGTCCAAGGATGGGTATAGTTCATGCACACACTATGCTATGCATGAAACTAGTTTTGTCATTTTGGATTTTACAAATGGGAATAATAAGAACACCTCAATGGTACCGAGGTGTGAGTCCTTTGATGTTGCTAGGACTAAACCAACAATGATCAAAATGAAATACAATACAAAGAGATATAGACAAACCATGGGAGTGTAGGAGTCTCCAAGGCTTGCTAGTCTTCCATCATGTTATCATCATCACCACTTCCCTCATGAGAAGTGGTCACATTGCCACTTTCCTTGTCATTTGCTTCTTCACTTTCTTCCTCATCTTGCTCATCATCATCTTCACCATTTCTTTCTCCTTCCATCGCTTCTTCCTCAATATTATCATCAACTTCTTCATCATTTCCAACAACCTCATTATCTCCCACCACGTCCCTAGATGCACCCGGAAATAAGACTTCTCTATCCGCCCAACTAGGCAAAGGACAAGATGGATCAAGGAGTCCTTGCCTAGCTAGATGTAAGAGGGGTGGATATTGAGCCAAATACGCATTTTTCCGATCTTCATGGGCTTGCTTGTGCATTGCTTGCATGAGAAGAGTCACGTAGTCTTTCCCAATTTCAATTCCTTCCGGCTTGAACTCTTCATACTCAAAGGGGTAAGGTGGTATGACAATGGAAGAGGAGGGGGTTTCAAGATCACCCTTTTGTTGTTGAATGATATACTCGGCTTCTTCGGAAGGGGAAGTAGATAATTGGTCCGGTGGACACTTAGGGGACAAATCTTTGAGGGCAAGGTGAACGATCTAGCTTCACTAGTTAGCCATCCATATTTAGTGTCAAGGGGGTTATGGGCAACCCACTTGAACTTGTGAATCATAATGTGCATATCAATAAGATGGCCACCTTCCTTTGCTTTGTACTTCTTATCCTTATTGAAATTAGGATCAAAGTGCTTAGCTAGGACCGTGACTAGGCCGCCATTGACAATAACGGTCGTGCCCTTCTTCCCATTATCAACATTAAGCCATCTATCAACCAATAGCCTCAAAGAATTGTAAGGCTTGGTGTGAATTCTTCCGATATTCAAAGCCGGTTCAAGGAGAATAAAATCGAGTCTTGTGAAATGATTGGTGTCTTTCCTAGCAATTATGGTATTTCCCACAACCTTGTGCCATACTCTTATGCCCGGATGATGGACCAAAAGAGCACGACATGCATGAAAATCCTCAAATTTCTTCCCGGAGATTGCCTCCCAAAGAGGTTCGGGGTCATACTTTCCATAACTCTTGAAATAACTTTCCTCATCACTAAGACCCAAAATTTCACCCAATTCCTTAAAGGTAATGCGTCTACTAATATTAGCTAGACGAAACTCGATATTTTCCCTATTCTCAACTTTGGTGACTTTCAAAGAACTTAAAAATTCCAAGACAAGGGAGGGGTATGTCAATTCCTTTGTTTCAAATAATTTCTCCAACCCCATGGCTTTGAAAAAGGCTTTTGTTTGTTCAAGAACACCCAATTTTTCCAAGGCATCTTTACATATGAATTTGGTGGATTGAATAGATTTCATAGCAAACTTGACAAAGGTATTTCTATGGGTATCGGAAATAAAAGTTACCTCCGGATAATGCAAAAGTTGATTAATTACCGGAGTAGAGGATGTTGATGGTCCCATAGAAGGTTGTTGTTGTTGTTGCACTTCCAAGTTTGGTGTTGCCACCACCATAGCCAAAGCTTTCTTTGTTTGAAGAGCCTTTTGCCTTTGTGAGAGTGCCTTAGCCTTTGGTGCCTTGGTTGCCTTTGTTGCACCCTTAGTCCTTGCCATTGATGAGCTTAACCAAGAAAAGAATGAAAAATCTTCAATTTGTAGTATGCCCAAATCGATTTGAAGGTGAAAGGCTTTGCCTTTATGAAAACAAAAATCGACTCAAAGGTTGAAGATTTTGTTCTTGGTTTTGATTTTTGTTGAAGAAGGAGTGATTAAATTGTTGTGGGAAGGATGGTTTGATTTGTTTTTGTTGAATGTTGTTGAGGGTTTTTGTTTTTATGATGGGGAGGATGAGGGTTTTGATGTTGTGGGTAGTGTTTATGAATGAATGAATGAATGAATGAATGAAGGTGGGAGGGGTTATAAAGAGGCCGAAATTTTCAAAACTGCAGGGGCAATCCGTGCGGATTAGGCTCAATCCGTGCGGATTCTGCTTCTTCAATCTTTGCAAAAGCTCGCCTAAAGACGGGCGGATTTGGTACAATCCGCTCGGATTTGCTGAACACGGGACGGGCGGATTTCTTCAAAGACGGACGGATTTCAGTCCAGAGATTTTTGCTTGTTTTCTTCAGCTGCAAAGACGGGCGTCTTTTTTACAAGACGGGCGGATTTTTCAAGACGGGCGGATTTCTGGAAATCCGCTCGGATTCTTTAACAGTCAGGAAAATTTCAAATTTCAGCTCAGTTCAAGACGGGCGTCTTTTTTGCAGGACGCTCGGATTGCCTAAGACGGGTGGATTCTCTGGAATCCGCTGGGATTCTTCCTGTGTACACGGATTCAGTTCCATCCGTGCACAGCGCATTCCCTTTTTCATTCCTCCATTCTTTCTTTCAAGGCTTGTGTTCTTCATTGTGGGGGCACTACGAAGGCATGGATAGCCTAGGCAATTGCCATCCCCACACTAAGGTAAAGCACTACACATCAATTGAAATTGTTAGTCCCTCCCTCACTTCTCTCTTACATGACAATTATTTTGATCAAAGTAAATAAAAATCCAAAAATGACAAAAATGCAATACAAGAATTGAAATGTAAGTTAGGGAGTTAGGAATATTTACAAGTGGTGGTTTAGGGAGGACTCCACCAAACTCTCATTCTTGATGAGATGTCAAGGGGGCATGTTCAAGGTGTTGTTGATGTTGCTCAACACCTTGAAAAAGTAATCAAAAGCTTGTTCATTATTATGGTAGAGGTCCTCAATAGACCGTGGCCCTTGTTGTTGATCATGATCGATGGCATGCCCAATGTAGGGATTAAAAATCCCTTCAAACTCGTCGTCCCAAAGACCACAAACTTCATTGAGTTGATCATTGAAAATCTCTTGCTTAGATGGAGACAACTCTCCCAATTTCTTCTCTTGGCCAATGAGGCCATCCTCTTCTTCCTTGGTTGATTTTGATAAGCTTTGCAAGCTCTCCTTGTCACAATTCACTTGCTCTTTGAATGGAGCATCTTCAATTTTCTTCCTCCATTGGAGTTCCGATTTCTTCCTTTCATCTTTTCGGCTATAATGATCAATCATAAAACATGGCTCATGCAAACGAGGAGCTCTCATGGTCTTGTCAAGATTAAAAGTTATGCTTTCATCTCCCACTTCTAGGGTGAGCTCTCCATGTTTCACATCAATCACCGCACCGGCGGTGTGTAGGAAAGGTCTTCCTAGGATGATTGGAATGTTGGAATCTTCCTCCATATCAACAATGACAAAGTCCACCGGGATGAAAAACTTCCCAATTCGCACGGGGACATCTTCCCATATCCCTAATGGTGTCTTCGTCGATCTATCGGCCATTTGGAGTGTGATGTTGGTGCATTTAAGCTCTCCCATTCCCAACCTTTTACTTACCGAGTACGGCATGACACTCGCACTAGCCCCTAGATCACATAAGGCTTTGTTGATCGTCGTGTCACCAATGGTACACGGTATTGAGAAGCTTCCCAGATCCTTTAACTTTGGAGGTGAACTCCCTTGAAGTATTGCACTACTCACCTTAGTGAAGGCGATAGTCTCAAGTTTCCGGATCGACTTCTTCTTTGTGAGGATATCTTTCATGTATTTTGCATAGGCCGGAACGTGGTTGATTAATTCCGTGAAAGGAATTGAGACTTCTAAATTCTTCACAATTTCCATGAACTTTCAAAGTTGATCATCAAATTTGGGTTTGGCTTGACGACTTGGAAAAGGAAGTCTAATCACAATGGGCTCCTTCTCTTTGGCCTTGTCTTCATTTTTCTTTGAACTTTCTTCTTTTGATGATTCTCCATCTTTGGATTTTTGCACAATTTCTTCCTTTTCACTAGCTTCCACAACTTCATCCTCAACTTGCTTCTTCGGTGCTTCATACCTTGTACCACTTCTCAAGTGAATGGCACTAACCGTTTCATGTCTAGGGGGATTACTTTGAGGTGGTAATTGCCCCTTTTGTCTTTGTGAGGTTGAAGATGCTAGTTGAGTCAATTGTGTTTCCAACATCTTGGTGTGAGCTAGAATGTTGTTGATGGTGGTTTCTTTTGCTTGGCTATCTTTTTGCATTTGGGTGAAAAATTCTTGTTGATTCTTTTGCATTTGGAGGACCGCTTTTTGGACATCAAAGCCTTGGTCATTTTGGTGATTGTATGGATTTTGATTTTGGTAACCTTGGTTTTGATTGTAAAAGGGTCTTTGATTTTGGTTTCTCATGGGTGGTGGAGTGTATGTTGTTTGAGGGTTTTGAACATTTTGGCTTTTGTATGAGAGATTTGGATGGAACTTGGTGTTTTCATTGTAAAAATTTGAATAAGGGTACCACTTTTGTAAGCTTGGAAAGCGTTAACTTGTTCGGTTGTTCCCCTACACTCACTTGGGTCATGACCCAAAGTTCCACAATTCTCACATATCCCACTTGGGATTGATGAGGATGCCGTCATGGCATTGACATGATGCTTCGATGATTTTGAGTTTTCCTCAAGTCTAGCCATAGCTTGTTCAAACTTCAAGTTTATTGTGTCAATGTGAGCACTAAGTTGAGCACCCAATTGAGTAACGGAGTCCACTTCATGCTTTCCTCCTCTAGTAGCCTTGCGAGGTCTACTATATTGTGAATTATGGACCGCCATTTCCTCAATCTTGTTCCATGTTTGATTGTCATCAACTTCGGTGAACATTCCATTTGATCCCATATTGAGAATGTTCCTAGAATCTTCATATAAACCATTCCAAAATTGTTGCACCAAAAACCATTCGCTAAGTCCATGGTGAGGACATGAGCGACAAATACCTTTAAACCGCTCCCAAGCTTCGTACAAAGACTCTTCATCCCTTTGCTTAAAACCCGTAATTTGAGCTCTTAGCATGTTGGTCTTTTCCGGTGGGTAGAATTTTTTGTAGAAAGCTAGAGCCAACTTCTTCCAAGAATCTATTCCAAGGGTGGCCTTATCAAGGCCCTTCAACCATTGCTTTGCGGTGCCGATTAAGGAAAAAGGAAATAAGACCCATCTAATTTGGTCTTGAGTCACGCCCGTTTGAGAGATAGCATCACAATAATCGCAAAAGGTTTCCATATGAGAATGAGGGTCCTCACTAGGCATTCCCCCGAATTGGCTCCTCTCAACTAGTTGGATGAAGGCGGACTTGGCAATAAAATTTCCAGTGAGATGTTGCAATGTAGGAGTACCATTTGGTAGATTCTCCTCGGTGGGTACGGAGTGTGACGAGAATTTTGGCATTGTAGGTGGATTTTGTAGGGTATTGTGTAATGGGTTTTCTTCTTCTTCTATTGTGAAAGGATTGACAAACTCACTAGTGGGTTGAACAACTTCACCAACACCTCTCAAATTCCTCCTAACAAGTCTCCTATTGTTCGTCAAGGTTCTTTCGATTTCACGGTCAAAAGGTAACAAATCACTTTGTAACCTTCTAGACATGCAAAATATCAAACAACTCAAAAACAATTAGAACAAACCTTGAGGATTTTTACTTCCTCAAGGCGAAGAAAGACACAACTAATAACAAAAAGGAAATCTAAATCAAACAAACACCGTCCCCAGCAACGGCGCCATTTTTGATCGGTCCGTTTCGTATTCACAAGTAAATAGATGTGGTCGTTGGTCACGGTCGAATCAAAACACAATTTATAGCTTAACAAGCAACTCTACAATTAGTAAAGAGGCAAGTAAAGGTCGGATCCCAAGGGACGGGAGTTGAAATGAGATTTCTATTGTAACTAGTGGTGTCTAAGGGGTGTCACAAATTGGGTTGATGTAGAAGGTTACTAAACTAGAATAACAATGAAAATAAACAAGCAAGATGAATAAAAAGGGGTGTAAACAATTGATTAAAGGCACTAGGGTGTCATGGGATCATAGGGGAATCATGGGATATGATCATACAAACATGTTCTCAAATTATAAGCAAGCAATTATTGTTGTGATGGATTGAGTTGGTTTATATCTTACAATCCTAGGAAAGTTTGGGTCCCGGAGCCGAATCGATTAGATTGTACAACACCTACAAGTCGACTTAATCTTCCCTACTCAACAACATGCATGGTCTAATGAGACTCGAGTTGGGTTATGTCTTACAAGTCTCATTGAAAAGATAAGAGATGATAGTAAATGCAAGGATTCATAGGCTTAGCATTTCATCAAATATAACATGTGCATGAGTTGAGATCAAAACAAGCAAGCAAATAAGATATGAAAGCATATTAATTTAAGCATGAATCATTCCCCATGTTGGTTTCCCTAATCACCCATTAACCCTAGCTAAGAGACTACTCACTCATTATCATGTTGATCATGCTAGCAAGGTTGTCAATCATACCAACAATATGAAACATGATGAATAAATGAAAGTAATTAGCAATAATTAAAAAGGGATTAAGAGATTATACCTACTAATGATTCCAATAATAAAGCAAGAATAATAGAAGTACTTGAATGCTAGATTGAGAGGTTGTCAATCTCCCAATAATAACCCAAATAATCTTCAATTACCCAAAATAAAGGATGAACAAAAGAGAGATTAAAGAACTAAAACTTGGATTAAAACTTGATTAATACTTGATTACAATATTGAAGAGAGATTTGATTGATATTAACTACACTAATTATTGATAAGAAGAACATGCTCCTCTAATTAGATTAATGGGGGTATTTATAGTGAAAATTAGGGAGGATGCATTAGGGTTAACTAAGGGCTAAACTAGTAATTACACTTTTTAAGTAGAGCAAGGAGAAGCCGGTATTTTTGGAGAGAAGGGCTTCTCTTTTCGTAGCTTGAAGAAGACAACCCGTCTTTGTGAAGGAATCGGGGCGGATTAGGGTCGGGACGGCCGGATTTGGTCGATGGAATCCGAGCGGATTCTGGGGAATCCGGGCGGATTGTTGAGGGAGAATCCGAGCGGATTCAGTGGGACGCTCGTATTCTCGCAAAGGCGCGGATGGGCGGATTGTTGACAATCCGCTCGGATTGTCAGTCAGCGTGGTAACTCCTTCTTTTCTTCCCTTTTCTTCATAAATTCCTTGGGGATTTCCTTGGGGACTCAAGGATCCTTTCTCAACATTGCTCTTCTACTATGATATGTACAAAGGCCTTCTAATCTTGTCCCTCCTTGATGCTTGGTCATTAAATTTGATCAATTTAGTCTTGATTTGCCATGAAAATGCAAGATTCTTACTCCTTTCCTACCAAGGGATCAAAATCTCAAAGAATATGCAAAACAAAGAACTAAAGATAAGAAATGACCCAAATAAGCACTAAAAAGCATGGAAACAAGGGTAATTCGGGGGCTTAATATGCGCCAATTATGGTCACATCATCTATCACCTCAACCTTAGCTTTATCGACCTCGATGCCCTTTTCCGAGATTAAATGACCCAAAACAATTCCTTCATTGACCATGAAGTGACACTTTTCCCAATTTAAAACAAGACTAACATCTTCACATTTTTGCAATACAAGAGAAAGATTATGCAAACATGAGTCAAAGTCCTTTCCATAAACGCTAAAATCATCCATAATAACTTCCATTATGGTCTCTAGGAAGTCGGAGAAGACACTCATCATGCATCTTTGGAAAGTGGCGGGGGCATTACATAAGCCAAAAGGCATCCTCCTATATGCAAAAGTACCATAAGGACATGTGAAGGTGGTCTTATGTTGGTCATCCGGGTGTATAGGGATTTGAAAGAATCCCGAATACCCGTCAAGGTAACAAAAGAATTTGTTGGAGGCTAACCTCTCAAGCATTTGGTCAATGAATGGTAGGGGGAAATGATCCTTTCTTGTTGCAGAATTTAATTTTCGATAGTCAATGCACATACGCCAACCGGTGATCTTCCTTGTGGGTATTAACTCATTCTTTTCGTTTGTCACCACCGTGGTACCTCCTTTCTTAGGCACCACTTGAACGGGGCTAACCCACAAAGAGTCCGATATGGGATATATGATTCCCGCATCAAGTAATTTCATAACCTCTCCTTTGACAACTTCTTGCATGTGGGGGTTTAGTCTTCTTTGAGGTTGAATGGTAGGTCTATGGTCCTCCTCTAGATGAATTCTATGCATGCAAAAGTTGGGACTTATCCCTTTAAGGTCATCTAGACTATAACCTATAGCTTTTTCATGTTGTTTCAACACATCAAGCAATTTTCCCAATTGGTTTTCATCAAGTCTATCATTAACAATTATGGGTTTGGTCTTTGATTCATCAAGGTAAGCATATTTCAAATTTGGGGGAAGGGGTTTTAAAGTAGGGGTTTGTACCTCACTTTCCTCCTTTGAAGGTTCATTAAGAATTTGCTCCATCTCCATTAGACATTCCATTCTCATTGCATATTCAACTTGTTCTTCGTTCTCATCAATCTCATCACACTCGAATTCCATGACGAATTCCTCTTGCTCTTGTGCTTGTAAGATGTCTTCTGGGATGGATTGCTCATCTTCTATAGGTTGACATGCTTCCACAAGGATGTTATGTACTAATTCGGATTGTGCATGAGTAAGTTCTTTGTTAGCTAGAGCGGCCTCAAAAAGATCTACCTCCAATTCCCAATACATATTTTTAGCCTCACTTGCTTCCAAGGCTTCCAATGCTTGCATGGGATCTTTGAAGAAAGGTATACTTAAGTGGTCCTCTACAAAACAATCTATAAGGTCCATCTTGCAAAATATCGAACAACTTGAAAATAGTTTAGAACAAACCTTGAGAAGTTTTACTTCCCCAAGGCAAAGAAAGACACAACTAATAACAATCTAAGAAAATCTAAATCAAGTTAACACCGTCCCCGGCAATGGCGCCATTTTTTGTCGTACTCACTTGGAGGTTTAGTTTTCGGTACTTATCGTTAGGAGCACCTAGACCAAAACACAATTTATAACTTCACAAACAACTCTACAATTAGTAAAGAGGCAAGTAAAGGTCGGATCCCAAGGGACGGGAATTGAGATGAGATTTTCTATTGCAACTAGTGGTGTCTAAGGGTGTCACAATTTGGGGTTTGAAGTAGAAGATCACTAAACTAAATAGCAATGAAAGTAAACAAGCAAGATGATTAAAAAGGGATGTAAACAATTGGTAAAAGGCACTAGGGTGTCATGGGTCATAGGGGATTCATGGGAATTGATCATACAAACATATTCTCAAATTATAAGCAAGCAATTATTGTTGTGATGGATCGAGTTGGTTTATATCTTACAATCCTAGGAAAGTTTGGGTCCCGGAGCCGAATCGATTAGATTGTACAACACCTACAAGTCGACTTAATCTTCCCTACTCAACTATATGCATGGTCTAATGAGACTCGAGTTGGTTTATGTATTACAAGTCTCATTGAAAAGATAGGTGATGGGTAAAAAATGCAAGGATTCATAGGCTCGCATTTCATCAAACATAACATGTGCATAAGTTGAGATCACAACAAGCAAGCAAATAAACTATGAAAACATATTAATTTAAGCATGAATCATCCCCCATGTTGGTTTCCCCTAATTACCCATTAACCCTAGCTAAGGAAACTACTCACTCATTATCATGTTGAACATGCTAGCAAGGTTGTCAATCATACCAACAAAGTGAAACATGATGAATAAATGAAGATAATTAACAATAATTAAGAAGGGATTAAGAGAATTATACCTACTAATGATTCCAATAATAAAGCAAAGAATAATAGAAGTACTTGATGATTGATTGGAAGGTTGTCAATCTCCCAATAATAACCCAAATACTCTTCAATTACCCAAAACAAAGGATGAACAAGAGAGAGATTAAGGAAATGAAACTTGTATTAAAACTTGATTAAATGTTGATTACAAGATTAAAGAGAGATTTGATTGATATTAACTACTCTAAAGATTGCTAAGAAGAACACGCCCTTCTAATTAGCCTAATGGGGTATTTATAGTGGGGATTAGTTACATAAATTAGGGTTTACTAAGGGCTTAAATGACGATTAAGTCCTTGAGGAATCGCCGGTCTCGAGGGAGACTCCGGTCTGCTTTTCGCCGGTCTTAGAAAAATATGCGCATCCTTTCTTGAAGCTTGTAGAAGACGAAATGGCTGACAGACAATCCGAGCGTCCAGGGCACGGGACGGGCGGATTGTGGTGATTCTGGACGGGCGTCCAGCTGGGGAAGACGGGCGGATTGGCGGTGTTTTGGACGGGCGTCCACTGGGGGAAGACGCTCGGATTCTACCTCTTGGACAGGCGGCTTGTGGACAATCCGCTCGGATTGTCTTACAGCTTCTTTTCTTTTCTTCCTTTCTTCTTTTCTTCCTTTCCCTTCATAAAATCCTTGAGGATTTCCTCGGGGATGCAAGCATCTTTTCTCATCATTGCCCATCTAATATAGTATGTACAAAGGCCTTATAATCTTGTCTTCTCTTTGATGATTGGTCATTGAATTCAATCAATTTAGCTCTATTTTGCCATGAAAATGCAAGGTTTGCACTTCTTTCCTACCAAGGACACAAAACCTCAAAGAATATGCAAAACAAAGGACTAAAGACAATAAATGACCCAAATATGCACTAAAAAGCATGGGAACAAGGCTAATTCGGGGACTAAATATGCTCTAATTATGGTCACATCACTAGTATGCAATATAATCTAAGTGCAATCCTATAATCACATTGTTTATACCGCATCAATCAAAATAAATCCACATAGTCATTAACATAAAGAGAAAAAAAGAGATTGGAAAGATCATACCATGCGGTCTTCAATATCCTCATGTCTCGGATGTGACATAGTCGATCAATGTGAAAAAGGATAAACAAACAAGTATACAAACAAGTATATACAATATATACAATTCTAAACTAAAAAGGAATGAACATGTTTTTGATTTTTTCAATTTTCTAAATTTTTATGGTTTTTGATTTTATAAAATAACAAGACATGTTTTTGTATTTTTCAAAATTTTAATTTTTTTGCATTTTTGGAATATAAATTCCCATCCCCCACTTTATTTTGGACAGTGTCCTTAATGTACATGTAGGAGTAGGAATGAAAAAGAGATACATATTTTTGGATTTTTAAAGTTTTATGGAAATTGAAGTACAAATGCAATGATATGATATGAATGAATGCATGCTCTAACTAAATGCATTTCTATATGACATATATAACAAATGAATGCAATCTAAACTATATTATATGATGCATGTTTTCTAGTAAACTATGGTCACCTATGATCAAACCTCCCAAAACCGATTTAAACACTATTTCTAGTGTAAAAATGAATAGGTTTGGTCATTAGTGGCTATGCATGAATTCTAGTCTATATGCTACTATCTACATGAATCATGTGAGATATATTAAAATGCAACTATACTATATGAACTAACTAATGTAAATGCAATATGAAATATAATACTAATGCAAGCTAATGTATATGTATATAACTAAATGCAAGTGTAAATGTAATGCAAAGTCAAAGGAAAGGATATCTTACAAATGGTGGTTTGAGATAGGACTCCACCAAACTAAGTCAAATGGCAAATTCCATTATCCATGGAGCTCAATGCTCTCAATAGTTGATCAAAGGTTTGTGAATGGTCCTCAAGTAAGCATCAATAAGTTTTGAACCATTGAAAAATAGAGTAGGGCCAATCCATGAGGGACCTCCCTTTGAACTCCTTCCCCTTCTTCTTTGCTTTGTGATGATGGCCTTCCCGGCTCTTGAAACTAGCAAGCTTGAGATTGTTGTTATAGGGGGTTTTCCGATTGCTCCTATTTCTTCCATGGTTGATGACGCAAATGCTTGGACTAGTCAATCCTCCAAGGATAGAAGGTGAACTTTCATGGCATTGATGATGGGGTGTCTTAGGAGTTGGGATAGTGGGTGCCAAATTTCCACATGTAGGCTCCTTCTTATCCTTGGCTCTGAGCTTCTCCACTAAGTAATTCTTATATGATGATTTGACTTTCGTGAGAAGGTCCATAATGTCATCTCCAACTATCATGGGCTCCATAGTGGGTGTGAGAAGGTCCTCATGTTCAATAAGGAAGAGGCATTCTTCTTCTTCATTGAAATAATCGTCAAACTTCTCAAGGATGGGTTCCTCAAGAGAGCTAATCCCATGACTCCATTCATCATTTGAGTCCATATTTCCCTCATCATTTTCTTCCATAGATGCGTCATCATTTCTTTCTCCATATGAATCATAAATAGGGGCTCTACTTCTCCTCAATAATTCTTCCTCCACCATCTCGATGTTCACATCAAAAGTCACACCCTCATACTCACAAAGGCTAAGAGTATTTGGCGTACTCAACCTCGTGTCTTCTTCATTGAATACCACACTTTCATACTCACACGAGCTCAAGGAGATTGGCTCTTCCCATTTCTCATCAAAGGTAACTCCTTCAAACTCACATTCATGATCAATGTCTAAGGAATGGTGAGGAGTAGTTACTTGGGCTTCTTTCATTTGGGCAATTTGAATTGCCAACTCCTCACCATGGGTAACAATGCTTTGAAGAACATTGTCCCAATTTTGGCTCTTCTGTAGCAGTTGTTTGAAGAAATTTTATTGATCTTCCATCATTTGGAGAAACATACTTTGAATGTCAAATTCATGCTCATCTTCTTGTTGTGGGTGGGTGTGAAAGTGGTTGTATTGTGGTATTTGGAATTAGTTGCAAAGTGGGTATTGGGAGGGCGATTGTTGTGGATATTGGATGTGGTGATTTTGGTGGGAAAATTTGGGGTAGTAGTTAGGATTTTCATTGTATGAGTAGTAAGGTAGGTTTGTGTTGACTTGCTCCTCAAACTCCCCATACCCATAGTCATACTCAAAAGATCCACCACATACTCCATATGTCAAGTCTTGAGTCATCATCATAGCCAAGATAAAGATACAACTACAAACATAGAAACTACAATAAAACTGTAAAAACGAACCTTGAGGAACAAGTTCCTCAAGGTTAAAGCACAAATAAAAATAGACAAACAAGTAAGAACTTAATCACATAACACCGTCCCCGGCAGCGGCACCATTTTGGTTGGGAGGTGTCGTCGTGTCTCCATATCAAACACATTTATAATTCTCAACAAACAACTAGTTAGTGGTTAAGTCGAGGTCAATCCACGGGACGGTGTGCTTTGGGTTCTAAGTCTATCTATCTCAATTTATGCTAGTGTCATAATTGATTTGGGTTTGTAGTTGTGTTCTAAACTAATGCAAGTAACAATATAAAACAAGCATGTAAAGGTGTAGACAAATAATAAAGGATACTAGGATGTCATGGGGTCATATGGGATTCTTGGGAGTTGATCATACAAACATGTTCTCATTTAAATAGCAAGCACTTATTATTGTGATGAGATCGAGTTGGTGTATATCTTACAATCCCTAAGAAGGTTTGGGTCCCGGAGCCAAATCGATTAGATTGTACAACACCTACAAGTCGACTTAGTCCTTCCTATTCAACTATATGCATGGTCTAATGAGACTCGAGTTGGTTTATGTCTTACAAGTCTCATTGAAAAGATAAGTGATGGGTAAGAAATGCAAATATTCATAGGCTCGCATTTCATCAAACATAACATGTGCATAAGTTGAAATCACAACAAGCAAGCAAATTAATTATGAAAACATATTAGATTAAGCATGAATCATTCCCCGTGTTTGTTTCCCTTAATTTCCCATTAATCCTAGCTAAAGAACTACTCACTCATTATCATGTGAAACATGTGATTTATGGTGTCAATCATTACAACAAGTATAAGCATGATAAGAAGATTGAGGAAATAAACAATAAAGAGTAAAGGGTAAAAGAATTATACCAAACTTGAGATGATCCAAATAATAAAGCAAAGAATAAAAGAAGAGAACTTGATTGATTGATGAAGAGTTGTCAATTCTCCAATAATAACCCAATAATCTTCAATTACCCAATAATAATAAACTTGAACAATGATTAAAGAAAGATTAATGTGTAATTTTGTGAAATGATTGAGATTAATCTATTCTAATCTACTCCTAATCTAATCTAAGGAAGGTTTTTCTCCTCTAAGAGGGCTTGATCCTTTGATTATTACAAATGGAGTATATATAGTGGTACATCATTAGGTTAAGCAAGGATAGATTAGTAAATAACATTGCTAAGTGTTGAGTAGGGAAATGCTCCTCTCGAAGGAGATGCGCATATCACGTTGCTAGTCCCACCACAATATGCTCGTCCCCTCGTCTATAGTCTTGGCATGGAGGTCCTGTCTCGTGATCCGAGCGGATCGTGGAGGAGACGCTCGGATTGTCTGGCTGCAAGACGGGCGTCTTAGCTACAGGACGCTCGGATAGTAGGAAAGGAAGACGCTCATCTTGAAGGGGAGACGCTCATCTTGGGTCTGGGGACGAGCGTCTTGAGTCTCGGGACGCGCGGATTGGCGGACAGCTTGTCTATTTGAGCTCGGATCGTAAAACGGACGTCATTTCCTCATCCGGACTCCTATTGGAGTGATTCAAAAGCCTAGACCACTTGATTTTCCGAAGCCGCTTCATCTAGTATACTTTCAGAGCCAAAGGAGTAAATCTTGGTTTGGGTTCCGAGCAATTTCTTTATGTAATGGCTTCCTTCTCGTCATCCTTGCTTTTAAGCCTATGATCCTTCTATATACTCTTTATTCCTTCATCCTTGGTCATCATTCTTGCCTCCTCTTCATACTAGTCCATCTAAGATAGTCAATAAGCTTCCAAATATGCACGGGAGGCGGGAATTCCGCCTAATTATCTTCCTTCCTACAAAACATACGAAATGCACTAGGAAAACAAAATAGAAAGCATTTGACGGATAAAATGGCTATGGAATGTTATAATAGTATACAAAATAGGCTCAATTAGGGGACTAAATGTGCGCAATTAAGAGTCACATCAATTCAAACCCGCTATCCCCACAAACATTCAATACAAACACCGAGATTCCCCAACAGGATGTCGGGGGCTTCCTCGCGAAGCCCGCTATTTCAAAACAAGCCCGTCTAATGCGGCTATTTCCACAGTCAATCAATCGACCCCTCATCATGGCTGGCGGGCCTTACAATCGCATATGGCTTATGGGCCTTACAATCGCATATGGTTGGCGGGCCTTACAATCGCATATGGTTGGCGGGCCTTACAATCGCATATGGCTGGCGGGCCTTACAACGCATATGGATGGCGAGCCTTACAACGCACCGCGGCTGGCGAGCCCCCTCATGTACGCACCGCGGCTGGCGAGCCCCCTCATATATGCGCAGCGGCTGGCGAGCCCCTTCATATACGCACCGCAGCTGGTGAGCCTTTGTCCACAAACGATATACAACTCAAGGACATATCCCGAAGATGCCTCAGGTATGACTCCTTCTTATAGCTGGTGAGCCTTTGTACGTAGTCTAACGGACTTTAAACGACCCGCACGGACAGTCGACAGACTCTAAACTGTTCCCGACGACAGGTTCTTGGCTCGTACCCTCGAGTCGCCTTGGCGTCGCACTTCCCGATGGCAGGTCCTTTGCCCGGATCCTTTCGAGACGCCTCGACGTCGCTTGGGTCTCCAGGTTGTAATCTTCGATTGACCTGGGGGCTCTACTTTGACTTTCGCCCTGTCCAAGCCTCAGTCAAAGTAGGGGCTCTGTAGATACCCAATATCTGTTGAGACTCCAACAAACACCCGATGATTATCGGACTACAACATGCTTAGGAATCGCAGCATTTGATCGACGGTTTGTGTACAACTTTACGTCGGAAAACTTAAAACGATTTCGAAAATAAAACATTTCAAAACTTTTCAAAAGTACCTGTAGTGTTTAATGTATGACGATGGGGTCAAAATAGACTCAAAATTCAAATCCCGACTCCAACAACGAGTCAAACCGAGTCAAACACAAAAAACAAATAATTCAAATGCTTCTATGTTAAGATTTCCCGTAATCTTACATAGTCAAGTACCAAACATGTTCATACAAATCCTAGGATAGAACAAATCATGATTGCATTCGTGTGATAGTGTTAAGGCACCTCGAAGACGTGCGACGTGGCTCGCGCCTCTTTGAGCAGCCCAGGTGGCCACGTCGCACAAAACTCACACAACCACTCATTCTCCTATAAATACCACTCAAATGCCACCATTTGGGAGTTACACGAGTGTCCACCCCCTCATTTCTCCCTTAAAGTTCTATACTCGACTTCCTAAGTCACAATCCGACACGTGTTTACGACCTACCGATCGTAAACACAAGCCTTACACATTGTTTGGTACCGTCATCGTGCATTAAACCACTTGACCGACCATCTCGACCACTACACCATCACTAAACTTAACAAAACACTCTTTTTACTTACCAAAACGGTTTTAAACCGAGTTTGCCGACCAAACGAGTTGATACACTTACGTCGATTTCTCGCCATAAGCCTAACATGTAAGTATGAGGGTGTAAAAATCTTCTTTTGTCATGTTTTCATATGCTTTCATGACTATAACATGCTAAATCATGCATAACATGGTCCAAAACATGGGAAGAATGAGCCAAAACCGAATTTTTGGTTGAGGTAGAGGCTACTTACGTAGCACACAGGCTCGCGCCTAAAGCAGCCTGCCTCATCCTTAAATCCAAACCGTGTTTGGTCTCTTCATCTCCTTTATTTTCATTTCATATTTGTAATAGGTTTTTACCATTTCAAGTATTTTCAAACCATTTTTACAAGTTTTTAAACCATAAAACATTTTTCACCCTTGGTTCCTAATACCATGACGGTTTAATCCGTGTTTCGGTGATAATATTTGGTTAATTACATTTTAAAAGGTATTTTAATACCTTTTATTTCATTTATTTACATTTTGGAGGGTATTTTAAAGCCTTTCATCATTTCTTTACATTTTCAAAACAAATGTATTAGTCACCAATACAAAGTCATCCTTGGTTCCATATACCATGTCGGATTTTAACCCGAGTACGATGATGAATATTGACTAATTATATTCAAATGAACTTAAAACAATTAGTTCATAATCATTTTCAAAATATTCATGTCAAGCTTACAAAATCGAACCCAACATCGAATATTGTCAAAACAATGACGATTATTCAAGTCTCGTTCTTCAAATCGACACAAAAGCGGTCTAAACGGCCTTTTCAAAGCAAAACGGGTTCAAACACCCGTTCTTCAAAACATTTGAAAAACTTTTTCAATAGTCAGAACACGTCTTCCATCGTTGACTGGCTCGCGCCTAAACACGCCACTCCTTTTTCTATTTTCAAACCAGAGGAGACCCTCTTGCTTCGCCAATAGGCTCGCGCCTCTTCTGGCTGCCTGATGCAGGGTCTGTTCCCCTTCCAGCACTTGTCTAGGACGATCCCGACTTCGGTTAACCTGAATACAGGACGGATCAGACGACGAACTTGCTCAGTCAAACACCATATTTGCAAAATGCCTTACTAAGACAAATGGATCACGTTATGCACCATAAACCTAATTCGGTATATGGATGTTTAATTTCTGTCTTGCATGCAAATCAACGTTAAATCCAACTCGACATCTTATACTTGATACTTGGATTAAATCAACCGACTTAGAAAGCTCACATGTTAGGTTTAAACTAGTAGATGCGCATTCATGCATTTACCCGTTTTATCAACTTTTGAATTCAACCACTCAAGATCGATCAGAAGAGGCCGCTACCACGGGCGGGATTGGGTGTCTGATTAAAGGGCTTCCCAATACATACCTTCACCTCTTACTCAGAAAGTTTGGATAGTGGACGACCTTATCCAGGGCGTACGAGAGTCATTCTAGAGATAGGATGCTAAAGAGCGACAATTCCTTATCTTTAGTAACTATGTCAAACCCTGCTTTGTGCTTCATTTGACCGAGGTATAAAGTGGATTCGAATGGGTTCAAGCATCCCACAAATGCTTGGTGGCGACTCCGAACATCTCTAATCGTTTCGAGACCCTTCCCGAGATGAAACCGACCGATCTAAAATGATCCGGTCGAAAGCATTCTTACGCCGCCGAGCGTGGCTTTCAAAAGACCGCTATACGTCCGCAGATTGGTCTGACGTGTAGGTGGCTATGTCCACACATAGGTCTTCTACTATGGGCGGCTACTCTAGCTTCCCTTGAAGAGCCTCCTTAGGCTTGCTTGTCTTTGCCTTTGTCTTTGCTCGGATGCCCTTGAAAAACAAGTTCAAAGGGATAAGAATCACAACTTGTATCCAAATACCAAAGTTGAGATTGTAATTCAAAACATAAATGATAGGGAGAATTTTATTTATTACCTACTGGAATAATCTTTCCAGCTTTGATATCTCCAAGATACTTTGGGCAATTCCTCTTCCAATGTCCTATGCAATTACAATAATGGCATTTGTCTTCGGAAGTAGCACCCTTTTTAGAAGAGCTTTTCTCAATTGCTTTTCCTTTTCCCTTGAAGGGAGTGGGTTTCTTGCTCTTACTAGCCCTCCTCTTAAACTTCCCTTTCCTTTTGTTGTTAATGGCAAGCACATCCTTGGTTGAAATAACATTAAGACCCATATCTCTCTCGGCTTGCACAAGCAATTTCTGCAATTCATGGAGAGAAGTCTTCATATTTTGCATATTGTAGTTTACCCTAAACTGCACATATGCCTTGACTTTGTTCAAGGAATGTAGAACTCGGTCTATAACGAGTTGTTCGGGAATGTTGACCCGTTGGATCTTTAGAGTCTCAACAAGCTCAATCAAATTGAGCAGACGAGGGCTAACCTTTTGGCCCTCTTTGATGTTGATTTCGAAAAATGCGGAGGCCGTCTCATATTGGATTATCCTAGGAGCATGCGAAAACATGGTCACAAGCTTGGTGTAGATCTCATAGGCCTTGCTCATTTTGATAGCACTCCTTTGGAGATCGGGCTCCATAGAGAAAATCAAGACATTCTTGATAGCGGCCGACTCTTTTAGGTAGGCCTCATAGGCTTCCCTTGCGGCGGAGGTTGACCTAGTAGTAGGTGTGGTGGGAGCGGCTTCGGTAAGGTAACGAAGCTTGTCGTCACCTTTCACGGCCAAACGGAGTTGCGCATCCCAATCGGCAAAGTTAGAACCATTCTTTTCAAGTTTACATTGATCCATAAAGGATCAGAGCCAAGAAGCATTGGTGAGTGGTGGAGCGTTTTGGTGTGGTTTTAAACTCGTCGTCAAAAGCTACCAACCAAAACAATATTTATAACTTCACAAACTACTCTTAGCAAAGAGGCAAGTAAAGGTCGGATCCCAAGGGACGGGTATTGATGTAGGATTTTCAATTGCCAATGGTTGTGTCTTAGGGTGTCATAATTTGGGTTGAGATAGGAGATCAACTAAACTAATCAACAATATAAAAGTAAAGTAATGAAAACAAGCAAGATTCTTAATAGAAGATGTAAACAATTGATTAAAAGCACTAGGGTGTCATGGGTTCATAGGGGATTCATGGGAGTTGATCATACAAACATGTCCTGTATTATATAGCAAGCACTTATTGTTGTGATGGGATCGAGTTGGTGTATAAGCTTACAATCCCTAGGAAGGTTTGGGTCCCGGAGCCGAATCGATTAGATTGTACAACACCTACAAGTCGACTTAATCCTTCCTATTCAACTATATGCATGGTCTAATGAGGCTCGAGTTGGTGTATAAGCTTACAAGCCTCATTGAAAAGATAGGTGATGGGTAAAAAATGCAAGGATTCATAGTCTCGCATTTCATCAAACATAACATGTGC
The DNA here is from genome assembly GCF_048544455.1 of Silene latifolia. NCBI lineage: Eukaryota > Viridiplantae > Streptophyta > Magnoliopsida > Caryophyllales > Caryophyllaceae > Silene > Silene latifolia. Next base: position 26,472,060 of record NC_133532.1, read on the forward strand.
ATAAGTTGAAATCACAACAAGCAAGCAATTTAATTACGATAACATATTAGATTAAGCATGAATCATTCCCCATGTTGGTTTCCCCTAATTCCCCATTAACCCTAGCTAAGGAAACTACTCACTTATGATCAAGTTTAACATGTTAATAAGGTTGTCAATCATACTAAAAAGGCAAAACATGATGAATAAATGAAAGTGATTAACAATAATTAAACAAGGTTAAGAGAGAATTATACCTATGAAGATGATTCCAAATAATAAAGCAAGAATAATAGAAGTACTTGATGATTGATGGAAAGTTGTCAATCCTCCAAATAAACCCCAAATAATCTTCTAATTACCCAAAATAAAGGAAGAACAATAGAGGAATTAAGGAAAGATTAAGATGTGATTAATATTGATAAATTATATTACAACTAAATTAGAACTAATTTTGATGAGATTAAAAATGGATTAAGAGAGTACTAAGAATTGATTAAGAGAACATTAAAGGATGATTACAACTTGATGCTAATCTAGGTAGTACAAAGGGGTATTTATACTAGAGATTAGGTACAAGGATTAGGGTTACTAAGGGCTTAAATGATTATTAAGTCCCTAAGAAAAGTTGAGGAAATGCTCCTCTCGAAGAAAATGAGCATATTCTCGTGCTAGTCCTGCCACGATCCGTGCGTTTTGAGCTGTGGCATGGGCTCTCTGACCTTTGATCCGCTAGGATCGTCTGGAAGACGCTCGGCTCCATGGGTTGCAAGACGCTCGTCTTGGCCGAAAGACGCCCGGAGGTTGATGATGGGAGACGCCCGGATCCTGTCTGATCCGCTCAGATCCCTGGGCAGTCAGCTAATCTTCTTTTGGCTCCTTCACAATCCGCAAGGATCATTTCGGGGATGCAAGGATCCTTTCATCATTGCCCATTTCACTTTATAATCTACTTAGGCCTCTAGTATTGTCTTCTCTTTGATGCTTGGTCATTGGATGCGATCAATTTAGCTCCATTCCGCCTCGTAAATGCAAGGTTAGCACTCCTTTCCTACCAAAGGGGACAAAACCTAAAATAATACGAAAAATGGGAAACTAAAGATAGTAAATGACCCAATTATGTGCTATAAAGCATAGGAAAGAGGTTAATTCGGGGGCTAAATGTGCTCAAATATGAGTCACATCAAACATCCCCAAACCGAACCTTTGCTCGTCCCGAGTAAAGAGGTGACTAAAACTAGGATCTTTATTTAAACTAACCTACTAATATAGCCTATATGAGACAATTAGCGGGTCTCACTCCGCCCTTCAACTCACAACAAGACAACCATAAGGTAGGATGCCTTCTTGCAAGGCAAGGTGGGTCTTGCCAAAATGGCGACACATCCAAGCATTAAGCACATAAAATCAAGTAATGAATGCATCTAAAAAAATGAATAGCCACTTTCCTCATCTAAATGGCGGAAATTATCTACAAGGGAAGCAATTAAGGGGACACACTCCATCATAGATATGGTTTCTTCAAACTACTAAGCCTAGAAGGATACCAATAAATCACCTCCAAATTGTGTCAAGCTAGGATACCTTTGTCCTCAATTATTAAATGCTTTCGTCAAGAGTACACTCTCTTTGGTGTTAGAAACACTGGAGGATCGCGGAATTCCCCTTCTTGCCTAGACAAGAAGAAGGGTCGTCCCCTCTCTACCATGCACAAAAGTGGATTCGATGGAAAAAGGGATTGATAGATTTTGAGTTTCATGTGGGAGTTTGCTTTTTGATGTTGTTATTCCCCCCAATTTCTTGTGGCATTTGACATTTGAGAACAATTTGTTTTTGCCATTTCTTTTGATGTTTGGCATTTCAATACTTGACCACTTTCAACTGTTTGCATTTTCTTTTGAACATTTTCAAAGCTACCCCATTTGTAGCGAGGGTGCTTATATTTGAAGCATAGGAGTTCTTGTTTTTGTGCTCCTCTTTTCTTTTGATGCAAATTGCAAACTTTTTTATTTTCATTTCAATGCTTGAACTCAAATTTGAACAATTTTTGTGCCCATTACTTTTTGTTGACAAAATGTGGTAGAATGTGGAAGATGGTTGCATGGTTTCAAGGGTCACCTTGGAATAAACGGTAGCCAAGGAGTTATCACACCACAAGGTACTCTTGACTAGGCCTTAATCCATGGGTCAAAGGATACTAGCATGACACATCCTAGGGTGTTTTACAAGCATTCTAATGAGCAAAGTCTTAAGAAGAAAAAGTATCTACAAGGGCCTTATATACACTTGTCAAACTTCCTAAATAGATCTTTTCACAAATTTTTTCCTAAAATGTAACTATATGTCATGATGCAACTAACATATAGACAACCTAATGCATATGCTTCTACCAACTAGTATGCCATATAAGCTAAATGCAACTCCTACAATCACATTGGTGTAAACCGCATCAACCAAAATAAAGCCACATAATCATTAACATAGAGAGGAAAAAGAAGATTGGAAAGATCATACCATGCGGTATTCATGATCCTCATGTCTCGGATGTGGCGTAGTCGATCAATGTGATAGAAGGATAAACAAACACAATATATACAAAATATATACAATTCTACACTATAAAGGAATGAACGTGTTTTTGTATTTTTCAAAAAAAATTCAATTTTTATGGTTTTTGATTTAAAAGTCAAGTTAGAATTTCCCATCCCCACACTAGTATGGGCATTGTCCTCAATGGCCAAAACGATAGGAAATTATGCAAGCTAAATGAGAATGCATGATTTCTATACTACATGGAAACTACATGTCATATATACAAGTGATGCAAACTATACTACACTATATGATGCATGAATTTATTTGTTGGAGAGCTAATTTAGATTAACTCCCAATGCATGTGCTTAATCTTCCCCAAACCAAATTAGACACTATTTCTAGTGTAAAAATGGGGGAGTTCATGCACAAGTATGCAATGCATGAATCTAATTTGTCATTTTGGATTTTCAAAAGTGGGAACAATATAAGACACCTCAATGAGACCGAGGTGGGAGTCCTCTAAGTGTTGCTAGGACTCAAAACCAATGATCAAGATAAAAATTTTGAAAACAATAGAAATGAACAAAGCTAAAGGAGGTGTATGAGACTCACAATGGGTATGTGGCATCCTCCATAAAGCTTGCTAATCCTCAATTGTCGCACATGGCAATATCCTCATCACTTCCATCGTCATCATCTTCAATATCCTTATTATCATCATCATCATCTACCTCCATGGACCCGGAGGCTTCACCATCATCACTTGAACTTTGAACCTCTTCTTCCTCTTCCTCTTCTTCCTCACTCTCAACAACAATATCCTTCCCCTTAGCAACTTCCACGGTGGCATCTCTAGGAGTATTAGGAAAGAACACTTCCCTATCCGCCCAACTATGCAAAGGACATTATGGATCAAGGTGTCCTTGCCTAGCTAAGTGTAGGAGGGCGGATATTGAGCTCGGTAAGCATTGACCCGGTCCTCAAAAGCTTCCTTATGCATGTGTTGCAATAATTGGGTCAAGTAATCATTTTCTACCTCAACATTGGTGCCAGTTGGTTGGAATTTTTGGTAGGTAAATGGATAAGGTGGAGTCACAATAGAGGAGGAGGAGGGCTCGGCATCAAATTCCCTATGTTGTTGCATAATCATCTCGACTTCATCGGAGAGGGGAAGAAGATAGTTTGGGCTTCGGACATTGAGTCGGCAAATCTTGTTGGGTAGAATGAAGGATTTAGCTTCCTTAGTGAGCCACTCATACTTCTTGTCAAGATTATCATTCTTGACCCAATGAAATTTGTGAATCATAGTGGCTAAATCAAGAAGGTTGCCTCCTTTAACCGGTGTGTAAGTCTTGTCTTTGTTGAAATCCTTTTTAAAGTGTTTGGCTAACCTTGTTACTAATCCTCCATTGACAATAAAGGCCGCTCCTTCCTTACCATGGTCAATTGTAAGCCACCGTTCAAGTAATATTTGAAGTATGTTGTATTCATTCACTACTACAGATACAGACTATAACAACGGGTAAAAACCGTTGTAAAATCAAAAAGCGGACGTTGTTAAAGCGGCCGTTGTAGAAGGTATTTACAACGGTTTGCTTATTTAGTGAAACCGTTGTCTAAAGTATTCACCACGGTTAAAAGCCGTTGTTGTTGGGTGTTCTCCGTTGTGGAAAGTGTTTCAAAATTTTGGAGGGAATAATATAACAACGGTTGTCGTATGTATAACCGTTGTTGTAACTTTCCCTCCAAAATTGTGAAGTCTTTTGACAACGGGTTTATGGTACATACCCGTTGTTGAAATTTTAGTAACAACGGTTCTTTGTTTAATACCCGTTGTTGTAATTTTACCTCCAAAATTGTGAAGACTTTTAACAACGGTTCTTGATTAAAATTTGTTGTTGTTGAATATTATGCGCGGGTATTTGTGAATGTCATTCACAACGGTGTTATTTTTATTAACCGTTGTGAAAGGTATTCACAACGGTTTTTTTAGTAACCGTTTTTATTACAAACTCCTAATGTTTTGAAAAAATAAATTTGTTTCATGCCATTCAAAAACCCGCATATGTCGCATGACACCATATACCAAAGACCAAAGATAAATCACAATTTGGGTTCATCGAACTCAATAGATTCAATTCAACCACAACAAAAAGTGCATCATATATATATATACTTACAAGGAGTTGAATTTACATGAACTAATCATTCCCTAACTTCAACAAAAAATTTACTAATAAGTTGATCTAAACTATGAGTATCATGCATTTCTATATTCTAAGACGTAGTTGCCCCACATGTCTCTTACCTCGTCTATATCTACACTTGAGTACCGCTCAACTGTTTGTGACGGGTTGATTGCATACTGCGGAAAAAACAAAGAGAAGACATTATGGTATATATAGCAACAAGCAAGACAACATTAGCAACATCATGGTATATATAGCGCAAAGCAAGACAACATTAGCTCTAATTTAAAAAAAAGTATGTTTAGATTATTACTAACCTTTTACGGAATAACGAGATATCTTCCCTAATAATCTCCAACATGAACCGACAAGCGTAGTATCCACATTGTATGCTATCCGGCTGGCGAGGGACCTATTATTACATAAAAAAACAGACGAGAGAAGGCTCACATCAGAATCTTGAACTTTAGGTATTGTATTAGTATTAAACACAGATTTTGCACTTAATGTTATTGTATTTGAGCACGTACCCCTGTTATCGTAATAAAATCGGGGCCAACATCGAATCTTCCGTGGGTTGATCTGCTCGTTTGCTCTTTTCTTCTTAAAGGCCCTTTTTTAAAAAATAAAAAAGGAGGCAGAAACTAATTTTTTTAGGGGCAAAAATATGAAAGAGCTTTTTTCTATAAATAAAAAATGAAAATGTTATTATAAATAAATCAGTATTATAAACTTGCATATTAATCAAGTGCTTAAAAGTCTCGCTTGGTTGATGATGTAAAGAGTCCAACAGGAAAACTTTATTCCTTGTCGGCATGATGGTGCTAGCACCCAATGAGTCCTACATCAAGAGACATCATCATTATTAACAAGTACATATATTAGTTATGAAAATGCAATTGTAGGGGGAAACGTAATATTAATTTGTTTATTACCCTTTGTCATTATAAGCGCCAAAAATCACTTCTTGGTTTGTCGCCAATTCTTTGAGCAATATAATCTACCCGTTGTTCGAACGAGAAATCCGGAATAAATAAAGATAAAACATAGGGGCACAGGAATCCGTATTGATCTGATGGAATATTCTTCTCGGGGATCACTCTCAATTTCAATATCCTACATTATTACGGTATTAATTCCGGTATTTAAAACACTATCTAGTAGTCAGAATATTAGACTATGAAATTATTTATTAAGAAACTTACTTCATCCAAACAAATATGTGTGCTATATCAATCTGGTCTAGGCCAGCCCATACGGCTAGCAGATCCCATGATATAAGCGCTTGGCGCTCAGCCCCTAGAATATCCTCCTCGAGCGGAATAACTATCAATTGCTCGGTGGCTATGCGATGGCCAGCCTCCTCATGCAGTCTCATCATCGTCACCGTTCTTACTTTTTGCATGTAATCCTTCCCTTTATATTGTGTGGAGTTTAAACTCCTAACTTTCAGGTCCGGGAAAGAATGAGTCTTTGATTTTGTGCTACTACCACCAGCCTACATACACATGTAGTAGATAATTAAAATAATAAAAAATCCAAAGGTAACATATCCTAGTTGGAGTAATAAAAATAAAAGCGTACTTAATTAAATACCTCGTCAACCTGCTCTTTCAATGATGAGGTAGTAGTAGCAGGTAAGACTGGTGGGGACTTAGGCTTATCAGTCTTTTTTGTCCCCTACACAAAATTACCATGCTTTTTATAAATACAGACAAAATATAAATAAAGGGAGCGAGGTTAATTTTTAAAAAAATGGAGAAGTTAATTAAATACCTCATCAAGTTGTTGTCTCGACGAGGTCGTTGGCATGTCTGTGGACTTAGGCTTATCCGCCAAAGCCGTCTTTTTTGTTCCCTACAAAAAAAAAATAACATATAAATTTAACATATAAAAACATTCAACAATTAAAAATGTAACATATATATAAAGGTATTTCTTCTAACCCCAACTGCTTTCCGCTGCTGAGGCGGCGGAGATATCTTCGCCAAGTAGATGTGAGTTTCAGGCCATTGGATGAAACTTCCAAGCGCATCTCCCAGAATGGTAATGTCGTCTGAATGGGACAGAGCGGTTGAAAGTTTTCATGGCCTGGAAAGAGCGTAGTTATCTCTACTTTTCTATGATTCGGCAAAAGTTTTTCGCCATGAACTACGTTTCATTGCTGCAGATTTGGTTTCTACGAGACCCGGCCAACACGCAATACATGTGGCTTTTCGGTTTAGGGTCGCAAGAATAAGCGGCCTCTTGTTTACGGCTGAAGAATATACACATACATTATTATATCTTTGCAAAAACGCTTCAGCATTCAAAAGATTTTGCAAAAACGCTTTCAGTCTCAGGCCGATTTTTGCACAAACTTCAGCATTCATATAAATTTAACTAATTAAACACTTCATGCATACCTTCGAAAACGGGAACCGACTTGAAGGGGATGTATCTTCGTTTTCCATCATCGTCTTCTCAAGTTGCATCTCCTTTTCGGACCCATTATTTACCTAATAAAATTAACCAATTCAATGGCACCATGTCAGAAGTTATAGCATTAGAGTGGCGGTGAACACACCCCCGATCTTACCCAAAAAAAAAACAAAAGAAAAATAAGGAAGTATTAGGTACCGGATCGGCTTTAGTTATTTTTGTTGGGGTGGTGTCCTTCTGATTAGTGCAAGGACTTACAAATCTCTAAAAGGATCAAAGGGCATACTTTTGGTATTATTATCAGTTGATCCACGTTTATCAATAACGGTTGGCTTGCTAGATAAGTTTGACGTTATTGTCATACAGATGGCGGTGATCAACTGGTCCCTAAAAGTCACACCTATAGGATACGTTTGAGAGATGTGACAGTATGAAAATACAGTCATGTTGATGCCAAATTTGACTAACCAGTTAGTCAGAGTTATTGACTAGTAATTAGTCAAAACGCGATGTGAGATCTAGAAATTTCAGAGAAGAATGCTCTGAAATCCTAATGTTTTTGTCAAAATGATTGATTAGGTTAGAAAGGAGGAGAGGCTCTCCTTTTTGTTCCTCCATTCGGCCAACCGTGAGCCCTCATGGGGAAGTGGGCTTCCACTTCCTCTTAATTTTAACTCGTGGTCCGGCTCGAAAATTGCTAAATGTATATGACGCGGTTTTTTATTATAAATCGTCATCGGTTATCGGCTATTAAAATATCAACTAATAATACGGGTTAGTTGAAATATTAATTCATGTCCGACAAAGACGATATTGTATAATTAATTCAATATACATCAATTAAATATGATCGTTTATATTTAATTTACGAATTAACTGCTTAATTCGCCTTAGCCCATTTTATTTAATCCGTATTAAATAAAATATCTCAACATCGCGTTTTGACTAATTACTAGTCAATAACTCTGACTAACTGGTTAGTCAAATTTGGCATCAACATGACTGTATTTTCATACTGTCACATCTCTCAAACGTATCCTATAGGTGTGACTTTTAGGGACCAGTTGATCACCGCCATCTGTATGACAATAACGTCAAACTTATCTAGCAAGCCAACCGTTATTGATAAACGTGGATCAACTGATAATAATACCAAAAGTATGCCCTTTGATCCTTTTAGAGATTTGTAAGTCCTTGCACTAACTGTAAAGGACACCAGCCCCAACAAGCTCCCACTTGTCCGTACAAGTGTATGTGCAATGACGTTATCCGCACTAACTGGAGGACACAGCTCCAACAAACTCCCACTTGTCCGTACAAGTGTATGTGCGATAACCGATTCTCATATTCATTTAAAATTTCTCCCACTCAATGTAAAACAATTTGCAGATCCGGATCCGCAAAGGTCGTATTTTACAATCGATCTGTATCTAGAGTGGTTTCCCCGACTAGAGAGTAACTTAACTGATAAAACGAATCCGTATTCGAGCATGGCCATGCATTTCGATTCTGACTCCTCGAGTGGCCCCGAGAAATATCGAGTACCTGATAAAGGCTGAATATTTCCTTCAACTCGACTCCTTCCGATCTAAGAACAGCATGAAATGACCCAGAAACAATCTACTTGGCCCCACATTACGGATGACCGTGAGAAAGAAACCAAAGTCACCCAAAATGCCTTAGTCTCAAGAGACAGTCGATAGTCAAAAGAATCGACTCTTAGGATCACCATGGAAGTCCTATCCACGACCGGGCACCGAATGTTACAAAACATTTAGGACTCCACGTCGATGTCACAATCGTGTCCTACGAGATATCCGTATAACCCGCTTCTGTGATTGGTCAGTCAACCGGTTGACTTATGGCTTGTTGAACCCACCATCAACCAACGTCACAAAATAATTGCCAGAGTTATCAGCTCATGTGGGCAATTAAGGACCATAAATATAATGTTTGTTCAGTTCACTTTGTGGTGTTCAAAATTGTCGTACAAATCCACATGAAAAACAAAATATATAAAATATCAAAACGATGATGTCGTATAGAGTACAAAAGAGAATGAATCTAATCCATAAAAGAGTACTACAACTTAGGAACACATTTAATTCCCATGGAATTAACATGCCCTTCATGCTTATCTTGTCGTAATGGTTTAGTGAGAGGATCTGCTATGTTATCATCTGTAGCAATCTTTTCTATCACTACTTCCTTTTGCTCCACGTAATCTCGGATTAGATGAGCTTTCCGTTGTACATGTCTAGATTTGTTACTAGACTTAGGTTCCTTAGCTTGGAAGATGGCACCTCTATTGTCGCAATAGATGGTGATCGGGTCATTCGAACTAGGCACTACGGATAGCCCTTGTAAGAATTGACGCATCCATATCGCTTCCTTTGCAGCTTCAGACGCGGCATAGTACTCGGACTCAGTCGTAGAATCTGCTGTAACACTTTTTTTGGAACTCTTCCAGCTGACTGCAGCGCCATTAAGAGTAAAAACGAATCCAGACTGAGATTTCGAGTCATCTCGATCCGTTTGGAAGCTAGCATCTGCGTAACCGGTTGCGCATAGCTTTTGTTCGCCTCCATAAGTTAAAGCCCAATCTTTAGTCCTCCGTAGGTACTTAAGAATGTTCTTGACAGCCATCCAATGTGATTCACCTGGATGCTGCTGGAATCGACTTGTCATACTCAATGCATATGCCACGTCCGGACGTGTGCATATCATGGCATACATGATTGATCCTATAGCCGAGGCATAAGGAATCCGTGTCATGCGCTCTTTCTCTTCCGGTGTCTCTGGTGCCTGAGACTTGCTCAAATGCACCCCTGGAGCCATAGGAAGAAACCCCTTCTTGGAGTTAGTCATCTTTGAATCTCTCTAGGACTTTGTCTATGTAAGACTCTGGCGAGAGATAACATCCGACGTGATCTATCTCGATAGATACGGATGCCCAGAATTCTTTGTGCCTCACCCAGATCTTTCATCTGGAAATGGTTTTTCAACCATACTTTCACCGAAGTTAAGAGAGGTATGTCATTCCCAATCAGGAGTATGTCATCGACATACAATATTAGGAAGACAATCTTGCTCCCACTCGACTTGCTATAAAGACATGGTTCCTCGACTGATCGAATGAATCCATTTTCTTTTATCACTTGGTCGAAGCGATGATTCCAACTCCGAGATGCTTGCTTAAGTCCATAAATGGAACGCTTAAGCTTGCACACTTTCTTAGGATGTTGTGGATCGATGAAACCTTCGGGTTGTACCATGTACAACTCTTCCTCCAAAAAGCCGTTTAAGAAGGCGGTTTTCACGTCCATTTGCCAAATTTCATAGTCATGAAAAGCGGCAATCGCTAAGATAATCCTTATGGAACGCAGCATGACTACGGGTGCAAAAATTTCATCGTAGTGCAGACCTGGCACTTGGGTGAAACCTTTAGCAACTAGTCGTGCTTTATAGATATCTTGTTGACCTTCCACAGAATGCTTTATCTTGTAAAGCCATTTGCATTGAAGGGGACGAACCTTAGCAGGTAAGTCAACAAGATCCCATACGTTGTTCTCATACATGGAGTCCATCTCGGATTGCATGGCCTCAAGCCATAGCTTTGAGTCGAAACTAGTCATGGCACCTTTATAGGTTGCGGGTTCACTACTCGTTAAGAGTAGAATGTCATCTATGTCATGTTCCTCGACCATACCAATGTATCCGTGGGAGGAATAGAGACTCTTCCCGACCTCCTAGGTTCCTCGGGAATATTCACGCGTAGGGATTGAAGGAATTTGTTCCTCCAATGGTTGCTCGGTATTTGGTTGGAATCTCGACAGGTCGAAGGTTCTATCACTCTTTGCATTCTCGAGAAATTCCTTCTCTAAGAATGTCGCACTAGCCGCAACAAAAACACGTTGTTCGGTTGGCGAATAGAAGTAATGACCAAGTGTTCCTTTAGGATAACCTATAAAGTATGTCTTGACCGATCGCGGGCGAGCTTATCCTCGTGTCTCCACTTGACATAAGCCTCGCAGCCCCAAACCCGTATAAAGGACAAGTTAGGGACCGTTCCCTTCCATAGTTCATATGGAGTCTTGTCATGAGCTTTAGACGGACTTCGGTTAAGTATTAGAGCGGTGTGAGAAGAGCATAACCCCATAATGAGTCGAGGCAACACGGTGTGACTCATCATGGATCAAACCATATCAAGTAGAGTTCGATTTCTCCGTTCGGACACACCATTCAACAGAGGTGTTCCGGTGGAGTTAAGCTGTAAGGCAATCCCACGAGTCTTTAAGGTGTTGATCAAACTCGTGAGAAAGATACTCGCCACCACGATCCGAACGTAGTGTTTTAATCTTTCTACCCGGTGAGGTTCGTACCCTATTTTGGTATTCTTTGAATTTCTCAAAGGATTCACTTTTATGCTTCATTAAGTAGACATAGCCATATCTACTTAAATCGTCCGTGAAAGTGATGAAATACCTATAGCCTTCTCGTGCGGTGATTGACATAGGTCCACATACATCCGTGTGTACGAGTCCTAATAGGTCGTCGCAGCCGCGCATTCCAACACCTTTGAAGGAAATCCGAGTCATTTTACCGATGAGACATGATTCACACGTGCCAAATGATTGAAAATCAAAGGCCGAGATAGCTCCATTTTTGATGAGTTGTTTTACGCGTTTCTCATTAATGTGTCCCATACGGCAGTGCCATAGATACGTTTGATCTTTGTCACCAACCTTTAACTTTTTATTCATTACGTGTAATATTTCGGTGGTCTGATCTAAAACATAAATTCCGTTCATGGAGACTGCCTTGCCATAAATCATATCGTGTAATGAGAAAATGCAAGTATTATTCTCTATTACAAATGAAAATCCAAGTTTGTCAAGTGCGTAAACCGAAATAATGTTTTTGGAAAGATGGGTACATAATAATAGCGATTATATAAAAATAACTCAAATCCGCTAGGAAAGCTGGATCACGTATGTTCCCCTCGAGACGGCGAGCCACTCGTGCTCCATTCCCGACACGCAGTCCACCTCACCCTTTACGAGGGGTTCGATGTTTCGGAGCCCCTGCACATGATTACACAGATGAGAACCACAACCAGTATCAAGTACCCAAGTTCCGTAACTTGCGTGGTTAATCTCAATCATATGAATAAAAGTAGAAGAGAATGAAGACATACCAACAGGTTTAACGCGACCTGCCTTTAAGTCCTCATGATAAACAGGACATGTACGCCTCCAATGCCCAGTCTTGTGGCAATGATGGCATTCCATGTTTTCATTCTTGCTCTTTGTCGCGCTTGATGAGTTGCTCGACTCACCAGGCCCACTCTTACACGAACCCGACTTCTTAAACTTCGGTTTGCCCCTTTGCTAGGCCCTGGCTGAACTTTGCCCTTACCCTTGCCCTTGTTTGACACAACGAGAACATCTTGTTTCATGCTCCCACTGAACTTCATGTCCTTCTCGGTCTGTACGAGAAGGGAGTGCGATTCATGGGGCTTTTCTTCAAATCATTCATATAGTAATTCGCTCTAAAGAGCGCAAAACCATCGTGGAGTGAATGAAGCATGCGGTCAATCACGATGTTCTCGTTGATTTTACAATCAAGCGTCTCGATCTCTCGACATTCTCAATCATCTTTGAGAATGTGTGGGCTAACCGGTTGGCCCTTCGGAGTCTCGCATCAAAGAAGCGAGTGGTATGCTCATAGGTCACGATTCTCGGTGCTTTCGAGAATTCCTTAGTGAGCGTGGTGAAAATCTTGTTTGCACCTTGGGCTATGAAGCGTTTCTGCAAATTGGGTTCCATTGCAAAAATGAGTACGTTCTTTATCGCACCCGCTTCCATGGCGAATTCGCTATACTTGGCGAGGTCGTTAATTCCAGCCGTGGGACCTGGGTATGGCGGCATGGGCTCGATCGGATATTTGAGCTTTCCGTCAGCGATGGCGGCATTCCGTAATCTTGCCTCCCGATCCGAGAAGTTTGATCCATCATTCTTCAGTCGAGTAGACTGATTCATCTGATTCATGAAGATCCGAAGCCAGGACTCACGGTCCAATGTGACACTTGGCATTGGGTCATCGAGGATGCCAGCCATAATGTTATAAGCAGTTTAAAAAAAAACGTGATCTACGCTGAAAAAGAAAGGAAAACAAAAACGAAATAAGCAACTCATCGAGGTGATTTAAGTCTATTTAAAATTTATTTTAACGTGTAGACTCATTGCACTTGCATAATTGATCTCCCTCAAGAATAATACAAGTGATCCCAAGACTCAATTTCTGTAAATTGATAAGCCAACTGTTTAGCTAATTCTTCCGTAAGAACTCTTGGTCGATAGATTTCCGTAAATCCTATCTATAGTCCACCATGATCACAGGATCGTACGAGTGACCATAGTGTTGAGATAAAATAGGTCAATCAGTTCCAACTTACCCGACGTAGAAGGGGTCATATTATGCCTACCGACGAAGAAGGGACTCATTGGAGTTTGACCTATAAAGACTATTCTCAATTTTTGGTTTATACGAGGAAGATCCCATCAACTAAGTTTAAATTCATTTTAAGTGAACGAATAACTAGCAACTGCGTGAATGAATTAATTTAGATGATGGCTTAAATCGTGTGACATATGAATGTCATAGAGAACTAACGCGTGACCTCTATATGAGTCAGTTTTCATGCAATTATTAGGTGGTTTGGTTTTAGGCGGAATATAATGCAATCTATCGTTACGATAAAATAAATAAATGAATGCAATACGCAAATAAAAATTCCTAGTGTGGCCTATCCTAGTAAAAAGAACATAATACAACTTTGGAATCCACCGTTGGACCCGAGAAGCTTGTCTTGATGTTCCATCTTTGTCCATGCAGCGGGAGTGAGCATCCGGTTCTCCATCTTTGGACTTCTCAAAAAATTACAATTTAAAATTTACAAATATAAACCTATTTACATTCTAAATACTAAAAAACTGTAATTACAAGTGAAAAATCCAAAACGGAGATACGAGATCTCAAAATACAACCAAGACCGTGTTCCATCATTACGGTAACACGTTCTACTAAGGCCACACTAAGTTACAACCGTTTGTAAAATAAATAAATACGTAATAAAAGCATTCAAAAACATTCAAAATTAACGATAAATAAAATGCATCAACTAAAACAAATTTATTCGTGACATAATTCCGTAATTATGTTAAATTTAATCCAAACCACCTTTTAACAATTAAAATTATGTGACAAAACCGCTTCCTCAACTTAATTTTAATTCATGATAATCCATTATTTTAAATCGTTTTAAAATAACTAAATGGTACGTGAGTGAACCGTGTCACTATCAAGCGAGTGTACAACATCCGTATGATGTACAATTTATGGCCAAAAGAGAATTTAAAACAAAAGAAGGTTAAAATTCAAAGTCCTAAAAACAAAATCCCTCGATCCAGGGACAAAAGTGCTCGATCGAGGAACAAAGGGCTCGATCGATCAATCGCTAGTCGATCGAGAGATATGCCAAGCAGAAAGAACTCGATCGACAAAACTGGTGGTCGATCGAGGACTTTATCGACAAGATCGCTCGATCGAGTACGAGGACTCCTCGATCGAACAATGGGGTTTTAAACAGAGGTCGATCGAGTACTGGAAGTGCTCGATCGAGCAAAAACAACAAAAAGGGCTCTCGATCGAGTAGTAACATGTTCGATCAAGGGCAAAACATGCTGAAAACATAAAACCCTCGTGAAAACAGTTTGACATAGCAAAACAATTTCAATTTTTTGATCTAAAACGCGGAAAATCAAATCAACAATTGTCAAAAATTAACATATTGTTATAATCTCCGTATAAAATAACAATATGCAAAAGAACAAATCGAAAAATCAAGCAAAAACAGCCGTGTAAAACATGTGACGGCACGGTTTTCAAGATAAAAACAATAACAAGTGCAACCGTGTAAACTGGACACGGTTCCCAAGACAAAAATTGCAAAGCAGCCGTGTGCAAAAGCATTATTAGGTACCTGATCTTTCTGAATCTCGTTGACCGATACTTCCTTCTCATGTATTGCCAAGGTAGTAGCGGCCTCTTGAGCAATCTGTTGTACCTTATTATTACCCCCTTTAGAAATGACATCCTCCATCATCTTCACTTCTTCTTCGGAAAGCTTACCTCCAGCATTCAGCTTTAGTAGTACGGATGCCATTAATCAAGTCGCTTGCCAAGAATGTAATGTGTCAAACAATTTTTATCCCAACAATAACATGTGAATTGAACTTAAATGAAAATAATAGAATAAATGTTACCATGTCAGCCTTCTCGGACTTAGTCTTCCTTTTCTTCTTTATCGGGGCAGTTGTCCCATAATATTTCGTTACTCCAACCTCTAACGGGACGCCCCTTAAACGACCTGGATGTTCGGGTCGGCCGATCGCTCTAGCAAGAACGCGTCATTACGACCACCGGGAGTGAATTTCCCTTCTTCTACCTCTTTCAATACGTTGTCCTATAATATATTAAATAAACTTCAAATTATATTTGTGACTAAAATAATAAAAGTTAGTAATGAACTCGTCTTAATAAAATAATGCTTACTATGTTGGCCAACACTTCCTCATCATATTTGTCACGCGACAGGGATCCTTTAGGCGTGTGCCCTTCTTTATAAGTTACATGCCGATCCACCTCTTTCACTCCCTTTGCCACCTACACATTACCATGGTAACATTTATACACGTAAATGTGTATCAATGCAAGTCCAAGTGTGATTAAAAAAATAAAGTCTCACAGGGAATAATGCATGCTACTTACGAGGTTCTCTTCTATCTTTCAGAACCGCCTCGAGAACCATAGAATTTCCCCTTCTTGCATGAAATGTTAGCACGATTTCTTCTGCTAACGGCCTTCAAATAATTATATA
Organism: Silene latifolia; assembly: GCF_048544455.1. Lineage (NCBI taxonomy): Eukaryota > Viridiplantae > Streptophyta > Magnoliopsida > Caryophyllales > Caryophyllaceae > Silene > Silene latifolia. Next base: position 26,488,125 of record NC_133532.1, read on the forward strand.
AAAGCGCAAGTAGATGAGATAATAAAAAGATTATATAAAGGACTCATTAATTAAAAAAATGATAGGTAAATCGTTAAAAGGCGAGGATATTTAACTGAAACTTCTCGGTAGTTCTCATCTTTTTGAAAAGATCCCATTCTTCCTGCTTGATGGTGGGACACTTGTTTTCCGGTGGGCTCTTACGCATCTCCCCGTTGCCTTGTCCACATACAACCAATCCCTAGCAACGCCACACCTCCACCGCTTTGTGGACATCCGCCGCCTTATGCATTAAATACTCATCATGGCTTTTATCGGGTATAATAAAGCCTTCCTTTACACGAGCCAAGTATAACTCCGCCAATTTTGGATTCAAAGTTCTAACATCATCTAAATGGATACGCACAAACTGTCTTGTGCAAGCACCAATCCAACTGGAGAAAAGACCCGCATTTGGACCAGTAGGGAAACCCATCTCACTCCATGTTATTTGGAACACTTTTTAACGGCTATAGTGCAAGGACTTTCTTGCACTTCGTAGCACCCCTCTCACCAGGCTTATTATCACCAGGCTCATTATTCTTTTGACTTCTTTTACATTTTTCACCCATGATAATCCTAAAACCCAAATATGAATGATATAGCTGGAAATGAACAACTTAACAACGTACATGCAGAGTATTATCTAAAACCCTAAACCCTAATAGGAATGAAAATTTAAAACAACAGATTGAGCTTCTAAAATCCTAAACCCTAATAAGAGGAGTAAAGTAGATGATGCGGGATGATAAAGATAACAAAGAAGACGAAAAACAAACAGATGCATGAAAAAGAAACAAGATGATCGTCTTAAAACCCTAATGACGAAACACAAAATTAAAGTGAACATACCTGTTGATGATGATGATAAAGAGAACGAGCAGGATGATAAGGGAAGGCAACGGAATCGGGCCGGAAAGCGGGCGGCGACGGCGGCGACGAGAATGTAAAAAGCGAGGAAGAGAGAAGAATTAACACAGGATACCAACGGTTGAACTAATAATGTTGTGTGTGTTTGTGTATGGTATGCTGTATGGGTTTCTAAATTAGTTTTTTATTAAGACAAACTATTGACAACGGGTGCTCAAAGAAGAACCGTTGTTATATGTTAATAACAACGGGTCAATAAAATTCAACCGTTGTCAAAACTTTATTACAACGGTTAAAATATACCCGTTGTAATATATTTTCACCAAATTTGCGCCAAAATGAAATATGTCAAAAAATAATTGACAACGGATAGAGGTACCCCACCCGTTGTTGAAAGTATTAACAACGGGTAATTTAAATATAACCGTTGTTATTGTTGAACCTCTTTTTTTTTTTAAATTACTGTAATTCCATTACAGTCCAAACCTGTAACAATACATACTTTATGCAACAGTGAAGCACCATATCGCAACATTATTGACAATTTCAACACCAAGCATCCACATCTAATAATAAGATCAAGAAAATAAGACAACACCAAAGATGCATGCATACCGTGTCCGATGAACTATCTCAGGATCGGGACGTTTCTTGGATGTCATAGTTTCTTCGTTAACCCAAATACCTTCACCATGGTCATCACGCATATAGATGCTTTCAGTGTCCTCATGATCAGTGTCAACATCGTCGAAATAAGATACAGTGGTAGACTGATCCATTCCCTCAAAAACGACATCCTGATCATCATCACCATTATCGGATGGACTACTCCTTCTTTTCCTTATAGACAGTACAACAGACCACTTCTTATCCATAGGATCGGTGACATAGAACACTTGTTTAGCTTGGGATGCCATTATGAAAGGATCATCCTTATTATTGCCAACCTTACCCAGATTGACCAACGTAAATCCCATCTTATCCTTTCGGACACAATGGATGTTGTTATCAACCCGGTTACATCGAAACAAAGGCAGTGTGAAATCAATGTAATCTAGTACCAATATTTCTTGAATAACACCATAATAAAGGCATTTTCCCCAAATAGGCTTTTTATCTTTTGAAGTAGCAAAGTGCATTGCCTCAAATTGAGAACTCACACCACTATTTTGTATTGTGCTCACCTCATCTTGCTCGCGGGTGTAAAAAGTATATCCATTAATGGCAAACTGTTGTAAAAGGTGACCCTGGCATTTGGACCTAAACCAAGACGTAGTAACCTAGGAGAGATGTCATCACCAGTTTGATCGTACACTTTGTAAGACAATATTCCTAAACCACTGGGAAACGTCTTCGTATGCTCGTTCGCAATCCACTTCTCGGTCTTGTTTTGGTGATCGTATTTGAGCTCATCTTTGTGTTGTTGAATATAAGGTTGCACCTCATCTTCGTTGTTTAGCACATACATGTGTGCTAAATGCAACATTTCACGTGTCATAATTTTTTCAACCCGGCCCCTAATACCTTTTCAGGTCATCCAGTCACTATGACGATTCTTAGGAACGCCAATCAACTCCTCGGGGGAGAGATGAGCGTAACAATATGAAAGAGCTTCGTCTAAAATAGCGCGTTCAGCAATACAACCTTCCGGACGATACCGATTAGATGTATAGTCCTTGTAGACTTTCATCAATCTTTCGAAAGGATCCTGGTATCTCAAGTACACGGGCCCAAGGTACAAAATCTCCCTAACCAAGTGAATGGTGAGATGAATCATGATAGTGAAGAAAGAGGGTGGAAAATACATTTCCAACCGACAAAGAGAGGTTACAACGAGGTCCTGCAATGAATCCGCGTCATCGGGATCGATGACTTTTTCGCATATGGACTGGAAGAAGAGACAGAATCTAGTTATAGCATATCTTACCTTTTCGGGTAAAATGGAACGAATAGCCACAGGTAGTAATTGTTGCATCAAAGTGTGACAATCATGTGACTTTAACCCGGTGAGTTTTAGGTCTTGCATCGACACTAGGCTTTTGATGTTCGACGAATAACCATGTGGCACTTTAATTCCATTCAAGCATGCATAGAACTCTTTTCTCTCATTCCGTGAAAGGGTAAAAGCTGCTGGCGGTAAAAATGTACGATTACCTCTCTCTTCGTGGTGCCAACTCTAGCCTAATACCCATCATTTTCATATCTTCCCTAGCTACGGCGTTATCCTTTGTTTTACCAGGAACATTCGGAAGGGTATTGATAATATTATCACAGACATTTTTCTCAATGTGCATGAAATCGAGGCAATGCGACCTCCAGTCGAGCCAATATGGAAGTTTATCAAAAAATATGGATCTTTTCTTATACCCACGAGTAGACAATTTAGAGCCGCTCTTCTTCCCATAATCTATCTCAATATGCTTTACTTTTTGATAAACTTCATGCCCACTCAAAATTCTAGGAGGTTGACGAAGTTCTTGTCTTCCATTGAATGCTTTCAGCATCTTGCGATAACAATGCTCATGATACAAGAACCTCCTATTTCCCATATACACATACTTACGAGAAGACTTCAAGTATTCAGACTCGATATCCTCCCCACACAATGGACAAGCCTCTTTCCCATGAACTGTGTGCCCAGAAAGGTCGCCATAAGCCGGATAGTCGGATATTGTACACAATAACATCGCTCTCAAATTGAAAGTTTCGTTCTTATATGCATCAAATACTTCTATCCCACTATCCCACAACAATCGCAAATCATCTAGAAGAGGTTCCAAATATACATCTATATCATTTCCAGGTTGTTTAGGACCGGAAATTAACAACGACAACATCAAATACTTTCTTTTCATGCACACATATGGAGGTAAGTTATAAATAGCCAACACTCTCGGCCAAGTACTATGTTGGCTACGATGTTTCCGTGTGGGTTCATTCCATCGGTGGACAGCGCTAGACGTAAGTTTCTAGGTTCATTGCCGAACTCGGGATACTTAGCGTCGAACGATTTCCATTGCTTACCATCTGCCGGGTGTCTTAGCTTTCCATCATTTATTCTTCTGGTTTCATGCCAAGTTAACATTTTTGCATCATCGGGATTCGCATAAATCCTTATGACTCTTGGTATCAATGGAAAATACCACAACACCTTAGCGGGGATCCCTTCCTTATCCTTATAACGCCACTCCAAACATTTAGGGCAATTGGTTAAGTTTTGATATAATTTCCGATACAATATGCAATCATTTGGACATGCATGTATTTTCTCATATTTCATACCCACTCCTCTTATTAGTTTTTTCGCCTCATATGTCTTAACGGGTAGAACATTACCATCAGAAAGCAACTCCTTTATCAAGGCTAAAAAACTAGTGAAACACGTGTCACTCACCCCATTTGCCCCCTTGATATTATACAACTTCACCACACCCGACATTTTTGTGAACTTACAACCAGGATACTGAGAGGTGCTTCGACTCACACAACTTCTCATACATGTTGTTAAGGTCATCCCAATTACTAGTGTCATCACCTACATCTTCAAAAGCAATGGACTCATCATCATTCTCTTCATTATCTATAGACCCAACATTCAACTTCTCTACTTCCAACTCTTCCAACTCAAAAAACTCGGCAAACTCAGGATCATCAGTTAGCCTTTCGTGTACCTCAACATCATCTTCTTCAGAGTTATTCTCTTCCTCTAATGATTCCCCATGAAAAAACCAAAGTGTATAGGATCGACTAAATCTCCACTTTTCTAGGTGTATTTTAACGTCCGGAAAAGCCATATAGCTAATATTACCACATCTTTCACAAGGACATGCAATACTAGAAGAACCTTTCAAATTGTTCAAAACGAATTCATAAAATTGACTAAACTATCCTTGTAGGTGCGGTCACTCATATTTGCATCAATCATCCAAGTTCGAGTCATTATTCTACATTCGTAATAATAGGCAACTAATTCAGAAAATACAATAATAGGCAAACAAATAAACGAAATTCAGGAAAGCAATTAAGCTAAATTATCAACAAATTAGATAATAACCCAAAAAATCCTATATCTAGTTATAAGCGTTGCTAAGAAACATATATATACCTGATTGATAAACACGATGAGGAGAGAAGAAGTGACAACGGTGACGGAGATGAAGACAGAGAGACGATCAGTGAGGAATGGAGGATGATATAGTAGCAGTATTAGCTTGTGTTTGTGTTTGTAGCGTATAGCAGAATAAAGCAATATGTTGTTCTTAATATTTTCATAATATTAATAACAACGGTTATTGAGTCTACAACCGTTGTTAAAACGTATTAAAAACGGGTTCTAATATAACCGTTGTGATTACTTTTCACTAATTTGGCGCCAAACCATTAACAACGGTTAAAATTTAACCGTTGTTATTAGTTTTTTCATTAACAACGGTTGTTTAAGTATGACCCGTTGTTAAAACCAATAACAACGGTTAACAACACATAACCGTTGTAATTAAGTTTGGTAAAATTCGCGGAATAAATTCTACAACGTGTTTTGATGATTTTCGTGAATAAGCGTTGTTAAAGGGCCGTTGTGGTTGCCTGTATTTGTAGTAGTGAACTAGTATGCCATATAAGCTAAATGCAACTCCTAAAATCACATTGGTCAATACCGCATCAATTAAAATAGAGCCACATAGTCATTAACATAGAGAGGAAAAAGGAGATTGGAAAGATCATATCATGCGGTCTTCATTATCCTCATGCCTCGGATGTGGCGTAGTCGATCCAATGTAATATATGGATAGACAAACAAACAAACAAGTATATACAAAAATATACAATTCTACACTACAAAGGAATGAACATGTTTTTGGTTTTTCAAATTTTCAAATTTTTATGATTTTTTTTTTATGAAATAAAAGAACATATTTTTGTATTTTTCAAACATTTTCACTTTTTATAAATTTTGATTTAAAAGTCAAGTTAGAATTTCTCATCCCCACACTAGTATGGGCATTGTCTTTAATGGCCAATACGATAGGAAATTATGCAAGCTAAATGAGAATGCATGATTTCTACACTAATATGCAAGCTATAATGACATATATACAAATGATGCAATCTATTTTACTCTAAATGATGCATGATTTTATTGGTTGGAGAGCTAATTTGGATTAACTCCCAATCCTTGTGTTTGAACTTCCCTAAACCAAGTAAGACACTATTTCTAGTGTAAGAGTAGGGAAGTTCATGCACAAGTATGCAATGCATGAAACTAATTGTCATTTTGGATTTTCAAAATTGGGAATGAAATGAGACACCTCAATGGAACCGAGGTGGGAGTCTTTTGAGTGTTGCTAGGACTCAAAACCAATGATCAAGATTAAAAAAAATTGAAAACAAGAGATATAAACAAAGCTAGAGGAGGTGTAGGAAACTCACAATGGAATAGGTTGAAGTCGAGTAGTCAAACCCGCACTTGTTGCATCCTCCAAAAGCATGTCAATCCTCAATTATCGCTCATTGTGACATCCTCATCACTATCATCAACCTCATCTTCATTATCCTAATCATCTACCTCTATTGACCCGGAGGCTTCACCATCTTCATCATCACTTGAACTTTGTCCTTCTTCCTCTTCTTCTTCTTGGCAAGAGTCACTACCTTACCCGTCCTCAACAACAATCTCCTTCCCCCTAGCAACTCGACTATCCATGTTGGCATCTCTAGAAGCATTTGGGAATAATACCTCCCTATCCGCCCAACTAGGCAAAGGACATGAAGGATCAAGTAGTCCTCGCCTAGCTAAATGTAGGAGGGGCGGATATTGAGCACGATAAGCATTGACCCGATCTTCATGAGCTTCCTTATGCATATGTTGCATTAGTTGGGTCAAGTAGTCGTTGCCTACCATGACATTAGAGCCAATTGGTTTGAATTCTTGGTAGGCAAATGGATATGGTGGAGCCACAATGGAGTAGGAGGAGGGCTTGGCATTTGATTCCCTATGTTGCTTGTGTTGGGATTCATTAATCTCATTAGTATACATATTCATAGTATGATAGTTTAATTTAGTCATAAAATTAAAATAATATCTTATGCATGCAAACATAAAACAAGGTAGAGAAGAAATCGTCACTTCTTACATTGGTGTTTCGGATTTATGGGCACAAACAAGATCTCCTACTTGTTAGTTCTTGAGCTTTCCAACAATGGATGAACAAAGGTTCAAATTAGAACCTCTCCCAAAAGTTTATACCCAAGGAACACCCTTAATGACTAATATTATTATGAGCAAGTAATAATACTAATCTTACTTAAAATTTGGACACAAAATTGTGTTTTTGTTCTCTTGTATTTCGGTCAAGAGAGGAGTGTTTTTATGAGTTTTCTTTCTCTAAAATGTTTCACAAATTGTAGAGAGTTCATCAATATCTTCTAACACTAGAAAATATTAAGTAAAGTAATGAATAATTATAGAGGAAAACCCTTGGCTTCTCTCATCAAAAACCGGTTGGAGGGGGGGAGTATTTGAGGCCAATACATGCAAAAGTTGCTCTTCTCAAAAGCTATAGGGTTGCATGGCTATGAGTAGAGTATAATTATTATGTTTCCAATTAAAATAAACAACACAATATAAACTCTTATACTCCCTCCATTTTCGGCACACATACATAAAATGGGAGGTCCGTTTTATTTTGTCATTTGTCAATTTTGTCATGTGTCACATGTTACATGACATGTAACACTATAATGTATTTTTAACATATTAAAAATCAACATATGAATAAAATATGTCACATACAAAACTTAACTAGTAATTCTTGATTACTTGTACCAAAATGGTTTATCGAATTATAAATTTCAACAACTTGAATTTATAATAAATTATTCAATCCGTTTCAATTGTTTCGTAAACAATAATTTAATCTAGGTAATAAAAAAATTCGATAACTTAGACCGTATCTCATTTAATCGAATTACAATGAGTCACGTTAATTTTACTCACAAAATCATCCGTCAATTTTTAAGCAATTTAATTAACTCGTATCGGCATACGATTAATTAAATGATCAATTAAGAGTATTTCCCTATAGGTATGACCTAAGGGGATCAACTGATCACCACCGTCGCACGACAGTAATGTCAAACTCTAGTCAGCCAATCATTACCGATATGTGTGGACCAGTTGACTGTAAAATATTACTTTCCCTCTTGTATTCTTAAACATGAGATTTAAACATGTGATCATCAAGATCGACAATTGTGATCGCATTATTGTCGGAGGACACTTATTCCAACAGCTTGATGATCATTTCGGCTTCCTCGGAGACGGGTAGACGGTAGTTTGGGCCACGGACGGCGATGCGACATATTTTGCTAGGCAAGATGAAGGACTTAGCTTCTTTGATGAGCCACTCATACTTGTTGTCAAGATTATCATTTTTTATCCAATGGAATTTGTTGATCATAGTGGCCATATCTAGAAGGTTGCCTCCTTTAACCGGTTTGTATGTTTTATCTTTGTTGAAATCCGGGTTAAAGTGTTTGGCTAACCATGTAACTAAGCCTCCATTCACAATAAAAGCAGCTCCTTCTTTCCCATTATCTATTTCAAGCCACCGATCAAGTAAAAGTTGAAGGATGTTGTATGCTTTGGTGAACTTTCCATTGATATTCATGGTAGACTCAAGGTAGATGACGTGACTCATATTTGCGCACATTTAGTCCCCTAATTGAGCCTGTTTTGCATACTAATATAACATTCCATAGCCATTTTATCCGTCAAATGCTTTCTATTTTGCTTTCCTATCGCCTTGTGCTTGTTTTGTAGGAAAGGAGACAATTAGGCGGAAATTCCCGTCTCTTGAGATTATTTGGAAGGACATTGACGATCTTGTTAGAACGAGTGTGGAAGAAGAGGCAAGAACTAAAGACCAATATTTCAAGAATAAGAATTATGCGAGAGGAATCATTCTGAACTGCAATCCGAGCGTCCAAAGGTTCAAGCCGCTCGTCCAGTGCCCCAACAATCCGAGCGTCCCGACCTTCAGCCGCTCGTCCTACCTGCCCAGAATCCGAGCGGATTACCCTTGTGTACGAGCATCCCTCGGCGTCTTCAGCAAGGATGCTCATCTCTCCAAAATACTTGCATTTCCCTACTTAGAACTTAGAATTGTTAATTACTAATTTAGCCTTAGTTAACCTAATGAGGCACTACTATAAATACCCCATTTTGATGATAATCAAAGGGGGCTTCCACATTAGAAAATCCTCTTAGAATAGATTAGGAGTAGATTAGATTAGATTACTCTTTAATCTTTCCACAAATTTCACATTAATCTCTCCTTAATTATTGTTCAAGTTTATTACTTTTACGTAATTGAAGATAATTGGGTTATTATTGGAGGATTGGCAATCCTTCATCAATCAATCATGTTCTCTTCTTTCATTCTTTGCTTTATTATTTAGATCATCTCAAGTTGGTATAATTCCTTTACTCTTTACTCTTTATTGTTTATTTCCTTAAGCTCTTATCATGTTTATACTTGTTGTAATGATTGACACCATTAATGACATGTTTTCCATGATAATGAGTGAGTAGTCTCTTAACTAGGATTAGTGGGTAATTAGGGGAAACAAACATGGGGAATGATTCATGCTTAATATAATATGTTCACATAATTAAATAGCTTGTTTGTTGTATTGTTAACTTATGCACATGTTATGTTTGATGAAATGCTAAGCCTATGAATCCTTGCATTTATAACCATCTCTTATCTATTCAACTTGACTTGTAAGATATAAACCAACTCGAGTCTTGTTAGACCATGCATAGAAGTGATTAGGAGGAAAGTAAGTCGACTTGTAGGTGTTGTACAATCTAATCGATTCGGCTCCGGGACCCAACTCTTCCTAAGAACCGTAAGACATACACCAACTCGGTTCCTTTACGACATTAATTGCTTGCAACCTTGTGAACATGTTTGTATGGTTAACTCCCATGAAGCCCCTATGAACCCATGATATCCTAGCACTTTTAATCATTTGTTTACATCCTTCCTTTTATTGCTTGTTTTACTTTATTGCTTTTATTAGTCTAGAACACAACTACAAACCCAAATCAATTGTGACACTAGCATAAATAGAGATAGATAGACTTAGAACCCAAAGCACACCGTCCCATGGATCGACCTCGACTTAACCACTAACTAGTTGTTTAATTTGTTGAGAATTATAAATGTGTTTGATTGAGAGCCCCAACGACACTCTCGTCAAAATGGCGCCGTTGCCGGGGATGGTGCTATGTGATTAAGTTCTTACTTGTTTGTCTATTTTGATTTTGCTTTCACCTTGAGGAACTTGTTCCTCAAGGATTGTTCTTACCATTTTTGTGTAGTTTCCATACTTGTAGTTGTTTCCTTGTCTTAGCTATGATGGCTCAAGACTTGACATATGGAGTATGTGGTGGATCTTTTGAGTATGACTATGGGTATGGGGAGTTTGAGAAGCAAGTCAACACAAACCTACCTTACTATTTGTACAATGGAAATCCTAACTACTACCCCAAATTTTCCCACCAAAATCACCACATCCAATATCCCCAACAACCACCCACCCAATACCCACTTTATAATGAATTTCAATTGCCACAATACAACCACTTTCACACCTACCCACAACAAGAAGATGAACCCATTCAAATTGTGTTCTCCAAATGTTGGGAGATCAACAAAACTTCTTCAAACAAATGCTAGAGGAGAGCCAAAATAGGGACAATGTTCGTTGAGGCATTGTTACCCAAGGTGAGGAGTTGGAAATTCAAATTGCTCAAATGAAAGAATCCCAAGTAATCACTCCCCATCACTCCTTGGACATTGATCATGAATGTGAATTTGAAGTAGTAACCTTTGATATGGAAAATGACAAGTGGGAAGAGCCAATCTCTCTAAGCTCTTGTGAGTATGAAAGTGTGGTATTTGATGAGGAAGATATAAGGTTGAGTAAGCCAAGTACTCTTAGCCTTTGTGAATATGAGGGTGTGTCTTTTGATGTGAACTTTGAGATGTTGGAGAAAGAGTTGAATGAAGCGCCCATCTATGATTCTTATGAAGATAGCTATGATGATAAAATCGTGCTTTGCAAGAACTCATGGGGTAAGGAAGCGAAAGTGTATGAGGTTGCTCTCCTTGAGGAGCCTATCCTTGAGAAATTTGAGATATCTTATCAAGAAGAAGAATGTTCCTTCCTTATCGCCCATGAAGACTACTTTACACCCACTATGGAACCTATGATTGTTGACGACGATATGGTGGATCTCCTCCAAAAGGTCAAGACATCATACAAAGGATACTTGGTGGAAAAGCTCAAAAAGAAACCTGCACATGAGGCTACTTGTGGAAATTTGGCACCCACAACATCAAGTCCTAAGGTATCCGGTCATCAATGCTATGAGAATTCTCCTTCTACTTTTGAAGGATTGACAAATTCAAATGCTATCATCATCACCAAAGTTGAAGAAAAAGGTAGTGAATGGAAGTCTCCGGACAACCATGAACCATACTTCCTACCTTACGCTAACAAGAATCATGGGCTAATCGGTTTGAAGCATCGCAAATATTCAAGTGCCAAGAAAAGGGAGAAGACAAGAATGAATAAAAAACTTCCTTGGCCAAGCTTCATCTTGAAGTTAAGAAAACCATACTTATGCTTATTTGGAGCTTGGTCACAAGTTTTCGATCTTCTTCTAAGAGCCTTGAGCTCTATGGACAAAAATTTCTACAATGTGAACTAGTTTGGTGGAGTCCTATCTCAAACCACCATTTGTAAGATATTTCTTGAACCTTTGCCTTGTATAATATTGTATATTTTAGCATTTTTATTTATAATTTCTTGCATGAGAGTAGTGAGAGACAGTTTCTTTACATTTTTATTGAGCAATATTTCAGAAAAAGATAAGGAGGAATGACAAAAGGGTGCAAGGGTACGATCTTGCAAAGAAAACAAAGAAAAGTTTGAAAAGCAGCGAGGGACGCTCGTCCCGAAGGCAGGACGCTCCTCCTCAGCCATCCTCAGGGTACTGTTCGGCGCTGACATGAAATCGGAGCGGATTATGGAGCAAGACGCTCGTCCAGAAAAAGACGCCCGTATTATCAGTTGGACGCTCGTCCTGTAGGACACCTAAAGAAAAATTTCACACTAGGCTTGAATCCGAGCGGATTCTGAAAAAGACGCTCGTCTCAGTTCAGCCGCTCATCCCAAGCTCGGTACGCTCGTCTTTTGTCCATCCCAGCTGAAGCAGGATCCCTGGAATGAAATCCGAGCGGATTTTTGCTAAGACGCTCGGACCTCCTGCAGGAAGACGCTCGTCCCGACCATAAAGACGCTCGGATTCCTGCACTTACCTCGACTAATCCGCTCGAGCTCGACCCTCAGCCGCTCGTCCCACCCCACTTTTCTATAAAAATACCCCCACCATCCCTCATTTCCTCATATTATCTAAACCTAATCCACTCATCTTCATCTCCAAACACTCCCTTCACAACAAAAGCCAACCAAACCCTAACTTTCCCAAATCAAAAATGATGAATCATAAGGGAAAAGCCAAGAAGCTCGTTGAAGCCGCTACCAAGAAACGCAAGGGCTCATCTTCTTCATCCCCTCAAGAAATGATGGTACCAAGAAACTTCCATCCCGTGATAAGAGGAGGGGTGGAGCAACTTGAGTACTTTCCGGAGGTACTCTTCACATCCGATGACCACCGTGCTAAGTTCGTCAAGTTTCTAGGTAAGCATTACGAACCGACTCAGTTTATTGACACTAGGGTGTTAGAAATCCTAGGTATAACCGAAATGTTCTTTGATGGTTTGGGGATTGGGAAATTATTCCATGCCCATGAAGAGACGTACCTTAGCCTTACCTTGGAATTTTTGAGTAGCCTCCGTATTGTTTCGAACACACGAAACAATGTTGGTATAGAGTTCCGGTTGTGCAACCTTGACCATAGCCTATCACTTGACCAATTTGCTCAAATTTTTGGTCTTGTTGTACCAACAAGCAACATCAACAAACCCTCCGACTTTGATGTGGACCTAGTTTGGAAGGCTATTTCCGCGAGGGATTTCATTCACCAAAAACAATGCTACACCTTTGCTATTCAACACCCGGTGATTCGGATCACCGAACGTTTCGTAGCCGGCACCATTAATGGGAGATATGAGCAAGATAGGTGCACTCTCCTCGACTTGACATTCCTCGAGTCCTATCTAAATGTTCGGGGGACAAGGAGGTACAACTTCAATATCCCCCTTGAGATGCTTACGAGATTCTATGATTTCTCTCAAGGGAACTCCCAACTTAAGACCTTCGTGATGGGAGGTCTAATTACTATCTTGGCTAACTACCTTTGTCCCAGGTTCAATACCCATGGGACTTATACACCTCTTGAGGGTAGTACTTTGATTGATGAGGACGCCGTCTTCAACCACCACCGGTGGTGTGCCTACACTCAAAATGGGAGTGTAAAATGGTTCACAAAAGGGTGTTCCTCTATTATTCTTTCGGGGTGGAATATACCCGGTACTGACCCAAGGTTGAGCCCGTATTCACCTAGGCCGAGCTACCTTCTCGACATCCAAATCCACCTCAACCCCCCTTAAAGAGAAGAATTACCCCGCCACCCTCCACCGCCTCGCGGGATACCGGCAAGGCCCATTGCCCCGCCGTCCTATGTGCCTATCCCACCATACCCTATTCCTCATACGCCATTCGCACCACAAGTCCCCAATTCTCCGGATATGAATGACCTGATGAACCTTATGAAGAAGGTTGATCTCGGAGTACACGATGGGCGGGTCGATAACTACATGGCCCTTTATCCTCAGTACTACCAAATGGCGCAACAAGGATATATCGACCCTAATGGCCCTCGACCATCTTGGGCTCAACCACACCTTTTGTTCCCTAATCAATGGAACTAAGCCGGGAACTTTGATGGTCAAGGTGGAGGATACTCTGGTCAAGGAGGAGGGTATGACCAAGGAGGAAGTTCTAGTAGGTATGGCTACCACCAAGATGATGACGACGAGTGAGATATGCCTACCTCACCACCTCCATTTGTATGATACTCTTCTCTCCCTCTCTCTTTTGTATAGTGCATTGCATTTAGTTTAGCCTTCACTTGCATTTGTCTTATATATCATATTGCATCCACATTAGTCAGTTCATATAGTATAGTTGCATTGTAATATATCTCACATGATTCACATAGATAGTTGCATATAGACTAGACTTCATGCATAGTCACTAATGACCAATCCTATTCTTTTCTATACTAGAAATAATGTTTAAATCGGTTTGGGAGGTTTGATCATAAGTGACCATAGTTTAAAACATGCATCATATAATATAGTTTAGATTGCATTCATTTGTTATATATGTCATTTAGAATTACATTTAGTTAGAGCATGCATTCATTCATATCATATGATTGCATTTGTACTTTATTTCAAAAAAATCAAAAATCCAAAAAAATGTATTTCTTTTTCATTCCTACTCCTACATGTACATTGAGGACAATGTCCAAAATAAAGTGGGGGATGGGAATTTATATTCCAAAAATGCATAAAAATTGAAAAATTGCGAAAAATCACAAAAATATGTCTTTTAATTTCATAAAAACAAAACCCAAAAAAATTCAAAAATTCAAAAACCAAAAACATGTTCATTTCCTTTGTAGTGTAGTCTTGTATATATTGTTTGTATATATTGTGTTTGTTCATCCTTGTTCACATTGATTGACTACGCCAAATCCGAGACATGAGGATATTGAAGACCGCATGGTATGATCTTTCCAATCTCCTTTTTCCTCTTTATGTTAATGACTATGTGGCTTTATTTTGATCAATGTGGTATAAACAATGTGAATTTAGGACTTGCATTTAGATTATTTGGCATATTAGTTGGTAGAAGCATATGCATTAGGATGTATAAATGTTAGTTGCATCATGGCACGTAGTTGCATTTAGGAAAAAAAAAATTGTGAAACCGTCTATTTGGGAAGCTTGACAAGTGTATATACGGCCCTTGTAGATACTTTTTCTTCTTAAGACTTTGCTTGTTAGAATACTTGTAAAACACCCTAGGATGTGTCATGCTAGTATCCTTTGATCCATGGATTAAGGCCTAGTCAAGAGTACCTTGTGGTGTGATAACTCCTTGGCTACCGTTTATTCCAAGGTGACCCTTGAAACCATGCATCTATCATCCATGTTCTACCACATTTTTGCCATCAAAAGGGAATGGGCACAAAAATTATTCAAATTTGAGTTCAAGAAATGAAATGAAATGTCAAAAAGTTTGCAAATTGCATCAAATGAAAAGAGGAGCAAAAATAGACTCCTAAAGCTTCAAATATAAGCACCCTCCCTACAAATGGGGTGACTTTGAAAATGTTCAAAAGAAAATGCAAAAAGTTGAAAGTTGTCAAGTTTTGAAATGCCAAACATCAAAAGAAATGGCAAAGAAATGTTCTCAAAATGTCAAATGCCACAAATTGGGGGGAAAAACAACAACAAAAGCAAACTCCCATCATGAAACTCAAAATACATTGATCCCTTTTTCCATTGAACCCACTTTTATGCATGGTGGAGAAGGGACGACCCTTCTTCTTGTCTAGGCAAGAAGGGGAATTCCGCGATCCTCCAGTGTTTCTAACACCATAGGGAGTCTATTCTTGACGAAAGCATTTAACGATTGAGGACAAAGGTACTCTAGCTTGACACAACTTGGAGGTGATTTATTGGTATCCTTCTAGGCTTAGTAGTTTGAAGAAACCATATCTATAAAGGAGTGTGTACCCTTGAATTGTTTCCCCTTTAGATAATTTCCGCCACTTAGATGAGGAAAGTGGCTATTCTTTATGTAGATGCATCCATTACTTGTTTTGTGTGCTTTAATGCTTGGATGTATCGCCATTTTGGCAAGCCCCACCTTGCCTTGCAAGAAGGCAACCTACCTCATGGTTGTCTTGTTGTGAGTTGAAAGGGCGGAGTGAGACCCGCTAATTGTATCACATCGGCTATATTAGTAGGTTAGTTTGAATAAGGGTCCTAGTTTTTGTCACCTCTTTACTCGGGACGAGTAAAGGTTCGGTTTGGGGATATTTGACGTGACTCATATTTGCGCACATTTAGTCCCCTAATTGAGCCTATTTTGCATACTAATATAACATTCCATAGCCATTTTATCCGCCAAATGCTTTCTATTTTGCTTTCCTATCGCCTTGTGCTTGTTTTGTAGGAAAGGAGACAATTAGGCGGAAATTCCCGTCTCTTGAGCTTATTTGGAAGGACATTGACGATCTTGGTAGAACGAGTGTGGAAGAAGAGGCAAGAACTAAAGACCAATATTGCAAGAATAAGAAGTATGCGGGAGGAATCATTCTGAACTGCAATCCGAGCGTCCAAAGGTTCAAGCCGCTCGTCCAGTGCCCCAACAATCCGAGCGTCCCGACCTTCAGCCGCTCGTCCTACCTGCCCAGAATCCGAGCGGATTACCCTTGTGTACGAGCGTCCACTAGTAGAAAAAACCTCTATCGCGACGCCCTTATCATGGCGGTTCTAATAGAAACACCGCAAAAAAGCCAAAAAATTGGAGGGAACGAATTTTTCATGTTGTAGGACGTCTATTGTGGCGGTTTTAATTTAGAACCGACGTAATAATAATACTATTTATGGCGGTTTCATATAAGAAACGCCACTATAAGTCAATTATGGCGGTTATATTAACAACCGACGTTAATAACGTTGCTAAAAGTAATAGTACTTGACAATACTTTTTAATAAAAAAACCGCCGTAATATATTTATATGACGGTTTTAACAAAACCGACGGGGTAAGCTACCCAAAAAATAATTCCAAAAACCCTTAGGATAAACTCAACTTAGCGCCATTAATTTCACCTTCCCCGCGCACGATACCAGCAAACCCTCAACCATTAATCATCGCTAAACCCTCAATCATTAATCTCCGTCGACCATCAAGCCGCCGTCCCTACTGTGCCCGCCTCTGCCTCAATCCGATTTTTCGAACTCCCTCTACACGACACCTTCAATTACAGATTTCAGAACTCTCTTGCTTTAGTACTGGTTGTTTCCGGCCACCGTGCCCGACTCTATCTTCGACGCATCCTCTTTATCCACAACAACAGGTACTTTATTTCCCCCCTATATAATTCTAATTACAGTTCTTCAATAAAATTATTGTATTATTGTAGCATCTTTATTAATTTCTTCAAAGTGATTGTTATTGAATTATTGCATTATTGTGTTATTGAATTGTCGAAGGAGTATCTGTATTAGTATAATTATATAGTATACCATGGAATACTTGTTTTAGGTTGGTATAATATGGAGTTTTAAGTCGGTATTCTTTGCTCCGTTTTCGTTTTTGTATCGTCGTTTTGGTGCTTATTTTGTCTCGAGTTGCAGATTGTTAATCGAGGTTGCTAGAGGTGTCGAATGGTATGAATCTAGGATGGGTTTCATGATGTTTTAGAGTTGAAAATTTGAAATAGAGGCTGGGAATTAGGAGTGGCAGCCCCTGTTCTATACCAGTTAAAGAGTTCGGATGTGTAAGATACCTCTCATGCCTTGTACTGAACAACAACAATCAAAGTACTTAGTAGCAACCTGATAAAACCAGTAAACACCCTCAACTTTAGCATTTTATCAGCAATAATGTGGCCATTGAACTGAATTTGAAGCCACACAAATAATTTGTGAAAACAGTGTTGTATAGGTAAAATCTGGAATAAATGTGTATGGGTTTCAGCATTTTATTGCAAACAATCTTGAACCAAGGGACCTTTTCTATAGCTTGCTGATTTAACCAATTATATCCTTCTGAAATATTATACTCATCATCATCATCAGTCATCCATTTCCCTTGCATATATGCCATTTTGAAAGTCTCATTCACCTCCCAAATCTTCCTGCTTTTTTTCAAAGAAAAAAAAAGGGGGTTCAAACTTACATGTCCATGAGCTAGCATCAGTTGGTTTATAATCCATCCAAGGGACCTGTTTCATATATATAAATCTTGTCCACCCGATTATATTATTTTTAAGAATTTCTTAATTAACAAAGTTCTTTGCTTAACCCCCTACAATTATTTTTTACTTTGTTAAATCCAAGGGTCCTGTGAATGAGGGCTGCCTACAGCATGGTCAATACTTGTAAATTCATGTTCTAACTTTCTCAAGATGAGTGAATAGATACCTGTCATTGAGGATACCTGTCGATTAAGCTTGATCATATCATCTTATAGGAGTTGCTCCTACAACAGCAAAGTAGTCAATCAGTATACTATCAGTTAGTGTCTGGATATTGAGAATTAGGGATAAAAGGTCATAGTGAAAGTTAAAACTGCCTTCAACCTTTCTCTCGTGCATTTTTTGAAGCTTATCTCCAATTGATAACCTAGACTTTGCAATTCTTTGATGGTCAAATCTGAAAGATCTTCTCTCATAAGTCTCCTGCAACAATCAAAACTTGAAGTTTTCAGGCATAGCAGCGATGTTTGTTCTTCACTTAGAGCATTACCTACCTTTTCAACTAATTAAGAGCTTTTACGATGTCCCCATTGCCAAGTTACAGATGCAAGGAGCCTGCAGTGGCTGTCCTAGATCATCTGTATTGAGAATATGCTGATGCATTATCAGGGGCAAATTTAACCTGTTTTTACTAGGGCTATAGCGCTAGATGAATTTGAAATACAAAATAGAATATTATGTTTCAATTTCTTTGATGCATTATCGGGGCAAATAGTTTCAAATGAATTTAAAATACAAAATAAAATATGCTGATGCATTATCAGGGGCAAATAGTTTCAATTGTCTAAATAGAAAATTATGTTACGGTTAGTAACGGATGAATGCAAAATAGAAACTTGTGATATATGTATGTTATTTGAATAATGAAATCTATGTTACTCCCACTAGCCGGCAACTGTTGGACGTAACCATTCTTCCAGTGTACTGCTTTTTTGTTAAAAGTTTCTTTTAGTCTGGACTAAAATGAAGTACTGGAGTGTCGTGTTACATGCAACACGCAGCCAAAGCAAAGGGCTGAAGTAGCAAACAATGAAGTAATGTACAGTGGGTAGCTCTTTATCTAGAAAGAAGCTTTGGTTAGGATTTTTATTAGGGAAGTTGTACAAATCTTCACCATATATCTACATGTAACAACTAGGATCTGGGTGTAGGCTAGCATTTTAGACCAGTGCTATGTGAGAGCTAGGCCAAGTAAAAGAAATACTTTAGGACATCATAGAGAGTTCCTCTAAATCCTCTTAAAAAGATTGCCAACTGTTTCTAGAGAGAACAGTTTCAGACCTTGAGTAGTTGAGTATCACGGACTCCATTGCCATGTCTTTTGGATAGTTAAAACTTTTAAGTAGTAAACTTTATCTGTGACTCTTGTAAATACTGCAATTGTTACCTCAAGTTTGCTTCCCTTTGCCGTAATTGAAACCACACAAAGTAAAAAACTCGGTATGCGGCTGGTTGAATTTAGTGCCTACTTCTGCAGTCCTTCATGGTCGATTCCCGGTTTGCAAGGATGAGACACATGTGTTTCTTCTTGTTAATTTTTTGCCGAATACTTTAGAAAAATTGATGATTAAGAGTTCGTGTTATAAAGAGAATGAAACCCCTTCCCTCTTAGTAAGAAGGGCCTTGTCTTTGATGTTCAACTACCCCCGCCACACTAGGTCATGCTTCAAAAACATAATTTTTCTTTTATTCAACTACCTATTCTTTGTACGGACTTTGAATATGTTATTAATTTTTACTAATTTGATAATATTTATGTTTGAATTAATTATAGCATGGACCGAAGTTGGATGTATGAAAAGCGTGATTTTGAATATCTTCGAAAGCTCGATGAATTTATTACTCACGCTGTTGAACATCAAAGACTACATGGGGATGATGAACAACTCATGTGCCCGTGTAGCGTATGTAAGAATCGAAAGAAGGTGAATTCTGGAAGTGAAATGCGAGAACATTTGATATTAAAGGGCTTTAAACCTAATTACACAGTGTGGATATGGCACGGAGAGAAAGAGAATGACATTTCTAATGGTCCTAACGCCGTAAATTTTGAGAAACAAGTTGATAATAATATGGTTGATTTTGAGGTAGTTGGAGAGGAACGTAATAACATTGAGGTTAATGAGCCTATTAATGATAAGGATTGTAATATAGGGTGACAATATTGATCGGATGATGGATGATCTAGAAAAAGATATTATTGATTGTCCGGAAATTTTTCAAATGCTAGTTAGTGATTCAAAAAAGCCGTTATTTCCGGGTTGCTCTAAATATAGTCGTCTAACAGCAATGTTGAAGTTGTACACCTTAAAAGCTGGGAACGGGTGGAGCGATAAGAGTTTTACGGCTTTATTGGAACTCTTGTCCGATATGTTGCCGAAAGGTAATGAGCTTCCCACTAACACTTATCGATGCAAGAAAGTGTTGTGTCCACTTGCTACTCATTACCAAAAAATCCATGCATGCCTCGAATGATCGCATTCGTGCATCCGTAAAGACTCTGCGACTTAGATGAGTGCCCACGATGCAAGAAGTCAAGGTACAAGTTTAGAGATACTATTGAAGGTCGAAAAAAAGGGGGTCCGGCCAAGACCTTATGGTATTTGTCAATAATACCATGGTTTACGCGTTTATTTGCAAATCCGAAGGATGCGGAGTATATGTTATGGCACGACAAAGAGAGGAAGAAAGATGGCAAGCTACGACATGTCGCTGATGCTCCCCAGTGGAGAACAATTGATAGAGACTTCCCAGAATTTGGTAGTGAACCTAGAAATTTAAGATTAGGACTTTGCACCGATGGAATTAATCCCTTTGGAACTCAAAGTACCCAACATAGTAGTTGGCCAATAATGTTGATAATTTACAATCTCCCTCCTTGGCTTACTACAAAGAGCAAATATATTTTATTGACCATGTTAATATCGGTCCTAAACAATAGGGTAATGACATTGACGTGTATCTAGAGCCACCGATAGAGGATTTGAAAATGTTGTGGAATGTTGGAGTGGAGGTGTTTGATGCGGCTAAGCGGTTCAAAATTTCAAATGCGTGCTATGTTGTCTCGCACTATCAATGACTTCCCTGCGTATGGTAACCTCTCGGGTTATAGGTCAAGACCGATAAGGGGTGTCTGTATGTGGTGATGACACCGAGTCCGAATGGTTGGAACACTGGGAAACATGTGTACATGTGTCATCGTCGAGGGCTTGACCCGGGCCATGCATATCGTAAGAGGAAGAAGGCATTCTATGGTAAAAGCGAACACCGGTCGGCCCCTTTAGTTCTAAGTGGAAAAGAGTATCACGCACGGGTTAAAAACATTATTACAGAGTTTGGAAAACCATACAAACCTCCACCAAATGGTGTATATCACACAAAGAAGTCCATATTTTGGGACCTACCTTATTGGGAGCATTTGTCGGTTAGGCATTGTATTGACGTCATGCATGTAGAAAAGAACGTGTTTGATAGTATTATTGGCACTTTGTTGAATGTGCCTAATAAAACTAAAGATGGTGTCAAAGCGAGACATGACATGGTTGCTAGGGGTCGTTTCGAGGTAAATCCAATTCAGAAGGGGAAGCGTACCTACTTACCCCCAATTTGCACGACTTTGTCCAGAAATGAGAAGAAGGTGCTCTGTGAATCTTTAAAGGGAGTGAAGGTGCCGCATGGATATTCCTCTAACATAAGTAGCCTTGTTTCAATGAAGGATTTGAAGTTAGTGGGATTGAAATCTCATGATTGCCATGTTTTGTTAACCCAGCTATTGCTTATAGCTATTCGATCTATTTTGCCTAAGCATGTCAGACAAGTCATCACAAAGCTTTGTAAATTCTTTAATGCAATAAACGCGAAAGACATTGATCCAGATTCTTTGGATGATTTACAAGCCGATGTTGTTGTGACACTTTGTGAGCTTGAAATGTACTTTCCAATCAGTTTCTTTGACATTATGGTTCACTTAATTGTTCACCTGGTGCGAGAGATAAAACTTTGTGGACCGGTATTTCAGAGAAGCATGTGGCCGATGGAGCGAGAGATGGGAACCTATAAGAGACGAATGAAGAATCGATATCGTCCGAAGGCAAGTATTATTGAAGCAACGGTTATGCAGGACACTTGGATTTTGCCAAGATTATTTGAATAATATGCAACCTCTTGGACTTCCTACATCTCGACATGAAGGAAGACTTCAAGGGAAGGGTACTCTGGGAAAAAAGGTCATTACCATTGATGGTGCATTATTTGACAAGGCTCATCTGTATGTTTTGCAACACATGACGGAGGTTCATCCATATTTAAGTGATCACTTTGCCATATTGAAAAAAAAAATCCAAATAAACGTGAAGCTTGATTAATAAGTGAACACAATCGATGTTTTGCAGAGTGGTTTAAAGAAAAGGTAATGACGGATTTATCAAACAAAACACATAAGATAAGTGACAATTTGAGATGGTTAGAAAACGGACCAAAGACTAACATCTTATCTTATGAAGGATACGATATCAATGGGTTCTGCTTTTACACAAGTCGTCAAGATCAGAAAAGTACAATGCAAAACAGCGGAGTTACAATTGTTGCATCATCTATAGGATATGTTGGCAGGGGTAAGCAACCAGTGGATATAACACAGTCGTATTACGGGGTAATTTTTGATATCTGGGAGCTTGATTATGTGGATTTTCATGTACCCTTATTTCGATGTGAATGGGTTGATTGTAAGAAAGGCATAAACGTTGACGATATGGGATTTATTTTGGTTGATTTCAATGTCATTGGACATATTGAGGATCCTTTTATACTTGCATCTCAAGCGAAACAAGTTTTCTATATTAAAGATCCTTTAGAAGATAAGCGGTCAGTTGTCCGTTATGGTAAAAGGCGCATTCTGGGAGTGGATGGTGTTATTGATGAAGAAGAGTACGATCAACTTGATGAACCTTCTCCTATTTCTACAAACTGTCAAAATGAGCAAGTAATACGTGATGAAACTTATATGCGTGAAGATCATGACGAGGGAATATGGTTTGATAACCCGAAATAGTTTGATAATGCAGATTGCCCTCTGAACCTTGGCAAGGTCACCACCAGGCACCAGTCACCAGTTGGGCGCACCAGTGACGAAAAGTTCTCTGTAAATTGTTTGATGTTTTTAGCCATTTCAGACTCGATTTAAATAAAAGTAGGTGGTATATTGGATGTTTCTTACTTGGCATTTGGTCAGCCTGTTTAGTTTTAGGCTTGTTCAAACACTTCTATGATAGTTGATTGGGATCTCTAAGCTTGCATTCCACTTTCTAGTTTCAATAGTTTGAGAGTGTCACTCTTGCTGGGCATTTCGATTTTTTCTAATTTAGTCACATTGGTTTCAGTATTGATTACTATTGGCATCCTCTATACAGATTATATATCAGATTATGTTACTTCTTGTGACCTGACTGAGTACTACAGTCCCTCCTGACTGAGCTTCCCCTTAGCAAGCCAAAGCTAGGACTGTCCCAAAGTGCTGCTCCAAAACAGATTGGATTTGTGTCATTCTGAATGCAGCGTAATATCAGTAAATTGCTTCAGTATGAATGCAGCGTAATAACACTTCAATTTGCTGAATAATTCTTGCTGCCTTACCAAGTACTTCAGCTCTCCGGGCATCAAGTTCTGCCATCTGACCAGCTCTAAGGAAAACCTTAGTTTCACGTATCTGAAATAAAACTTTTGACCATTAGTTTATCTAGATGGAAAAATAAAGAAAAGATGAAGGAAACTTTAGTAAAAGCAGCTTTTTATTAAACTAAAAAAGAGTATCTATTATTTTCTTATATGTTCTAAATAATTCTTTATTTATTTCAGGTCCTGAACATGAGTGAAAATGAGATCAATGACTCTCGTCCAGTGCAAAATACGAGAGGTGTTACAACTGGGAAGAACTTAAAGGAAGAAAAAGAAAAAAATCCAGAAAAGTTGCATATTGATTTTAATGAGTATGGCCAGCCTACGGGAGAGTACCACTCGAAATTTGTCACTGACCTGGGACAACTAATTCGAAATATCAAGATCACATATAATGATTGGAGGAGGGTACAAACGGGCCAAAAAGAAACCATTTGGAAAGAACTAAAGGTATGAAGAACGAATCAGATAACATGGATGTTTTTTTTTTTTTTTTTTGTTGGGAAATGTAAGTGTTATATTAAAACCCAACCAACCAATTACTATTCCCTATTCTAGTTCCAAATTGGTTGGTTTGGCTTTAATATAAAGACCTGCTTTATAACAACCGCAGGGAGAGGGATAACATGATCAATTTGACACCTATCCACCATAGGATAATATCCTGATCAGGAATGAAATAATCTAACCATGCTGCCAGGAGCTGCTTGCATTTCTGACTAAAGGGGCAGAGAAAGAACAAGTGATCAATGGTCTCCTCTGCAGCAATTTTCCTTTATGATATTCATCTTTATTAACCTGTCTTGAGTTAGTAGTCTGTTCTGAGCAACCAGCCATATGAAAAATGAATGTTTTGGGAGCATAATTCTATTATGAATCCAAGGAAACCAGGTGATCGAGGCCATTTCGTGTTCACAATTAAGCATATGTGGTCGTTGGTCAATGGTCGATACAAAACACAATTTATACTCCACAAACAACTCTACAATTAGTAAAGAGGCAAGTAAAGGTCGGATCCCAAGGGACGGGTATTGAAATGAGAATTCTATTGTAACTAGTAGTGTCTAGGGGTGTCACAAATTGGGTTGATGTAGAAGGTTACTAAACTAAAATAACAATGAAAATAAACTAGCAAGATGAATAAAATAAGGGGTGTAAACAATTGATTAAAGGCACTAGGGTGTCATGGGTTCATAGGGGAATCATGGGATATGATCATACAAACATGTTCTCAAATTATAAGCAAGCAATTATTGTTGTGATGGATTGAGTTGGGTTATATCTTACAATCCTAGGAAAGTTTGGGTCCCGGAGCCGAATCGATTAGATTGTACAACACCTACAAGTCGACTTAATCTTTCCTACTCAACACATGCATGGTCTAACAAGACTCGAGTTGGGTTATGTCTTACAAGTCAAGTTGAAAGGATAGAAGATGATAGTAAATGCAAGGATTCATAGGCTTAGCATTTCATCAAATATAACATGTGCATGTATTAAGATCAAAACAAGCAAGCAAATAAGATATGAAAGCATATTAATTTAAGCATGAATCATTCCCATGTTGGTTTCCCCTAATCACCCATTAAACCCTAGCTAAGAGACTACTCACTCATCATCATATTGATCATGCTAGAAAGGTTGTCAATCATACTAACATAATGAAACATGATGAATAAATGAAAGTAATTAACAATAATTAAAAAGGGATTAAGAGATTATACCTACTAATGATTCCAATAATAAAGCAAGAATAATAGAAGTACTTGAATCCTAGATTGAGAGGTTGTCAATCTCCCAAAATAACCCAAATAATCTTCAATTACCCAAAATAAAGGAAGAACAAGAGAGAGATTAAAGAACTAAAACTTGGATTAAAACTTGATTAATACTTGATTACAATATTAAAGAGAGATTTGATTGATATTAACTACACTAATTATTGATAAGAAGAACATGCTCCTCTAATTAGCCTAATGGGGTATTTATAGTGAAAATTAGGGAGGATGCATTAGGGTTAACTAAGGGCTAAACTAGTAATTACACTTTTTAAGTTGAGCAAGGAAAAGCCGGTATTTTCTGAGAGAAGGGCTTCTCTTTTCGTAGCTTGAAGAATGAAAAACGCTGTACTGAAATCCGTGCGGATCAGAGTCGGGACGGCCGGATTTGGGCTGAGGAATCCAAGCGGATTCAAGAGAGGGACGCTCGGATTGTGCTGGGGGAATCCGAGCGGATTCCAAGGTGGGACGCTCGGATTGGGCTGGACGGACGGGCGGATTTGGTACAATCCGTTCGGATTGTTGGTCAGCTTCAATTCTTCTTCTTTTCTTCCCTTTTCTTCATAAATTCCTTGGGGATTTCCTCGGGGACTCAAGGATCCTTTTCTCAACATTGCTCTTCTACTATGATATGTACAAAGGCCTTCTAGTCTTGTCTCTCCTTGATGCTTGGTCATTGAATACAATCAATTTAGCCTCGTTTTGCCATGAAAATGCAAGATTCTTACTCCTTTCCTACCAAGGGATCAAAATCTCAAAGAATATGCAAAACAAAGAACTAAAGATAAGAAATGACCCAAATAGGCACTAAAAAGCATGGAAACAATGGTAATTCGGGGGGCTAAATATGCGCCAATTATGGTCACATCAAATATCCCCAAACCGAACCTTTGCTCGTCCCGAGTAAAGAGGTGACAAAGACTAGGACCAATACTAACCTAACCTAATAATAATAGCCGATATGAGACAATTAGCGGGTCTCACTCCGCCCCTTCAACTCACAACAAGACAACCATGAGGTAGGATGCCTTCTTGCAAGGCAAGGTGGGTCTTGCCAAAATGGCGACACATCCAAACATTAAAGCACATAAAATCAAGTAATGGATGCATCTACAAAAGAATAGCCACTTTCCTCATCTAAGTGGCGGAAATTATCTACAAGGGAAGCAATTCAAGGGTACACAATCCTTCATAGATGCAATTTGTTCAAACTACTAAGCCTAGAAGGATACCAATAAATCACCTCCAAAATGTGTCAAGCTAGGGTACCTTTGTCCTCAATCGTTAAATGGTTTTGTCAAGAGTAGACTCCCTATGGTGTTAGAAACACTGGAGGATCGCGGAATTCCCCCTCTTGCCTAGACAAGAAGAAGGGTCGTCCCCTCTCTACCATGCACAAAAATGGATATGATGGATAAAGGGATCAATAGATGTTTGAGTTTCACATTGGGAGTTTGCTTTCATTATTGTTTTTTTTTCCCCAATTTCATTGGCATTTGACATTTGAGAACACTTTCTTGCCATTTCTTTTGATTTTTGGCATTTCAATACTTGGCAACTTTTTGCATTTCTTTTTGAACATTTTCAAAGTCACCCCAATTAGTAACGAGGGTGCCTTGTATTTGAAGCTTTTAGGAGTTCTATTTTTGCTCCTCTTTTCGTTTGATTTTTTGCAAACTTTCTTTCACTTTTCATTTCATTGAACTCAAATTGATTTCTTTTTGTGCCCATTCCCTTTTGATTACAAAAATGTGGTAGAACATGGATGAATGATAGAAGTATGCATGGTTTCAAGGGTCACCTTGGAATAAACGGTAGCCAAGGAGTTATCACACCACAAGGTACTCTTGACTAGGCCTTAAACCATGGGTCAAAGGATACTAGCATGACACATCCTAGGGTGTTTTACAAGTATTCTAACAAGCAAAGTCTTAAGAACAAGAAGCATCTACTAGGGCCTATATACACTTGTCAAGCTTCCCAAGTAGACGGTTTCGCAAAATTTTTCTAACATGCAAACTACATGCCATGATGCAACTAACATATAAACATCCTAATGCAAATGATTCTACCAACTAATATGGCATATAAACTAAATGCAATCCTAAGTTCACATTTTTTTACCGCATTAATCAAAATAAAGCCACATAGTCATTAACATAAAGAGGAAAAAGGAGATTGGAAAGATCATACCATGCGGTCTTCAATATCCTCACGTCTCGGATGTGGCGTAGTCAATCAAAGTGAACAAGGATAAAACAAACACAATATATACAAGACAATATATACAAAGGAAATGAACTTGTTTTTGGTTTTTCAATTTTTTCAATTTTTATGATTTTTGAAATTTTTCAATTTTTATGGCTTTTTGAATAAAAGTTAAGTGTTAGAATTCCCATCCCCACACTAATATGGGCATTGTCCTCAATGGCCAAAATGATGGAAATTATGCAAAGATGATGCATGATTTCTATACTAAATGCAATTCTACACTAAGCTATACTACATGATGCATGTTGTTTTGTTATGACGGAGAGGATAATTTAGATTACCTCCCGTTGTGTATGCATTAACTTCCCCAAACCAAATAAGACACTATTGCTAATGTCAAAGCATGGGTATAGTTCATGCACACACTATGCTATGCATGAAACTAGATTGTCATTTTGGATTTTCAAAAATGGGAACAATAAAGAACACCTCAATGATACCGAGGTGTGAGTCCTTTGATGTTGCTAGGACTAAACCAACAATGATCAAAATGAAATAAAATACAAAGAGATATAGACAAACCATGGGAGTGTAGGAGTCTCCAAGGCTAGTCTTCCATCATGCTATTATCATCATCACTTCCCTCATGAGAAGCGGTCACATTGCCACTTTCCTTGGCACTTTCTTCATCACTTTCTCCATCATCTTGCTCATCATTATCTTCACCATCTCTTTCTTCATCTCCACTTGCTTCTTCCTCAATATTATCATCAATTTCTTCACCATTTCCAACAACCTCATTGTCTTCCACCACGTCCCTAGATGCACCCGGAAATAAGGCTTCTCTATCCGCCCAACTAGGCAAAGGACAAGATGGATCAAGGAGTCCTTGCCTAGCTAGATGTAAGAGGGGAGGATATTGAGCCAAATAAGCATTCTTCCGATCTTCATAAGCTTGCTTGTGCATGGCTTGCATAAGAAGAGTGACATAGTCTTTCCCAATTTCAACTCCTTGCGGTTTGAACTCTTCATACACAAAGGGGTAAGGCGGTATAACAATGGAAGAGGAGGGAGTTTCATGATCACCCTTTTGTTGTTGAATGATGTACTCGGCTTCTTCGGATAGGGGAAGTAAATAGTTGGTCCGGTGGACACTTAGTCGACAAATCTTCGCGGGTAAAGTGAATGATCGAGCCTCACTAGTAAGCCACCCATACTTGGTGTCAAGGGGATTGTGAGCAACCCACTTGAACTTGTTAATCATGATAGACATATCAATAAGATGGCCACCTTCCTTAGCCTTGTACTTGCTATCCTTATTGAAATTAGGATCAAAGTGCTTGGCTAGGACCGTGACTAGGTCGTCATTAACAATAACGGTTGTACCCTTCTTCCCACTATCTACATGGAGCCGTCTATCAACCAATAGCCTCAAAGAATTGTAAGGCTTGGTATGAATTCTTCCAATATTCAAAGCCGATTCAAGGAGAATAAAATCAAGTCTTGTGAAATGATTGGTGTCTTTCCTAGCAATTATAGTATTTCCCACAACTTTGTGCCATACTCTTATGCCCGGATGATGGACCAAAAGAGCACGACAAGCATGAAAATCATCAAATTTCTTCCCGGAGATTGCCTCCCAAAGAGGCTCGGGGTCATACTTCCCATATTGCTTATAATATTTCTCTTCATCGCTAAGACCCAAAATTTCACCCAATTCCGAAAAGGGAATGCGTCTACTAGTGTTAGCTAGACGAAACTCAAGATTTTCCCTATTCTCAACTTTTGTCACTTTTAAAGAACTTAAGAATTCCAAGACAAGGGAGGGGTATGTTACTTCCTTTGTTTCAAACAATTTCTTCAAACCCATGGCATTGAAAAAGGCTTTTGTTTGTTCAAGAACACCCAATTTCTCCAAAGCATCTTTACATATGAATTTGGTGGATTGAATTGATTTCATAGCAAACTTGGCAAATGTCTTTCTATGGGTATCGGAAATAAAAGTTACCTCCGGATAATGCAAGAGTTGATCGATTACCGGAGTAGAAGGTGATGCTCCCATAGAAGTTTGTTGTTGTTGTTGCACTTCCAAGTTTGGTGTTGCTACCACCATTGCCAAAGCTTTCTTTGTTTGGAGAGCTTTTTGCCTTTGAGAGAGAGCCTTTGCTTTTGGTGCCTTTGTTGCCTTTGTTGCACCCTTTGTCCTTGCCATTTGATGAACTAACCAAGAAAAGAATCAAAAATCTTCAATTTGTAGAATGCCCAAATCGATTTGAAGGTGAAAGGCTTTGCCTTTATGAAATCAAAAATCGATTCAAAGGTTGAAGAATTTGTTCTTGGTTTTGATTGTTATTGAAGATGGAGTGATTGATTTGTTGTTTGAAGGATGGTTTGATTTGATTTTGGTGGATTTTGTTGAGGGTTTTTGTTTTTGTGATGGAGAGGATGAGGGTTTTGATGTTTAGGGTAGTGTTTGTGAGTGAATGAATGAATGAATGAAGGTGGGGTGGGTTATAAAGAAGTCGACAATTTCAGAACGCAGGGACAATCCGTGCGGATTGGGCGCAATCCGTGCGGATTCTCGCAGACTTCAAAATTTTCAAAATCCCGCCTAGAGACGGGCGGATTCGGGGGAATCCGCTCGGATTCTTTTTTAGGACGGGCGGATTCATGCGGTGACGGACGGATTTCAGTCCAGAGATTTTTCTTTGTTTTCTTGACTTCGAGACGGGCGTCTTGTATAAAAAGACGGACGGATTCGTGAGACGGGCGTCTTTCCGAAATACGCTCGGATTCTTCAATGATCAAGAAATTTGCAATTTCAGCTCGGCCAGACGGGCGTCTTCTCAGCAGGACGCTCGGATTTGCTGCAGACGGGCGGATTCTCAGGAATCCGCTCGGATTCTTCTCTGTTGTACCCGGATTCACTTCATTCGTGCACAATGCATTTCCCTTTACCATTCTTCCATTCTTCTTCATTTCTTGTGTTCTTCATTGTGGGGGCACTACTAAGGCATGAATAGCCTAGGCAATTGCCATCCCCACACTAAGGTAAAGCACTACACATCAATTGAAATCATTAGTCCCTCCCTCACTTCTCTCTTACATGACAATTATTTTGATCAAAGTAAATAAAAATCCAAAAATGACAAAAATGCAATACAAAAATTGAAAAGTAAGTTAGGGAGTTAGAAATATTTACAAGTGGTGGTTTAGGGAGGACTCCACCAAACTCTCATTCTTGATGAGATGTCAAGGGGGCATGTTCAAGGTGTTGTTGATGTTGCTCAACACCTTGAAGAAGTAATCAAAAGCTTGTTCATTGTTATGGTAGAGGTCCTCAATAGACCGTGGCCCTTGTTGTTGATCATGATCGATGGCATGCCCAATGTAGGGATTAAAGATCCCTTCAAATTCGTCGTCCCAAAGACCACAAACTTCATTGAGTTGATCATTGAAAATCTCTTGCTTAGATGGAGACAACTCTCCCAATTTCTTCTCTTGGCCAATGAGGCCATCCCCTTCTTCCTTGGTTGATTTTGATGAGCTTTGCAAGCTCTTCTTGTCACAATTCACTTGCTCTTTGAATGGAGCATCTTCAATTTTCTTCCTCCATTGGAGTTCCGATTTCTTCCTTTCATCTTTTCGGCTATAATGATCAATCATGAAACATGGCTCATGCAAACGAGGAGCTCTCATGGTCTTGTCAAGATTAAAAGTTATGCTTTCATCTCCCACTTCTAGAGTGAGCTCTCCATGTTTCACATCAATTACCGCACCCGCGGTGTGTAGGAAAGGTCTTCCTAAGATGATTGGAATGTTGGAATCTTCCTCCATATCAACAATGACAAAGTCCACCGGGATGAAAAACTTCCCAATTCGCACGGGGACATCTTCCCATATCCCTAATGGTGTCTTCGTCGATCTATCGGCCATTTGAAGAGTGATATTGGTGCATTTAAGCTCTCCCATTCCCAACCTTTTACTCACCGAGTACGGCATGACACTCACACTAGCCCCTAGATCACATAAGGCTTTGTTGATCGTCCTGTCGCTAATGGTACACGGTATTGAGAAGCTTCCCGGATCCTTTAACTTTGGAGGTGAACTCCCTTGAAGTATTGCACTACTCACCTTAGTGAAGGCGATAGTCTCAAGTTTCCGGATCGACTTCTTCTTTGTGAGGATATCTTTCATGTACTTTGCATAGGCCGGTACGTGATTGATTAATTCCGTGAAAGGAATTGAGACTTCTAAGTTCTTCACAATTTCCATGAACTTTCCAAGTTGATCATCAAATTTGGGCTTGGCTTGACGACTTGGAAAAGGAAGTCTAATCACAATAGGCTCCTTCTCTTTGGCCTTGTCTTCATTTTTCTTTGAACTTTCTTCTTTTGATGATTCCCCTTCTTTGGGGCTTTGCACCACAACTTCATTCTCACTAGCTTTCACAACTTCATTCTCAACTTGCTCCTTCGGTGCTTCATATCTTGTACCACTTCTCAAGTGAATGGCACTAACCGTTTCATGTCTAGGGGGATTACTTTGAGGTGGTAATTGCCCATTTTGTCTTTGTGAGCTTGAAGATGCTAGTTGGGTCAATTGTGTTTCCAACATCTTGGTGTGAGCTAGAATGTTGTTGATGGTGGTGTCTTTTGCTTGGCTATCTTTTTGCATTTGGGTGAAAAATTCTTGTTGATTCTTTTGCATTTGGAGGACCGCTTTTTGGACATCAAAACCTTGGTCATTTTGGTGATTGTATGGATTTTGATTTTGGTAACCTTGGTTTTGATTGTAAAAGGGTCTTTGATTTTTATTTCTCATGGGTGGTGGAGTGTATGTTGTTTGAGGGTTTTGAACATTTTGGCTTTTGTATGAGAGATTTGGATGGAACTTGGTGTTTTCATTGTAAAAATTTGAATAAGGGGTACCACTTTTGTAAGCTTGGAAAGCATTAACTTGTTCGGTTGTTCCCCTACACCCACTTGAGTCATGACCCAAAGTTCCACAATTCTCACATATCCCGCTTGGGATTGATGAGGATGCCGTCATGGCATTGACATGATGCTTTGATGTTTTTGAGTTTTCCTCAAGTCTAGCCATAGCTTGCTCAAACTTCAAGTTGATTGTGTCAATGTGAGCACTAAGTTGAGCACCCAATTGAGTAACGGAGTCCACTTCATACTTTCCTCCTCTAGTAGCCTTGCGAGGTCTACTATATTGTGAATTATGGACCGCCATTTCCTCAATCTTGTTCCATGTTTGATTGTCATCAACTTCGGTGAACATTCCATTTGATCCCATATTGAGAATGTTCCTTGAATCTTCATATAAACCATTCCAAAATTGTTGCACTAAAAACCATTCGCTAAGTCCATGGTGAGGACATGAGCGACAAATACCTTTGAACCGCTCCCAAGCTTCATACAAAGATTCTTCATCCCTTTGCTTAAAACCCGTAATTTGAGCTCTTAGCATGTTAGTCTTCTCCGGTGGGTAGAATTTTTTGTAGAAAGCTAGAGCTAGCTTCTTCCAAGAATCTATTCCAAGGGTGGCCTTATCAAGGCCCTTCAACCATTGCTTTGCGGTGCCGATTAACGAAAAAGAAAATAAGACCCATCTTATTTGGTCTTGAGTCACGCCCGTTTGAGAGATAGCTTCACAATAATCGCAAAAGGTTTCCATATGAGAATGAGGGTCCTCACTAGGCATTCCCCCGAATTGGCTCCTCTCAACTAGTTGGATGAAGGCGGACTTAGCAATAAAATTACCGGTGAGATGTTGCGGGGTAGGAGTACCATTTGGTAGATCCTCCTCGGTGGGTATAGAGTGTGACGAGAATTTAGGCATTGTAGGTGGATTTTGTGTGGTATTGTTTAATGGGTTCTCTTCTCCTTCTATTGCGAAAGGATTGACAAACTCACTAGTGGGTTGAACAACTTCACCAACACCTCCCAAATTCCTCCTAACAAGTCTCCTATTATTCGTCAAGGTTCTTTCGATTTCACGGTCAAAAGGTAACAAATCTCTTTGTAACCTTCTAGACATGCAAAATATCAAACAACTCGAAAACAATTAGAACAAACCTTGAGGAGTTTTACTTCCCAAGGTGAAAAAGACACAACTAAAAACAATAAAAGAAATCTTAAATCAATTAAACACCGTCCCAAGAACGGCGCCATTTTTGATCGAGGCCATTTCGTGTTCACAATTAAGCATATGTGGTCGTTGGTCAATGGTCGATACAAAACACAATTTATACTCCACAAACAACTCTACAATTAGTAAAGAGGCAAGTAAAGGTCGGATCCCAAGGGACGGGTATTGAAATGAGAATTCTATTGTAACTAGTAGTGTCTAGGGGTGTCACAAATTGGGTTGATGTAGAAGGTTACTAAACTAAAATAACAATGAAAATAAACTAGCAAGATGAATAAAATAAGGGGTGTAAACAATTGATTAAAGGCACTAGGGTGTCATGGGTTCATAGGGGAATCATGGGATATGATCATACAAACATGTTCTCAAATTATAAGCAAGCAATTATTGTTGTGATGGATTGAGTTGGGTTATATCTTACAATCCTAGGAAAGTTTGGGTCCTGGAGCCGAATCGATTAGATTGTACAACACCTACAAGTCGACTTAATCTTTCCTACTCAACACATGCATGGTCTAACAAGACTCGAGTTGGGTTATGTCTTACAAGTCAAGTTGAAAGGATAGAAGATGATAGTAAATGCAAGGATTCATAGGCTTAGCATTTCATCAAATATAACATGTGCATGTATTAAGATCAAAACAAGCAAGCAAATAAGATATGAAAGCATATTAATTTAAGCATGAATCATTCCCCATGTTGGTTTCCCTAATCACCCATTAAACCCTAGCTAAGAGACTACTCACTCATCATCATATTGATCATGCTAGAAAGGTTGTCAATCATACTAACATAATGAAACATGATGAATAAATGAAAGTAATTAACAATAATTAAAAAGGGATTAAGAGATTATACCTACTAATGATTCCAATAATAAAGCAAGAATAATAGAAGTACTTGAATCCTAGATTGAGAGGTTGTCAATCTCCCAAAATAACCCAAATAATCTTCAATTACCCAAAATAAAGGAAGAACAAGAGAGAGATTAAAGAACTAAAACTTGGATTAAAACTTGATTAATACTTGATTACAATATTAAAGAGAGATTTGATTGATATTAACTACACTAATTATTGATAAGAAGAACATGCTCCTCTAATTAGCCTAATGGGGTATTTATAGTGAAAATTAGGGAGGATGCATTAGGGTTAACTAAGGGCTAAACTAGTAATTACACTTTTTAAGTTGAGCAAGGAAAAGCCGGTATTTTCTGAGAGAAGG
This sequence comes from Silene latifolia, assembly GCF_048544455.1. Lineage (NCBI taxonomy): Eukaryota > Viridiplantae > Streptophyta > Magnoliopsida > Caryophyllales > Caryophyllaceae > Silene > Silene latifolia. The sequence goes on from NC_133532.1 coordinate 26,523,155, forward strand.
GCTTCTCTTTTCGTAGCTTGAAGAATGAAAAACGTCTTTGTCATCTTTGAAATCCGTGCGGATCGAGTCGGGACGGCCGGATTTGGTGAGGAATCCGAGCGGATTCAAGAGAGGGACGCTCGGATTGTCTTTGGGGAATCCGAGCGGATTCCAAGGTGGGACGCTCGGATTGGGCCGGACGGACGGGCGGATTTGGTACAATCCGTTCGGATTGTTGGTCAGCTTCAATTCTTCTTCTTTTCTTCCCTTTTCTTCATAAATTCCTTGGGGATTTCCTCGGGGACTCAAGGATCCTTTTCTCAACATTGCTCTTCTACTATGATATGTACAAAGGCCTTCTAGTCTTGTCTCTCCTTGATGCTTGGTCATTGAATACAATCAATTTAGCCTCGTTTTGCCATGAAAATGCAAGATTCTTACTCCTTTCCTACCAAGGGATCAAAATCTTAAAGAATATGCAAAACAAAGAACTAAAGATAAGAAATGATCCAAATAGGCACTAAAAAGCATGGAAACAATGGTAATTCGGGGGCTAAATATGCGCCAATTATGGTCACATCACCAGGGAACATCAGCAGCCTCTTCTTCCAACCAGGAGTATCCCATCTGGGTAAAATATTCCTGATTAAGTCCTCTTCCAAGTATCATCAAAAATCAAGTGCTTGAATTTATTCTTAACCAGACAAATACGTTTCCAGGCCCAACTAGAGCAGCTAGAAGGCTCATAATCCTTCTTAACCTGATAACATGGATGTTTATTTATTCTTTTACTGATTTTTTGTATGGAATATATTATCATTTGTATATTGTTTTTATTTTTCTTATGCAGTTGACGTGGAATATTACAGATGATAGGAATAAAAAGGATGTTCTAAAGATTTTGTCAAAAGCATTTAGGGAATTTAGATGTACATTAACACGCACTTACATTACCAAGACTATGAAACTTCCGGATGGAAAAGTAGCCGGCGATTCTCCTGTTGGTAAATATGATCAAATCAAGGCAGATGATTGGGAAGAATTTAAAAGGCAACGCATGGATAAGAGCTTCTTGGTGAGTATGCTTCCTTATTATTGGTTATTCAGTTTGAGTCTCAGTCCGACTATTTTGTGGTTATGACATTTTACGGTCTATGCCAATCTAGCTTTATAAATCACAGACCAGACGATAATTTTGTATAATTCCAATTGGATATAAGAGCCAACTATTATAGCTTTCATATGGTGCATCATTGGCTCGATAACTCAATCTGAGCTATGTGATACAAAGCCTTAAAGTTGCTGCTAGAGTAAGATTTAATGCTGAACATTTCTGAACAGATGTGTCGCCACTCAAACCCGAGTATCTGGAGTTTTAGGCAACACTGGTTAGCATTTTTTTCGTACTCCATCATTCTAAAAAGACCAGCAGCAAGCAATTAAGGAGTTAAAGGGTTAAAAAATATGACAGGTCCCCTGACCATCTCCATCCCAACCACTACATGTGAAAAATTCACTAAACCCTTATATTGCAACCACCATAGCTTCAAAGACAAAGCCCCTGAAACTGAGTTAGGGTAGAGGTCCTTACCTTGATATTTTAAAAGTAATGATTGATGCTGTAAAGTGTAAAATGAATTGCATTGTGGTTAATATATCAATATAACGTCAACTACATTGTGGTTAATCTATCAATATTTGGTTACCAAATTGTAGGAAAAAAGTGGAAAGGCTCGAGCCTCCCAGAGAAATAACAAGCATCCACATTATATGGGTAGAGCCGGATATGCTGCTAAGAGAGAAAAATGGTATAAAGAAGAACTCTCGCAGGAACTTGCGCAAAAGAAATTGGACGAAGATGATGCAGACCCTGATCTTGTCAAACAAGCCATTAGTTCAGTAACTGAACGCATCAATGATCGGGGCTATTTATGGATTAAAGCCCATACCCCATCATCTAATGCTCCTCTACCTAGAACAGAGAACGTGATTGAAGAATACGTAAGTAAACTTTTTTTTATAAGGCACCATGTCATGTAATGTTACTTTTAATTTTGTGTATAGTCCCAATTAACTTTACAACTATATACTTTATTCTTAGAAACACTGGAAGGAAAAGGAGAAAACAGGCGAGTTTGTTCCTACAAGACTTGAGGATGCATTGGTCAAAGCATTAGGAAATCCGGAACACAATGGCAGAACAAGAGGAGTTGGCGGTTTTGTTGGTCTCCAGAAATATTTTGGCAAGCCACCACGAAGGACTACTAGAAAGACATATTCTGAAGACGAAGTTTTACTGCTTATTGAGAAGGCGCAGTCGGAAGCAAAAGCTGATTTCAAAAGAGAAACCATGGAGGAGGTGAATATGATGATGGAGAAGAAATGGGCTGAAATGACGGTGAAAATGTCTAGTCTAGATGTTCATATTGGAGGTTCATTTAAGGATCCATCGCCGCATCAAAGAGATCTAAGTAGTTGTCATTCTACTCATCAAATTGACCCTTTTGTTGAATTAAAGGGAATATCAACACCATACAACCATATTTACTTACCATTTTTTTTTTGCTGTCATTATTATACTCCTCAAAAATGATCCTTGGATGCTTCTCTGTCTAAGGTGGCTTATGTTGTTGGATCATATATACGGCTACAATTATGCTCATGGTTCATATGCTCTACTTAAGTTATATTATGTTGTTGGGTTATGTTGGATTATGCTGTAATTTTGGACTTGTGGGAGGACATTTCCCACTGACAACCACTACTCATTTTTCATGTTGCTTCTCCAATTTAAGTGTTTCTTAGAGCTGGCAAACGGGTTATTACTGTAATTATGCTGTAATTATGTTGGCAAACCTTTTTCATTTTAATTTGACACTAGTTCGAATTAATCCGAGTTCGGATAGAGTTCGTTATTATATTGCTGTAATTATGCTGTAATTATGTTGTGGATCATGTTAATGCGTGTAGGAAACTGTTCGTTGTCGGCTAGCTCTACACGTGAACGGGGAATTGACCATTGTTGCTCATGGAATGGTTTTTCCATGGGTACAAGGTAAAATGGTACACAAGAAACTATTAACCATGGAGAATGCCCATGTTTGCATCGACAATGTCATATGCGGTGATGTACCACTTCCATTGCCGTGGACCGGATTCACAATGGTCGGTGATGCAGCGGGTAGCTTTGTCCAATGGCCCAAATCCTTGATTTTATTAGAAGAAAACGAGGTAATTACACAAAAATCTTTAGAATTAGTGTTAATGTTTGCGCTTTCTGTTGACCATTATTTAGGTAGTATTACACCATTTTTGTTTGGTTGTGGTTGCGTAGTAATGCAGGCATCAGGCTATAAACTATAACTATAAACTGGTCATTCTCGTTTGTGGTCCATATTTGGTATATTGCATTTATTGAACTTCCTTATAGCTTGATATGGTGATTATGCCTCTCATTTGTTTCCTTTTTTTTTTTTTTTTTAAGGTCAATTCTAAGACTCGAAATCTCAAGAGAAAAGACAAATTCAAAAACACGGAGGAGTCCGCTAATAAAGTTCAAAAGCAAGTAAGTATCATCATTTCATATATTAATACTAATTAATGAGTATATTGTGGATGAGCTGAAATTAACTTGTTTTTATTATGAATGCTAAGTCTCTTGAAAAGGAATCGGTAGAAGGTAATAATAAGGCGTCATGTGATGAAGAACAAGACGATGTTAGACCTCTAAGTGTAGAAGAGGTTGGGAAATTAGGTTTTTTTGGTCGTTCTTTAGAAGAGAAGTTGTGTTCCTTGTCCAAAAATGCTACAATCGAGATGATGATAGATGAGTCGGTTTATAATTACAAAGAAGGTAGCGCAAGGAGCTTTTTAACTATTGTCGAGATTAGGCAAATGTTAAGAAGTCAAAGGCTAAATGTTGTGATGCTTCAAATTTGGGGAAGGTACGTATTATTAGTAAAACATTGTATTATTTAGTCTGAGATTTTTTCTACTTATTCGTTATATATTGTTTTTCGTTCATTCATTCTTCATTTACTAATATAATCGTTGTATGTAGTTTTTCGCATCAATGTGCTACTCAAAGCTTAAAAAATGGAAAGTAGTCGGATACATGTGTCCGGTGAAACTTTCTGAATATATGCAAAACGGTCGACAATGTGAAGATTATATTTCACATGTCTGGAAGATTCAAGAGGAAAAGAATTATATCTTGGGCGCATTTTATGAGAGGAGATAATTTTATTTGTTTTAATTTATTTTTATGTTTTATAATAATATATGATTTAGTAATAGTAACTCTAACTATGAACTTATATCTCTAGCCACCATTGGATGTTGATCGTTACTTGTTTGGGGCTAAATACTATTTATATTTTGGATTCGGACCAAAAAACAACAAAGAAATTGGACATAAAAGGAAGACTAAAAAACGCTTGGTTTTTACATTGCGCTCAAGGCGGAAGGCGTAATTTCGCTAGAAAGAATAATAAGCTCATCATTAAAGATGACATCGTGGTAAGTAAAATATAAACTCCTTTTATATTGTAACAACTAACTTTAAATTATATTACATTTTACATGCTATATAATTAATATGATTTTTTTCCTTCAAATTTTAGTGTCCCCAACAACCAAGTAATTACGAATGTGGTTATTATGTCATGAAGTGGATGTACAACATAAGTTTTTTATTTACAAGGAGCAATGAGGAACAATTTGAGAAGGTATATATTATTTAAATTCTTGGTATGGTTTATTTATCTAGTTATAGCTTTATATTCTTACTAATTGACCTATTTGTCAACTATAGTTTATGGCGAATTCAACTATGTCTGATGCCGACATTTATGAGATCAAAGAAGAGTGGGCTACGAATTGTTTACAGAATTTGTAGATTAGTTATCAACTAAGGCTTGTGTTATTCATACGGTTGAATGTATTTTTTGGTGATAGCTAGTGATGATGTTATTTTGTTGGATGTAATGGCACATGGATGTTATTAGTTTGTTGGACTTGTGGTGTTTGGAATATTACAAATGTGGTTAAATTTTTATTCACAGGTCTTCTTTGGTTCATATAGTATTTGGAATCATAATATTTATGGGGAGGTGCCGCCAAAATTTCCGTAGATTTTTATTTTAAAAAAAAATATAAATATACTTATTACGACGGTTTCTTTAAAACCGACGCTAAAAGGTTACAAAACAAAAAAAATCAAAATAAAATTCGCCTTTAATGGCGGTTCTTCAACAATCAACCGACGTTATAAATACCTATAATGGCGGTTTCTTAACTACAACCGACGTTATACTAATCTATCGCGACGGTTCTGTAGCTACAACCGACGTTATAGATAACATGTAGTGTCGGGTTTGAGGGTAAATTTATTTTGAAATACCTATGGCGGCGGTTTTGATGAATTACAATGGCGGTTCTTGTATAAAAACCGTCGTATTAGATAAGTTTATAATGGCGGTTTTGTATAACAACCGCCATTATAAGATAGTTATAGTGGCGGTTTAACAACAGCCTACAACCGCCGTAAACTTTATACGACGCCGCGATAAACGACGCACCCTAAATCTCAAAAAACCGCCGTAAAAGGTCATTTATAACCGCCACCGTAGGGGGTTTTTCTACTAGTGGTCCCTCGGCGTCTTCTGCAAGGATGCTCATCTCTCCAAAATACTTGCATTTCCCTACTTAGAACTTAGAATTGTTAATTACTAATTTAGCCTTAGTTAACCTAATGAGGCACTACTATAAATACCCTATTTTGATGATAATCAAAGGGGGCTTCCACATTAGAAATGTTGGAGTAAGTGTCCCCGACAATAATGCGATCACAATTGCCGATCATGATGATCACATGTTTAAATCTCATATTTAAGAATACACGTGGGAAAGTATAACCTCATTGTCAACTGGTCCACACATATCGGTAATGATTTGCTGACTAGAGTTTGACATTACTGTCGTACGACGGTGGTGACCAGTTGATCCCCTAAGGTCATACCTATAGGGTAATGCTCTTAATTGATTATTTAATTAATCGTATGCCGATACGAGTTAATTAAATTCCTTAAAATTGACAAGTGATTTTGTGAGTAAAATTACGTCTCTTATTGTAATTTGATTAAATAAGATTCGGTCTAAATAATCGAATTGTTTTATTACTTAGATTAATTTATTGTTTATGAAACAATTAAAAATAGAATGAATAATTTATTATAACCACATGTAGATGTGATTTATAATCATATGACCCATTTTGGTACAAATAATTGTGAATTACTAGTTATTTTTGTATGTGACATATTTTATTAATATGATGATTTTTAATATGTTAAAAATGCATTATAATGTAACATGTCATGCAACATGTCACATATGTCACAATTGACAAATGATAAAAATAAAATGGACCTCCATTTTATGGGTAGAAACCGGTTTTAGTGGAGGGAGTATTAAGATTGTGTTTTATATTTTAAACAATTAGAAACACAATGATTACCTACCTATATGTAGCCATGCAAGCCTACTCTTCTTGGGAAGAAAGTTGGCTTCATGCATTGGCTCCCCACTCCCCTCCTACCCGGTTTCCCAAAGAGCAAAACAAGAGTTTTTTCCTCTTATTTTCATCATTCTATAAGATTAAAAATATACATGTTATATTTTTAAGTTGTTGCATAAAAATTACTCTACACTTTGAGAAAGAACAAGAGAGAAAAATCTCACAAAATACCTCCTCTTGACCGAAATACAACAAGAGCATATACAATTTATTTGTGTCATTTTTGAGGTAGTTTTAGTTAATACTAGTCTCATATTAATTGAAACTATTAAGGGTGTTATCTTGGTACAATCCTTGGGGAGAGATTCTACACTTGAATCTTATTCTTCCATCTTTGGAAAGCTCAAGAACTAGTAAGAAGGTGAACTTACTAGTGCCCATATTGCCGAAACACCAAATGTAAGGAACCCGTTTTCTTTACTCTTGTTTATGCTTTGCATGCATAAGATCCTTAAGTTTTATGACTAAAACTTTAAACCAAAATATGTGATATTTAAAATATGATTTCCAACAAGTGGTATTAGAGCAACACGGTTGTTGCATGCAAAATCGGTTTTGTTTTTCCGAGTTAATTAGTTAACATATAAAACTTGTTATTTAGGATTTATGAAGATAAATCACGAAATAATTTTACATGTTAAAAGTTTCTGGTCCTAAATGGATTTTAGGTCATAAGGGACGATTTAAGGATTTTATTGTTCATTTTAATATATTATTGACATTAAAATGTGATTTTTACGAGAAAAATGTCATTTTTGGACGAAAAATAGCTAAACTTCGATTGTTTTAGTGGTTTTTGGATATGTTTTCACATATATTATCTACTGATGGCATGTTAAATCTCGTGATAAACTAAGTTATTTTGCATGAAATATGGATTTTATAAGCTTAAATCGAATTTAAAGGGTTTATTAGGTTAATATGAGTTATATTTCGAATCTGGTCATGGAAATTTTATATGTTGTCACATGCATTTTTACTCAGTGTGTGTAAAAATCTTAGATTAATTGAACTTCTTATGCATGATTTATGAATTTTTGAGTTAAAAAATTCGATAAATAGTGACTTAAATTAGCCAATAATGCTAAAACATAGTTCATGACTAAAGAAAAATATCATATGTTTCATTTTATCCCACATTTTAGATCTAAAAGTGAAAAATTGGTTAAAATTAATTTGCTCATATTTTTTATTGTCATAATTGATGAAATCGATAAATCGCACTTGAGAAATTTTCGAAATTTTTAACCTAAGTTTTGAACATTATGAGTGTCATGGTATTTTTCCAGAATGTTCATGAGTTTAAATTTCAAATTTTGAAATTATTTGAAATTTTTTTAATTTAATTTGAAGTTTATAGTATAATATTTTATTTTTGGTCCAATGATGAACAATATTAAGAAATCAAGTTGAATTATTGTCAAAATGTTAGTGAAGACTAAGTTTTGAGTCCTAAGATGGTTAGGGTAATTAACTTGTACATAAATATAAATTTATGTAATTATTGTGATTTTAACAAGTTATAATCACGCAAATCCATAAAAACCAATAAAATATACGATATTGGCTCTTAAAAGGCGATTTAGCATAAAATTAAGCATGTTCATACATATTATAATGCTGCATTTTATTTATGATTGTCATATTTTCATTTTTATATAATTTTTGAATTATGTAATTTTACTTAGTATGGCCTTAGTTTTTAATTGATATTACCCGAAATGCATGGGAATATCGATTCGGTTGTAATTATTGTGATCTCGTATCACCGTTTTGTAATTTAATAGTTTTATTTTTATTACAAATGTATAAAAGGAAATTATGTAATTTTTATTTATTATTTGTAATTTCCCGGAGTTTCCATGAAGACGGTGTTACCTCGAGATGGATGCCAAGACCGAAGTTCAAGGGACCAAAGGAGTTGGTTTCCGAATTTGTAATAGTTTATTAGATTTACTATTTTAGGAAGGCCATACTAAGATTTTATTTTTATGCTTTGCATTTTATTTATATGTTGCATGCATCGCTAAATCGCCATAACTAAACATGCATTTTTAAATCGAGTTTATCGACCGTGTCAATTACAATTATCATAGTTCACCGCTTTAGTTCACTTAAAACGTGATAGATAATAAATTGACATGACCTCTCGCTAAATAAACAATTGAGACTTAGCCTTACCAAAAATTAGAAACCATGAAAACCTATTTCGTGAGGGAGTGCGCTCGGCCAAACCGGGGTACAAACCTTGTTACGTAGGGGAAGTGGGTGATAAATGTTTATCCACCGAATTCATGTTGATGAGGGTTGTATCGCCAAAGCGTGCCCAAGTTAATGTGAATTTGGATCATGGACACATTTATTCGAAATTTGGGTTGAACTCAACAAAAGTATTCTCGACCATAGCCGGATGTGTTTTGGGCTAAAGATAAATATTAATGTAATTTTATCGACCAAGAGTTCTAAAAGTAGAATCGATTAAAGAGTTAATCCACCGAGTTATATTGATGAGGGTTGTATCGCCAAAGCGTGCCCAAGTTAATATGAATTTGGATCTTGGAATCATTTATAATTGTTGGGTAGAGGTCACTATGTAAATGCTTTACTTGTTAATTATTTACAAGTATTATTATAACGATAAATTTTTTGTTTTCATTATTCTGTTATCAAATTGTTCTATTTCTTTACCTCAAATTATACGATATCATTTCGATTTTAATTCAAATTTCTATTAAAACATCGTAACTTAAGACAAATATGAATTTTTCTTCTAAAAACCTCGTGTTATCCATTGGAAGGATCTCTTGTATAGATAAAAGTTATTCATGATCAAAAGGGTTTTTGATTCTTGACTAACATATCTACTTACAATGGATTATTTTTCCATGTGCTTAATCGAATTAAGTACTTTGAAACGTTAAATCATTTTGGTAACTAGATTTGTTGGAAATCAAAATTGACCAAAATAGCGCAACCACTTCAATGAAAGTTTTAAGACTAAACAATGAAATGAAGAGTAGTCTTCATGAAATTCAATTTTGCTTCTCTAAGCAAAGACTCGTTGAATTGAGTGGGAGCATTCTCTTAACCGTTAAGAAAAGGACGAGGTTCCAAGAAGTAAAATTAGAATGAAATTGATACAAGGTAATGGTAAAAGTTAAGTTATTGAGAATATCGATACTAAACCTATCAATCCCGACTGATAAAGTTTCCATTTTGGAAGTGTTGGACGCTAGAAAGGAAACTACCCCAAATTATTGAAGAATCAGCAAGTTAGTTGTGGGACATCTAATGGGACCTTCTTCTTTAAATGTTTATTTGATTGACATAAATTTTGCTAGTACTACTTCGTCAATATTAGAAACCGATGGTGGTTTTCAACATTGTATTTGATACATAGGATGATTAGAATATGATGACTAGCAACAAATGATGTCGAGAGATAGAGTCATTGTGTACTATATTTAGTTTTGGGTTTATAGTTGTACTTAATTATGACTATTAAGTGCATAAACTCTAAATAAGAATATAAACTTGTTAAGATACAAAAGAGGTTTTACTTTTGTGACCCTATACACCATGATTTGATGTATGGCTAGCCCATTATCAAGGTGATTATATTCTAAACCAAACTAGAATGATATATCATGTAGATGATGCAAGACTCAAAGTGGTAACCCAAGATTAAACCTTAAATTCTGGAATGATGAACGCGAGTACTCTTGGAACCATTAGATTGTTAATCTTATGGTATATGCGTATCTTGTATTCAAAGCAAGATGTCTCGTGCTTTTTGGTTGAAAAGGAGATCGAGGATGTAAACCATTGATCCAGAATAGGTTGATCATTTTCTTTTACCAACGATTTAAGTTGACACTAATGTGTTCACTTCATAAGGTAAAAAGAGAAATCTTTGAAGAAGTTCAAAGAGTTCAAAGAATCGCGATTTAGTCGTGATAGGATTATCAAAGTGAAGACTTTGATATAAGCCAAAGGAAATGTGATATAGTATCACAAATTAATCTCTCTTAGCACACATTATGGGATAATGTGTGGTTGGATAAAGAAATCAAACGCTATTCGATATGGTTTGGACTTCAATCAAGTTACTTTGAGTTACTTGATCCTTTTGGGGATTTTATCATTTTGTCTAAATTATTTTTCCACTAAATCTAAAACGAATCATATAAGATATGAAATGGTAGGGTACCATGTTTGTAAGTTTACACAAGAAACAAATGCTCATTTTTCCTTATAATAATCACGAGTACAACAGGATTGTGGCTCGTAAAGCTGTCTTTCTAGAATACAAGTTTATTTCTAGAAGACAGAGTGGGAGAAAATATTCAAGAGCCACAAAAGAATTGTGTCAAAAATTGTATGTCGCAAGAAACTGGTCTTTCTTGGCTACATGACGTTGTTTCTTCCAAACCTAGGAGGTTGAACTCATCACTTGTTGAAGATGATGAATTCGTGTTACTTTTTTAGAAAGTAAAGAGCTTGCAACTTACAAAGAAATTGTTTGATTCAAGTTACTTCTGGAAAGTAATGAACATATGACTTACATGAGAGTGTTTAAGTCACAACTCAATACAAGGCTTAGAGCCATGAAATTCCGAAATAAATTCCAAACTTTGCAAAATTTGACCGTTAATTCACTTAAAAATATATCTCACATCTAAAAAATTAAATTTCGTATTATATATTTTACATGAAGTTCATAGGGAACAACCAGTCTTAATGGTTAATAGTCAAAAATAATTTTTTATTGTTTAGAGATCTAACAAAAATTCTCCAAACAGGCTACATATATAATTGAGATACATATTGTTTTGCGTACTATCATTCAACATTTACATGGTCGTATGCTTACAAAATGGAATATTCGTAAATGTTATAAGTTAATCTAATTTGTGAATCTTATAAAATCGGCCTCAGTTATCACGTGTTCATTTTATGGAATTAAACCACATTTTTGGGAATAACGTTTTAAATTAACTAAAATCGGTGGCGCACAACAATAAAAATAGGTAATTACATAACATAACTGTGTCTTCGGATGCTATACAACTGATATAGTTAATACCAAAAGGGGTAGCTTTTAAGTTAAAGGGACTGATGATCCATCAATAATCAACCCAAAAGTTTTCTATGTTTCGATTTTCAAGATAGTTAGACTTTATTTTTTATCAACTTAATTAACTTCTACTATCAAACCATGACAATGTAAACCAACGTTTGCAATCTGTTGTTCAACAAATTCTTAGAACGTTTAACATGCATATTGTTAAGATGATCCTAATGGGAGCCTCATGCATTCTATGTAACAGAATCACAAAAAATTTTGTACTGTTGTTTAGAGACTACTAATTTTATTAGAATTTAGTATGGATTTGATTTTACGAGCCGGTATATAAAGAGCAAACTACTCTCTTAATTGTAGATAGTCAAGGTAAACGTTTGCTATAGGAGATCTAACATTTCTCTAAACACACTAAATATAGATATTTATGATACTTGTTGCTTTACGTAACACCATTTAGTTTTACGTAGTTGTTATGGGTTAAAATAATTTGCAGAACTCATAAAGGTCTGTCTCAGTTATTAAGGGCGGTTCATTTGGTGAGCCGCACTATATTTATGGAGATAATGTTTTGTACTCCCTCCTATTCCCGATAGATGTCCCATTGTCTATTTCCGTCTATTCACATAACTGTCCCATTGTTCTTTTTTTGTAATGTTTTTTTCTTACATAATGATTATACTACCCTTGTTACTTTTCATTATTTACAACCCAACCAACCCTTAACCCATCCTATTAGTACTTTTCATTATCCATTTCCGTCTATTCACTCACTTTCTTAATTCCTATGCCATTTCAAAATGGGACAGTTATCCGGAATAGGAGGGAGTATTTAATTAAAACCAATGATTTCTATAACAAAAATGGAAAAACTAATTACATACTCTTACTATGTTATTTGATGTTTTACAACTGAAATGATAACTACTAAATGACAAAACTACTATGCTAAAAGCACCAATAGTTCATTGATCAACTATACCAACCACGAACTTTTGTTTATCAATGATTTAAACATAATTGAACTTCTTTTATCAACTATAGAATATATTTATAAAGATAACCCTAATGGCAGCCCCGTGCATCGCACGGGCTTTTCAACTACTTTCTCATTAAAAAAAAAAAAAAGTGGTTTTGGACCCACGATTCCCTACTACTACAACTCAAATCCTGTTGGTTTTATAAAGAGATTTGCTATATCACGCCCCCTGTTTTACTTGTTACGCCCCCTATTTTTTCATTTATTCCTATTTTGCCCTTGGACTTTCAAATTAGTTTTAGAAAAAATTAAATATCGTTTTACGCAAATGTATTTTGGCGACTATTTTTATAATAATTAATTTAGTAATGTAGACGGTCCCTCTTAAAACACTCGACATAAATTATTTTAATGTATTTAAATAACAAAACCGATTAAAAAAACAAATACATTATACACGATAAAAAAAAAAAAAAAAAAAAAACATCCTCTATGTCATGTGGAGTTACAAGACACACCAGTAAATTTCATGTGAAATACACGACATGGTAGAAGCAGTGATGTCGTGCAAACCACATGACATGGCCATGGTAGTGTGTCATGTAAGTCACATGACAAGCCTAACGGCATGTCATGTAAGTCACACGACAAGGCCTTGGCTCCGTCATGTACTTCACATGACACTACCCACCCACCGTCGTTTATTGTTTTTTTTCCCCTAAACTATTTCGATTGTCACTACCAAAAAAACGCAGCATATTTACGACAAAAACGCAACCCTAATAGGCTCTACACAACAATAATTCAACACTAATGTAAAAAACCGTCTCCGAAAATCAATAACTATAAAACAATATTTATTTTTAGTTTAATTAATTTTCAAGTCCAAGGGTAAAAAAGGAATAAATGAAAAAGTAGGGGGCGTAACAAGTAAAACAGGGGGCGTGATATAGCAATTTTGATAAAACTTGAACACCACCTGAACTTTTACAAGGCATCTCTTTCTTTGTTTCCATTTCTTCTTCTTCTTCTTCTGATGATTCTCCTCCCAATCTCTCTGTCATCCTTAACCTCATCTTTCAAAGGTACGTTTTTTTTTTCCATCTTCATCTCCTCTTTAATTTGATACCTACTTCATTTATATGTATATCGCTTTATAAATTATCCATTACTACTTTTTACTTTTAATTGTTCTAGTTTTTTGACAATAAAGTTGCCATCTTTCATGATCATCTCATCAAATTGGTGTTGGGTTTTTGCTATCTTCGTTGAATTTTGTTTGTATAAAGTCGGAGATGATTACTAATCTTGGTTGACCTTAAAAAAATATTGCAAAGAAGGCAGGGTTTGTGTCAGTTTGGTTTTTAGGTGGGTAATCCATTCCAAATTTGATTTTAGGTGAACTTATTGTTGGAATTTGGCTTAATAACGTTCTTAAAAGAGATAAAACTTATAGTTTTAAATTCTATTGCTCCATCTCTCCCGGTCATTTGTTTACCTTTGGTTTTGACACTAACCAAAGCCAAGGAAAGAGGAGGGGGCCAATTATTAGATGTCAAGTGGAAGTTGCGTGTGGAGGTTCAAATTGCCCTTCAAAGGCGATCCTAAAATAAAAAGGTAAACCATTGACGGAGACATCCCAAAATGGAATAGGGAAACAATTGACCAAGAGGGAGGGAGTATTAGAAGTTAGATGGTCATTAATAGGTTTACATATGGGAGTTTAAGTTGTTCTTTTTGTGGTTTTGATTTAGTTTTGTTAGCTCTTCGGCTTCTGAAATATGTCTAATGTTCTTCTTGCGCAAAAACTTATATGTGGCGATATTAAATGGTAGACCAACTCATAAACTATATAGCTAAATGACGAATACACGAGTAACACGACTACACGTATTTGGGATTTTGGGTTTGTGCTACATGTGAGACTGTCACGACTCATTGTTCGTCATCTTGTCATCTGTGAGGTCTAGTTAGAGCTGGTCTATGAATAAGATTCTGATGTTTGAGATTTTCTGTGTTGTCTTTACACTTCAGGTATCATGGATGTCAGAGTAGGGCTTCTAGTTCTTTTAGCTTTGGCCGGTAATTGGGTGTCTGATGCTAGGGATATTGCAGATTTAAACGTTTCAGGTAACTAGTCCACTAGTAAATTTCATGAACTTTTGACACCTTTTCCCTCTTTAAACTTTTAGATGCTTTTTATGGTTTCATACTCCCGTTAGGCGTCTCATTTCTTTTCTTTTGTAATTTCTGTTGAAGATCTACAATGTGTTGCTGTTTTTGATATTAGTAGTATATTACTGATATGTGTTTTTCCATGCTCCTTTGCCCAAGGGATATATCCTTAATCTTCATGTTGGAGTCAGCCGTGGGTGTTACTTCTCTGTGAATGTTTAAATGTATTCCTACGGTCTCATTTATATGATATTTGACTTTCGTGGTCAACCGATGACAAAGTTGACAAAGATTTGTTTTGCAATATGTAATAGTTGTAACGTCATTTGTTTTGGAATCTTGCACAATAATTTAACTTTAGAATAACGATGCTGTGAAAAAAAAATTGCTGTGGTAAAGCAACCATGTGAAATATAGAAATTTGTCTCTAGATATATTGGGATAAATTTATCATCAAACTTGATATTAGTTTACATGAAAGTCAAATCTGTACATTATGTTTGGGTGCAGGGATAAATTTATAGTCGAAGTTGTCATATATGGATTTTGTAGAATAGGCATTGTTCTAGTGAATTTACAGACCATGCAAGTGCCTAGGAACTACTCTTTCTATTTCGTCCTCCTTATTTGATGACCATTTTCTTGATAAAATTCTAAAGTTCCCTTATAAAATTCTTTCTTTTCTTCTATCTCCTATTTTACCTGTCATATATTCTTTGCGCAGTTTTCTTTGGTGTATATGTTTTAACCTCTCATCTCTCATGTCTTTCCTTAATTATGTCCTCATTTCCTGTCTCGTGGAGTACACTCATAGTATTTATACTGTGTTACTTTAAACTTCAATTTGGTTGCGTCTTCCATGACACTTGGCCCTTCACTTAAGGCCATGAAGATAAATTTTTCCCACAAAGTAGCCGACATTGGGTCGTGTCTGACATTTGTGGCCGAGTCGGAGTAACATAGTGATATTAGCAGAAGGACCAAAACCGGGTGAATTAGTGTTTGCTTGAACAACTCTGTCGCAATAGGTGATTTTGTCTTTAGGAAAGCCCTAATGGCTAATTTAATTGACCCTTTTAATTTCTTCTGATTTTGCTCTATTTTTATGATAGTCTTTCCATCCTTTTAGGAGTGGAAGAAGTTGGTAGACGCATAGATCTGTGCGCACTTTGCGAAGAATATGTGACTGTGGCTCTAAATTACCTTAATGATAACAAAACCCATGAAGACATTATGATGGCCCTTCACGACTCTTGTTCTCAGATGCGCAATTTGGCAGAGCAGGTATTGACTTAATGCAGGAATACTTGCTTCAAACTGAATGTTTTTTTATTGTTTGTAGACATGCTTTCTAAGTTCTTAACTCTAGTTAAGTTTTTCATTCTTGTCTTGCTTCAAGTATTTTGGTGTCAACATATTAATCTCTTTGTGTGTGTGTGTGTGTGTGTGTGTGTTTGTGTGTTCATTGACGTTGTCGTTGGCTTGTCGTTTATATTCTTAGCTGCATTATTTGTTCCGTCAAAAATTAAAGCAGCTCTTGCACTGAGATTATTACTCAACTGTTGCACATAGTTTAAAATATCAATTATTATGACACCACATATGAACGGGGTTGTAAAGGTTTAATTCCATGGCTTTGAGATTGGATTACTTCTCCTGTTGTGTTGTGGGGTCAAGATTGAAACTGAGTTCTAATATTATTCATTTTACATATTTTCTCTATTTTTTGGACTTTCAACCAGACATCCCTTTCTTCAGAAAATGTTATCTTACTTTTAAGTTGTAACCAAACTTGCTTTTATATAACCGGATTAAACGCTGGAATGCGACCAGCTTATTGTTGTTGTGTGAAACTGTTAATTTCATTTTTTGTTAATTGTTAATGCATTCAAGCCTAAACAAACTTGCAATTTTTTTTAAAAAGATACTTATCTATTTCTTATCAATATCTTTCTTTTGAACAGTGTACAGTGATGGTTGATCGCTATGCTGCACTTTTCTTCTCAGACGTTTCATCCATGCAACCTGAAGGATTTTGCAAGGAAGTTGGATTGTGTAAGAATGCTATGGTCTCCTCTTTGCCTGCTAAAAGAAACAAGTGTGAGGTTTGTCGCCAAGCGGTTGATGAAGTGCTTGACAAATTGAAAGATCCGGACACCGAGGTCTGTTCCTAAATCTTCTATATAGAATTTGGTTAGGAGTATTTAGACAAAGTTGATTACGATTGTTACTTTTTTATGAGCAGGACATGCATGGGATACTATTATTCCCCATCGAAATAAGCTCTTTTGTTATTTATAACCTTTATTTTTGCTTTTTCACAGAACTTTTGTTATGTTAGAAAGCTTATTTTTGCTTTCATTTTTACAGCTAGAAATCATTGAGAAGTTACTGAAGGCATGTAATACTGTCGGGGATAAGTACAAGAGTAAGGTAAGATGGGACTTGCTTCAGATATTAGAATCTAGAATCTAGCTGTTACATCCTAATTTTTGTTAAAAGTAAAATGGCTTAGTCCGTGTTACTTAGTGTGGAATAGAAGTCTGTCTATGCACCTTCGAGGCTCCGACATTTTTTCATTACGGGTTACAGGAAAATATCCTATTTGTGTTTTTGACATGTAAGGTTGTGTACATTCTACTTTCTACTCACCTTACCCTTCTTAAAAAAAAGGGGTTTTAAACCTCTGGTTTAATATTGCCATTGCATATAAGTTATGACAAGTTATAAAAATTGGCATCAGTCACAATCGCGGTGACATCTACGAAATCTCGATATAGAGATATTGCGTACGTAATGTAACAGCTGTGTCCATGTGACTGTAATTTCAAAAACATCAAATCTTTACTTGTTTTAAAAATATGAAATTTGTGTTAATTTTCCATGTAAAGTAATGTATCTTCTCTCTTATTACCCTCTTTCTTCACAAATGTATACATGATCTCCAATCTTTCGTAAAGCTAAGTTGCTGAATGTCGATATATGAGAGTTTTTCCATGGAGGGTTTTACAACGGGAAATAAAGTAAAGGCATCTTGGAACTCTGTTCCGTAACATATTTCATGAGTATTTGTTTCTCCTATTTTGTTCCACAGTGTTGTTTCATGAATGCAGATTGCAGAAGTCATCCCCTGACTTTATTTTCTAAATAACTTTTATAGAAGCCACCTTATCTATGAAAGCTTCGAAAATCCATTTATACTGAATATGAATTAGAATAATACAGAGTACTATTTTAGCTTTCTGAGCTTCCAGACTTGATTCAGTCATTGACCTCTTTTTTATTAGCAGTGTAAAAAGATGGTGTTTGAGTACGGGCCATTGCTGCTCGTTGATGCGGGAAGCTTTGTTGAGAAGCTTGACCTTTGCACCACATTCCATGCCTGTGCCCACCAACAGGACAAGACTGAGGGAATGATTGAAAGGGTTGCTTCATCTTAATTGTCGTAAATAATCCACCTCCAATTCTCCAGTGTGTTTACCTACCATGGTCAATCTATGTTTTCCTTGTGCTTGTACAGTATATTGTCTGAATAGTTGATCTTATTGTGTGTGTCACTCGAAATTCATGTTCATAGCCTCAAATTCACGAGATGCAGACGTTAGTTTGTTTAAACCAAATCAAGTCATGGAGTAGGTGCGCTCATGTCATCGGTTAAAATAGTCCAATTTATATCATTGATTTTGGGTGTTGCTCTTTCCCATATACTGATTTCTTCCATTATACACAACTTTTTCACTTTAATCATTGATTCGATTTTACCCAACTTTTTCACTTTAACTCGCTCATTCTTAAATAATCTTTCGATGCATAGGTACACTCCCGTAAATATTACTCCCTCTGTCCCGGTCATTTGCTGTCCATTTGTTTTGGCACAAAGACCAAGAAAAGAGGAGAGAGTCAATTACTAAATGATATGTAGAGCAAATTGAGTGTGAATGAACAAATTGTTCATCAAATGCATTCCTAAAATAGAAAGGACAACAAATGACTGAGACACCAAAAATGGAAAAGGACAACAAATGATCGGGACGGAGGGAGTAATACAAATTTTAAAAAAAAATTCGAAAAACACTCATTTTCAGACACCAGTTGTTCCATGGGAGGTGAGGCAAAAAAAGTTCCAAGTCAAACATATTATCTTCAAAGAAACCATCATCACAATAAGAGTTGTCAAAAGCGTGAACAACCTCTTGTTCAATCTTACTTTTTTTATGTTCATCTTTTTCAACAACTTCCATCAGCATTGTTTTGGACAATATCCTCTCGAAACACTTCTTCCATGAGCCGATGCTTTATTCTTTGAAACTAGTTGAATTTTTGGAATTGGCATTAATTATCCTGGCCAATTTTGTTAGAGAGACTCCAACTAAGCTGTTTTATGGACTTGGAACCAAGAATAGTTATCAAGAGGGGCCTTGAACCTTATTCATTTGCTATGCCTAGGCCGGACTGTGCAGGCCCCCTGTGAGTTTAATGGTGTTGTTTCTGCCTTGGCTTTGGACTTCTGTTACAGGTTTCAAAGTTCGGATTAAGAATCGCTATCATATATATGCACATGTGTGATATAATAACTATCTAAGACCAATACAAAATAAATTGCTAAGGCTACTAAAGAAACTCTAACCCAGACAGAAATTACAAAAACCCTAGTCGGATACTCTTTGGGTTTCAAGGGCGTTATTGCCTCAGAACCTCATCCCCCAGGGCATTTCACCCTAATCAGCGAGACTCCCATAGTAGTCGTTCAAAGTAACAACTAACCGCTTCAAGTCACAAATACAACAGTTTTTCATTTACAGAGTATTGTTTTGGTAAAAAATTACCGGTTACGAATTAATTATGTGAGTGATAGTGATTAATCCACGGCCAATTACGATTTGAATGCCACGAATTTAACGTACGAATGAACAACGAAATAAGAGAGTGGCACGAGGAATTTTGGTGACGCGGAAAACCCGATGTGGGAACAACCGCGGGAGGAGTCGGAATCCCGCCAATTTGCACTATAATCGAGACGGAGTTATGCAAATAAGGAAATACAAGACTTATTTGCTAGCTAATTATTGCTAAGAGTAGACGGAATATTGAGTAGTAAAGTGTGCTGAAGTATTGTGTATGGAATGAGATCCTCCTCTAATTGTGACTTGCTTCCTTTATATAGTTGTTGTCTTGCTAGGGTTGAGTCAACAATATTTTCCTGCCTCTGCTCCTGTATTCCTGCGTCTGCTCCTGAATACTTGGTCAATCCCATAAGAATAGGGAGTGGTTATTGAATTGGTCCAAGGTCCCCACTTCCCTTTGCACGTGTGTTTTAACAACCTAAATTGTGTTTGTTTGGTTCTCATCAAGGGTCCTACCATGTCCACCTCATCAATCCTCTTTCTTTTTCATCCGCCAATAAACAAGCGCCACCTCATCAGCTCATTTGTCTTTCTCTCGGCCAATGGGAAGCTGCCACGTCATAGGTGATAAAATGTAATTTTTATCCCTAACAATTGCCCCCAATTTTCCTTCTCAGCCTCAAGATGGGGAGGGAAATTAGTCTTTCAGGCTCTAGATGCTATGTCGTCTGACATGTTGCTCTGCTTCTGCTTTATTTGTTGTACTGCTACTGCTGTTTCTTGATTTCTCACCTTCTTCCAGGATCTGCTAAGCCAAAGGCTACTTTGGAAATGATTCTGACTCAAAGGAGGAAAAGGGGCCACTGGGCTCCTCTTAAGCCTGCTGAGAAGAGAAAGGCAGATTCTGGTTCTGCATCTCGATCTAGTGCCAGAAATAGGGTTGCTACTGCTTCGGCCAGAGTCTACTTCTATTGAGATTACTTCACTTGCAACCATGCCCCCAATCTGTGGGTCTGCTCCACCATTTGGGTGTGTTTCGCTTCGGAAATGCTACATTTCGGATATACTCGGCATCTTGTTCTCCTGTTTCTGCTGAGTTTCCTGGAGCTTTTGGCAAGTTCAGATTCTCGAGAGATTTAAGTTTCTATGATGTTGAGGGTCGCACTTTTGATGCTGAGATTCGTCTCTCACAGACTCTGGATACTGAAGCTTCTCTAGCCTTCAAGGTGCAGGTGTTGGAATCTGGAAGCAGAAGAGAGAAAGCTGGCTGCAGAATTTCCTGTGGGTCTGAACCTGGACGTGCTATCCGTGTCCGGAGGGGAAGGTGCTCTGTTGACAAGCCGGATCCGAGGAAGAAGTGACTTGCCGCTCCTGGTATTCGAACTCGCCTCCGAGTTTGTTCTGTTTTCGGGTCTAACTCGCATCTGGATCCCACGCTGCTGGTGAATGATGGATCCAGCTCATGGATGCTAGGTCCAGCCTCCTCCTTACTCTACTGTTCTACGTCTGGTCGGCATATGTGCTTCTGGTGCTGAGAACCTCTGCCAAGACTTGCTTACGCAGTTTATACGCAGCTGGTACCTGAGAAATGTTAGTAATGCAACCTAGGTGTATGCGATGACCTTCTAATGCATGATCTAGCGATCTAACCAATGTGGACACGTTATGAACTTATATGTCGGAAATGTAATGTTTATCAATGTGTCGTTAGAATGATCACGTTTGAGTGTGCGTTGCGAGTGTCGCGGGTGTTCTATTGTTTGCTTTGTATCTTGTCGTTTCTGGCGTACTTTTGATTTGTGCATGCACGTTTTACGCTGTATGTTTGGCCATCGCTGTCTGATTGCTGGCTAAAGGGTCTAGTACGCCCACTCGTTCAGAGAAGCCAGACTTGTGTGGGTGCTAATGCATCGCGGGAGACTGATTGTCCCGGTTGTACGTGCTTAGCCACAGACACACGCCTTCTGTAGTGAATACAGACCCTGACAGATTAGTTTGCATTTTTATTCACTTGGTCATTTATTTGAAAGATATTTATAAAAAGGAACTTCTTCACTTAAAATATTAAAGTGGTTTACTAACTTGAAAAACTTTCAGAATCAGGAAATATCAGGGTCAGAATACATGTAGGGTTTTTTCAGAACCAGAAAATGTTGAGATTGAAATACGTGCGAGGAAATTTTCGAACAGAAAATGTTGAACTTAAAATATATGCGAGAAAATTTTCGAACTGGAAAATGTTGAACTCAGAATATATGCAGAAAATGTTTCAGAACCAGAAAAATATTCAGAACCAGAGAATGTTCAAAGCAAAATCTAGAACTCGACCGATCGAGTCAGATCGTAAATCGAGTACCTAGTTGCCGACCATCTTTGGTGGATCGACATGTGCGTGCCTTTGACAGGCGTCGCACCTTTTTGCAAATCCTACAGCATCTTTGCGCATTGTGGGCTAGAAATATCTCTGCCTCGGTACTTTATTTTATTGGACAGGCTCCTGCCCCCTGCATGATTTCCACATTCTCCATTGTGGAGAGCATGCAAAACAGCCTGAGATTCTTTCCGATCCAGGCATCTGAGGTAGGGTCCAGCGAGGGATTTCCTTCTTTTTATCTGCTGATAGGATGTCATTCTGCAGCCAGTCATGGTATGGTTTCCTCCAGTCTCGAGTATCTTCTTCACCGCTGGTGCTGAGTGGTGTTGCAGAATCCTCCTGCTTCCGGTTCAGGTATCAGTATCGCTGGCTCCAGCACATGGACAATTGGTACTGTGGAGATGGCTTCTACTTTGAACGTTGCCCCCAGGCTGGCTAGAGCGTCTGCTTCTGCATTCTGATTTCTCGGAATTTCCTTGATGTTGAATGTAGTAAACCTGAGGATCAACTCTTTTGCTACGTCCAGATACGCCATCATCCTGGAGTCCCTGGCTTCATAGGAGTCATTTACATGGTTAACTATTAGTTTAGAATCACTGCAAACCTTGAGATGTCAGATCCAGAGTCAGCCTCAGACGCAGGACCATTTAGCCATCTTTCCTGACAATTTTGGTTTCCTCATGATAGTCTTAAGAGGGTAATTAGTTATTACGGAAATGATATGAGTCTCAAAATAAGGACGTAATTTATAGGATGCCATAACGAGTGCAAGGACGAGTTTTTCAAGCGATTTGTACCTGGTCTCTGCAGGAAGCAGAGACTTACTGACGCAGTATACTGGATGCTATGACCCCTCCTGCTCTCGTACTAGTACTGCACTTATCGCCTTTTCGTGGATCGGCGAGATACAGGAATAACGGTTCTCCTGGCTCTGGCTTTGTCAGGAGTGACGGGGTGCTGAGATAATGTTTCAATTCCTTAAATGCTTTTCTCATGTTCCTTTGTCCACTCAAATATTTGAATCTTCTCTTGGGGGTAGGTCTGTGTCGTCCTTCCCTTTTGTGCTTCCAGACACCTTATTCTCGCTTCTGTTGTAGGGTCCTGATCTTTTGCTCCTCTTTTCCACTAGGGCTTTCCTGAATACTGGTTCTGAATCGTAAGTGCCTCTTATGGGTGCAGAGTCCTCCTCCAACCTCATGACAGCAATCGCCTTTGATTGTACTTCCTCAATGGTGGTGCAAGGGTGCTTCGTCAGGTCCTTGTAGAGATCTGAATCCTGGTGCAATCCCCGGCGGAAGGCTTGTATAGCAGTTGCTATATCGCACCTCGGAATTTCCACCTTCTCCTTGTTGAACCTGTTCAAGTAATCGCGAGTAGATTTCTCAAACCTTTGCACAATCCGGTAGAGGTCGCTGGTCTGCTTCTCTGGCTTTCTGCTGCTGGCTTTCTGCTGGTTGAAGGTATTAACCAAGTCGACAAAGCTGGCTATGCTCTTGTTGGGTAGGCTGACGAACCACTGTAGGGCTGCTCCAGACAAGGTTGATCCGAATCCTTTGCACATACAGGCTTCCTTCAAAGATCCAGTTGCGGTTATAACCATCATTGTTTGCTTGTAGTGGTTGACGTGGTCAATTGGATCTGTGGTCCCGTCGTAGAGCGTCATGGCTGGTGGTACACATCCTTTAGGAACGCTGATGAGGGCTATGTCGTCCACAAAGGGGGAGTCTGTATAGCTATCTCGTGCCGCTTTCTCTAATGGACGTGCTACGCCTGATATCCTGTACATCAGGTCCCTCAGCTCCTGGTACTGCTGCTCCAGTGAACTACCTGCTCCTGCAAGAGGGTTAGAAACAGGTGGGAATGAACCAACAGGTCTAGCTCCTAACCAGGGTCCTCCAGAAAATTGGCCAGACGCTGGGTGACTTGTCACTGGTGTTGCACTGATTATAGATCCTGGCTGCCATCCTGGTGACTGCTGCAGGCGTCCGATCCAGGCTCTACTGGTGAATTGGCTGAGTGATGGAACTGCTGTGTTGATGACAGCTCCAGATTGCCATTCAGATGTCTGGTGCGGTGTTCCTGCAAAAGGTGGATAGTCAGATCCTGACGGGGTGTTAAACAAAGCATTACCTGATGTCTGCTGCAGGCTGGGTGGGTTGTCAAATGATAGACATCCCAATCCTCTGGGCTCAATTGGTTCCTTTGGATGCTACTCGCAAGGTCTAGTCGGTGACTAGTTCGACGAAATTGATCTATTTGATCCTCCACCCGATCGGGTTCGAGCCTCGGGTGCGATCTTTGGTTTGAGCTGAATCTTTGTCACGACCGAGCAATCGGTTCGGTTGTCTTTCCTCGATCCTCAACGGCCCGACGCATGAGTATCCATCCTCGAATCATCATCGATCGGGTCAAGCATCGGAGGTCCCTCGCTTCGAGAACTTCTCGCACTGATCCCTCCTGGGTCGGGGCTCTGGACGCAGCTTCACCTCCGCTGGGGCTGCTTTCCCTGCTAGATCTGGGCTGGCTGGGTGCACCTGCTTCCTTGGGTACCTGCGGCGGTTTCAGAGGCAAAGGCGGAAGCATGGTTCTGGGTGACATGCTGACGGAAACCATCTGGCTGGATGCTGGAGGAGCGCTCACTGATCCAGCAGACGCATGAGAAGGTCCGCTCCGGAGGAAAGGGCGACATGCTCGCCGGGCCTTTGGAAGGATTCTGGCTGGTTCCGGACATGGTGACGACTGGTTCGGTCTTGCGAGATTTGGCTATAGAAAATGATCACTATGCCCCACGGTGGGCGCCAAATTGTTTTGGTAAAAATTTACCGGTTACGAATTAATTATGTGAGTGATAGTGATTAATCCACGGCCAATTACGATTTGAATGCCACGAATTTAACGTACGAATGAACAACGAAGTAAGAGAGTGACACGAGGAATTTTGGTGACGCGGAAAACCCGATGTGGGAACAACCGCGGGGGGAGTCGGAATCCCGCCAATTTGCACTATAATCGAGACGGAGTTATGCAAATAAGGAAATACAAGACTTATTTGCTAGCTAATTATTGCTAAGAGTAGACGGAATATTGAGTAGTAAAGTGTGCTGAAGTATTGTGTATGGAATGAGATCCTCCTCTAATTGTGACTTGCTTCCTTTATATAGTTGTTGTCTTGCTAGGGTTGAGTCAACAATATTTTCCTGCCTCTGCTCCTGTATTCCTGCGTCTGCTCCTGAATACTTGGTCAATCCCATAAGAATATGAAGTGGTTATTGAATTGGTCCAAGGTCCCCACTTCCCTTTGCACGTGTGTTTTAACAACCTAAATTGTGTTTGTTTTGTTCTCATCAATCCTCTTTCTTTTTCATCCGCCAATAAACAAGTGCCACCTCATCAGCTCATTTGTCTTTCTCTCGGCCAATGAGAAGCTGCCACATCATAGGTGATAAAATGTAATTTTTATCCTAACAAGTATCATAATAAATAAACAAATGACATTTGTTGAGTTTATGGATTCAAGTACCTAAGAGGGGGAGGGGGTGAATTAGGTACTATTTAAAAATTTATAACTCCAACTTTATTGAATTAAAGTGAGTTACGAAAACAAAAGAGATTAGGAGATACTTTGGATAATATTGAAAAACTAAACAAGTATCACGATGAATGTTTGCTGAAGTATGAAAGCAACAATCGTTCTGACTGTATCTATTTGTCTCCGTTTGTGGAATATGATTGCAGACCAAATGCGAAAGAGTATGATGAAATTACTTCTAAGGTTAAGCAAAGCAAAACAAACAAAGTAAATTGCAGCGGAAATAAAGTAAAAACAATGAACACGAGATTTTTGAATTGGTTCGGCAAATACTTAAGTGCCTACGTCCAATCTACCTTTTTATTGCTTTTCTTTTAGTGATCTACTCCGACAACTAAAAGACCCTTACAATAAAAGACACCAACCTACTCCGGTTGTAAAGCTAGTACAAGAACTACTCCGTTCTTATGACAAGCTAACTCGCAACCTACTCCGGTTGCCAACTCACAACCTACTCCGGTTGTCAAGAGTTAAAGACTACTCCGTCCTAAACTCTACTAACACACTTAGAATGTTATAGGATCAAGTTTCCACTAACACATTCTTAACAAAGAATAGAGATGGACAACTTTTACAAGATCAACAATTCATAAGCAAGAGAGTTTAGTATAGTAAAGCAACAGTAGCCACGACTGTAACAACTTGAAGACACTTGAAGACTTTTAAAGATTTTTGCAAATAAAACACGATTTTTAGCTTT
This sequence comes from Silene latifolia, assembly GCF_048544455.1. Taxonomy (NCBI): domain Eukaryota; kingdom Viridiplantae; phylum Streptophyta; class Magnoliopsida; order Caryophyllales; family Caryophyllaceae; genus Silene; species Silene latifolia. The sequence continues at coordinate 26,549,455 of NC_133532.1, forward strand.
AAAAATAATTTGCAAAGATGGAAGAATTATTTCAGAAAAGTCTTGAGATTTTGTGAAGGAGGGACTCGCCTTTTATAGAGGAGATGGGTGAGGGGGTTGCTAGGGTTTTGAAGGGTCAAAGACCTCACATGTGAAGGGCAATAGCAACCACCCAAAACTTGCACTAAAAGGGGCTCTTTTGCAAAGGCAAGAATAGGGAAAGATGGTTTGAAAGATATCCTTAAAAGCTCATGCAAACTCAGAAAACAAAGAGAGAAAAGACAAGTCACATGATGACAAGTTAACACTAAAATGGCAAAAAGCATTCTTTGTTTTCTTAAAGAGCCAAAGGGTTGAATTTGCATAAAGAGGAAACATTTTGAAAGTAATAATTCAAACCACTTTTTATTGAAGACTACCTCCTTAATAAAAATCTGATTTTTATCTTTGAAAAATATGAGTCACGTGAAAGCATTTGAAAGATATAAAGGGACTTCAAGTTTCGAGAGTTGTGGCAACAATCCAAGCAGCTGTTTACTTGTAAAAGCAACAGTCGTCTGGACTGTTTCTATTACTCTAATATACTCTACTTTCTCGCTTGTACATTAGATGACACACGACTTATTACAAAGGGATTAATAACAACTTCAACACTTCTTAATCCATGCTTGATATGATCATATATCCTGAAAAGGTAAACTAAGATGACACAAATCAAATGGGCATGTTATCATCAACATAAGGAACCCAACAAATTCCCCCTTTGATGATGACAAGCCCCAAACGAATGTATAAGCAATGTAAACACCTTGATTCAAGATTTTTAAGCAAGCAAGATCAAATGATAGAGAAGGGACAATATTACCTTACCTAAGGCAAAAGTTAGAATCAAATTACCATGACAATTTTACATTGCCCCAAAACAAGAATCAAGCTAAGAAGGTTAGACAAGCCATTAGTTTAATCAATAAGCAAAGAGATTCAAAGCATGAGTTTACCTTTTCCCCCTCTTGACATCATCAAAAGGAATAGGGATGTCACAAGCATTAGAGTGCAGATTTTTCACAGGAAAACACAAAAAGACACATGTAATTGTAACAAGGTAACAAGGTCAACATAAACAAAGATTAAGCATAAGTTAATCAAAGTTCAACACGGCTAAAGATAGTTTAAAATACACCACCAATTGTCAAAATAACAAGCAAGGAAAATATTGTTTTAGAGGGGCACAACCAAGGTGGAACAAAATGAAGGGGTACGGGTAAAAGGTTAATAGGCCGAGAGGGAAGGGAAAGGCTAAGGGGAGGAGGCTTGTTCACCATCCGAGCCACTACCCAAAGGGTCATCATCCACATGAGCATCATCACCAACTTCTTTTGTTGACACAAGGGTGGAAATGATATCCACCTCACCACGGATGAGGTCCATAGTAGAAGCAAGGGCCGAGATTGCCAAGTCCTTTTGACGAGCATCTTCCTTAAGCCACGCACCCAACTCAGCCACGGCATTAAGCACTTCCCGCATACCACCCGTATTCACTTGACTTGATGACCCAACCTCCGGGTCCTTCTTAATTTTAACAGAAATGAATTCATCATTTTCAATTTTGATAAGCATTTTCCCCATTTGCCCATCACTCATAACATCACACATATCCAACGAACCCAAGCTAGTATTCACTAACACCCCTTGTGCCTTGAGCACAACCTATAACCACATTCCATAGGGTAAGTGAATCATGCTAGAAGAAGGTCGACGAAGCTTGGTCGAAATGAGTTGAAATCGTTTAAACATTAACCCGACTAGGTTCACCTTCTTATGGGTAGCAATATGATAGATTAAGTATTGTTGGGCTATGGTGAGTTTTCCCCTATCACCCGAGGGATAAATAGAGCGACAAAGCATATTAAAAATGATGCAAAGAGGAGGGGGTATTTGGGTGTTGCTCACGGGTCCAGGAGAAACAGTTTTAGGACACACTATTTGGGCAACATTAAGTGGTGAGGCATAAGGTAAGGCGACCCATGTTTCGGAAGGAAGTTTGTCATAACCTCCGACTGGAATATCAAGGGCGGTAGCGAAATCAGATTGAGATAATTTAAGAGGCTTACCGTTTACCTTAGCCGTGAGAGTTTCACCCGACTTATCAACCCGAACAGTTGCAAAGAACTGAATCACCTCGCTCACAAACACCGGTTCTCGCATTTCCAATAGTTTTTCCCAACCTTGAGCTAAGACCATATCACGGACTGAGTGAAAAGCAGGCGGCTCGAACCATGTTTGGTTGTAAACCCGAGGAGAGTGAATTGCTTTGATGTTCATCAACCTCTCACAATTTTTGTAAATGGAAGTAGGGAGGTCAATACTCTCAAGATGATCCCAAACAATGGCCAAGTCCCATTTCGAGGTTAGGGAGACCGGATCAGAAGGAGAAAGGTACACAAGCTTTTTCTTCAAAGGTTTCGATTTTTTTCTGGGGAGGTTCATTTGATGTTTCAATTGGAGTATCAACAATGGGGTTATCGACATTACTCTGCTCGACATTTTCTGAGATTGGGGGTAATTGGGATGAAGAGGCTTTTTCTTTTCTTTTGAGGTCCTTTTTCGCCGGAGTCGGGTCAGACTCGCCGGACTTAGAGGGATTCTCATTCAAATCAAACTCGGTTTCTTCTTCAACATCTTCAACAACCACGGTAACGGGTTCAGAGGACGAACTCGGAACAGTGGAGCTTTTCTTCCGACCACCACGTGTGCGCCGTCCTACCATTTTGGAGATGGGAATGTCGTCGGATGATGGAGGGTCAGTGGGGTTCGGTGATGGTTGTGGGTTTGGTGGATCTGGGTTTGTTGAAGGGGTCGTGTTTGAGGTTTGATGTGGGAATGCGTAGGATGTTTTGGTTGGGGTCATTGTTGAAGTTGTTGATGTCGGTGGGTGAGATGTGACAGGTGGTGAGGTCAAGTTTGTTGGTTTGATGGGTATGTGGGTATTGAAGGATGTCTTGACCATGGTGGGTTAATAGGTAGGTGGGTAGAGGGAGTTTTGTGGATTTGGAGATGAAAGGTTAGTGGATTAGGATGTTTGGGACGGGTAGGCATAGGCGATGGGTTGAGGGAGTTTAATGGCCCATTAAATGTGGTAAGTGAGGTGGTTGGCCCAACTAAGCATATTTAATTACTTGAAATAAAAACGCAAGGTAGCATATAATAAACGTAAATTTAGATATGAGGTTGAGTGATTACCGACTTACAAATACGGTGTCAATTTTTGGTCTAAACATGATGTCAATGCACTTAGAACACTTAATGACATATATCCAATTTTAATTTAAACAATTAAGGAATTTTGTAAAACTCACACTAAAAATCACGAGCTATTAATTAACCCAATTTCTAGTCTAAATTTCTCAAAGTGTTCTCTTGCAAGTGGCTTAGTAAAAATATCGGCAATTTGATTTTCGGTTTTGCAAAAGATAAGTTTAATATGTCCTTTTTCCACATGATCACGAATAAAATGGTGACGAATATCAATATGTTTGGTTTTAGAGTGTTGAATAGGATTTTTGGAAATATTTATTGCACTCGTATTATCACACATTAAAGGAATGGAGTCAAAAATAATACCAAAATCCAAGAGTTGTTGTTTTACCCAAAGGAGTTGAGAACAACAATGTGCCGCACTAACGTACTCACTTTCGGCCGTAGAAAGAGCTACCGTGTTTTGTTTCTTTGAGGCCCAAGAAGTCAAGCAAGGACCCAAGAACGTTGCAATTCCGGAGGTACTCTTTCTATCTACCGTGCACCCCGCATAGTCCGCGTCCGAAAAGCCTATAAGATCAAAAGGACAATGTAAGGGGTACCATAGGTAAAGATTTTGTTTTCCAATCAAATACCGAAGAATTCGTTTAACGGCTTTGAAATGTGATTCTTTCGGATTTGCTTGGAACCTAGCACATAAACAAACACTAAAGAGAATGTCGGGACGACTTGCGGTCAAGTAAAGAAGTGAGCCTATCATACCTCTATACACCTTATCACTAACATTCTTACCGAGTTCATCCTTGTCCAATTTGGACCCGGCTACCATAGGTGTATCATGAGGCTTACCATTAGTCATCCCAAATTTCTTAAGCATTTCCTTAATATACTTTTGTTGATGGATCATGATTCCATCCTTTGATTGCTTAATTTGGAGCCCAAGGAAGAATCCTAGCTCACCCATCATGCTCATTTCAAACTCCGATTTCATTAGTTCCGAAAAATATAAGTAAAGGAGTTCATTTGTTGCACCAAATATAATGTCATCAACATATACTTGTACAACCAACAGTTCACTGGACTGTTGCTTCAAGAACAATGTTTTGTCAACGGAGCCTCTTTTAAAACCATTTTCAATAAGAAATTTAGACAATCTATCATACCAACATCTTGGTGCTTGTTTTAAACCATAAAGAGCTTTGTCTAATTTGAAAACATGGTTAGGCAAATCATTGTTCTCAAAACCCGGTGGTTGCTCTACAAAGACATCTTCTTCCAAATATCCATTTAAGAAAGCGGTTTTGACATCCATTTGGAAGAGTTTAATGTCTTTGTGAGCCGCAAAAGCTATAAGCAATCGTATGGCCTCAAGTCTAGCTACCGGTGCGTAGGTTTCATCGTAATCAATACCCTCTTGTTGGTTATAACCTTAAACCACTAGTCTAGCCTTGTTCCTTACAATTTCTCCCGAGTCATCAAGCTTGTTGCGAAAGACCCACCTAGTACCAATGACGGTACGATTAGGCGGTCTAGGGACTAAGTGCCATACCTCGTTTCTTTTGAATTGATTGAGCTCTTCTTGCATAGCAAGCAACCAATCTGCATCGATCAAGGCATTACATTTGAAGGTTCAATTTGAGATAGGAAGGCATTGTGGGCACAATACTCATTGAGATGAGCGAGATTGTTGACGGATGATCTTGTTCGAATTCCCGAGTTGAGATCACTTGTGAGATTAGTGAGTGGATGAGAGCTTTGATGTTTCCACTTCTTTGGAACAATGGTTTCTTGTTCCCCCTCAACAACATCAGTCACAGTGACTGTTTCTATTGGCCTGGAAGGTTCTTCATCCTCCTTTGTTTTGGGTTACTTGATTCTGGAGGTGGATGCAACAGTCGTTGGGTCTGTTGCTTCCAGAGAAGAATCGAGAGGTGCTACGTGTTCCCCCCGAGTTGCTTTGATCTCCTTTGAAGGTGACAGTCTCTGTGTTCTGTTGCAATTGTCTTTGGGAGCTTCTTCATCCGTGAACACGAAGTCTTTTCGAACAAGACCAATCTCAAACTCATCATCCTCATCCTCATCATCATCATCCATGTTTTGTACCTGTCCAAGCACACTAGATTCATCAAAAATGACATGGATGCTTTCTTCAATTAACAAGGTTCGTTTATTGTAAACTTTATAGGCCTTGCTATGATCGGAGTACCCAATAAATACTCCTTCATCACTACGTGGATCGAACTTACCCAAATTGTTTTTACCATTGTTATGAACAAAACATTTGCTTCCAAAACATCTAAAATATGAAATGTTGGGTTTTCTTCCACGTAACGATTCATAGGGAGTTTTATTTAATATACTCCTTATCATGACACGATTATGAATGTAGCAAGCGGTATTTACCGCTTCGGCCCAAAAGTTTTTAGGCAACTTACTAGATAATAACATTGTTCTAGCCATTCCTTCAAGGGTTCTATTCATCCTTTCAACCACACCATTTTGTTGTGGGGTTCTAGGAGCTGAGAAGTTATGGTCTACACCATTGTCATCACAATAAGCACCAAATGATGAGTTTTCGAATTCGGTTCCGTGATCGGTTCTCATTGAAACAAGTTTTAAACCAAGTTTATTTTGAATCTTTCTTAACCAAATTAGAAACTCATCAAATGTCTCATCCTTAGAGCTTAGGAAGAGTGCCAAAACGAACCTAGAGTAATCATCAACAATGACACACACATAACGACTACCACCTCTACTTCTAGTTCTCATTGGTCCACACAAGTCGATATGTAAAAGTTGCAAAGGTTGAGATGTACTCATAATTCTTTTGGATTTAAAGGAACTTTTAACATGTTTACCTCTAGCACATTCATCACATACTTTATCAAAATCAAACTTTATATTGGGAATGCCTTCAACTAAGTCAAGTCTTTTAAGGGTATTAAGAGTTTTTGTACTAACATGACCAAACCTTTTATGCCATAACCAAGGATCATTGTTCATTACACTCATGCAAGACATGGTGTGACCGGAAAGAGAGTTCAAATTAGTTAAGTAAACATCTTTGACACGTCTTCCTTCGAGTATTAGTTCATTAGTAGTGGCATCAAAAATTCGACACATATTGGCACGAAATTCAACAACATTACCCTTATCACAAAGTTGAGAAATGCTAAGGAGATTATGTTTCAAACCTTTGACAAGCCGCACATTGTCGACACAAAGTAAGGATGACTTACCAACTTTTTCAATACCAATTACTTCACCTTTCTTGTTGTCACCAAACCTTACCGTGCCACCATCATACGCTTTAAGTGAGAGGAATTGGCTTCTATCACCCGTCATGTGACGAGAGCATCCACTATCCAAGTACCAATTGCGGCCGCCTCTCACCAAGCCCTACACAAGATTAGTTTTTGAGTTTAGGAACCCAAATGAATTTGGGTCCCTTTTTGTGATCAACATAACTTGTGGTGTCTTTCTTAATGTTCATTTCATTTAATGCTTTGGTGTTCTTGTCAATGTCATCAAATCGTTTTGTACATCCATTAAAAACATGACCATTGTCACCACAATAATTGCAAATGATGTATTCGGGAAGACCTACATACTTCCTTCCTCTAAAATCGTTTTTAGGCTTCGGATGCAACAATGATCAGTCGACTTTGTTCCATTTGAACCCCAAACCAGCAGATTTATCACATTTCTCGGTTTGATTCGTGAGGAAGTTTAACACGGTTTGACTTCCTTCCCATTTTTCAGTGATGTTCTTAGCATTAACAAGTTCATTGGTCAAGTCATTGACACGAGAGAGAAGATGCAAATTCTTTTCCTTTTCTCTTTTAAGTTCATCATTGTTAACACTTTCTATGGACAATCTTTTCTCAACAATGAAGTCATGGGTGTGATTGTTGAGTTTAGACACGAGATATATGATTCTTTCTTTGGACTCTTCATATTTAGATGTCATTTCGTCAAGTCTTTTGCTTAGATCAACGACTTCATCGGATCTATGGTGAGGAGAAGACCTAGAAGTGCTACATTCGGGCATACCTTTTTGAAAGAAAGTAAGCCTATCATGGAGATCTTCTATTTCATTCTTGAGACAAACAACCTCACTTTTAAGACACTCATTTTCATTTTCCAACCATTCACTCTTTCTTTTAAACTTGTCTAAATCGTGGTCGAAGAAAACAGTCTTAGACACTGCTTTCTCTCAAGTCTACAACTTCAACTACAAGGTCATAGATCTCATTTTCAATAGCATCTTTGTCCTTCAAAATGTCATCACGTTCCTTGGTTAGTTGGGAAACTTGCATCACCAAAGTAGTGTTGACATTTTCAAGGTCAGAGACGTCCGTGGGGGTCAACCTAAGACGCTCTAGTTCTTTAGTCAAATGTTTGTTTAACTTGTTGACTCTTTTGACTTCATTATATGCCTCGAAGTGATGAGTGACGTGATCTGTTGCTTTTAGTTCATTTTTCAGATTAAAGTTCTCTTGAGCAATTTCCTCAATCTCATTTTGCATTACATTAAGCTTATCATTTTGAGACCGACATTTATCAAAAAGATGATCAAGAAGCTTACATACTTTCTCTTTTGAGTAAGTTCTAGCCTTGGCCTTTAGATGATTTACCTCGTTGTCGGAATCGGAGTCGGAATCGTCGGGGTTAGCCATGAGACATCTTAAGTGTTCAAGTTTTGGGTTTTTTGAGACTTTTTCTTTACCATGATTTGCAAGACACATTTTAGCCTCAAGTTCCTCCTCGATGAGTTCCTCATCTTCCTCGGAGTCGGACATTCCCCATATAGCACTCATGACTCTATGTTTATAGTCCTTTTTAACCTTTTCTCTTCTTTCCTTAGATTTGATTTCTTCCCACTTGGGACATTCTTTAATTTGATGAGTTTTATCACCACATTTAAAACATCCCACGGTGGAGGTAGGTCGTTTCTTAGGAAAGCGTTTTTTCGAGTAATTATTAGTGAACCTTTTGTTACCTTGTCCATTGACCAACCCGGCTAAGTTCCTTGTGAACATAGCAAACTCGTCTTCCTCCTCATCTTCTTCATCACTTGGAGAAGATGTGAGGGCGAGACTCTTTCCCTTTGATGACTCACTAGAATGCTTATCGAGGTTAAACTCGTGAGCCATTAGTGATCCCATTAGTTCATGAAGAGATAGGGTTGACAAGTCTTTAGCTTCCTCTATGGCGGTGACTTTAGGTTGCCATTTAGGGGTTAGACTACGAAGGATTTTTCGAATGATGTCCTCGGACTCGAAATTCCTTCCTAGACTTTGAAGCTCATTAATAATACAAGAAAAACGTGACGAGAAACTATTTAAAGACTCGTCCTTTGACATTCTAAACATCTCATATTGTTGCATGATAAGGTCAATACGGTGTTTTCTTACTTGGGACGTCCCTTCATATGCAAGTACAAGGGAATCCCAAATAGATTTTGCCGTAGGACACCCGGAGATTCGACTAACTTCCCCCTCACCAACACAACGTTGAAGAATCGGCAAGCTTGAAGTCGTTCTCATTGTAATTTCTTTCCTCTTTTGTCTTGGTGAAACCGTTAAGAATATCGGTTTCCTCAATGGCAAGAGGTCCATTTTGGATGATGTTCCAACATTGATAATCGATACTTTTGATGTAATGTTCCATTTTGAGTTTCCACCATCCAAAATTCGAACCGGTAAAGACCGGGATCTTGGAGTGTTTCTCGGAATCCATTACCCACGAATCAAACTCTAAGGCGGTTAGCCTCGATCAAGAGCACGAGGCTCTGATACCAATTGTTGAGTTTATGGATTCAAGTACCTAAGAGGGGGAGGGGGTGAATTAGGTACTATTTAAAAATTTATAACTCCAACTTTATTGAATTAAAGTGAGTTACGAAAACAAAAGAGATTAGGAGATACTTTGGATAATATTGAGAAACTAAACAAGTATCACGATGAATGTTTGCTGAAGTATGAAAGCAACAATCGTTCTGACTGTATCTATTTGTCTCAGTTTGTGGAATATGACTGCAGACCAAATGCGACAGTATGATGAACTGTTACTTCTAAGGTTAAGCAAAGCAAAACAAACAAAGTAAATTGCAGCGGAAATAAAGTAAAAACAATGAACACGAGATTTTTGAATTGGTTCGGCAAATACTCAAGTGCCTACGTCCAATCTACCTTTTTATTGTTTTTCTTTTAGTGATCTACTCCGACAACTAAAAGACCCTTACAATAAAAGACACCAACCTACTCCGGTTGTAAAGCTAGTACAAGAACTACTCCGTTCTTATGACAAGCTAACTCGCAACCTACTCCGGTTGCCAACTCACAACCTACTCCGGTTGTCAAGAGTTAAAGACTACTCCGTCCTAAACTCTACTAACACACTTAGAATGTTATAGGATCAAGTTTCCACTAACACATTCTTAACAAAGAATAGAGATGGACAACTTTTACAAGATCAACAATTCATAAGCAAGAGAGTTTAGTATAGTAAAGCAACAAGAGCTACGATCGTGTAACAACTTGAAGACACTTGAAGACTTTTAAAGATTTTTGCAAATAAAACACGATTTTTAGCTTTAAAAATAATTTGCAAAGATGGAAGAATTATTTCAGAAAAGTCTTGAGATTTTGTGAAGGAGGGACTCGCCTTTTATAGAGGAGATGGGTGAGGGGGTTCTTTAGGGTTTTGAAGGGTCAAAGACCTCACATGTGAAGGGCAAAGCAACCACCCAAAACTTGCACTAAAAGGGCTCTTTTGCAAAGGCAAGAATAGGGAAAGATGGTTTGAAAGATATCCTTAAAAGCTCATGCAAACTCGTCGGGAAAACAAAGAGAGAAAATACTGGTCACATGATGACAAGTTAACACTAAAATGGCAAAAAAACATTCTTTGTTTCTTAAAGAGCCAAAGGGTTGAATTTGCATAAAGAGGAAACATTTTGAAAGTAATAATTCAAACCACTTTTTATTGAAGACTACCTCCTTAATAAAAATCTGATTTTTATCTTTGAAAAATATGAGTCACGTGAAAGCATTTGAAAGATATAAAGGGACTTCAAGTTTCGAGAGTTGTGGCAACAATCCAAGCGGACATTATTTACTTGTAAAAGCAACAGTCGTCTGGACTGTTTCTATTACTCTAATATACTCTACTTTCTCGCTTGTACATTAGATGACACACGACTTATTACAAAGGGATTAATAACAACTTCAACACTTCTTAATCCATGCTTGATATGATCATATATCCTGAAAAGGTAAACTAAGATGACACAAATCAAATGGGCATGTTATCATCAACATAAGGAACCCAACAACATTTTTGTAATATTAGCCCGAAAAAATCCTTCTTTATGTCAGCAATCTTGTTTTTCTTTTCCTACTGGTGGACTGATTAGAGCTTAATTGTAAAGAATATCCGCACCCTGTTCCCCACCCCAATCAATCTATTTGCCAAATAAAGTTTAGTTGATGCAAATAATTTAGTGTAGAAAATCCTAAAAGTTAATGACTTGTGGGGCAGTTATGTTTTTTTGTGCATGTGCCTAAACGTTTAATCCATACTATGGTTATATGCATATAATCGAAAGATTCCTTTAAACGGACCATTTTAATCTGAAATAATAAAATCGAGTTTTATAGTTAAATATTCAAAAATATTTCAACAACCGATTACACATACAGCCGACAAAGCGTCTTATTATAGATGGGTCAAATATCCACCCACTTTATGCAAAACGGGCCAAATGTCACCAGTACCATTTCCATGTGATAAACTACCTGTTGTAGCTTAGAAAATGATACTGGTGACATTTGACGTTAATGTGATGACATTTAGCCCGTTTTCTTTAAAGTGAGTGGATATTTGACCCGTATATAGCTATAGACTGTTGTATACAGCCGATTGCATATTATTTTTTCCCAAGCCTGCCAACCAAAGAAGATGACGCATTAAGAAAAATGAAAAAGAGCAAGCGTTGGGCCCTAAGCATTATCTTCATCTCTAATAATTCATGGAATCATCGATGCCGCCATACATTTCATCACACGTCCTTATTACGTCGTGTTTTTTTTTTGGATTTAAAGTCACTTAATTTAAGTTCAGTTCAGATCGTATAAGTTCAGTTCAGTTCAGTTCAAATTAGTTCAGATCCTATAAGTTTAGTTCAGATCCTATAAGTTCAAATCTTATAAATTCAGTTTAGAAAATTATATACGGAAGATTATTTTTAAAACCCATGCAAAAATATTTGACATTAATTATTCGATACTTATATACCTTATTATTTTTAAAACAAAATTATCACACCTCTCATTATTTTTTATCGTAATGTAATCATAGTAAAATGTATGAACAAACCAATGTATATAAAGTAAAAAAAATATTATTATCGTACCTTGTGTTTTAAACTATATTTTATTATCAATGTTCTCTCATTGCTGCCCACCAATTGTTTAATCTCAATAAAAGTTTGCGGTTTTTTATAATATATTATAATAAATAATATTCCCTCCACAATTATAATAAATAATATTCCCTCCACATTTTAATGTTCTTCCCATTTTTACATTACATGTGAGTAGTATTATAATGAAATGAGAAGAACATAGAAATGTGGAGGGAGTAATAACAATAACAATAACAATAACAATAACAATAACAATAACAATAACAATAACAATAATAATAATAATAATAATAATAATAATAATAATAATATTTAATTTAAGTTAAATTAATTTAAAATTTAAATCTGGATCCTGTAAGTTCGGTTCAGATCTTGCAAGTTTAGTTCAGATCCTATAAGTTTAGTTCAGTTCAGATCCTATAAGTTCAGTTCATATCCAATAAGTTTAGTTCAGTTCAGATCCTATAAGTTCAGTTCAGTTCAAATCCTATAAGTTCAGTTCAGATCATATAAGTTCAGTTCAGTTCAGTTCAGATCCTATAAGTTTAGTTCAGTTCAGATCAGATCCGTTTTAGTCCAAAAAAACAGGGCCTTAGTCTTATAAACAAACAATAATAGATTCTTGTTATTACAAATATGCAATGCACACTGTAAATGTTAAGCGTTTCTTTTACTTCATTTCCAATCAGTCGTTTATTATCTTTTATTAAAATACTACGCAAAAAATATGGAATATAAAAAGTATGATTAGATGTAGATCTTCAATCGATTAAATCAGTGGTGGAGGGGGATTTGAAGTCAATAGGGGCGAAAAATTTATCTTGGCCTATACACGTTAGCTTTATAGTTTTTCGACTACTAGAAATAGATAAGCTACGCGTACTCAATTACCATGTAATATGACATGCTTACTTAAATACAAGCACCTATTTAAGACGCCCAAACGGCCGTTAGTCTAACTATTGGGTGGATATTTGACCCACTCCAGCTAAGCGTCTCATTATAGACGGGTCAAATATCCACCCACTCCAGTTAGTAATCAATATTAATTAATCCTTGAGATCTGTGTATGCATCCGCTTCACACTTAAGAAGTATTAAAGATCTTGTGTTAAACTGTTTTAGATAAGTAGTTTGTAAATCGGATTTTACAACAAACCTTTTTTTAGGTAAAACTAACTTTTTACACAATATTTTTATTATTTTATTATAAAACAACTTTTTATAAGAATAACGGGAGATATAGTTTCACTACTCTTTAACTAGTCTAGGCTAAGTGCTAACAACGGTAAGTATGTCATATATTTATTCAATCTATCAGAATACTTTTTATATTGGGACCAAATTAGGACACGTTCTCAAATTGATGAGAAATAGGAACATACATCGGATGTAGTATCTTAGACCTTATTTGTTATTGAGTTTATGTGTATTTTTTCAGAGCTTTTTAATGTTTATAAGTTACACTTTAGGGCGCGTTTGTTTCGTGCACGGGTATGAGTTTGGAATCAGGAATCATACCCGGGTGGTATGGGTTTGAAACTTGATTTCTCATACCTTGTGTTTGTTTCAATTTTGAGTGGTATGAGTTTTAAACTCAATAAGGTTAAAATGCGTAAATTAAAATATTGCAAGTAATAATTTTTAGTATTATAAAATCATGAAAATGATGATTTAATCAAATAAGTATATAAAAAATTGGATTTATAATTTGTTTTCTCTTATTTTTGTTCATTTTAGTTTGATACCTATGAGAATCAATCTCATACCCACCCCCCTCCTTGGGTATGAAAAACCCATACCTCATGGGGTTGAGGTATGGGTATGAAACCCCTTGAATTTGTGAAACAAACACTTGGTATGTGTTTGACTCATTCTAAACCCATACCTCATACCTTTTTTGTGTGAACCAAACACCCCCTTAATTTTTTGCTGTCAAAGCTCAATTTTAACTAAGCTTATATGTAATGTTTTTTAGCTATATTGTAATTTTTGAATTAAATGTTCAAGTAAATGAACTCAGAAACTTTATAGTATACTCATAAACTTTAAAACAAAACTCGAAAATTGTATAATGCTGCTCAAAAACTATAAAATTGGTGGTAGTACATCGGATGTATAATCCACTTACTGCAAATTGATGGTCTAACCATAATGTCGAGGAAGCCACATGGGAAACAGAAGATAAGATGAAAGAGAAGTATCCACACCTATTTGAGAAGGTATAAGTTAGGTTACGGGGACGTAACCTTCTTTTTAGGGGGATGGTATGTGACAAACCGGTTTTATTATTAGTTTATGTGCATTACCGAGCATGAAATACATAAGTTTTCTCATGAGTATGGTTAGCTTGCGTTAGTTGGATGCGCGAACTTCGGGACGAAGTTCATTTTAAGGGGGGAAGACTGTAATACCCTGATATTTTATATATATTTGTGTATTTTGTGAGTAATTCATGAGTATATAGGTTATGGGTGTTGTGTATGAGTCTTAGTATATCGCTTCATGAGTTTAGTTGGGTGTTTATAAGTCAGTCTAGCAAAGTTATATGTTCGGTCTAGCGATATAGCATGTTGTGTCTACCGACTTGAGTTTTGACAATATATGTTTGCACGACACATTGGGCATTGATATGTTTGTGAGGATGTGATGTCGGTCGACCAAATGGAGGGCGTAGGACGACTTGGGTGGTGTATCGATCGAGTTAAGGTGGGTTGTCGATCGAAATGCACACGGATGACGAGGTTTGGTTAGACGCATAACCTATTTCTTATATAATTCATTTTACGACTTTCCATATTCTCTTTTGTTAGTTTCTAAACACAAGCACACACATAAACCCTACCCTAATTGAGAGAAGGTGTGACACCCCCATATACCAAGGAGCCTTAACAAGACCTTCCCTAGCATATAAGGGCGTCACCATCTCGGTTACCCGAGGACAGTAATAATCAAATGTCGATAGAAGAACAATTAAGTTACATTATAGTGATTAACAAGACTAAGATACATATACATAAAGGTACAACTCAAACTACTGTTAGCTATGTGGACTACTTCTGTCGCAACTCGTGAAAGACTCATCCCGCCAAGCTGTTAGAAATCTATATCTCATTATACTCAACATATTCATATATGTTACTATTAATTTAGTCATAAAATTAATTTAGATCTTATGCATGCAAACATGAATAAATATAGAGAAGAAATCGTCATCCTTACATTGAGATTTCGGATATATGGGCACAAATGAGTTCTCCTACTCACTTGTTCTTGAGCTTTCTAATATTGGATGAACAAGGATTCAAGCTTAGAATCCCTCCCAAGGAATTATACCCAAGATAACCTCTCAAAAGATTAATATTATTAATACTAGAACAATATTAATCTTAATAAAATTGACCCAAAATATGGAATTTTGTCTCTTGTTTTTCGGTTAAGAGAAGGGAGAAAAAGGAGTAATATTCTCTCTAAAAACTCTATATTTTTAGATGTGTTAGAATGAATGATGCACTAGTTTTGCATGTAGTGTATATTAGGTAAATTATAGAGAAAAACCCTTGGCCTTTCTCTATGACAAAACCGGGTGGGGTGGGTTAAAGGGGCCAATGCATGAGCTTCAATTTTTCCCAAGAAATTAGGCATGCAAGGCTATGTGTTTAGGTTAATCATTATGCTCCTTTTATGAATAATAAAACATAATATAAACCCAAACCCACCCAAAATTTCGGTACATATAGTGTAAAATGGAAAATCCATTTTACACATTATTTTGTCAATTTGTCACATGTAACATGTTCCATGACATTATGTATATAAAATGTATTTTTAACAATTAAAAATCAACATATTAATAAAATATGTCACTTATAAAGTTAACCTAGTAATTCATAATTACTTATACCGTAATGGGTTCCCGAGTCATAAATTACAACATTCTGTATTTATAATAATCAATTCATTCCGTTTCAATTGTTTCCGTAAACAATAATTTCATCTAAGTAATAAAACGATTCGATTACTTAGACCGTATCTTATTTAATCAAATTACAATGAGACACGTAAATATTACTTCCAAAAACGTCCGTCAATTTTAAGTAATTTAATTAACCCGTATCGTCATACGATCAATTAAATAATCAATTAAGAATGTTACCCTTTAGGTATGACCTAAGGGGATCAACTGATCACCACCGTCGCACGACAGTAATGTCAAACTCTAGTCAGCCAATCATTACCGATATGTGTGGACCAGTTGACAGTAAAATATTACTTCCCACATGTATTCTTAAAATGAGTCTTAAACATGTGATCATCATGATCGACAGTTGTGATCGCATTATTGTCGGAGGACACATATTCCAACAATCTCCCACTTGTCCTCGACAAGTGTGCGTCACCAATTCTCTTGTCCTATTACTATCTCCCACTCAATGCAAGGTGTCTTTTAGGTCGTACTTATAAGTGATCATATCGAGAGTGGTTTCCTCGATCTGGAGAATAACTGATTGACCGGATTCATCTACCATAGATATCATCCGAGCGTGGCCACGCATTTCCAGTTCATTACTCCTCGAGTGGCCCTGAGATATTGTTATAACCCTGACAAGGGGTGGACAATTCCTATCGTACTTATTCCCTTCGACTAGCCACAACCATCATAACCCAAAATATGCCCATTTGACCCCATTTACGAAGGTCGTAGTAACACAAATCAAAGTTAATCTGAAACTGTGCTATCTTAGGCGAACAGTCTTTAGTCAAAAGAATCGACTCATTAGAATACTATAGTAGCTCTCGCCACTACCAGGCTATATAAATTTGCCAGAACTCTATAAGCGGTCATAAGGCCCGATAAAGTGTTCCTAACAGTCTGCCTATGTGATCGACTAGTCATCACACATGACTCCATGGCACTTGAACTTGCCATCAATCGCATCACACTCTAGTCACTTCGAGACGTCACCTCATGTAAGTAACTATGGGCGAATACAATGCTAATCTGTGTTCACTTTAACGGGGTTCAATTGTCTCTACAACCCGTTTGGATGTAACAAAGTATAAGGTGAGTTATTAATAACTCAAACGACGAATGTCGACATCACATTCGAGTAGTCAATACCATATTACAACCTTGTGATGTATATCGTAAGTGTGTAAACACTAGTCGATTGCAATAGAAGTTTAACATACCATGTGTCCATGTGTTCATACTTCTTGTATTGCATTTTCCTTTATATTCATGTTATCTCTCATAGCATGAACCTTACCAAGTACACATCTAGGTTCTCAACCTTGGTTCAGGTTCTTTATCTTGAAAGAACTTTCTTGTTGTTTATCACATAACCAACGAATTGTGATGAATGATATAACTTGCACTGGTCAAGTGTTCTACCAATTCGCCATGCACTAGGTATACGTTTTGTAGGGTCTTGCAACAATTGTCAAGATGATTAGCCTAGCACTTCTCATAAGTCCTAGCATATTAGAAAATATTAGTTTTGCGTAACTTCTTATTTTAACTAAGTATCTTTCCAAACTTCTTATTTCTCCTTTTAGCTTGAATAGCTTAGGATTTTCATAAATCCTTACGTGTGTTCGAACTTCAATATGTGCAACTGTGGTCATGGGCCATGTCTCGGTCTGTGGATTTCGGGCCACCTACCGATCTGCGGTCACGGGCCACCTGCAAGCCCAGTCGATCTGTGGACGTGCAGCGGTCTTTTGAAAGCCACGCTCGGCGGCGTAAAAATGCCTTCGACCGGATCGTTTTAGATCGGTCGGTTTCGTCTCGGTAAGGGTCTCGAAACGATTAGAGATGTTCGGAGTCGCCACCAAGCATTTGTGGGATGCCTGGAACCCGTTCGAATTCCACTTTATACCTCGGTCAAATCGAAGCACAAAGCAGCGTTTTGACATAGGTACTAAAGATAAGGAAATCGTCCCTCTTTAGCATCCTATCTCTAGAATGACTCTCGTACGCCCTGGATAAGGTCGTCCACTATCCAAAGTTTCTGAGTAAGAGGTGAAGGTACGTATTGGGAAGCCCTTTAATCAGACACCCAATCCCGCCGCGTTTAGCGCCTCTACCGATCGATCTTGGTTGGTTGAATGCAAAGGTTGATAAAACGGTTTAAATGCATGAATGCGCATCCAATGATTTAAACCTAACATGTGAGAGCTTTCTAAGTCGGTTGATTTAATCCAAGTATCAAGTATAAGATGTCGAGTTGGATTAATGATTGATTTGCATGCAAGACGGGAATTAAACATCCATTACCGTATTAGGTTTAGGGTGCATAACATGATCCATTTGTCTTAGTAAGGCATTTTGCAAATATGGTTTGAATAATTGAACAGTCATCTGATCCGTCCTATATCCGGGTTAACCGGAGTCGGATCGTCCTAGACTAATCTTGGAAGGGAACAGGCCCCTGTACCAGGACGGCTATAAGAGGCCCGAGCAGCCGGCGGTGTAAGGGGCCTCCCTCGGTTTTGAAAATGAGAAAGAAAAGGCACGCTTGAGGCGCGGGTTAGCCAACAATGATTGTATGCCGTGTTCGACTATTTAGAAAACGTTATAAAACGTGTTTGAAAATGGGTATTTGGACCCGGTTTGATTTGAAGGGGTCGTTTTAGACCGCATTTGTTGATTTGAAGAACTAGACTCGAATAATCATCATTGTTTGATAACATTCGATGTCGGGTTCGGTTTGACAAGCTTGACATGAATAGTTTTGAAAATGATTATGGACTAATTGTTTTAAGTCCATTTTGAATGTCATTAGTCGATACTCATCATCGTACCCGGGTTAAAATCCGGCATGGTATGTAGAACCAAGGATGATTTTGTGTTGGTGACTAATATGTTTGTTTGAAAATATAAAGAAATGAAATAAAAGGCTTTAAAATACCTTTTAAATGTCATTAACCAAATATTATCACCGAAACACGGATTTAACCGTCATGGTATGAAGAACCAAGGGTAAAAAATGCTTTATGGTTAAAACATGTGAAATGAAACAAAAAGGTTTCGAAAATACTTGAAATGGTAAAAACCGATTACAAATATGAAAAATGGATTAAGGGAAATGACGAGAACAAACACGGTTGATCTCTGGTCTGAGTACCCCATTTAGGCGCGAGCCATTTGCGACCTAAGGGGCTTCTGCCTCAGACCAAAAATCAGTTTTGGCTCGTTTATTCCATGTTTTGGTTCATGTTATGCATGTTTTAGCATGTTAGAGTCATGAAACAAATGAAAACGTAATAAAAGAGGATTTTTACACCCTCATACTTATATGTTTGGTTATGGCGAGTGACCGACGTCAGTGTAACAACTCGTTTGATCGGAAAAAACTCGGTTTAAAACCGTTTTGGTAAGTAAAGAGTGTTTTAAAAGTTTAGTGATGGTGTAGTGGTCAAAGTGGTCGGGCAAGTGATTTAATGCACGATGACGGTACCAAACAATGTGTAAGGCTCGTATTTACGATCGGTAGGTCGTAAACACGCGTCGGGTTATGACTTAAGAAGTCGAGTCGAGAATTTTAAGGGAGAAAAGAGGGGGCGGACACTCGCGTAAGTCTCAAATGGGTGGCATTTGAGGGGTATTTATAGGAGAATGAGTGGTTGTGTGAGTTTTGAGCGACGTGGCACACTGGGCGCTCAAAGAGGCGCGAGCCAAATCGCGGCACTTCGAGTTGTGTTGTCACTATCACAACAAACGCAATCATTATTTGTTCTATCCTAGGTTTTGTAGTCACATGTTTGGTACTTGACCAACATGAATCCGGGAAAACTTAAGGTAGAAGGCTTGAGATATTTTGGTTTTTGTGTTTGACTCGGTTTGACTCGTTGTTGGAGTCGGGATTTGAATTTTCGAGTCGGTTTTTAGTCCGGTGTCGGTTTTGACTCTAGTTAATGTCATTGTGTCCCCGTCGCCGTGCATTAAACACTCCAGGTATTTTTGAAATGTTTTGAAATGTTTTGTTTTCGAAATCGTTTTAAGTTTTCCGACGTAAAGTTGTACACAAACTGTCGATCAAACGCTGCGATCCCAAAACATGTTGTAGTCCGATAATCATCGGGTGTTTGTTGGAGTCTCAGCAGATACCGGGTATCTACAGAGCCCTCACTTTGACTGAGGCTTGGACATGGCGAAAGTCAAAGTAGAGTCCCCAGGTCAATCGAAGATTACAACCTGAAGACCCAAGCGACGTCGAGGCGGCTCGAAAGGATTCGGGCCAAGGACCTGCCGTCGGGAAGGGCGACGCCAAGGCGACTCGAGGGTACGAGTCAAAGACCTGTCATCGGGAACAGTTTAGAGTCTGTCGACTTCCTGTTCGGGTCGTTTAAAGTCCGTTAGACTACGTGCAAAGGCTCGCCAGCCATAAGAAGGAGTCATACCTTAGGCATCTTCGGATATGTCCTTGCATGGTTGCGGATAAATGCTCGCCAGCTGTGGTGCGTACGTGAGGAGGGCTCGCCAGCCGCGGTGCGTTATAAGGCTCGCCAGCCGAGACAAAGAAATGTACCCGAGGCATCTTCGGGATGTGTCCTTGAAAGGGTGCGGACAAAGGCTCGCCAGCCATGGTGCGTATATGAGGAGGGCTCGCCAGCGGCGGTGCGTTGTAAGGCTCGCCGGCCGAGACAAGGAAATGTACCCGAGGCATCTTCGGGATCTGTCCTTGAAAGGGTGCGGGCAAAGGCTCGCCAGCCGCGATGCGTTGTAAGGCTCGCCAGCCGAGATAAGGAAATGTACCCGAGGCATCTTCGGGATGTATCCTTGAAAGGGTTGCGGACAAATGCTCGCCAGCCATGGTGCGTATGTGAGGAGGGCTCTCCAGCCGCGATGCGTTGTAAGGCTCGCCAGCCGAGACAAGGAAATGTACCCGAGGCATCTTCGGGATGTGTCCTTGGAGGGGTGCGGGCAAAGGCTCGCCAGCCGTGGTGCGTATATGAGGAGGGCTCGCCAGCCGCGGTGCGTTGTAAGGCTCGCCAGTCGAGACAAGGAAATGTACCCGAGGCATCTTCGGGACGTGTCCTTGAAAGGTTGCGGACAAAGGCTCGCCAGCCATGGAGGCGGTCGATTAATGGACCAAGGGAATAGCCGCGTCAAATGGGCTTGTTTTGAAAGTAGCGAACTTATGATGCCGCTGTGGAAATAGTGAGCTTGGATTTTCACTATCACTGTTTTTGGAATGAGCGGGTTCCGCGAGGAAGCCCTCTGCTGGTATTTGAAGGAGTGGTGAATTTGGAATTTTCACCATTCGGTTTGAATTTGCAGTGGCGGTCTTGATCGCCGTTTGTTTGAATTTTGAAGGAAAATAGCGAATTTTAAATCCGCTATTTTATTTGAAGTGACGGTTTATGTGCCGCCGTTGACATTTGATGGAAATAGTGAATTTGGAATCTTCACTATTGATTGAAGTGACGGTTTATGTGCCGCCGTTGACATTTGATTGAAATAGTGAATTTCGAATCTTCACTATTGATTGAAGTGACGGTTTATGTGCCGCCGTTGACATGTGATGGAAATACTGAATTTGGAGTCTTCACTATTGATTGAAGTGACGGTTTATGTGCCGCCATTGACACGTGATGAAAATAGTGGAATTCAACTTCCAACTATTATTTTGAAATTGACGGTTTTAATTGTCGTTGCTTGAAGTTTTTGAAAATAGCGAATTTGAATTTTCACTATTTGGTTTTGCTTGTTTTCGAGGAAATGACGACATTCAATATCGTCAACGAAAATCCGAATTTGTTATGGGAAATTGGGCCAAAGCCCAAATTTCGCTGAAAAAGCAAAGGGGAGGCCTGGTTTAGGCGCGAGCCTTTTGGCGATGGAAGCCGGCTTCCCTTTTTTCTGTTAAAAAGATGCGAGGTTGAGCTGCGGATGATTATTCATCTTCAACCTCAATAATCTCGCAAAGTCGCCATTAAAGGACCTTCTAGCTTGCTTTCACTTGCGCCATTGTCAACAAATGTCATCTCAAGGTAAGTATTTCCTCTTGAATCCTTTCAAATTTGTTGATTTTTAGCTTGATTAAATTAGGGCGAAATTTTGCCCTAAAAATCGAATTGGGCGTTTTTGATCGAGCCAATTTCGAGTGAAATTGATGTTTGCATTAGGTTAGAAACCTGTTTAGGAGTATAGGGGTGCTTTTAGTTTGCATTTTGGCCCCCGTTCCCGCTCCCTGTGCTCGAAAAACGTGAGTGAGGCGAGAAACCGTCTCATTTCACAATGCCAAGTTTATTTGCTTGGGTAGTGGGTCCCACTAGGTTGTATTGTAGTTGGGAAAACCCGTGTTTGCCATCTAAGGACCTTCGTTGGATGTTTGTGGGCAAAATTGAATTTTTGCCTTTTGCGACGGTCTTACGTCTGACAAAATAAGCGTCTGTTTGGGCTTGAATTGAGTCAGTCTGCCTTGAAATGGACCTTATTGGTATTTTAGGTCACCTTGGGGCGTGATAAAATCACGTTTGCCTTTTGGCGGTCGTTCTTGAATTTTTGGCCGGTTTGGGCTCAAATTAGCGTACGAACTGCCTTTTTGAACCGTAGAAAAATCCCCATTGTGTCGGGAATGTACTTAGGGTTGTTGGCGGACCTTGTATGGGTCTTGAAATGCCGTTTTTGTGGTTTTGACTTGTCTTTTGCTTGAAAAGAGGGGCGAGTCGTTTTTGTGTTTTTTTTTTTGAATGGTTTGGGGCGGGATTGCCCCTTGTTTTTGTATTGCAGGTTGTTGTTGTTTTTGTTGGGATTTACCCATTTCATGCCGTCGTAATGCCGAAATTTCGGCTGACGTTTTTGTTGTTTCCTTTTTGATCGCAGGGTATCGTCTGGGACCGATGGGGTCCTTTGTCGAGGCTTTGGAGGAGGAAGTCGATCCCGGAGGGGGAGAGTCGACTGTTTTTTGTTACAGGCTTGGTTGTGTTTCTCCCTGGCGGCCTTTGTCCGGCCAATGATCGGGTATCGATCGTTGGTCGTCGTCTGCAGAGATCCGGATGGGCGGCTAATATGGTCGGTTTGTCCTTTTCGTTGTGGCTCATGGACAGGATGACTGATGATTGGGGGTCAGTACGAGTGTGTTATCCCCTGTTGTTGTCCTTGATCGCAGTTGAGTTCAGCTGAGTGGGGTCCAACATCGGGGTAGCATGCTAAGCTAAGGTCCTCGGTTGTCGTATCGTCCGAAATCTGCAAGACATTGTCTTCTTTTTTGTCATGGAGCCGGAGCGGAGGGTTATCGTCATGGTAACCTCCTATGCTTCCGTTGTTGCTCCTTTGTCTCTTGTGCTGCTCTCTTTCTTTTCTGTTTGAGAGGATAAAGATGCTTAGTTCGGTAGGCAGCAGGTAGCCCCCAGTTCGTTGTCTTAGGCCAGTGTCTGTATGATAGACGTTTGTTTTAGGCCAGTGTCTGTATGATAGACGTTTGTTTTAGGCCAGTGTTTGTATGATAGACGTTTGTTTTAGGCCAGTGTCTGTATGATAGACGTTTTGCGTAAGGCGGTTTGTATATATGTGTTTTTGGATTGTGGCTTATTTTGTGATTTTTGGCTTTTTGTGTTGCGTTTCGGAGGAGCGTTGTTGGCTGTCGATTCTCCTTTTGATGTTTGTACCAGTTTCTGCATCGTTAGTATGGAAAACAGGCAACAGATAGCACATATGCATAAACGTAAACATGTAGAAGCATTTGATTGAAAACACGTAAAGCATTTGTTTGAAAATCAAAATTAACCAAGACGACTTGAAGTTAAGTTTGAAATTTTGAAAATTCCGTGACAAATCGTCATGTTTGGAATTCAAAAGGAATTGATTTGAAAATTTGAGCAATTAACTCGTGTCGTGAATTAAATTGCATCGAAATTATTGAAAATTGACTCGAAAAAATATAAAACTCAAACCGTCAGGAATGAATTTTAGAAAAGGATTTTGTGAGTACATTTGGCTTTTGAGGTCAAGACTCGAATTTGTGAGTGCTTGAATTTTTGAGGAAAATTGATGTCTCGTTATCAATTTTCGAATTTTTGAATCGCGAAAAAGCGAAAAATTTTCGGAATTTCGACTGACATGGAAACGATCCGTCGCGGATCGGGGCTACTAGCCCTTCCCTCCTTAAAAAAAAAGAAAGAAAAATCCGTATGTTTAAAGCTGCGTCATGGAAACCGTGCCGGATTTCGTAAAACGCAAAAACAAGGAAATGTGAGTGTGAATAAACACAAAATTTCCCGGATCATCCCGAAGAGGCGCGAGGTTCCTGGCGGGAGGTTTGAGGTGTCAGGAGAAAACACATGTTGAAAGAGACAAGTCAACAGCGGGAATCCTGGAGGAGCCTCAAAGAGGCGCGAGCAGCTCGGCGATGGGAGCCAGCTCTCCCCTTTTTCTGAAAAATGCGCTGATCATTTTGTATAAATAGGGACGTTTGCGCTTCATTGTTTCATCATCCGAAACACGAAAACAACTCTACAAAACCTCTTCTTCTTCCACAAAAATATTTCATGGATGCTCTTGAGAACGCATTGCGACAATGGTGCCTGGATTTGTCGCCTCCCGAAAAGTATCAACTCGATTGCATGTGAGTTGGTCAATTGTTGGTGCTTCGTCAAGTCAAGGTGCAACCTTTGTTTCTTGAAGCATGTTCTCGGTTTTGGGATTCGAAACATCATGTTTTCGTTTTCCCGAAAGGTGAAATTTGTCCTCTTGCCGAAGAAGTTGGAGTCATTGGTGGGTGGCCGGGTTGTGCTCTGGTGCTTCCTCCGACTCGGTTGTGCTACAAGGAGAAATTGCGTTCCATGTTGGGCTTATCAACAAGCCAAATCAACTTTCTTCTTGCTCCACATGGTGTGGATATGTTGGCTGTTATCAACATCTTCTCGAATCGGTTAGATGCTAATGTCTCGGAGGTTGCTAGGAGAAGGGCTCTTGCATTTTGCCTTGTCCATGTGTACCTCTTTGTTGATGTCTTGAAGAAGGAGGGGCCAAGATGTCATGGTAGCATGACCCTTATCCATGTGATTGAGCAAATAGAGCATGGTAGAGATCCATCATGGTTGGTGCTTGGAGAGATTATCCAAGCTTTGGACAAGGAAAGCTCTTGTGGAGAAGCTCCCTCTTTTGGATCGCCAAGGGTCCTCCAAGTGTTCGCTGCCTCCACCGCTCCGTTGGTTTGGGGACGGTAGGGGGATGATCGATGTCGTTTGATCTTGTATTTGTCCAGCAAGGCTTGAGTTTTCGCCCGGAAGTGAGAGCCTTGATCGCTGATGACCTCATGGGGTACCCCATATCGGCAGATGATGTTGTTTTGAATGAACATGGCCACTTGTTTGGCGGTCAAGACTGCATTTGACTGTGCTTCCACCCATTTAGTGAAGTAGTCGATGGCGACGAGGACGAAGCAATGTCCCTTGGTGCCTATCGGGTAGACTTTCCCGATGATGTCGATGCCCCAGGTTGAGAATGGCCAGGGCGACGTCATGGTGTATAAAAGGGATGGTGGTATGTGTTGTATATTGGCGAAGATTTGGCAATTATGGCAATGTTTGACGTAGTTACGGCAATCGGCTTCCATGGTTGTCCAGTAGTAACCTAGCCGCATGATTTTCCGTGTAAGCATCATTGCACTCATGTGAGGGCCACACTCTCCGTCGTGAACCTCTCCCATGACTTTCTTGGCTTTGTGATGGTTAATGCAAAGGAGGAGAATTCCTTGGGGTGTTCTTTTGTAGAGTTGATTTTGGTTTATCACAAATTGTGATGCGAGTAAACGGATGGCTCTTTGTCCTCTTTGATCAGAGTTGGGAGGAAATTCGTTTTTGGTTTTGTAATTGAGGATGGCTTGGTACCAAGGTTCATCATGGCTTTCCTCGTCGTCGATAATGGCACAAATGTGAGCTGGTTCGCTTCGTCTCTCGACACACAGGGGCATCGATGTCATGTTGTCAGGTATGTTGACGAGCGTGGCAAGTTTTGCCAGGGCATCAGCAAATTGATTTTCCTCTCGCGGCAAGTGGAAGTAGTCGACTTGGTCGAAGAACTCGGCCTCTTGATTAATCTTCGCTCGGTAGGGAGCTAAGCTGTCAGATCGGATTTTCCATGATCCGGATACCTGATTGATGATGAGCGAGGAATCGCTATGGACCCTCAATCTCTTGATGCCAAGTGTGATGGCTGCTTGTAGGCCGATGAGACATGCTTCATATTCAGCGGCATTGTTGGTGACGGCGAAGTCCAGCTTGATCGAGATCGGAACATGTTCTCCCTCTGGTGATATCAGAAGGATTCCTACCCCGAAGCCTCTCAGATTAGATGCACCATCAAAGTATAAGTCCCATGCGTCGGAGTCGGCACAAAGGATGTCTTCGTCAGGAAGTGACCATGTGTCGGTCGTTGGATCCTCGTTGACGGGATTTTCTGCTAGGAAATCAGCGACTGCTCTTCCCTTGATAACCTTGAGAGGTACAAACTTGAGATCAAACTCGGACAGCATCAGTGTCCACCTAGACAGCCTTCCGTTTAGTACGGGTTTTTCGAAGATGTATTTGACCGGGTCCATCTTGGAGTAGATGTGGACCGAGTAGCTGAGCATGTAATGCCGCAGCTTCTTTGTTGACCATACTAGGGCAAGGCATGTCTTTTCCAGTTGGGTATACCTCGTCTCGTACTCAATGAACTTTTTGCTGATGTAGTAGATGGGTCGCTCCTCGTTGCCAACTGTTTGTGCTAGCATTGCTCCCATGGCTGTGTCGGTTACAGTCAGGTAGAGGGATAGAGGAACCCCTGGTTGAGGTGGCATGGGGACAGGAGGTTTGGATAGGAACTCCTTTATCCTGTAGAAGGCTTTCTGACAGTCGTCGTCCCAATCGGTGTGATCGGAGGCGCGAAGCTTCTTGAATATTGGTTCACAGATCATAGTGAGTTTGGCAATGAACCGGCTAATGTATTGGACCTGACCGAGAAATCCAAGAATCTCCTTCTCGTTCATAGGCCGAGGCATTTGTTGAAGGGCTTTGATTTTGGTTGGATCAATCTCAATGCCTCTTTTGCTAACGACATGTCCCAAGAGTTTTCCGGAGGTAACCCCGAATGCACACTTCTGAGGATTTAGTCTCATGTTATATTTCCGCAGACGAGCGAAGAATTTCCGGAGGGCATTGATGTGGCCATCCCGTTCTTTTGATTTGACGATCATGTCATCGATATATACCTCTACCTCCTTGTGCATCATGTCGTGTAGGAGAGTGGTAGCGGTTCTTTGATAGGTTGCTCCGGCGTTGATGAGCCCGAAAGGCATGACCGTGTAGCAATATGTACCCCACTGTGTAGTGAACGCAGTCTTGTGCATATCTTCCTCAGCCATTTTAATCTGGTTGTACCCGGCATACCCGTCCATGAAGGATAGGAGAGCATGCTCGGCAGTATTGTCCACCAGAATGTCAACATGTGGCAAAGGGAAGTCGTCTTTTGGACTCGCCTTGTTCAGATCCCTGAAGTCGACACAAACCCGAATTCTTCCGTCTTTCTTTGGTACCGGCACAATGTTGGCCACCCAATCCGAGTATTCAGATACTTTGATGAACCCAGCTTTGAACTGTTTGTTCACTTCTTCTTTGATTTTTAGGGCCCATTCAGGACGCATCCGACGTAGCTTCTGTTTCACAGGTTTAGCCCCGGGTTTGATGGGTATCCGGTGCTCTGCAATTTCTCTGTCAATCCCAGGCATGTCTCTATAAGACCAGGCGAACACGTCCTTGTATTCGTGGAGGAGGTCAATGAACTTTTGTCTTTCCGAGGGGTCCAGGGTTGTCCCTATCCTAAGTTCTTGAGGTGTATTGTCGGTTCCTACGTTAATAGGTTCAGTCTCCTCAATGATGGGGGTTCTGGTTTCCCGTTTGTCAAGTTCTTTGGCTAAGTGAGGTGGGTAGTCACTCAAGTCAAATTCCTCATAATCATTCAGAATTGCATTGCAGTTAGATTGAGACGAGTCATAAGCAAACTTAGCGTTCATTAAGTTGACACGAGCGAAAAGCTCGGAAAGGACAGACATCTCGTGGTCAGTCAGAGGCGACACAACAAAAGAAGTGGCCCCTGGAACAGGCTCCAGGTTGTCACCTTTCATGGGAGTGGGGATGACCCTAGTAGACTCAGCCTCTAAATCAGCCACGACTTTGTGATAAAACAGTGGGAAGGGGACCTTGACTGGGACATCAGGAGTGTTAGGAGCTACAACAGACTCTGACTCCGACTCAGACTCAGACTCAGATCCTTCTTCACTTCCCTCCTTGAAAATAGGACCTTCTCCAGTTGTTATCTTGAGAATGCGGCCTTGGCGATCGGTCCACTTGATGGTCTTCCTCCAGCCTTGGGTGGCTTTCTCCGGGTCAGTATCGGAGATCAAGGCGGTTGGATCAAACTGATTGTCTTTCAGGGCGATGTTGATGATATCCTCATAGTCGAGGTGCTTGATGTTATCTTCCCCAAAGAGTAGTGTGACAGCTTGTCCGTCGAGGCATGGCGACGGCTTGGACTCAGTCGATGCAGCTTCGATGTTGTCGGGGATAAAGTAGCAGTCTTGAAAGACTTCTACTCCCGGGTACCTAGCCTTCGCCACAGAGTCATGGATTGGCTCCGGAAAGCCGTGGTAGAGTTCAGACTCTCCCTCGGGGACAAAGTATCCGTTGAGAGTCAGGTGGTAAGGACGGAGGAAAACCCCGTGCTTCTTGCGTTTTCGGATTAGGAGGTTCATCTCCCGGATATCCTCGTCAGTAGGTTCGTATCCCAGCCCAAAGGGAATGTTGGGGACCTTAGCCTGTTTCAAGGGAGGCAATGGGCCCTTTAGTGGATTGAGCGGCAAACCCGGGAAATAACCCTGACGCATCATGATTCGGTTGATTGTGAGATTGGTGAACGGGTCACACTCAGAGGTTGTCAGTTCATCAGTTATGGCGTTCAAGGCTTGGAAACCCCACATTTCATTGTCGTCCTCCTCAATGGCTTGGGAGGCTACCCCTCTTCTCATAACTGCTTTGATTGGGGAAGCGAGGATCGTGATCGTTTTCCCGTTGAAGGGGACCTTGATCTTTTGGTGGAGCGTTGAGGTGACCGCCTTGACGGCGTGAATCCAGGGACGTCCCAGGAGCATGTTGAAGGACGCGTCGATGTCGACCACTTGAAAACTGGTTTGTCTTTCTAAGGGGCCGGTTGCGACGGTCAAAGTGACTAACCCAGCGACCTTGCGACGAGTGCCGTCGTAGGCGCGTACTCCTTGATTCGTTGGGATTAAATCAGATTCCTTAATACCCAGCCTGTGGGCAGTTTTGAGAGGAATGACATTCACGACGGAGCCGTCATCCATGAGGACCATTGGTATATTCTTTTGGAGGCATTGTACGGTGATGTACAGGGCCAGGTTATGGTTGGCTCCGAACAGGGGGATATCCTCATCGGAGAAGACGACCGGGTTACTCAGATCAGGGGCGTCTCTAGTCATATGTGCCACTATTTCTTCCGGGGAAGAGGTGGAGGGCACGGTTAGTTTTCCCAAGGCCTGCAGTAAGGCCTGTCGATGCTCAAAAGACGTTGCGATCAATTGCCAGATCGAGATCTCGGCTCTTGCTTTCTGGAGCTGTTTTAGGATTGAGTTCTCAGGAGCCCTTGGTTGAGTGTCCACCTCTGGGACGATCTGGTCGTTCGTCGTTGGAACGACCGTTGGGTTGCTCGGATTCTGATAGGGACGCCCGGACCGGGTGAGATGTCCGATTTCCTTCGTCCGCTTTTCCTTCCCTGGGATGACATAGACATCCTCAACATCATCCCGCCATATGCCGTTAATTTCAGGGTCTCGAGGATACCTTGGAGGGGTATTCCTCGGTGGGTAGTTCTTGTGGGGAATATTTTTGTGAGGGCGATTTTTGTGAGGGTAGTTATTTTGAGGGTAGTTATTTTGAGGGTGATTTTCGTGAGGCCTATGCCAGAATGGTCGCGGGAGCAATCCATCCTGGGGTGGGTAGTTTTGAATGCTTGGGGAAACCTCCCTCGGACGCGGTGTCGGTGGATTGAAGATGAGTCGACGGTAGGCGTCGTCGAGTTGGGTGGTTCTCTCAGAAAGGCTGGCAATGGCCTCCTCAACTTGCTGAAACATAGTGAGCATAGTGGCAGCGCTGAACACGAACACTCCGTCTGATGGGTCCTTTTCCAGAACATTTACCTCGTCGTCAAGATGAGATGAGAGCAGTCTAGGGTCGGCTCATCGTCAGAGATGGCGTGAATTCCCAGAGGATTCGTCTTGTTGTTTGGCTTAGTTGGTGGGGGTATGGGCAAATCTCCCTTCTCAATCATGTCCTGAATTAGGTGCTTGAGTTTGAAGCAGTTTTCGGTATCATGCCCCTTCCCTCGATGATACTGGCAGTAGGCATTGGGGTTCCAAAATCGGGATTTCTTGGCATCGGCCGGGTCCGGGGTGGGCCCGATCGGTTGTAGCTTCCCTTGGTCCATGAGCCTTTTCAGAGCACTGACGTAAGTTGACCCTATGTTGGTGAACACTCTCTGGGGGCGTTCAGTTTTCTTTGCAGATGGTTCGACGAGGTTAACCTCATCAATTTTGTTTGTCTGACCGTAAGGGCGAGATCCGGTTGAGGTGGATCCTTGATAACCCCTGCCAGTGGTCTTTGCTAAGACACCCTTTCGGAGGTCGTCCTCAATACGCGTCCCCAAAATCTGCAGATCTTGAAAAGTTTTGATATCTGATACCTCAGCAGGTTGGCATAAACCGGGCGGAGGTTGTTGACAAATTTTTCCACCAGAGTTGATTCACTCGCTTCATCGACCAATCGAGTACTCACCCTCCTCCAACGGGTTAGGAACTCAGTGAATCCTTCCTTGTCGTTTTGGGTTAGCACCTCGAGAGTACGGGTGTTGGCCTGGATTTCGACGTTGTCGGCATACTGTTTGGCGAACTCAACTGCAATCTCATCCCAGGTGGTGAGGTTTTTCGGGTCCAAGGAGTAGTACCACTGGCGAGGAATTGGCTCCAGAGAGGATGGGAAGATCCGGGTAAAGAGCTCCTGTTTGACCCCCTTGATGGCCATGTAGTCTTTGAAAGCACGGATGTGGTTGAGTGGGTCCTCCACTCCCTTGAACTTAGGCACATCAGTCAAGGTGAAGTTGTCGAATCGGTCCCCAACAGTTCGAACCTTCGGTTATTCTCAAGGTGGATATTGTTGCCCGGGCTAGGAGTCGTTCTTCCAAGAGTTTCAACCTCTTCTCGTTTCGATCGAGGTGGGGTATTATGTTCCCCAATTTCCTTGTTCTCGAGGGCGTCGATACGGGTCTCGACGCGATCCAGGGTGACCTTAAGAGCGGTAAGTGGCTGGCTAGGCGATCGGTTGTGACATCTCTGTTGTTATCGTTGTTGTTGTGGTTGTGATGACGAAGTTGAAGACGGGGCCATGGCTCGAGGCGTAAAAACGGCTCACATTACAACTCAATCCGACACGGTTCCAAGACTGAACGTAGACAACACAGAGGACGAGACCAAGATCGACTCAACAAGACGGGGTGACCGTGTGTGGTCCCTCGGTGCTGACTCGGTTTATGACGTGACGGTGTTTGACCGAACCTTTGACACGAGTCCAACATGACGGCGTGACGTCATTGGACGGGTCTCGTGGTGAGACGACTCATAAGTAAAGACCCATAAGTACGTTTGCTTTGACTCGATAGACACGAGGCGGAATTGGAATGGTGGACTGAAGTTTTCGAAAATAGAAATTTCAAAAAAGATTCATTTGTCGCTTTAATGGGCGGCTTCCGAAGATAGAAATCTCCGCAAGTCGATCAGTTGAAAAGGGGTTGTCTTAAGTTTATTTGCAAAAGACGGTTTGAGTTTGAATCGGCTCGGAAAACAGTGTATTGTTTCCCAAGACGGTTTTGAAATTCAAAATTGTATGTTTTGAAAATCGAGTTTGAAATGTTTGAAAAGGTCTCGGGGACGGTGCATGGTCCTCGGGATCCCGAAAGTGTCTCGAGAAAAGGGTGTGTGCTTTTCTCGGGTTTTGAAAGAGCCATTGTCGGCGCGAAACGGGTTAAAATCCGTGTCTAGACGCGGCGATTATAACGGCGTAAAAAGGTGATTTGAAATGGTTATAAAAAACCGAGTTTGAAAATCGTCATTACGACGGCCTAGAAAGGCGTGTTTGAAATGGTTTATACAAAAACCGGGTTTGAAAATCGTCATTACGACGGCCTAGAAAGGCGTGTTGAAATGGTTTATACAGAAACCGAGTTTGAAAATCGTCATTACGACGGCCTAGAAAGGCGTGTTGAAATGGTTTATACAAAAACCGAGTTTGAAAATCGTCATTACGACGGCCTAGAAAGGCGTGCAACGGTCGGCGAAAGACCGAGGTTTGAAATGACCATTATAACGGCGCAAAAAGGTGTTTTGAAAGTTTGAAAATGACACAGAAGGACTTATGATCAAGTAGCACATAAGCACTCGCAGTTCATTATATTATGCATTATGCTGACACGGGTTTTGGCTTAAAAGGGTGGGTTACACACCAAGCAATCAAACCCCGATTTGCGAGAGGGATACCAATCCAAACAAAATGTGTAAGGAGGGTGCCCTAGCCTCATGCTCGAAAGTGATGAAAGCTCTTTGACGAAACAGAAATGTGTAACGTCAATGGTATGCTTGACTCAATCGGGATTCGAAACGCGGGGATGAGAAAACTCACGCCGACGAGACGAGCCAATTGGTCGAAAAGGGTTAGGTTGTGGGCCCGGACAAGGAACCCGACCATGACCGTAATGTCAATCAATGCATTCCAACCAAGACCTCGTTCGAGTCTCACCATCTAGGGATCACAAAGACGTAAGTGTCCTAGTTATCCCCAGCGGAGTCGCCAATCTGTGGTCATGGGCCACGTCTCGGTCTGTGGATTTCGGGCCACCTACCGATCTGCGGTCACGGGCCACCTGCAAGCCCAGTCGATCTATGGACGTGCAGCGGTCTTTTGAAAGCCACGCTCGGCGGCGTAAAAATGCCTTCGACCGGATCGTTTTAGATCGGTCGGTTTCGTCTCGGTAAGGGTCTCGAAACGATTAGAGATGTTCGGAGTCGCCACCAAGCATTTGTGGGATGCCTGGAACCCGTTCGAATTCCACTTTATACCTCGGTCAAATCGAAGCACAAAGCAGCGTTTTGACATAGGTACTAAAGATAAGGAAATCGTCCCTCTTTAGCATCCTATCTCTAGAATGACTCTCGTATGCCCTGGATAAGGTCGTCCACTATCCAAAGTTTCTGAGTAAGAGGTGAAGGTACGTATTGGGAAGCCCTTTAATCAGACACCCAATCCCGCCCGCGTTTAGCGGCCTCTACTGATCGATCTTGGTTGGTTGAATGCAAAGGTTGATAAAACGGTTTAAATGCATGAATGCGCATCCAATGATTTAAACCTAACATGTGAGAGCTTTCTAAGTCGGTTGATTTAATCCAAGTATCAAGTATAAGATGTCGAGTTGGATTAATGATTTATTTGCATGCAAGACGAAAATTAAACATCCATTTACCGTATTAGGTTTAGGGTGCATAACATGATCCATTTGTCTTAGTAAGGCATTTTGCAAATATGGTTTGAATAATTGAACAGTCATCTGATCCGTCCTATATCCGGGTTAACCGGAGTCGGGATCGTCCTAGACTAATGCTGGAAGGGAACAGGCCCTGTACCAGACGGCTATAAGAGGCGCGAGCCAGCCGGCGGTGTAAGGGGCCTCCCTCTGGTTTTGAAAATGAGAAAGAAAAGGCCTGCTTGAGGCGCGGGTTAGCCAGCGGTTGTATGCCGTGTTCTGACTATTTAGAAAACGTTATAAAACGTGTTTGAAAATGGGTATTTGGACCCGGTTTGATTTGAAGGGGTCGTTTTAGACCGCATTTGTTGATTTGAAGAACTAGACTCGAATAATCATCATTGTTTGATAACATTCGATGTCGGGTTCGGTTTGACAAGCTTGACATGAATAGTTTTGAAAATGATTATGGACTAATTGTTTTAAGTCCATTTTGAATGTCATTAGTCGATACTCATCATCGTACCCGGGTTAAAATCCGGCATGGTATGTAGAACCAAGGATGATTTTGTGTTGGTGACTAATATGTTTGTTTGAAAATATGAAGAAATGAAATAAAAGGCTTTAAAATACCTTTTAAATGTCATTAACCAAATATTATCACCGAAACACGGATTTAACCGTCATGGTATGAAGAACCAAGGGTGAAAAATGCTTTATGGTTAAAACATGTGAAATGAAACAAAAAGGTTTCGAAAATACTTGAAATGGTAAAAACCGATTACAAATATGAAAAATGGATTAAGGGAAATGACGAGAACAAACACGGTTGATCTCTGGTCTGAGTACCCCATTTAGGCGCGAGCCAGTTGGCGACCTAAGGGGCTTCTGCCTCAGACCAAAAATCAGTTTTGGCTCGTTTATTCCATGTTTTGGTTCATGTTATGCATGTTTTAGCATGTTAGAGTCATGAAACAAATGAAAACGTAATAAAAGAGTATTTTTACACCCTCATACTTACATGTTTGGTTATGGCGAGTGACCGACGTAAGTGTAACAACTCGTTTGATCGGAAAAAACTCGGTTTAAAACCGTTTTGGTAAGTAAAGAGTGTTTTAAAAGTTTAGTGATGGTGTAGTGGTCAAAGTGGTCGGGCAAGTAATTTAATGCACGATGACGGTACCAAACAATGTGTAAGGCTCGTATTTACGATCGGTAGGTCGTAAACACGCATCGGGTTGTGACTTAAGAAGTCGAGTCGAGAATTTTAAGGGAGAAAAGAGGGGGCGGACACTCGCGTAAGTCTCAAATAGGTGGCATTTGAGGGGTATTTATAGGAGAATGAGTGGTTGTGTGAGTTTTGAGCGACGTGGCCACCTGGGCTGCTCAAAGAGGCGCGAGCCAAATCGCGGCACTTCGAGTTGTGTTGTCACTATCACAATAAACGCAATCATGATTTGTTCTATCCTAGGTTTTGTAGTCACATGTTTGGTACTTGACCAACATGAATCCGGGAAAACTTAAGGTAGAAGGCTTGAGATATTTTGGTTTTTGTGTTTGACTCGGTTTGACTCGTTGTTGGAGTCGGGATTTGAATTTTCGAGTCGGTTTTTGGTCCGGTGTCGGTTTTGACTCTAGTTAGTGTCATTGCGACCCCGTCGCCGTGCATTAAACACTCCAGGTATTTTTGAAATGTTTTGAAATGTTTTGTTTTCGAAATCGTTTTAAGTTTTCCGACGTAAAGTTGTACACAAACTGTCGATCAAACGCTGCGATCCCAAAACATGTTGTAGTCCGATAATCATCGGGTGTTTGTTGGAGTCTCAGCAGATACCGGGTATCTACAGCAACCTCTTGTCACATAACAGAGTGTTCTGTCCAACACTGGAATAGCTCATTAGTTCTCCTCGAGAACTCATGACGATTCTTCTATGGCTTGTCAATGATTCATCATGCTCTTATGCATATGATTCATTATTGGACATGTGCATGATTATTCTAATGGCGGAAACATTAGTAATTTATAATCATGTGATCAACCATTCTTAGGTTCAATGAATGACCATGACTGCTAATGGCAATTCCATTTTCATTGACATGAATAACCTACGTTTCTCGTTGATTCGATGTGTATATATCAATACCTATCCAACATCTCATGATGTGATTGGATTCATCATAGTCCATTTTCATCCAGAATTGAAAACTCAAACATATCTTTGTGAAAGATAGTATTAGCTCGTCATTCTCAATGAGTAATGAGTTATCAATTTTACAAGATGATTGCTCCCACTAAATTCCATGTCTTCACATGATAATTCCAAACTCCCACTCAATTCCACATGTTTCGCATTTGACTACTCAATCGAAAACATTTCAAGAATTGAAATACATTTCGCTTTGCCAAGTTATTAAGATAAAACCAAATGTTCCCAACATATCTTTTCAAAATACCTATTTAGAAAAGGTTTCAATCTTAAACTTATGGAAAGAGATTTTTAATCTCTAACTCATTCATTTTATAATGATGCGTAGCAATGTCATTATTTAAATGTGAATTTTATTTAATACACGTCCTTCTCAAAATACCCTTTTTCGGAAGGAGGTTTAACCATTTCATTTTCATAATGAGGTTAAGTAATGACACTAGCGTGGTTAACAATTAACTTAGCTTTTGTAGATATCGGCATATCTTTCTTTGCAACTTTTAGTCATAAATCTCATTTACTTTCGAGGATGCAACTTTGTTTCATTTAGGCTCTTAAGTAAATATCAATATTGAAACTCTTGGTCAAATGTTGTTCATTAACTAGCAAAATCTCTTGATAAGTTTTTTTTTTTTTCATTAGTCATTTTCTTCCAAAACTTTCTTTTGGTCTCCTCGTGTAGTTATCTTGAGAACATATTCTTTTGATTACTTCACTTGGTCTCTTTGACCATAGATCTCATCTATTCGTGTATACTATCTATATAGGTATACAAATCATTCTTTCTTTCGTAGATCTCATTTACTCAAGTATACAAATTTGCTTTGTGTTCAACACAAATTTGCTTTGTGTTCTTTGTGTCTTCATTTTTCTCCCACTCTATCTTTAGAATAAATACACTAGAGATTCAAAGATAGCTTATGAGACACAAATAATGATTTTGAAGTATAAGGAGGACTATCTCATAGATTGACTAATTGTTTTTGATTTGATAAGTGTACTTGGTGATTGACATTCCTTTAAGAGAGTTCATCAACTCAACATCACTTTATAATTGATCATACACAAGCCTTAAGCTTGTGGACATATAATGAAT
Organism: Silene latifolia; assembly: GCF_048544455.1. Taxonomy (NCBI): domain Eukaryota; kingdom Viridiplantae; phylum Streptophyta; class Magnoliopsida; order Caryophyllales; family Caryophyllaceae; genus Silene; species Silene latifolia. The sequence goes on from NC_133532.1 coordinate 26,585,993, forward strand.
CCCATCATTATAGTTGCCTATTAGATCACTTTAAGTGGATGATCATATGTTTCTATGTGCAAGCATATAAAGACGAATTTTTAGAACAAAGAAAATACGATAAAAGGGGTGACTTGGGTTGCAAACCAAGCCACCATAATCCAAGATACAACAATTGTTTAGAAAGGATCAACTATTTCCATGTCGAACACGGAAATCAAAATAGTTCTAAAAATCCGAAACATAACATAAAATAAGACAATAATAAAAGCCAAGCTTTATCGGTAGCTACTCCTAGCTCCTTCATGATTTCTCAAGCTTGCTTTTCTTTTCCCTTGTCCTTGCTTGGTGGAGGCCCTATTTACAATAAAAAGGGGATACATTATCACGACTTTGTATCACAATACCATAGTTTAATTAGAAACATAAAAGAAAGGATAGTCATTTACCTACTGGAGTGATCTTTCCAGCTTTGATGTCACCAAGATACTTGGAACAATTCCTTTTCCAATGTCCAACACCATTACAATAATGGCATTTATCAAGAGGACCCTTCTTGGTCTTGGAAGTGCTAGCTTCAAAAGTCTTAGCCTTGGTGAAAGTGGGAGCTTGCTTCTTACCCTTCTTCCCATTCTTTTTGAATTTCCCCTTGCTTTTGGTGCTTATGTTAAGCACATCCTTAGGTGGGTTAACATTTAACCCCGTGTCTCTTTCGGCTTGCACAAGTAACTTGTGCAACTCTTCAAGAGACACGTCCTTGTCTTGCATGTTAAGATTCACCCGGAATTGAACATACGCTTTGACTTTGGATAAGGAGTGTAGAATCCTATCTACAATGAGCTCTTTGGGGATTTCAACCTTTTGAATCTTCAAAGTCTCGACTAGCTCCATCAATTTGAGCACGTGAGGGCTAACCTTTTGGCCTTCCTTAAAGTCGAGATCAAAGAATGCCGAGGCCGCCTCATATTGGACGATCCTCGGAGTTTGTGAAAACATTGTCACAAGCTTGGAATAGATTTCATTAGCGGTGCCCATTTTAAAGGCTCTCCTTTGGAGATCCGCCTCCATCGCAAAAATCAACACATTTTTCATTGCGGCGGACTCCTTGTGGTAAGCCTCATATGCTTCCCTAGTGGCGGCACTCGACGTAGCATTAGGTTTGGGTGGAGAGGCCTCGGTGAGGTAACGAAGCTTGTCGTCACCTTGGGCGGCTAATTTGAGTTGGGCATCCCAATCGGAGAAATTTGACCCATTCTTTTCAAGTTTACAACGATCCATGAAGGATCGGAGCCATGAAGCATTAGTGAGAGGTGTGGCGTTGGTGTTTGGTGCGGCCATTTGTTATGAGAAATAAAAGCAGTCTACAAAACGAAAATAGAAGGAATAAAACATATGTCGTTTTCAAAATAATAATAACACTCGTAAAAATTTAATTTAAACAAGTTTTATTGCATTTATCTAGTGACCTCTACCCAACTTGATAAATGATTCCAAGACCCAAATTCATATTAACTTGGGCACGGTGTGGCCGATGAATCCCTTATCAATATAACTCGGTGGATTAACGCTCTAATCGATTCTACTTTTAGAACTCTTGGTCGATAAAATTACTTTAATATTTATCTATAGCCCGGAACACATGCGACTATGGTCACGAATACTTCCGTTGAGCTCAATCCAAATTTCGAATAAATGTGTCCATGATCCAAACCCACATTAACTTGGGCACGGTGTGGCCGATGAAACCCTCATCAACATGAATTCGGTGGATAGACATTTATCACCCACTTCCCCTACGTAACAAGGTTTGTACCCCGGTGTGGCCGAGTGCGCTCCCTCACGAAATAGGTTTTCATGGTTTCTACTTTTTGGTAAGGCTAAGTCTCAATTATTTATTTTTAGCGAGAGGTCATGTTAATTTATTATCTATCACGTTTTAAGTGAACTAAAGCGGTGAACTACGATAATTGTAATTTACACGGTCGATAAACTCGATAAAATGATAATGCATGTTTTAGTTATGGCGATTTAGCGATGCATGCAACATATAAATAAAATGCAAAGCATAAAAAATAAATCCTAGTATGGCCTTCCTAAAGTAGTAAATCTAATTTAACTATTACAAATTCGGAAGCCAACTCCTTTGGTCCCTTGAACTTCGGTCTTGGCACGCATTTCGAGGTAACCCCGTCTTTAATGGATCGCCTTCTCGAGTGGCACCGTCTTCAAGGATCTCCGGAATAAATAAATTACATAACAAATTACATAATTTCCTATTATACATTTGTAATTAAAATATAATAAATCTATTAAATTACAAAACTGTGATACGAGATCACAATAAATTACAACCGAATCGATATTCCCATACATTTCGGGTAATATCAATTAAAAACTAAGGCCATACTAAGTAAAATTACATAATTCAAAAATTACATAAAATAAAATTATGACAATCATAAATAAAAAACAGCATTATAATATGTATGAACATGCCCAATTTTATGCTAAATCGCCTTTAAGGAGCCAATATCGTATATTAATCGGTTTTTACGGATTTGCGTGATTTAACCTTTTAAAAATCACAATAATTACATAAAATCATATTTATGTACTAGTTAATTACTCTAACCATCTTAGGACTCAAAATTAGTCTCCACTAATATATTGACAATAATTAACTTATATTTCTTAATATTGTTCATAAAAGGACTTAAAATTACAATATAATGCCATAAACTTCAAATAAATCATAAAAATTTCAAATAAATTCAAACTTTGAAATTTAAACTCATGAACATTCTGGAAAAATACCATGACACTCATAATGTTCAAAAACTTAGGTTAAAAATTTCGAAAATTATCGAGGAAAAACAATGTTGCGGTTTATCGGATTTATCAATAATAACCATAAAAATATGAGAAAAAATATTTTTATTTACTTTTCAATTTTAGATCTGAAATAGGTGATAAAATGCAACATGTGACATTTTTCCTTAGTCATGAAGTATGTTTTAGCAATTTTTACTAATTAAAGTCACTATTTATGTGATTTTTCATCCAAAATTCATAAATCATGCATAAATACTTCATTATAGCCAATTATTTTAAACACATCGTGTAAAATTTCATGTGACAACATACTAAATTTCTATGACCAGATTCGAAATATAACTCATATTAACCTATTTTTCCATTTAAATTCGATGTTATCTTGAAAAAACCATATTTCGAGCATAAGAACTCATAAAATTATGAAACTTTACAGGTCATCAAAAGATAATATATGTGAAAACATATCCAAACACCACTGGAAAAATCGAAGTTTAGCTAATTTTAGTCCAAAAATGACATTTTTATCATAAAATCACATTTTAATGCCATTATTATATAAAATGAACAATAAAAATCCATAAATTAACCAAAATATCCTAAATACATTTTAGGACCAGAAACTTTAACATGCATAATAAATTTCGTGATATATCATAATAAACACAAATTTGTAAGTTTTGTTTGTTAATCGTATAACTCGGAAAAACAATAACCGATTTGCATGCAAACAACCTAAGGCTCATGATACCGCTTGTTAGAAATCTATATCTCATTATACTCAATATATTCATATATGTTACTATTAATTTAGTCATAAAATTAATTTAGATCTTATGCATGCAAACATGAATAAATATAGAGAAGAAATCGTATCCTTACATTGAGATTTCGGATATATGGGCACAAATGAGTTCTCCTACTCACTTGTTCTTGAGCTTCCTAATATTGGATGAACAAGGATTCAAGTTTAGAATCCCTCCCAAGGAATTATACCCAAGATAACCTCTCAAAAGATTAATATTATTAATACTAGAACAATATTAATCTTAATAAAATTGACCCAAAATATGGAATTTTGTCTCTTGTTTTTCGGTTAAGAGAAGGGAGAAGAAGGAGTAATATTCTCTCTAAAAACTCTATATTTTTAGATGTGTTAGAATGAATGATGCACTAGTTTTGCATGTAGTGTATATTAGGTAAATTATAGAGAAAAACCCTTGGCCTTTCTCTATGACAAAACCGGGTGGGGTGGGTTAAAGGGGCCAATGCATGAGCTTCAATTCTTCCCAAGAAATTAGGCATGCAAGGCTATGTGTTTAGGTTAATCATTATGCTCCTTTTATGAATAATAAAACATAATATAAACCCCAACCAACCCAAAATTTCGGTACATATAGTGTAAAATGGAAAATCCATTTTACACATTATTTTGTCAATTTGTCACATGTAACATGTTCCATGACATTATGTATATAAAATGTATTTTTAACAATTAAAAATCAACATATTAATAAAATATGTCACTTATAAAGTTAACCTAGTAATTCATAATTACTTGTACCGTAATGGGTTCCCGAGTCATAAATTACAACATTCTGTATTTATAATAATCAATTCATTCCGTTTCAATTGTTTCCGTAAACAATAATTTCATCTAAGTAATAAAACGATTCGATTACTTAGACCGTATCTTATTTAATCAAATTACAATGAGACACGTAAATATTACTTCCAAAATCGTCCGTCAATTTTAAGTAATTTAATTTACTCGTATCGTCATACGATCAATTAAATAATCAATTAAGAGTGTTACCCTTTAGGTATGACCTAAGGGGATCAACTGATCACCACCGTCGCACGACAGTAATGTCAAACTCTAGTCAGCCAATCATTACCGATATGTGTGGACCAGTTGACAGTAAAATATTACTTCCCACATGTATTCTTAAAATGAGACTTAAACATGTGATCATCATGATCGACAGTTGTGATCGCATTATTGTCGGAGGAAACATATTCCAACACAAGCACCCAACTACATCCAGATCACAACCTGCTAAGACTGACTGCTCACCATAAGGGATCACGGCAGACACAACAAAAACATACAACAAGACAAACCACACAAGGTCAGTAACCGAAGAAACACACCAACGACCACAGACACCACACAGGCACAACAAGTCATACACAACACATCTCCTCCAACCAATCACCGTCACCGACTGTCCACTGGACCAGCCCTGCCAGTGGGGGACCACAACCGTACCCACCAAATCCCCGCTCATCATACCGAGCGATAAAACCATGTCCATTAATGTGCACATCCCCTCCCGTGGCGAGTTTCACGGTGGGCGAACAACGGGCGTAAAGCCACTCCCGCAAGTGACTCCACTCAGCCGAGGACGTACCTCGAGAACGATAGACAAACAATCACAATCAGATGCACCACAACAACGATAAATGAAACAACGCAACAACAACCAGTTATCACAATCGATCAACCACACCGACACCACAACAACCAAACCACATCAAAAGATACTCTAGACGACCAACAGTACTGAGTAGGCGAACCTACCTTTAGCCAACCGCAGCGATTTCACGTCCGACCATATGATATCAATCAACCACGCAATACGCCTATACAAACAGTACAATCATCTATCACTATTACTACAACCCTAACTGAAAACGCAACGACAATGATGATGATGATGATGACATACCTATGCATAGCATTCCGGCGTCAAGACCGCTACCCGACTCAAGCAACCCATCCCCGTGGCACAAGCATCCTCAAAGACTCCTAAGGAAGGGACTAGGGTGAAGGGAAGAAGGAGAGACGACATCTAGGTTTAGAGAAGAGAGGCGGAAATGATATACGGTTTCTCAAAACACGACTTATAAATCCTCGCTGTAAACACGCTATTCGATCGAGTAACTAACTTACTCGATCGAGTGACCTCTACTCAATCGAGCTCCCAATCTACTCGATCGAGTAGCCTCGACTAGATCGAGTACCACACGCTCAAAAGCTTACCACGTCACAAGTCATTGCTCGTAAGATTTCCGAAGGTCAAGATATGCGTCTATGATCGGTTAACGTCGGTCAACGGGTCCCTAAAAGGACGGGTATTACAGTCTTCCCCCTTAAAAAGAACTTCGTCCCCGAAGTTCGACTCATTCTCTCCCGCAACACAAGACGACGGAGCCAAGATAACACCACCGTTTACCCGACACAGGTCAACATAGCTGTTTAGAATTACCATCCCACTACGTATGTTCATCAACATCATCATCATCCCCCTTAGCACACAATACACAACAAAACTCTCAGCTAATCACCAACTTCCTTTTGAATCACTGAACACATACCAATCACATGAACGACTAGCACAACTACCACCTGCACTTACTACATACTATAATTCAAACGTACATCAACCAAACTATCGAACCATACACTTTCATTCATCACTTGACAACCATTGCTAGCTACAAAACATACCACACAACGGTCCTAGCATCGATTCACAACAACACATGTTATTGATTCACACCACAAAGCTTTTATTTCACTCTATTACTTTAACTATACAACCCAACTCCGTTTAAGACAACCCCACTATTGCTAATAACACCAAATTCTGAAGCTAACATGACGAATAATTACTGAAAATAAGGTATACAACATGCTATTTTATTCACGATTATAACTCTTACTCAATTGCACAATGACCCACTATAAAACCATTCAAACAAACATAAACATACTTTAAAATACCAAAAAAATACTATAAAAATGTTATAATTACGTCATTTTTCCTTTGCGACATTACTCTTCCCCTCTTAAAAAGAACTTCGTCCCCGAACTTCGCCATCAAACAACTTCCCTGTCCCTCAAACCGATACATAATATATCATTTTGACATTACTCATGAACCACAAAACAACCTTGATTCACGCTGGCATAACCTACTCCTTGACATTACACAATTTAACTCGTATAAACGTAAAACCACTGAAAGTATGTAGCACACCACAAGATATATTATTACAAACTAGCGGAAAAGTCACCAATTATTTGTTATACGATCATACTAATTATGTTACAATATTATAACCATTGTATTCTATTTATCCAATTGAACTTGATATAGCCTACAAAGTTATACAAATACCACCGGAAATTGTGCAAATTGACCAATATGCAATGCGACTCGTGACAATCACGACACCTTTTTGACATTATATAAACATGACTCACATGATATATATATATATATATATATATATATATATATATATATATATATATATATATATATATATATATATATATATATATATATATATATATATATATATATATATATATATAAAACTAGTAAGAAAGTGAACAACACCGACGGACATTCAATCATCAACTACCAAACCTGTCACAAATTACTCCCCTATATGGTCATACCCACGTGCAACCATGGTGTCAACCGTCAAATATTATGTTACCTGAAGCAATTAACGGATCGTTCCAACTGATATTCATAGCATTGAAAATTGTATACAATTCACCACTATACACAATCATATGACTATCATTGAGGCTAAATAACGCTATAACACACACCCAACAAAAATTAATATCATAGCATCCCAAGATATGATGATTCAACCAAGTCTTAACTCGAAAAGTTCCTGTAACAGTGACACTCGATCAAGTTGGTCAGGCACTCGATCGAGCTGGCCTTACTCGATCGAGCTCATCAGCTACTCGATCGAGTAAGCTGAGATCAGAATACTCCCCCCAAGGTCACACCTGCAGCTACTCGATCGAGTGAGGGGCACTCGATCGAGTTGCCACAGGTCGAAAATCCCCATGAAAGTCAAGTTAAAACTAAACAAACATATAACCATGAGTCGGGACGTCTCCCCGACTCCTAAGTCCTGCATAACCAGTGTACAAATGCTCAAGTACGGCCTTATGGCCAACATACAAACCGAAGATAAAATAAAGTACCAACCGAAAACAAATACTATCCACTACAAACCATGAAACAAAAGAAGAAGAAAAGGAGTATCATCATTCCGCATCCTGATCATCCATGACCTCATCACCACCACCTACAGATGTGCCCGCTTCTGCTGCATCATGACCTGCCACACTACCAGCACCAGCATCTGCACCCATACGCCAAGGGGCCAAGCAACCGTAGGGATATTACTGGGGCTCTCCCCAAGTAGACCTCTCCACGCGAAAGAGTGAAAAACTCCACTGTCGTCCCCAACACCCCCCCACCACACAGGCTGCGCTGCCTCGGTCCCAATGCCCTGCACATATGTGTAGATACTTCATTTCTGCACCTCTCGCAAACCACCCGGTGATGATTGGGCCGCATGTTTGGTACGCGGAACGATTTGTGACAGTTCGTAAGTTTATCGTCAAGTGATCGCTCAAATACTTGTGTCTACCTCATGGTCATCATCTAGGTGTCATTACGGTCGTTTTGACAGTAATTAGAGTACATTTGGAGTCCGGGCCTAAAACCGTCTTCATTTTCTGATAGACGTTAAATCCCGAGTCAAAGCAATGTGCTTGTCTACCTAAGGTTAGGATGTCATAAAATGTTGACATTATATCTCATTTTGAGTCACATGTCACTTCTTTGGGCTAAACTAAAAGTTTACATTACAAAATGTGCATTTCATTTAGTTAAAATGACAACCCGACCTTTAGGCCCGTTTTACGAGGTGATAACAACTTTGTTGGGCCAGGCCTATTTCTCAGAAAGTTCTAGATCTCTTTCTTAACTTTCCAACGCCACCGAAATCACCTTAATCCGAGTCTTGTAGAGAAAGTTATGCCTAAAATACGACAGGCTGTCAAACGCGCTTTCTTGCGCAGGAGGAACCCGCTGAGGAAAGGACGCAGCAAGTGCTGCGCCTCTTCCAAGGGACGCAGCACCTGCTGCGCCTTTTCCTCAAGGTTTTCTTTTTGTCCAAGTTTCCGCGTTTAACCTAAGTCGGTTATTTCCGGATCTTTCTCTCTTTCCATAATTCCTCCGTGTGATTAGTATAAATAGAGACCTTCGGTCTCACATATTTCTCACGCGAGTGTCCGCCCTTCTCTTCTCCCTTTGCATTCTAGACCTTTGTTCTTACTTTTTGGCGTCTACGTGCTTGAACATTCGACCACGTAAGCTCGGATCCTTCTGAGTACCAGCCTCGTTTGCATGACCGACCAATTTGACCAACTACACATCAATCAACTTAATTAAATTAATCGTTTTCCTCTTACGACGGCACTTTCTTTGCATTCGCGTCGAGCATCACTAATCGATATCTTAGTCCTTCTCGTTTCGTCAACATGTAAGTCTGAGGGTGTATAAATCTCTCTTTTATTTATTGTATTTTAATTATTGTATCACAATTGTAAGGTTTATGTCGAAAATACCTCATTAAAACCGATTTCTAAAAACCTTTGTTAAAACCTTTTTTACGGATTTCCAGAGACACACGTCGAGAAAGGACGCAAAGCAATCGCTGCTGCGCCTCTTCGAAGGAGCGTAGTTCCTGCTGCACCTCTTCGTGAGGCCGCGCAGATTCTCGCTTCCTTTCTTCTTCCTTCGTCCTCTGTAATTCGTCTTGTTTTATTCGTCTTTGTTTCGTTTGTTTGTTGATTCTTTGTTATAATAGCATGATAATCTCATATGTATATTGTTCATCATTCATTAGCATATAATTCGTCATAAATCCGACTTAAATCCCAAATAATCCAATATTTGCGGGTTTTTCATCATTAAATTCAATTCCGAGTTGTAGAGATTCAATTCATCAATATTGAGTTTCTGGAATTCGTCTTTGATATAGTTTTCATCTGTCTTTTGTCGTATTTATCGCATATTCGTCATTAATCCATTATATTTAACCTAATTAATTGAATCAATTTGTGTAGTTTGTTAATATCGTTCACTCCTGTAATTAATTCGTTAAATTCCGTCTCACCCATATTTTACTGTTTTCATGACCCATTCATATGTTAAATAACCTATTAATCACTTTCATCCGAGTAAATAATTTAAATCCATCGTTAAATTAACCAACGAATATTAACAACTTGCAATTCCGGCTTCACAGCCAGAACTGAGCCAAGGAACGGACGCAGCAACTGCTGCGCCTCTTCCAAGGGACGCAGCTCTGCTGCGCCTGTTCCTGGTTGATTTCTGTCCCTGAACTCCGTTGTTGCCTTGACCTAGTTTATTTAGCCTACGTATTAATTGATTATTATTCGTATTATCACCTTCTGTTTCGTTCGTTAATTTATTTCTTTCATTCTTTTATTCTTTTTCTCAAATTATCCGTTTTAAAGGTATTTTCGACATAAATCGCCTATTCCATTGTAATTATTGTAATTTTCATTATTGTAATTTATAATTATTGTATTATTTATCGCATTTGTATGATTTATTTACATTCCTTCACATGTAATTGAACATTAATTCCAACTTCGACATTAATTGTATGCTAAACTAATTGTTTACCGACTTAGCCTAATTCTCACATGTTAGGATTAAAACTTGGATGTTGCATTGCATGCATATAATCGACGATATATCAAGTACGAATAACTTCCCTAATCATTAGTAGAGGCCGCTATCGAGGCGGGCGGGATTAGGTGTTCGATCAAAAGAGCTTCCTAATACGTACCCTCACCCCTTACTCCAGATCTCTGTGAACATCCGTGTTCATTGGCATCCACGAGAATCATTCTAGACATAGAATGCTAAGGGTAACGATTGCTTAGTGTTCATGTCTCTACTTTGTGTCTTGACATGACACGAGGTATTCGAACGGTTCCAATTTCCCATAAAAATTGGTGGCGACTCCATACAAAAATGCAAACGCTTGTTTCTCTTTCCAACCCAAGCGCCCCCGTGGGCCCCCGCTGTCCACAGTTTGGCGACTCCGCTGGGATAATATACTTACGTGTAGCAAGGGTGAAACTTGAACAAGGTTAGGGAATAATTTGTACAAGACAATTGTCAGTTTTCATAACTCGGTCTTCCTAGACCGTTTTATTCGGCCTTCCTAGGCCCAACCCAACCCATTCGACCAATCGTCCCGTCTAAACGGTCCTAATTCTTATTTGGGCGTAAGGATGGATAACGATTGACGTCATCCATACCATGATGCTTACTCTTGTTTGTATCAAGGACTTTCACTACTTGAGGAAATGGACTAGGAATCGGCCTTACTCTTGTTTGGTACGAGCCTCTCCACAGACTTCGGGTTTGATTGTTCGGTATGGCAACCCACCCTTTAAACCAAAACCCTTTTAAATGCACTCAGCATACCGTTATAATGCCTGTATATATGTTTGTATCATATGTGATCACCATTTTGTAAACAAAACCATTTTGTAAACAAAACCATTTTGTAAAATAAAATCCTTTTCAAAATATAAATATTTTCAAAATAGCGCAAAATAAGCCTAAACTCTGTCCATATGTCGAGTCAAACTTCGGGCCTAAAACCCATTTCAAAACCAAATACAAAACAACAAAAAAAAACGAAAAAAAAAACAAAAAAAGGTCCGGAAAAAAAAAAAAAAAGTCCGAAAAAAAAAAACGAAAAAAACCAAAATATTTTCCAACATGTAAATGCGAATATGTAAATTCAATTGGGCTAAGTTAGAGTCAAAGTTCAAACCGACTATGTCCTAGTCGGAACTCTGTCGAGTCATAAACATGTCTTCCTTTACATTTTGGGTCTTTTCAAAATTCAAGTCAAGTCCTAAGGCGTCACGCCGTCATTTTGGACCCCCTACCCCAATTTAATTAGGAGCTAAATATTTCCACACCTCGACTCACACATCGAGTCATCCCCATATCTGTTTCTTGAATTCCCCTAGTGACACGTTCGGGACACACATACCCGAACCTCGAGTCAAGTCTGTCTTAAACAACACAAATTAGAATTAACATGTGTCATCAATTCCGTCAACAAAGTCAATCATATGAAGGTCACTCCGTCAAAGTCAACACTCGAGTCTAAAATTATAGTCAAGCACCGTGAATTCAAACACGAGAAGTCGCTCACGACATTTCACGAATTCACGAGTCAAGTCTAGATTTGTCATCTTGTCCTTTTCTTTGTTTGTTGCCTTAGTATGCGTGACCCCATGTCGAATCGAGTTGTAATGCGCGTCATTTCTGTCGAGTAGGAATCCAGCAAGTTCTGTCAATCAGCAAAGTCACGAAGCAGATCAAGCCACAATCACCGTGTCTCTCCAAGACGTTTATGCCATGGTCCTACGAGTTCAAGCTACAGTGGAAAATTTGAGCATTCGCGTCCTCACCCTTGAAAATGGAATGGTGGAAAAGAACATGCCAACTAGGGAAACCTCTAGTCTAGGTCATCCAAAGCTTACCTCTTGCAATAACCATCATCCTAGAAAGCCTAAGACAACCGAAAAGAAACCTGGGAGGCATCAAAGGGTGCTTTCCGATTTAGGCATGTCTTATGCCGATGCTTTGAAGAGACTCTCTGCCCAAGGCAAGCTACATCCAATAGGGCCGACTCCGGATCCACCTTTAGAGAAACAGATGAACCTCTGGAAAGGCAACAAATACTGCTTATATCACCAAGGTAGAGGCCATGATATTGAAGAGTGTTTTCTCTTGAAACACACCATCCAAGAAATGATCGAAGTGGGCAAGCTTCCTAAGCCACCTTCTGTCGGAAAATCCAAGAAAATCGACCCTCTTGGGTCTAATATCATTAAGCATGATGAAGAACCATCTCTAGACTGTTCTCATCTCCTCGATCCTTATGACAACGGAGATGTCAACATGCTTGAAGACGACGATATCCAAAGTGGAATGCTCATGCTTTCCATTGCCTTCAATAATAGATTTGCCAAAATGGAGGGAGCCATTGATATCCTAAACTCTCGACTTTCCAACATAGAGAACCAGTTTGCTGAAATGGGTAAGAAGCTTGATGCCCAACCTCTCAAGATGAAAAGTTTCCAGACAAACCCTCAACCTAATAGTCCTAAAGCAAAAACTGAGCAATGTATCTTTAGTTCTTCTAATCCAAGCATCAAAATCAACAAAGTCAACCTCATGGAGCCTTTGTCAAAGAACTCTCCAAGGTCATTCACAAGTCTAGGCATACCGTATGCCCTAGCCTTAAACAAATTATACTCTCTAGGTCTTCTCGAACCAATAGGGCCTACCCCAGATACGGAAAAGAAGTCTAAGTTTTGGGATGGCAATTCGTATTGTCAATACCATAGAGGAAGGGGACATGACACCGAGAATTGCTACAAATTAAAGAATATCATCTAGGATAATATCGAGAACGGCAAGTACCATGAATCGACCTTTGCTAAAGCTGACATTAAGTGTGACAGGGCTAAACTCATGGAAACCCCACCCAGAAAACCGAGACGGGCTCCTACAGCATTCGCTAACCTTAGCATTACTTATGCGGCAGCGCTACAAATGTTAGTATCACAGGGTAAATTACACCTAATCGGTCCAACTCCAGACCCTGAAAACATACTACCTAGATGGGACAGTAATGCATATTGCCAATATCATCGTGGTAGGGGACATGATACAGAAGCGTGCTTTTGTTTGAAGCATACCATCCAAGATATGATTGAAAGTGGGAAGTTGTCCCTCTCAACTTTTAACCTACAAGGTAGCTCAGACAATCCTCATGGATATACCACTTATCAAGAAACTCTTCTTGACTATTATCCTTCCAATGTTCCCAATGATGAGGATGGGGTGCTCAATACTCAAAGTCAGATGCCGAAGCCAGTTGCTAGAAGAGTAAACGTTCAAGCGTGGGTCGATGATTACGAGTCTAGATCGGAAATCGAGTCAAAGTCCGAATCCGAGTCCGAGTCGTAGGCTTTCTATCTCATATTTTGTCATAGTGTCTTTCTTCGTGTCCGTTTCCATTTCTAGTGGCAACCTGGGGGCTGTCCCACGAGTCACATGTCTTCTCATGTCTATGTCAAATACTTTCATTATTCATTTCAATAAAAATACAATTTTCAATCCACATATTCTATCCTGTCTCTTCCTTTATCCTTTTCCTGTGACAACAAGAATTGGTTTGAGACATTTTTTTAAAATGACAACAACAACACGTTCCAAGTCGTTGTGAGTGCAATTAGATGATGTTCCATTCCGAGTTGTAGAGGACCTGAAACTCCGTATTCTTTTCTTACCTATTCTATGTCTGGCAATAGAAACCTTGCTATACCCCAGTTTAGACGAGCCTGTCTCAAGAGGTTCTAGGATAAATCCAGACCGTCTCTCTTGTTGACGATTCATGACGGAAGGCAAGCCTATTCCCCACAATAAACAACCCCTGTTACTAAAGACCAACCCGTTTCCCACCAAAGGTGCTAGTCTGACCCAAATACATGGTAGCAAGCAAGTCCAAGACGATACGAGCCATGATCAAAGACAAAGGCTCAATCAAGAGAAGTACCCAAAATCAATATCCAAAGCTGTAGTTATGCCTATAGCCCAAGACAAAAGAAGAAGGCTCAATCAAGCAAGTCAATATCCAAAGTCAATGTTATCCTCAAAAAACCGAATCAAAAATCTGAGCAAGAAGCCGAGATATATTCCAGACCAAGAATCCAAATATGAATCAAGAACATGCCTGGAATCAAATGCTATACAAAATACTGCTGAAGTCTAGGTAGAATCAAGACATCAATCAAGATGGTCGGCTAGCACCCCACTTAGCCTTTCACACATCACACACCCTAAGTCCTTCTTGAGACCGTTACAGGGAGATAGTTAGGAATTTTGAGAATCCTCTCAAGCTCGTCAAATATACCCATCCTTTAGGGCCAAGACATGGAAACTTGATCCCACGTCATTTTAACCTACCTCTATGTGCTCAGGCTACATCAAGCCATGAGACTCCATTTCCAACCCACATTACAAGCCATAACCCCATAAAGCCTTAACTCCACAAAATCAAGCTCCAGAGATTTGTTCATCAAAGCCTCTTATTACCGAGCTCCACATTCCAAATATCCAATCCAGTTTCACCTTGACCCAAACACGGAGTCTTCGAATACTTTTCTACCTAGGACGGGACATACCCATATCCATCCTTAGGGTCCACTGAGTGTGCTCACCCGACAAGGAAATTTTTACAAAATAAGTTATACCTCTTTGGTCTATGATCAGAAGGAGTTATCTCAAATCGATTCTTCGAGTCACCAAAGGAATATTACCCTTGTGACCCATGCACTTTAAGGTCCTAACAACATAGCTTAGGCACACACTTGAACTACGATCTGGTTTGATTTCACTTCATGTGAATAAGTAGGCAGTCCTCAAGGACACAACCATCCCCACTTTTAACTTTCAATCTCAATTATCAACCATCCCCACTTCCAACTTTCAACCTCTATTAACATCCCCTCCACAACCAACACCTCTATACTGGGGGCTCCTTATTGTCGCCCATCCTCTTTTTTACCAAAGTCCAGAGTCATCTTCTCATCCTGGGGGCTTCTCTTCCGAGATGCCACCCTTCCTTTATTCCTCTAAGTCTAGCTAGTGCTCGGTCTGGACAATGGCAAAGATCTTAGATTAATTCTCCAAGTCATCGTGCCTCAAGAGGGGTCTCTTTTACAGCAAACGGTGGTGAAAGAAGTCCTAGTAGACAGATGATCCATGGCTCATGTCTTGCCTTTATATGCCTTCATCATTCTTGCAATGCTTATACCTTTGGAATTGATACGCATTGTCACCCACACTTGGCTAGGGGTTGCGCATACTTAAGCAAAGTCTGTTAAATTCATCCCTGGGTCGCGTCAAATCTAAGTCAGTGTCGCGTCAGTCAAACCTAAGTCTACATTTCGCGTCGTGTCCTAGTAGATCTGTGTCATGTCAAGTCCTATGTCTGAAGCCCATTTGAATATGCATAACGCATTACAAACGACAAATTTCTTTGAACAAGTTTTAAACAAATTTTATAAAGAAACGACTTTTGCAAAGCCTATGTGTTTCCTCATTCGAGGTCCATGTGATAATCGCTTACGTGCATATATTAGTTTGCATTCTTGTGTGGCTACTAACCATGCAGGTAAGTATCAGAAGCAGTACTTTATCAAGACCTCGCTTGCCACAACGAGCAGATATTTCTTCACAGGTGTTTCGACACGCCTTCATTATGTTCCCCAACGAGAGTAAGCGGATAGACTTTCCCTCTCAAGACATGGAGATTAACATCTACCTAAGCAGATTTCTCCTCAGCAGTTCCCGCATGTGTCCTGCCGCTTCTAATATTTCTTTAACATCTACCCACGCAGATTTTCCCCCAGCAGTTCCCGCCTGTGTCCTGCTACTCACAATATTTCTTGTTTCCCCGCGGAGTGCGACAGAGGTGTCGTTCTCAAGAAGTTCCCAAACCAGAGCCTCCTTCCTTAGGTTCGTAAACCCAAAGTCAGGATTCTTACCTCTAGATTCTTAGATCCCAAAATGGCTTCATTTAGGTTCATAAACCTTTAAGCTCCCACACCAACATCCTTAGGTTCATAAACCCATAAAATCCTTTTGGAGTTCTCATACCTCAGAAAGCTTAAGCGCACGCGTTTAAAACAAGAATTAGTAACCCAGTAAGTTCCTAAACTTAACCCTAGGATCCCAAATCCTCTTAGGTTCACAAGCCTTTAGGTTCCCATACCAGCCGTCCTTTTAGGTTCGTATACCCAGGTTCATACGCCTAGCTCTTTAGGTTCCCAAACTCCCTAGAGTTCATACACTTTTTCCCTTTAGGATCATATTTCTTTAGGATCACCTTTTCCCTTTAGGATCATAATCCTTTAGGATCACCTTTCCTTAGAGTTCCTACACCTAAACCTTGGTTACCCCTTAAGTTGAACTTATATTTGGCCTCCTTCCCGACGATGCTTTCCTTTAGGGTCCCACACCCTAGCACAATCCTTAGATATCTTTTAGGTCTTACCCTTAGCTCCTACGCTTAACCTTAGCTCCTATGCACCTCCAGAAGCATCTCGAGAAAGAAGTCTCAGGTATGGTCTCTTCTTATGGCTGGCGAGCTTCCTTACGTAGTCTAATGGACTTTAAACGACCCTCCCCGATAGTCGACAGACTCTAAAATGTTCCCGACGACAGGTCCTTGGCTCAGACCCCTTGAGCCGCCTCGCGTCGCCATAGTCGCCAGGTTGTAATCTTCGATTGACCTGATGGCTATACTTTGACTTTCGCCTTGTCCAAGCCTCAGTCAAAGTGGGGGCTCTGTAGATACCTCATTTCTGCACCTCTCGCAAACCACCCGGTGATGATTGGGCATCATGTTTGGTACGCGGAACGATTTGTGACAGTTCGTAAGTTTATCGTCAAGTGATCGCTCAAATACTTGTGTCTACCTCATGGTCATCACCTAGGTGTCATTACGGTCGTTTTAACAGTAATTAGAGTACATTTGGAGTCCGGGCCTAAAACCGTCTTCATTTTCTGATAGACGTTAAATCCCGAGTCAAAGCAATGTGCTTGTCTACCTAAGGTTAGGATGTCATAAAATGTTGAGATTATATCTCATTTTGAGTCACATGTCACTTCTTTGGGCTAAACTAAAAGTTTACATTACAAAATGTGCATTTCATTTAGTTAAAATGACAACCCGACTTTTAGGCCCGTTTTACGAGGTGATAACAACTCTGTTGGGCCAGGCCTATTTCACAGAAAGTTCTAGATCTCTTTCTTAGCTTTCCAACGCCACCGAAATCACCTTAATCCGAGTCTTGTAGAGAAAGTTATGCCTAAAATACGACAGGCTGTCAAACGCGCTTTCTTGCGCAGGAGGAACCCGCTGAGGAAAGGACGCAGCAAGTGCTGCGCCTCTTCCAAGGGACGCAGCACCCGCTGCGCCTTTTCCTCAAGGTTTTCTTTTTGTCCAAGTTTCCGCGTTTAACCTAAGTCGGTTATTTCCGGATCTTTCTCTCTTTCCATAATTCCTCCGTGTGATTAGTATAAATAGAGACCTTCGGTCTCACATATTTCTCACGCGAGTGTCCGCCTTCTCTTCTCCCTTTGCATTCTAGACCTTTGTTCTTACTTTTTGGCGTCTACGTGCTTGAACATTCGACCACGTAAGCTCGGATCCTTCTGAGTACCAGCCTCGTTTGCATGACCGACCAATTTGACCAACTACACATCAATCAACTTAATTAAATTAATCGTTTTCCTCTTACGAGGGCACTTTCTTTGCATTCGCGTCGAGCATCACTAATCGATATCTTAGTCCTTCTCGTTTCGTCAACATGTAAGTGTGAGGGTGTATAAATCTCTCTTTTATTTATTGTATTTTAATTATTGTATCACAATTGTAAGGTTTATGTCGAAAATACCTCATTAAAACCGATTTCTAAAAACCTTTGTTAAAACCTTTTTTACGGATTTCCAGTAGACAGACGTCGAGAAAGGACGCAGCAACTGCTGCGCCTCTTCGAAGGAGCGCAGTTCCTGCTGCGCCTCTTCGTGAGGCTGCCGCAGTTCCTGCTTCCTTTCTTCTTCCTTCGTCCTCTGTAATTCGTCTTGTTTTATTCGTCTTTGTTTTGTTTGTTTGTTGATTCTTTGTTATAATAGCAAGATAATCTCATATGTATATTGTTCATCATTCATTAGCATATAATTCGTCATAAATCCGACATAAATCCCAAATAATCCAATATTTGCGGGTTTTTCATCATTAAATTCAATTCCGAGTTGTAGAGATTCAATTCATCAATATTGAGTTTCTGGAATTCGTCTTTGATATAGTTTTCATCTGTCTTTTGTCGTATTTATCGCATATTCGTCATTAATCCATTATATTTAACCTAATTAATTGAATCAATTTGTGTAGTTTGTTAATATCGTTCACTCCTGTAATTAATTCGTTTAAATTCCGTCTCACCCATATTTTACTGTTTTCATGACCCATTCATATGTTAAATAACCTATTAATCACTTTCATCCGAGTAAATAATTTAAATCCATCGTTAAATTAACCAACGAATATTAACAACTTGCAATTCCGGCTTCACAGCCAGAACTGAGCCAAGGAACGGACGCAGCAACTGCTGCGCCTCTTCCAAGGGACGCAGCTCTGCTGCGCCTGTTCCTGGTTGATTTCTGTCCCTGAACTCCGTTGTTGCCTTGACCTAGTTTATTTAGCCTACGTATTAATTGATTATTATTCGTATTATCACCTTCTGTTTCGTTCGTTAATTTATTTCTTTCATTCTTTTATTCTTTTTCTCAAATTATCCGTTTTAAAGGTATTTTCGACATAAATCGCCTATTCCATTGTAATTATTGTAATTTATAATTATTGTATTATTTATCGCATTTGTATGATTTATTTACATTCCTTCACATGTAATTGAACATTAATTCCAACTTCGACATTAATTTTATGCTAAACTAATTGTTTACCAACTTAGCCTAATTCTCACATGTTAGGATTAAAACTTGGATGTTGCATTGCATGCATATAATCGACGATATATCAAGTACGAATAACTTCCCTAATCATTAGTAGAGGCCGCTATCGAGGCGGGCGGGATTAGGTGTTCGATCAAAAGAGCTTCCTAATACGTACCCTCACCCCTTACTCCAGATCTCTGTGAACATCCGTGTTCATTGGCATCCACGAGAGTCATTCTAGACATAGAATGCTAAGGGTAACGATTGCTTAGTGTTCATGTCTCTACTTTGTGTCTTGACATGACACGAGGTATTCGAACGGTTCCAATTTCCCATAAAAATTGGTGGCGACTCCATACAAAAATGCAAACGCTTATTTCTCTTTCCAACCCAAGCGCCCCCGTGGGCCCCCGTTGTCCACAATATGACATCTCATGGAGGTTCCGGAGTGTCAAGGTCGCTGACACCCTCTCCGTGAGCTCGCTCACTCTCATCTCAGGGCTATAGAAAGGAGGATAACCGGGGTACTCGTACTGTGGAGGTACTGGCTGCTCCGGCTGGGTCTCAGCCGCCCTCTCCCTCACTCGCCGTGGTCCCCTCCCGACTCTAGGCTGGACATCCTCAGGTCTCACCTGGTCTCCCTTCCTCGGCTCGGGCATCTGAAGGAAATGTAGATTCATATACATACTAACATACTCAAATATGTCGAAATTAATTTGTCATAAAATTAAATGTGGATTTTATGCATGCAAACAATATAATAAAATAGAGAAGAAATCATATCCTTACATTGAAATTTCGGTTCAAATGGGCACAAAAGAAATCTCCTTTTCTTTTGTTCTTGAGCTTTCCTTTAATGGAAGAACAAGATCCAAGTGTAGGATCTCTCCTTAGGAATAATACCCAAAGCTAACTCTTAATCTAATTAATATTATTTGAGCTAGTATAATATTAATCTTGTGAAAAATTGAACCAAAAATTATTTGGTTTATGCTCCTAAAACCGGGTAGGAGAAGAGGGATTATGGAGGATTTTCTCTTTCTAAAAACTCTTATTTTAGATGAATGAAAAATAATAATTCACATGAATATTGTCAAAGTGAATAATAGGCAAAATAAGGAAAAATCACTAGGATTTTGTCTTCCCCAAAACCGGTGGGAGTGGAGGGAAAGGAGAGCCAATGCATGCCCATGGTTACCTTCACAAGAATATGTAGGTGTGCATGGCTAGCAATAGGTTAATCATCATTATGCTCACCACTAATTAAACAAACACAATATTTGTTTAAACCATCTCCCATTTTCGGCACATATGATAATATGGGATCCATATTATTTTTGTCAAATGTTAATATGTCACATGTCATATGTGACATAAATTTGTTATGTATTTTTATCATATTAAAAATCAACGCATTAACAAAAATACGTCATATACAAAAATCGACTTAGTAATTCATAATTACTTGTACCAAAATATTTTACCGTTTATAAATCGCATTTATAATAATTCATTCAAATCCAATTGTTTCTTTAAACAATAATTTCATCCGAGTAATGATACAATTCGATTACTCAGACCGTATCTCATTTAATCACATTTCAATTTGATACGTAAATTTTACTTCCAAAATCGTCCGTCAATTTTTCAAGTAATTTAATTAACTCGCAACATTATACGATTAATTAAATGATCAATTAAGAGTGTTGCCCTATAGGTATGACCTAGGGGGTCAACTGATCACCACCGTCACATGACAGTAATGTCAAACTCTAGTCAGCCAATCATTACCGATATATGTTGACCAGTTGACAGTAAAAATACTTCCCAATTGTATTCTTTAAAATGAGATTTAATAATGATATTTAAATCATATGATCACACTATTGTTGAGGACACATTTCCCAACAATCTCCCACTTGTCCTCGACAAGTGTGCGTCACCAATTCTCTTGTCCTATTACTATCTCCCACTCAATGCAAGGTGTCTTTCAGGTCGTACTTGCAAGTGATCATATCAAGAGTGGTTTCCTCGATCTGGAGAATAACTGATTGACCGGACTTATCTATCATTGATACTTTCCGAGCGTGGCCACGCATTTCCAGTTCATTACTCCTCGAGTGGCCCTGAGATATTGTTTTAACCCTGACAAGGGGGTGGACAATTCCTATCGCACTTATTCCCTTCGACTAGCCACAGCCATCATAACCCAAAATATGCCCATTTGACCCCATTTACGAAGGTCGTAGTAACACAAATCAAAGTTAATCTGAAACTGTGCCATCTTAGGTGAATAGTCTTTAGTCAAAAGAATCGACTCATTAGAATACTATAGTAGCTCTCGCCACGACCAGGCTATATAAATTGCCCGAACTCTATAAGCGGTCATAAGGCCCGACAAAGTGTTCCTAACGATCGCCTATGTGATCGACTAGTCATCTCACATGATGTATGGCACTTGAACTTGCCATCAATCGCATCACACTCTAGTCACTTCGAGACGTCACCTCATACAAGTGACTATGGGCGAATACAATGCTAATCCGTGTTCACTTTAATGGGGTTCAATTGTCTCTACAACCCGTTTGGATGTAACAAAGTATAATCAAAAGAGTTTTAAAGTAAAACTCGAACGACAAATGCGATTATCACATATGAATAGTCAATGCCTGATTACTATTTCATATTCTATAATCTAATTTGATCTTGTGCGTAGTTGTTCATTTCAATTCAATTGAAATAACATGACTCATCATGTTTAGCCTTTGAGAAGGCTTTGGTTAGTAGGTTTTATCAACTTCTTGTACCTTACTCAACCTCACTACATACTCGTTTTCCTTTGTAATGTATACATTTGCATTACAAAACTTTCTGAGTACGTGTCGAGATCCAATCAAGACATAGGCCCTCTAGCCTAAGAATAGCTCCCACTGTTTTCACAGTGTGCGGGACTCATCCTTCTTGCACATCTCATGATCGCAAGTGTACTCAATTTCCGTTATAAATATCTCTCATTGTTCTTTATTGCCTAGAACGATTCTAGAAAATCTACTTCTTAATTAACATTGCCACAATGGTATCTTAACCATCCTAATGTGTTTTGATTATGGTTTTGTCGGAAACCATGCGCAATCTCAATTGTCAATTGTCACTTGTGTAACACCCTTACACAATATTGCATCATAAACACTTTGCATCATAGCCTTAATGCTTCTGCAAGCACTTAAGGGTAATGTTTATGGCTTACTTAGTAAAGATTACTTAAATTCGATTTTTGAAAACAACTCATCATGCTCAAAGCATATGAAGTGTTATACATCATTTCTTTTTAATTGATTCGGCAGCGGAAGCAAATGAAATCAATCAAATATGTTCAATTTAATTGAACTAGTCATGAATCTTATCAACATAAGACTTCTTACTGACGCTAATATCATGTGGATTTATCTTCATAAATCCGGATATTCAAGATGTATTATAATACTCCAAAAGTCTTAAATCATTCTCAATGATCAATATGTCATACACATATCGGACTAATTAAAAATTCCGTAACTCCCACTAAACTCCATGTATAAACACAACTTCTCGACTTATCGAGAAATGTTTTATCACATGATCAAAATGTTGATTCCAACTCATTGATGTCCTACTTAAGATTCTCTCTTAAGTTTCACATTATCTTAGGATTGCAAGAATCTATAAAACTTATGACATGTATTGAATACATTCCTTCTATTGAAGAAGTGAGTTTTAGATTCACTCGCTATGTATTTCATAATAATGAAACATAATCCCTAAGAAGATCCAAATAGACTTAAGAATTTCAGTTGGTGCAAAACCCTTTGCAACCAATCTTGCTTTGAAATCTCTCTTTATTAGTGCAAAACCCTTTGTCACTAATCAAGCCCTTTTGTTTCGGATTTTCATGGCTCTAAGCCTTGTATTGAGTAGTGACTTAAACATTCTTATGTAAGTCATATGTTCATTACTTTCTAGAAGTAATCAACTTGAATCAAACAATTTCTTTTGTAAGTTATAAGCTCTTTATTTTCTTCAAAGTAGCATGAATTCATCATTTTTAACAAGTGACGAATTTAACCTCCTAGGTTTTGAAGAAACAACGTCTTACACAAAACGTCTCATGTAGCCAAGAAAGACCAGTTTCTTGCTACATAAAATTCTTTGTGGCTCTAGAATAATTTCTCCCACTCTGTCTTCAAAAATAAACTTGTATTTTAGAAAGACAGCTTCACGAGCCACAAACCCGTCGTACTCGTGATAATTGAAAGGGAAAAATGAGTATTTGTTTCTTGTGAAAACTTACAAACATGGTACCCTTACCATTTCATATCTCATATGATTCGATTTAGTGGAAAAGTAATTTAGACAAAAATGATAAAATCCCCAAAATGATCAAGTAACTCATCGTAACTTGATTGAAGTCCAAACCATATCGAATAGCGTTTGAATTCTTATCCAATCACACATTATTCCATAATGCGTGCTAAGAGAGATTAACTTGTGATACTATATCACATTTCCTTTGGCTTATATCAAGGTCTTCACTTTGATAATCCCATCACGACTAAATCGTGATTCCTTGAACTCTTGAACTTCTTCAAAGATTTCTCTATTTACCTTATTAAGTGAACACACTAGCGTCAACTTAAATCGTTGGTAAAAGAGAATGATCAACCTATTTTGGATCAATGATTTACAACCTCGATCTCCTTTTCAACCAAAAGGCACGAGACATCGTGCTTTGAATACAAGATACGCATATACCATTAATAATCTAATGGTTTCAAGAGTACTCGTTAACTCTTTGCGTTCATCATTTCAAAATTTTAAGGTTTAATTTTGGGTTACCAATTTGAGTCTTGTATCATCTTCATGATATATTATTCTAGTTTGGTTTAGAATATAATCACCTTGATGATGGGCTAGCCATACATCAAATCATGGTGTATAGGGTCACAAAAGTGAAACCTCTTTTGTATCTTAACAAGTTTGTATTCTTATTTAGAGTTTATGTACTTAATAGTCACAATTAAGTACAACTCCAAACCCAAAAACTAGATTTAGTACACAATGACTCTATCTCTCGACATTATTGTTGCTAGTCGTCATATTCTAATCATCCTATGTATCAAGTACAAATGATGAAAACCACCCCCGGTTTCTAATATTGATTTAAGTAGTACTAGCAAAATTTATGTTTAATCAAATAAACATTTAAAGAAGAAGGTCCCATTAGATGTCCCACAACTAAATTGTTGATTCTTCAATAATTTGGGGTAGTTTCCTTTCTAGTGTCCAACATTTAAGACAATGGAAACTTTATCGGTCGGGATTGATAGGTTTAGTATCGTCATTCTCAACAACTCTACCTTTAACATTACCTTGTATCAATTCCATTATTCTCTTTACTTCTTGAACCTCGTCCTCATCTTAACGGTTTAAGAGAATGCTCCCACTCATTTCAATGAGTCTTTGCTTTGAGAAGCAAAATTGAATTCATGAAGATTTCTCTTCATTTGTTCGTTTTAGTCTTAAAACTTTCATTGAAGTGGTTGCGCTATTTTAGTCAATTACTTAATTCGACAAAACTAATTACCAAAACAATTTATCGCTTCAAGGTACTTAATTCAATTAAGTATATGAAACATAATCCATTGTAAGTAGAAGTGTTAGTCAAGAATCAAAAACCTGTTTGATAATGAATAACTTTAATCTATACTCTTTACAAGAGATCCTTATCAATGGTTCATTTGAGGTTTTAGAAGCAAATTCATATTTGTCTTTAGTTACGATGTTTTAAGGAGATTTGAATCAAAAATCAAAATGATATCGTATATGAATTGTGGTAAAGAAATAGAACAATATAAAAACGGAATAGTGGAAAACTTAACATTTATCGTTTTATTAATACTTGAAAAACAAGTATAGCATTTACATAGTGACCTCTACCCAACTATGATAAATGATTCCAAGATCCAAATTCATATCAACTTAGGCACGGGGTAGCCGATGCAACCTTCATCAATATAACTCGGTAGATTAACTTTTTAATCGATTCTACTTTTAGAACTCTTGGTCGATAAAATTACTCTAATGTTTATCTATAGCCCAAAACACATCAACAAGGGCACGGGGTAGCCGATGCAACCCTCATCAACATGAATTCGGTGGATAGACATTTATCACCCACTTCCCCTACGTAACAAGGTTTGTACCCCGGGGTAGCCGAGCGCACTCCCTCGCGAAATAGGTTTTCATGGTTTCTACTATTTGGTAAGGCTATGTCTCAATTAATTGTTTTAGCGAGAGGTCATGCCAATTTATTATCTATCACGTTTTAAGTGAACTAAAGCGGTGAACTACGATAATTATAATTGGCACGGTCGATAAACTCGATAAAATAACAATGCATGTTTAGTTATGGCGATTTAGCGATGCATGTGACATAAAATAAAATGCAAGCATAAAGATAAATAAATCCTAGTATGGCCTTTCCTAAAAAAAAAGAAAAACTATTTAACTATTACATATTCGGAAACCAACTCCATTGGTCCCTTGAACTTCGGTTGTGGCACGCATCTCGAGGTAACACCGTCTTTATGTATCGCCATTCTTGAAGAAATCCGTATAGTGGAACTCCGGAATGAATAAAATTACATAATAAATTACATAATTTCCTATTATACATTTGTAACTAAAATAAAATAAATCTATTAAATTACAAAACGGTGATACGAGATCACAATAAAAATACAACCGAATCGATATTCCCATACATTTCGGGAAATACCAATTAAAATCTAAGGCCATACTAAGTAAAATTACATAATTCAAAATTACATAAATTAAAATTATGACAATCATAAAGAAAAATGCAGCATTATAATATGTATGAACATGCTCAATTTTAATGCTAAATCGCCTTTAATTAGCCAATATCGTATATTACTCGGTTTTTACGGATTTGCGTGATTTCAACATTTTATAATCACAAAAATACATAAACTCATATTTATGCATAAGTTAATTACCCTAACCTCTTAGGACTCAAAATATAGTCTTCACTAATAATTTGACCATAATTAACTTTTATTTACAAAATTGTTCATAAATGGACCAAAAATTACAAAAATAAGCTATTAAACTTCAAATAAATCCAAAAATTTCAAATAAATTCAAAATTTGAAATTTAAATTCATGAACATTCTGGAAAAATTCCATGACACTCATAATGTTCAAAATCTTTAGGTTAAAAAATTGGAAAATTTACCGGAAAAACAATGTTGCGGTTTATCGATTTATAATAAAATAATCATAAAAACATGGAAAAAAATATTTTCATTAACTTTTCAATTTTAGATCCGAAAAAAAAATAATAAAATGCAACATTAGATGTTTTTCCTAAGTCATAGATTATGTTTTATTAATTTTCACTAATAATGTCACTATTTATGCTATTTTTCTTCAAAAATTCATAAATCATGCAAAAAGACTTCTTTATAGCCAATTATTTTACACACATCTTGTAAAATTGCATGTGACAACATATTAATTTTCTATGACCAGATTCGAAATTTAACTCATATTAACCTATTTTTCACTTAAATCCGAATTTAATAATGAAAAATTCATTTTTCGAGCATAACAAGTCCAAAAATTATGAAAATTTACAGGTTATCTCAAAATAATATATGTGACAACATATCCAAAAAACAAGTGAAAATTCGAAGTATAGCTAATTTTAGACCAAAAATGACATTTTTACTCATAAAATCACATTTAAATGCCATTATTGTAAATTATGAACAATAAAAAACCGAAAAATTAACCAAAATATCCTAAAACACTTTAGGACCAGAAATATTAACATGCATGTAATAATTTCGTGATATATCATAATAACACAAATTTTACAAGTTTTATTTGTTATTCATATAACTTGGAAAAACTTTTAACCAATTTGCATGCAAACAACCGTGGCTCTTGATACCGATTGAAGGAAATGTAGATTCATATACATACTAACATACTCAAATATGTCGAAATTAATTTGTCATAAAATTAAATGTGGATTTTATGCATGCAAACAATATAATAAAATAGAGAAGAAATCATATCCTTACATTGAAATTTCGGTTCAAATGGACACAAAAGAAATCTCCTTTTCTTTTGTTCTTGAGCTTTCCTTTATTGGAAGAACAAGATCCAAGTGTAGGATCTCTCCTTAGGAATAATACCCAAAGCTAACTCTTAATCTAATTAATATTATTTGAGCTAGTATAATATTAATCTTGTGAAAAATTGAACCAAAAATTATTTGGTTTATGCTCCTAAAACCGGGTAGGAGAAGAGGGATTATGGAGGATTTTCTCTTTCTAAAAACTCTTATTTTAGATGAATGAAAAATAATAATTCACATGAATATTGTCAAAGTGAATAATAGGCAAAATAAGGAAAAATCACTAGGATTTTGTCTTCCCCAAAACCGGTGGGAGTGGAGGGAAAGGAGAGCCAATGCATGCCCATGGTTACCTTCACAAGAATATGTAGGTGTGCATGGCTAGCAATAGGTTAATCATCATTATGCTCACCACTAATTAAACAAACACAATATTTGTTTAAACCATCTCCCATTTTCGGCACATATGATAATATGGGATCCATATTATTTTTGTCAAATGTCAATATGTCACATGTCATATGTGACATAAATTTGTTATGTATTTTTATCATATTAAAAATCAACGCATTAACAAAAATACGTCATATACAAAAATCGACTTAGTAATTCATAATTACTTGTACCAAAATATTTTACCGTTTATAAATCGCATTTATAATAATTCATTCAAATCCAATTGTTTCTTTAAACAATAATTTCATCCGAGTAATGATACAATTCGATTACTCAGACCGTATCTCATTTAATCACATTTCAATTTGATACGTAAATTTTACTTCCAAAATCGTCCGTCAATTTTTCAAGTAATTTAATTAACTCGCAACATTATACGATTAATTAAATGATCAATTAAGAGTGTTGCCCTATAGGTATGACCTAGGGGTCAATCGATCACCACCGTCACACGACAGGTAATGTCAAACTCTAGTCAGCCAATCATTACCGATATATGTTGACCAGTTGACAGTAAAAATACTTCCCAATTGTATTCTTTAAAATGAGATTTAATAATGATATTTAAATCATATGATCGCACTATTGTTGAGGACACATTTCTCAACAGCATCACCTCCAGGATGTCTGGGTCAATGAGGTAAAGCTGCCTCTGGGGAGCCTCCTCCTCCTCCTCGTCAGAATCGGCAGCTACCACTGCCGACGGTAAGGGCTCAGTCGCAAGAAGGTGCTCAGGAGCCGGTATACGCATCCAACTCATACCCCACACTCTCCATGCCAACCGACCATCCCCCAAAGTTCTCAACCATTTCTGGTCGAGGAAGTGTTGGAATATGTGTCCTCCGACAATAATGCGATCACGACTGTTGATCATAATGATCACATGTTTAAATCTCATTATAAAGAATACAATTGGGAAGTAATATTGTTACTGTCAACTGGTCAACATATATCGGTAATGATTGGCTGACTAGAGTTTGACGTTACTGTCGTGCGACGGTGGTGATCAGTTGACCCCCTAGATCATACCTATAGGGCAACACTCTTAATTGATTATTTAATTAATCGTATAATGTTACGAGTTAATTAAATTACTTGAAAATTGACGGACGATTTTGGAAGTAAAATTTACGTATCAAATTGAAATGTGATTAAATGAGATACGGTCTGAGTAATCAAATTGTATAATTACTCGGATGAAAAAATTGTTTAATGTAACAATTAAATTTGAATGAATTGTTATAAATACAATATGTTGTGATTTATAAATTGGTAAAATTTTTGGTACAAGTAATTATGATATTACTAAGTCGATTTTTGTATGTGACGTATTTTTTGATAATATGTTGATTTTTAATATGTTAAAAATACATAACAAATTTATGTGACATGTGACATGTGACATATTGACAATTGACAAAAATAATATGGATTCCATATTATCAAATGGACCGAAATAATAAGAGGAGGATTAAGCTAATTAATTGTTTAATTAGTAGGTAAACATAATGATTAAAAAGCAAGAGTAGCCATGCAACCCTATTAACCTTGTGAAGGCAAACTAATGCATGCATTGGCTCTATTTTTCTTCCCTCCTCTTCCTTGCCCGGTTTTTAACAAGAGAAAAACAAAAGGGTTTTGCCTTATATTCTTCTAATACACCACATTCATTGTGTGTGTGAATTATTATTCATTCTTCAACTAATATAAAATAAGAGTTTTAGAGAGATAAAAACTCCCATCTTCTTCCTCCCCAAAAACCGAAATATTCAAGTGTTTTATAATATTTTGGATCAATTTTCTACTAGATTAATATTATACTAGTACTTATAATATTAATTTGAATTAAGAGAAGGCCTTGGGTATTAAGCTTAGGGAGAGATCCTATACTTGGATCTTGGTTCTTCCATAAGGGAAAGCTCAAGAACAAGAGAGAAAGGTGATCTCTCTTGTGCCCATTAAACCGAAATCACCAATGTAAGAACATGATTTCTCCTCTATTTTATCATATTGTTTGCATGCATAAAATCCGTATTTAATTTTATGACAAATTAATTAAGACATATATGATTATGTTAGTGTATATAGATCTACATTTCCTTCAATCGGTATCAAGAGCCACGGTTGTTTGCATGCAAATCGGTTAAAAGTTTTTCCGAGTTATAAGAATAACAAATAAAACTTGTAAATTTTGTGTTATTATGATATATCACGAAATTAATTCATGCATGTTAATATTTCTGGTCCTAAAATGTTTTAGGATATTTTGGTGAATTTTACGGATTTTTATTGTTCATATTATACAATAATGGCATTTAAATATGATTTTATGAGTAAAAATGTCATTTTTGGTCTAAAATTAGCTATACTTCGAATTTTCAGTTGATTTTTGGATATGTTGTCACATATATTATTTTGAGATAACCTGTAAATTTTCATAATTTTTGGACTTGTTATGCTCGAAAAATGGATTTTTCATTATTAAATTCGGATTTAGGTGAAAAATAGGTTAATATGAGTTAAATTTCGAATCTGGTCATAGAAAATTAATATGTTGTCACATGCAATTTTACAAGATGTGTGTAAAATAATTGGCTATAAAGAAGTCTTTTTGCATGATTTATGGATTTTTGAAGAAAAATAGCATATATAGTGACATTATTAGTGAAAAATTAATAAAACATAATATATGACTTAGGAAAAACGTCTAATGTTGCCTTTTATTATATTTTTCATATCTAAAATTGAAAACTTAATGAATATAATTTTTCCATGTTTTTATGATTATTTTATTAAAAATCGATAAACCGCAACATTGTTTTTCCGGAAAAATTTCGAAATTTTTAACCTAAGATTTTGAACATTATGAGTGTCATGGTAATTTTCCAGAATGTTCATGAGTTTAAATTTCAAATTTCAAATTTATTTGAAATTTTGTGATTTATTTGAAGTTTATAGCTTATTTTTGTATTTTTTGGTCCATTTATGAACAATTTTATAAAATATTGGTTAATTATGGTCAAATTATTAGTGAAGACTAAATTTTGAGTCCTAAGAGGTTAGGGTAATTAACTTATGCATAAATATGAATTTATGTAATTTTTGTGATTGTAAAATGTTGAAATCACGCAAATCCGTAAAAACCGAGTAATATATGATATTAGCTAATTAAAGGCGATTTAGCATAAAATTGAGCATGTTCATACATATTATAATGCTGCATTTTTCCTTTATGATTGTCATAATTTTAATTTATGTAATTTTGAATTATGTAATTTTACTTAGTATGGCCTTAGATTTTAATTGGTATTTCCCGAAATGTATGGGAATATCAATTCGGTTGTAATTTTATTGTGATCTCGTATCACCGTTTTGTAATTTAATAGATTTATTTTATTTTAGTTACAAATGTATAATAGGAAATTATGTAATTTATTATGTAATTTTATTCATTCCGAAGTTCCCAAAGACGGATTTCTTCAAGAATGGCGATACATAAAGACGGTGTTACCTCGAGATGCGTGCCACAACCGAAGTTCAAGGGACCAATGGAGTTGGTTTCCGAATATGTAATAGTTAAATAGTTTTTCTATTTTAGGAAAGGCCATACTAGGATTTATTTATCTTTATGCTTGCATTTTATTTTATGTCACATGCATCGCTAAATCGCCATAACTAAACATGCATTGTTATTTTATCGAGTTTATCGACCGTGTCAATTAAAATTATCGTAGTTCACCGCTTTAGTTCACTTAAAACGTGATAGATAATAAATTGACATGACCTCTCGCTAAAACAAACAATTGAGACATAGCCTTACCAAATAGTAGAAACCATGAAAACCTATTTCGCGAGGGAGTGCGGTCGGCCCCACCGGGGTACAAACCTTGTTACGTAGGGGAAGTGGGTGATGAATGTTCATCCACCGAATTCATGTTGATAAGGGATGTATCGGCCACACCGTGCCCAAGTTGATGTGGATTTGGATCATGGACACATTTATTCGAAATTTGGATTGAACTCAACAAAAGTTTTTTGATAAGGGATGTATCGGCCCCACCGTGCCCTTGTCGGATGTGTTTTGGGCTAAAGATAATTGTTAATGTAATATTATCGACCAAGAGTTCTAAAAGTAGAATCGATTAAACGTTAATCCACCAAGTTGTATTGATAAAGGATGAATCGGCCCCACCGTGCCTAAGTCGATATGAATTTAGGTCTTGGAATCATTTATCTAGTTGGGTAGAGGTCACTAGAAAAATGCATAAAACTTGTTTAAATCATACATTTTTACGAGTATTATTAAAACGACAATTGTTTTACTCCTTATATTTTGTTTTGTAGACCTCTTCTTTTTATAACAAATGGCAACGCCAACTCCTAATGCCACACCTCTCGCTAGTTCATCATGGCTCCGATCCTTTATGGATCGATGTAAACTTGAAAAGAATGGGTCAAATTTCTCCGAATGGGATGCCCAACTCAAATTAGCCGCCGAAGGCGACGACAAGCTTCGTTACCTCACCGAGGCCTCTCCACCCGAACCCTCCACTAGGTCCACCGCGGCCACTAGGGAAGCATATGAGGCTTACCAAAAGGAGTCCGCCGCAATGAAAAATGTCATGATATTTGCGATGGAGGCGGACCTCCAAAGGAGAGCCTTTAAAATGGGCAATGCTAATGAGATTTACTCCAAACTTGTGACCATGTTTTCACAAACTCCGCGGATCGTCCAATATGAGGTGGCCGCGGCATTCTTTGATCTCGACTTCAAAGAAGGCCAAAAGGTTAGCCCTCATGTGCTCAAACTCATGGAGCTTGTCGAGACCTTGAAAATTCAAAAGGTTGAAATCCCCAAAGAACTCATCGTAGATAGGATTCTACACTCCTTGTCCAAAGTCAAGGCATATGTGCAATTCCGGGTGAATTTCAACATGCAAGACAAGGATGTGTCTCTTGAGGAGTTGCACAAGTTACTTGTGCAAGCCGAGAGGGACATGGGGTTAAATGTGAACCCTCCCAAAGATGTGCTTAACATAAGCACTAAGAGTAAGGGGAAGTTCAAGAAGAATGGGAGAAAGGGCAAGAAGCAAGCTCCCACATTCACCAAAGCTAAGACTTGTGAAGCTAGCACCTCAAAAGTCAAGAAGGGTCCTCTTGATAAATGCCATTATTGTAATGGCATGGGACATTGGAAAAGAAATTGTTCCAAATACCTTGGTGATATCAAAGCTGGAAAGATCACTCCAGTAGGTAAATGACTAACCTTCTTTTATGTTTCTAATTCAACTATGGTATTATGATGCAAAGTTGTGATAATGTATCTCCCTTTTTATTGTAAATAGGGCCTCCACCAAGCAAAGACAAGGGAAAGGAAAAGCAAGCATAAGAAACCATGGAGAAGCTAAGGATAGCTTTTATGGAGCTTTGCTTTTCATTGTCTTAATTTAGATTATGTTTTGAATTTTTAGAACTTTAAGTTTCCGTGTTCGACATGGAAAGGTTTTTTGGATAATGGTTTGTATTTTGGATGATGGTGACTTGGTTTGCAACCCAAGTCACCCGTTTTATCATTTATCCTTTATGTTCTAAAATTTTATCTTTAAATGCTTGCTCTTAGGAACATAAGATTATTCACTTAAAAGTGATCTAATAGACAAATATAATGACGGGTTTCATTATATGTCCACATGCTTAAGGCTTGTGTATGATCATTTATAAAGCGATTTTGAGTCTATGAACTCTCTTAAAGGAATGTCAATCACCAAGTACACACATGAAATCTAAAACTATTAGTCTACCTATGAGGTAGTTCTCCTTATACTTCAACATCAGTATTTGTGTCTCATATGCTATCTTTGAATCTATAGTGTATTTATTCTAAAGATAGAGTGGGAGAAAAATGAGGACACAACACACAAGGCAAAATTAAAATTGTGTACTTGTGTAAATGAAGATCTACGCAAGAGAAAATGAGTTGAATGAAGGTATATCTATTTACATAGTATGCCGAATAGATGAGATCTATGGTCTCAAGTTAGTTCTATATGACTAAAGAGACCAAGTGAAGTAATCATAAGATATATTCTTAAGATTACTACGTGAGGACACCAAAAGAAAGTTTTGGAAGAAATGACTAATGTAAAGTCTTAATAAGAGTTTTGACTAAGTTTAGACTATTTTATGATAAATTTTGACCTATAGTTTCAACCGAGATTTACTTAAGAGCCTAAATGAATCATAGTAACATACTAGTTATGATCGAGTTGCAAAGATTGATATACCGATATCTTCAATGGCCAAAATTTTAACCACGCAAATGTCATTGCTTAACCTCATTATGAAATGGTTAAACCTCCTTCCAAAAGGGTATTTGCGAAGGACGTATTCTATATATTATTTATATTTGAATAATGACATTGCTACACATCATTGTGACATGAGTGTGTTGGAGATTTAAAATCTCTTTCCGTAAGGTTAAGATGAGACCACTTCAAAATAGGTATTTTGAAAGGATATGATGGGAACATATATGGTTTTATCCTAATAACTTGGCAATGCAATTGATATTTCAATTCTTGATAAATTTCGATTGAGAAGTCAATTTCGAAATGTGTAGAATTGAGTGGGAGTTAGGAAATTATCATGTGAAGACATGGAATTTAGTGGGAGCTATCATCCTTGAATGTTTACAACTCATCACTCATTAAAGAATGACGAGCTAATACCTTCTTTCATAAAGAAGCTTTTGAGTTTTCAATTCTGGATGAAAATGGACTATGATGAATCCAATTACATCAAGGGATGTTGGATTAGTATTAAGAGATGCACATCGTATCAACATTCACATAGGTT
Source organism: Silene latifolia (assembly GCF_048544455.1). NCBI lineage: Eukaryota > Viridiplantae > Streptophyta > Magnoliopsida > Caryophyllales > Caryophyllaceae > Silene > Silene latifolia. Next base: position 26,620,802 of record NC_133532.1, read on the forward strand.
ATTCATGTAGATGAAAATGGAATTACCATTAGCAGTCATGGTCGTTCATTGAACCTATGAACGGTTGATCTCATGATTATTAGTAACTAATGTTTCTGCCATTAGAATTATCATGTACATGTCCAATTATGAATCATATGCATAAGAGCATGATGATGGATGGTAAGCCATAATAGAAACGTCATGAATTCTCAAGTAGAATCCGATGAGCGATTTCAGTGTTTGACGGAATATTCCATTGTGTGTCAAGAGGTTGCACATATTATAGAAAATCCGAGCACATATGAGGATTTATGAGAATCCAAATTCTTTCAAGCCTAGAAAGAGAAATGAGAAGTTTTGGAAAGATGCTTGGTTGAGTAAGAGGTTATTCAAAAATAATCCTTCCTAGTTAAGCTAGGACTTGTGAGAAGTGCTAAGCTAATAATCTTGTCAATTGTTACAAGATTCTACAAAGCATATACCTAGTGCATTGTGTGTGGATGGAATACTTGATCAGTACAAGTTATGTCATTCATCACAAATTCGTTCGTTATGTGATAGTCGATAAGAAAGTTCTTTCAAGTTAAAGAACCGAAACCAAGGTCGGGAACCTTGATGTGTACTTGGTAAGATTCATGTTATGAGAGAGAACATGAATGTAAAGGAGATTGCAAGTGTAAGAAGTTTGAACACATGGACACATGGGATGTTAAACTTCTATTGCAATCAATAAGTGTTTACACTGTCGATATACATCACAAGGTTGTAATATGATATTGACTACCCAAGTGTGATGTCGACATTTGTCGTTTGAGTTATTATTAACTCACCTTGTACATTGTTATATCCAAACGGGTTGTAGAGACAATTGAACCCCGTTAAAGTGAACATGGATTAACATTGTTTTTGCCCATAGTTACTTATATGAGGTGACGTCTCGAAGTGACTAGAGTGTGATGCGATTGATGGCAAGTTCAAGTGTCATAGAGTCATGTGAGATGTCTAGTCGATCACATAGGCAGATTGTTAGGAACATTTTGTCGGGCCTAATGACCGCTTATAGAGTTCTGGCAAATTTATATAGCCTGGTCGTGGCGAGAGCTACTATAGTATTCAAAAGAGTCGATTCTTTTGACTAAAGACTATTCACCTAAGATGGCACAGTTTCAGATTAACTTTGATTTGTGTTACTACGACCTTCGTAAATGGGGTCAAATGGGCATATTTTGGGTTATGATGGCTGTGGCTAGTCGAAGGGAATGAGTGCGATAGGAATTGTCCACCCCTAGTCAGGGTTATAACTGAAGGAAATGTAGATTCATATACATATTAACATATTCATATATGTCTAAACTAATTTGTCATAAAATTAAAACGGATCTTATGCATGCAAACAATAATATAAATAGAGGAGAAATCATGTCCTTACATACAATATTTCGGTTATATTGGGCACAAGAGAGATCACCTATCTCTCTTGTTCTTGAGCTTTTCCAATGGAAGAATAAAGATCTAAGTGTAAGATCTCTCCCTATGCTTTATACCCAAGGCTCCTCTTAATATAATTAATATTACAAATACTAGTTATAATATTAATCAAGGTAGAAAATTGACCCAAAATATTTATTAACACATAAATATTTCGGTATTATGGAGGGAGATGTAGAGAGCTTTTTATCTCTCTAGAATACTAATTTTTGGATAATAAGTTGAATGAATATCACTAACTCATTTTAGTGTAATAATAGGTAAAATTATAAGAAAAACCAATGATGGTTTTCACATAAAAAACCGGGTGGAATGGGGGGCTTTTAGGGGAGCCAATGCATGAACACTTTTGTCTTCACAAGAATATTAGGGTTGCATGGCTAGGAATGTAGGTAATCATTGTGTTCTTATAATAATTAAACAAACACAATATTAGCTTCCACTACCCCTTTATTTCGGCATTCATGGATTAACAAGTGATCCATTTTATTTTTGTCAATTGTAAATATGTCACATGTCACATGTGACATATATTTGTTATGTATTTTTAACATATTAAAATCAACGTATTATCAAAAATACGTCACACACAAAAATCGACTTGGTAATTTTACAATTACTTGTGCCAAAATATTTTACCTTTTATAAATTACAACTGATTGTATTTATAACAATTCATTCAATTTAATTGTTACATTAAACAATTATTTCATCCGAGTAATGATACAATTCAATTACTCAGACCGTATCTTATTCAATCACATTTCAATATGATACGTAAATTTTACTTCCAAAATCGTCCGTCAATTTTCAAGTAATTTAATTAACTCGGAACATTATACGATTAATTAAATAATCAATTAAGAGTATTGCCCTTTAGGTATGACCTAGGGGGTCAACTGATCACCACCGTCACACGACAGTAATGTCAAACTCTAGTCAGCCAATCATTACCGATATATGTTGACCAGTTGATAGTAACAATATTACTTCCCAATTGTATTCATTTTAATGAGACTTAAACATGTGATCATCATGATCAACAGTCGTGATCGCATTATTGTCGGAGGACACATATTCCAACAATCTCCCACTTGTCCTCGACAAGTGTGCGTCACCAATTCTCTTGTCCTATTACTATCTCCCACTCAATGCAAGGTGTCTTTCAGGTCGTACTTGCAAGTGATCATATCGAGAGTGGTTTCCTCGATCTGGAGAATAACTTATTGACCGGATTTATCCACTCGGATGCCATCCGAGCGTGTACACGCATTTCGATTCATTACTCCTCGAGTGGCCCCGAGATATTGTTATAACCCCGACTAGGGGTGGACAATTCCTATCGCACTCATTCCCTTCGACTAGCCACAGCCATCATAACCCAAAATATGCCCATTTGACCCCATTTACGAAGGTCGTAGTAACACAAATCAAAGTTAATCTGAAACTGTGCCATCTTAGGCGAATAGTCTTTAGTCAAAAGAATCGACTCATTTGAATACTATAGTAGCTCTCGCCACGACCAGGCTATACAAATTTGCCAGAACTCTATAAGCGGTCATAAGGCCCGACAAAAAGTTCCTAACAATCTACCTATGTGATCGACTAGTCATCTCACATGACTCTATGGCACTTGAACTTGCCATCAATAGCATCACACTCTAGTCACTTCGAGACGTCACCTCATATAAGTAACTATGGGCAAAAACAATGTTAATCCATGTTCACTTTAACGGGGTTCAATTGTCTCTACAACCCGTTTGGATATAACAATGTACAAAGTGAGTTAATAATAACTCAAACGACAAATGTCGACATCACACTCGGGTAGTCAATATCATATTACAACCTTGTGATGTTTATCATAAGTGTAAACACTTATTGACTGCAATAGAAGTTTAACATCTCATGTGTCCATGTGTTCAAACTTCTTACACTTGCAATTTCCTTCACATTCATGTTCTCATACCATGAATTTTACCAAGTACACATCAAGGTTCTCGACCTTGGTTTTGGTTCTTTAACTTGAAAGAACTTTCTTATCGATCATCTCATAACGAACGAATTTGCGATGAATAATACAACTTGTACCGATCAAGTACTCCATCCACACACAATGCACTAGGTATATGTTTTGTAGAATCTTGTAATAGTTGACAAGATTATTAGCTTAGTACTTCTCACAAGTCCTAGCTTAACTAGGAAAGATTATCTTTGAATAACTTCTTATTCAACCAACCATCTTTCCAAAACTTCTCATTTCTCTTTTCAAATTTGAAAGATTTGGGATTCTCATAAATCCTTATATGTGCTTGGATTTTCTACAATATGTGTAACCTCTTAACACACAATGGAACATTCCGTCAAGCACCGAAATCGTTCATCGGATTCTACTTGAGAATTCATGACGTTTCTATTATGGCTCACAAATCAATCATCATGCTCTTACGCATACGATTCATAATTGGACATGTATATGATTATTCTAATGGCGGAAACATTAGTTACTAATAATCATGAGATCAACCGTTCATCGGTTCAATGAACTACCATGATCGCTAATGGTAATTCCATTTTCATTCATATGAATAACCTATGTATATGTTGATACGATGTGTATCTCTTTAATACTAATCCAACATCCCATGATGTAATTGGATTCATCATTGTCCATTTTCATCCAGAATTGAAAACTCAAAAGCTTCTTTATGAAAGAAGGTATTAGCTCGTCATTCTTTAATGAGTAATGAGTTTTATACATTCAAGGATGATAGCTCCCACTAAATTCCATGTCTTCACATGAGAATTTCCTAACTCCCACTCAATTCAACACATTTCGAAATTGACTTCTCAATCGAAATTTTTATTCAAGAATTTAAATATAAATTGCTTTGCCAAGTTACTAGGATAAAACCATATATGTTCCCATCATATCCTTTCAAAATGCCTATTTTGAAGTGATCTCATCTCAACCTTACGGAAAGAGATTTCAATTCTCTAACACACTCATGTCATAATGATGTGTAGCAATGTCATTATTCAAATATAAACAATATCTAGAATACGTCCTTCGGAATACTCTTTCGGAAGGAGGATTAACCATTTCCTAGCGAGGTTAAGCAATGACATTTGCGTGGCTAAAACGTTGGCTATTGAAGATATCGGAATATCAATCTTTGCAACTTAATCTTGATCATAACTAGTATGTTACATTGATTCATTTAGGCTCTTAAGTAAAACTCATGATTGAAACTATTTGGTCAAAATTTATCATATAGAACTTAGTCAAAACTTGTTAAGACTTTGCATTAGTCATTTTCATCCAAAACTTCTTTTGGTCTCCTCGTGTAGTTATCTTGAGAATATACTTTTATGATTACTACACTTGGTCTCTTTAGTCATATAGAACTAACTTGAGATCATAGATCTCATCTATTCGGCATACTATGTAAATAGATATACCTTTATTCAAATCATTTTCTCTTGCGTAGATCTACATTTACACAAGTACACAATTTGATTTTTGTCTTGTGTGTTGTGTCCTCATTTTTCTCCCACTCTATCTTTAGAATGAATACACTAAACATTCAAAGATAGCATATGAGACACAAATTAATGATGTTGAAGTATAAGGAGAACTATCTCATAGATAGACTAATAGTTATTGATAGACTCAAAAATTGTTCTTGGTGATTGACATGCCTTTAAGAGAGTTCATAGACTCAAAATCACTTTATGAATGATCATACACATGCCTTAAGCATGTGGACATATAATGAAACCCGTCATTATAATTGTCTATTAGATTACCTTTAAGTGAATAATCTTATGTTTCAAAACGCAAGCATTTAAAGATGAAATTTTTAGAACATAAAGGATAAATGATAAAACGGGTGACTTGGGTTGCAAACCAAGTCACCAATATCCAAAATACAAACCATTATCCAAAATACCTTTCCATGTCGAACACGGAAACTTAAAGTTCTAGAATTCAAAACATAACTTAAAATAAGACAATGAAAAACAAAGCCCCACAAAAGCTATCCTTAGCTTCTCCATGGTTTCTTATGCTTGTTTTTCTTTTCCCTTGTCTTTGCTTGGTGGAGGCCCTATTTACAATAAAAAGGGAGATACATTATCACAACTTTGCATCATAATACCATAGTTGAATTTAGAAACATAAAAGAAGGTTAGTCATTTACCTACTGGAGTGATCTTTCCAGCTTTGATATCACCAAGGTATTTGGAACAATTTCTTTTCCAATGTCCCATGCCATTACAATAATGGCATTTATCAAGAGGACCCTTCTTGACTTTTGAGGTGCTAGCTTCACAAGTCTTAGCTTTGGTGAATGTGGGAGCTTGCTTCTTGCCCTTTCTCCCATTCTTCTTGAACTTCCCCTTACTCTTAGTGCTTATGTTAAGCACATCTTTGGGAGGGTTCACATTTAACCCCATGTCCCTCTCGGCTTGCACAAGTAACTTGTGCAACTCCTCAAGAGACACATCCTTGTCTTGCATGTTGAAATTCACCCGGAATTGCACATATGCCTTGACCTTAGACAAGGAGTGTAGAATCCTATCTACGATGAGTTCTTTGGGGATTTCAACCTTTTGAATTTTCAAGGTCTCGACAACCTCCATGAGTTTGAGCACATGAGGGCTAACTTTTTGGCCCTCTTTGAAGTCGAGATCAAAGAATGCCACGGCCGCCTCATATTGGACGATCCGCGGAGTTTGTGAAAACATGGTCACAAGTTTGGAGTAAATCTCATTAGCATTGCCCATTTTAAAGGCTCTCCTTTGGAGTTCCGCCTCCATCGCAAATATTAAGACATTTTTCATTGCGGCGGACTCCTTTTGGTAAGTCTCATAGGCTTCCCTCGTGGCCGCGGTGGACCTAGTGGAGGGTTCGGGTGGAGAGGCCTCGGTAAGGTAACGAAGCTTGTCGGCGCCTTCGGCGGCTAATTTGAGTTGGGCATCCCATTCGGAGAAATTTGACCCATTCTTTTCAAGTTTACATCGATCCATAAAGGATCGAAGCCAAGATGAAGTAGCGAGTGGTGTAGCATTAGGAGTTGGTGTTGATGTTGCCATTTGTTATGAAAAAGAAGTGGTCTACAAAACAAAATATAAGAAGTAAAACAAATGTCGTTTTAATTATACTCGTAAAAATGTATGATTTAAACAAGTTTTATGCATTTTTCTAGTGACCTCTACCCAACTAGATAAATGATTCCAAGACCCAAATTCATATCGACTTAGGCACGGTATGGCCGATGAAACCTTTATCAATATAACTCGGTGGATTAACATTTTAATCGATTCTACTTTTAGAACTCTTGGTCGATAAAATTACTCTAATAATTATCTATAGCCCGGAACACATGCAACTACGGTCGCGAATACTTCCGTTGAGCTCAATCCAAATTTCGAATAAATGTGTCCATTATCCAAATCCACATCAACTTGGGCACGGTATGGCCGATGAAACCCTCATTAACATGAACTTGGTGGATTAACACTCATCACCCACTTCCCCTACGTAACAAGGTTTGTACCCCGGTAGGGCCGAGTGCACTCCCTCGCGAAATAGGTTTTCATGGTTTCTACTATTTGGTAAGGCTATGTCTCAATTGTTTGTTTTAGCGAGAGGTCATGTCAATTTATTATCTATCACGTTTTAAGTGAACTAAAGCGGTGAACTACGATAATTCGAATTGACACGGTCGATAAACTCGATAAAAGAAGACAATGCATGTTTAGTTATGGCGATTTAGCGATGCATGTGACATAAAATAAAATGCAAGCATAAAGATAAATAAATCCTAGTATGGCCTTTCCTAAAATAGAAAAACTATTAATCTATTACATATTCGGAAACCAACTCCATTGGTCCCTTGAACTTCGGTTGTGGCACGCATCTCGAGGTAACACCGTCTTTATGTATCGCCATTCTTGAAGTAATCCGTCTTTTGGAACTCCGGAATGAATAAAATTACATAATAAATTACATAATTTCCTATTATACATTTGTAACTAAAATAAAATAAATCTATTAAATTACAAAACGGTGATACGAGATCACAATAAAAAATTACAACCGAATCGATATTCCCATACATTTCGGGAAATACCAATTAAAATCTAAGGCCATACTAAGTAAAATTACATAATTCAAAAATTACATAAATTAAAATTATGACAATCATAAAGAAAAATGCAGCATTATAATATGTATGAACATGCTCAATTTTAATGCTAAATCGCCTTTAAATAGCCAATATCATATATTACTCGGTTTTTACGGATTTGCGTGATTTCAACATTTTATAATCACAAAAATGCATAAACTCATATTTATGCATAAGTTAATTACCCTAACCCCTTAGGACTCAAAAAAATAGTCTTCACTAATAATTTGACCATAATTAACTTTTATTTACAAAATTGTTCATAAATGGACCAAAAATTACAAAAATAAGCTATTAAACTTCAAATAAATCCAAAAATTCAAATAAATTCAAAATTTGAAATTTAAATACATGAACATTCTGGAAAAATTCCATGACACTCATAATGTTCAAAATCTTAGGTTAAAAAATTTCGAAAATTTTCCGGAAAAACAATGTTGCGGTTTATCAATATTTAATAAAATAATCATAAAAATATGGAAAAATTATTTTCATTAACTTTTCAATTTTAGATCTGAAAAATATGACAAAATGCAACATTTGACGTTTTTCCTAAGTCATAGATTATGTTTTATTAATTTTCAACTAATAATGTCACTATTTATGCTATTTTTCTTCAAAAATTCATAAATCATGCAAAAAGACTTCTTTATAGCCAATTATTTTACACACATCTTGTAAACTTGCATGTGACAACATATTAATTTTCTATGACCAGATTCGAAATTTAACTCATATTAACCTATTTTTCACCTAAATCCGAATTTAATAATGAAAAATTCATTTTTCGAGCATAACAGGTCCAAAAATTATGAAAATTTACAGGTTATCTCAAAATAATATATGTGACAACATATCCAAAAACCAATGAAAATTCGAAGTATAGCTATTTTTAGACCAAAAATGACATTTTTACTCATAAAATCACATTTAAATGCCATTATTGAAAATTATGAACAATAAAAATCCGAAAAATTAACCAAAATATCCTAAAACACTTTAGGACCAGAAATATTAACATGCATGTAATAATTTCGTGATATATCATAATAACACAAATTTTACAAGTTTTATTTGTTATTCATATAACTCGGAAAAACTTTTAACCAATTTGCATGCAAACAACCGTGGCTCTGATACCAATTGAAGGAAATGTAGATTCATATACATATTAACATATTCATATATGTCTAAACTAATTTGTCATAAAATTAAAACGGATCTTATGCATGCAAACAATAATATAAATAGAGGAGAAATCATGTCCTTACATACAATATTTCGGTTATATTGGGCACAAGAGAGATCACCTATCTCTCTTGTTCTTGAGCTTTTCCAATGGAAGAATAAAGATCTAAGTGTAAGATCTCTCCCTATGCTTTATACCCAAGGCTCCTCTTAATATAATTAATATTACAAATACTAGTTATAATATTAATCAAGGTAGAAAATTGACCCAAAATATTTATTAACACATAAATATTTCGGTATTATGGAGGGAGATGTAGAGAGCTTTTTATCTCTCTAGAATACTAATTTTTGGATAATAAGTTGAATGAATATCACTAACTCATTTTAGTGTAATAATAGGTAAAATTATAAGAAAAACCAATGATGGTTTTCACATAAAAAACCGGGTGGAATGGGGGGCTTTTAGGGGAGCCAATGCATGAACACTTTTGTCTTCACAAGAATATTAGGGTTGCATGGCTAGGAATGTAGGTAATCATTGTGTTCTTATAATAATTAAACAAACACAATATTAGCTTCCACTACCCCTTTATTTCGGCATTCATGGATTAACAAGTGATCCATTTTATTTTTGTCAATTGTAAATATGTCACATGTCACATGTGACATATATTTGTTATGTATTTTTAACATATTAAAATCAACGTATTATCAAAAATACGTCACACACAAAAATCGACTTGGTAATTTTACAATTACTTGTGCCAAAATATTTTACCTTTTATAAATTACAACTGATTGTATTTATAACAATTCATTCAATTTAATTGTTACATTAAACAATTATTTCATCCGAGTAATGATACAATTCAATTACTCAGACCGTATCTTATTCAATCACATTTCAATATGATACGTAAATTTTACTTCCAAAATCGTCCGTCAATTTTCAAGTAATTTAATTAACTCGCAACATTATACGATTAATTAAATAATCAATTAAGAGTATTGCCCTTTAGGTATGACCTAGGGGGTCAACTGATCACCACCGTCACACGACAGTAATGTCAAACTCTAGTCAGCCAATCATTACCGATAGTAACAATATTACTTCCCAATTGTATTCATTTTAATGAGACTTAAACATGTGATCATCATGATCAACAGTCGTGATCGCATTATTGTCGGAGGACACATATTCCAACAATAACAATATCTCAGGGCCACTCGAGGAGTAATGAACTGGAAATGCGTGGCCACGCTCGGAAAGTATCTATGATAGATAAGTCCGGTCAATCAGTTATTCTCCAGATCGAGGAAACCACTCTCGATATGATCACTTGCAAGTACGACCTGAAAGACACCTTGCATTGAGTGGGAGATAGTAATAGGACAAGAGAATTGGTGACGCACACTTGTCGAGGACAAGTGGGAGATTGTTGGAATATGTGTCCTCCGACAATAATGCGATCACAACTGTTGATCATAATGATCACATGTTTAAATCTCATTATAAAGAATACAATTGGGAAGTAATATTGTTTGTATCAACCGGTCAACATATATCGGTAATGATTGGCCGACTAGAGTTTGACGCTATCGTGCGGCGGTGGTGATCGATTGACCCCCTAGGTCATACCTATAGGGCAACACTCTTAATTGATTATTTAATTAATCGTATAATGTTACGAGTTAATTAAATTACTTGAAAATTGACGGACGATTTTGGAAGTAAAATTTACGTATCAAATTGAAATGTGATTAAATGAGATACGGTCTGAGTAATCAAATTGTATAATTACTCGGATGAAAAAATTGTTTAATGTAACAATTAAATTTGAATGAATTGTTATAAATACAATCTGTTGTGATTTATAAATTGGTAAAATTTTTGGTACAAGTAATTATGATATTACTAAGTCGATTTTTGTATGTGACGTATTTTTTGATAATACGTTGATTTTTAATATGTTAAAAATACATAACAAATTTATGTGACATGTGACATGTGACATATTGACAATTGACAAAAATAATATGGATTCCATATTATCAAATGGACTGAAATAATAAGAGGAGGATTAAGCTAATTAATTGTTTAATTAGTAGGTAAACATAATGATTAAAAAGCAAGAGTAGCCATGCAACCCTATTAACCTTGTGAAGGCAAACTAATGCATGCATTGGCTCTATTTTTCTTCCCTCCTCTTCCTTGCCCGGTTTTTCACAAGAGAAAAACAAAAGGGTTTTGCCTTATATTCTTCTAATACACCACATTCATTGTGTGTGTGAATTATTATTCATTCTTAAACTAATCTAAAATAAGAGTTTTAGAGAGATAAAAACTCCCATCTTCTTCCTCCCCAAAAACCGAAATATTCAAGTGTTTTATAATATTTTGGATCAATTTTCTACTAGATTAATAATATACTAGTACTTATAATATTAATTTGAATTAAGAGAAGGCCTTGGGTATTAAGCTTAGGGAGAGATCCTATACTTGGATCTTGGTTCTTCCATAAGGGAAAGCTCAAGAACAAGAGAGAAAGGTGATCTCTCTTGTGCCCATTAAACCGAAATCACCAATGTAAGAACATGATTTCTCCTCTATTTTATCATATTGTTTGCATGCATAAAATCCGTATTTAATTTTATGACAAATTAATTAAGACATATATGATTATGTTAGTGTATATAGATCTACATTTCCTTCAGGAAGTACTCTCTGTCCAAGGTAGGCACCATAGGGGTCAACGGGGTATAGGCCGAGGAGGCCTCAAAGGTAGTCAGCCTCTCTGCCAACCGAGTGGCAATGGCACCACAACTCAGAAATCGGGTGTCGGACGAGGCCATTAGGGCTAAACTGGCACACACTATGGCAGGGGCACTAAAGGTCACTCTCTGAGATCGGGTGGGGTTAAGGTACGCCACCAGCAACATCAACTCGTGTGAGTTAAGCTTACTCACATCCTTCCTCTCATAAAGCAAACAGGTCAGGGCACGGAGGAAGATCTTCAGGGTGACATGTTGGACATCGTTAATCAACATGTTACTCGAAGTGGGAGCTGGTTTACCAGTAAAGCAAGGCATGAGGCTACTAACCCCACACTCAGACGGAATGTCCCTGAGAGATCCCTTGGCGGGTTTAGCAAGGCCAAGGTTGGTAGCAAACATATCCATGGTAAGGAAGAAACTGGTGTTCTTCAGGCGGAACTCAACGGTCTGCTCCACCGCATCATACTTAAAAGAACTCATAAACTCAAGGGTCAAGAAAGTATAAGAATGTTTCCGGAGACGGTACAACCCAGTCATCCCCAAAGTCTCGAAGATATGCCTAACATCAGTCTCAATCCCCAAGTCAGTCAAAAGAGTTGTGTCTATACAACGGGTGGGTCTCATCTTTCGTCTCTGTAAGGCAACAAAATTACCCCTTTGTGTAAAGTCCACAAAGACGACAGACTGGTACTCGGGTATTGCTGGGACCGTAGGTCCACTCCCCTCTCCTACCTCGGGCTCAGAAGCCCTTCCCCTCTTGCTCTGACGGGTTCCCACAGTTGGTTTCGACATCTGTTTTCAACACATAACTTAAATATACCAACCATATATACTTGAAAACATGCAAAATGTTCATGTATGATCATGGAAAAGAGCTACTAAGTACACACTTTTACCAACAATCCAGAAATTATGTACACACTTCCGTAACTAAGACACATGAAACACATTATGTACTCTATCCAAAGCTGCTGGCAACGCTAACCGGTAAGCAACCTCACCCACACGATCAAAAATCTCATATGGTCCGATAAACTTCTGGCTCAGCTTCCCTTTCTTACCAAATCTCATGACCCCACGCATAGGGGACACTTTCAGAAGAACCTTGTCCCCAACCTGGAACTCTATGTCACGACGATGTAAGTCTACATAACTCTTTTATCGATCCTGGGCCGCTTTCATCTTTTGCCTGATCAGCTTAACCCGTTCTATCATCTGCTGTACCATCTGTGGTCCTAAAACCAAATCCTCAACTCTATCATCCCAGCAAATTAGACTCCTACACCTCCTCCCATACAAAGCCTCAAACGGTGACATCCCAATACTCGTGTGATAGCTGTTGTTATAAGAGAACTCAATAGATCCAATCTATCCTCCCAGCTACCACCAAACTCCATCACACAAGCTAGCAGCATATCCTCCAAAGTCTTGATGGTCCTCTCTGCCTGTCCATCCGTCGCAGGATGAAAAGCAGTACTCATCTTCAAAGTAGTTCCCATCAAATCCTGCAACTTTCTCCAAAACCGTGATATGAACCTCGCATCTCTATCTGACACTATATCCTTAGGAACCCCATGCAAACGAACCACATGTTTCCTATAAGCCAAAGCTAACTGTTTCTTGGTCCAAGTATCTTTCATCGGAACAAAGTGAGCTGACTTGGTCAAACGATCAACTATAACCCATATCATGTTGTTACCCTGTTGACTCCTCGGCAAACATGCTATAAAATCCATAGAGACGGACTCCCATTTCCACTCAGGTACCTCAAGAGACTGAATCATACCTTGTGGTCGTCGCTGCTCACTCTTAACTCTTTGACATGTCAAACATCGAGCCACAAACTCAACTATTTCCTTCTTCATCCCAGGCCACCAGAAAGTCTTCGTCAAATCTTTATACAACTTGTCACCGCCTGGATGTACCGAGTATGGTGTGCAATGAGCCTCTGTCATGATCACCTTTTTCAACTCCTCATCATTAGGAACACACCATCTCCTATAAAAAACACTGCCATCCGTATGAATAGAGAACCGAGACACTGTCCCTTTCTCTACTCCAGCTCTCCACTCCTCAATCTTAGGTTCCAAAACCTGCTTCCTGCGAATATCATCATAAAGATCTGGCTCCACTGTCAAGTCCCTTCTAGCATCCCCTTTATGTATCATATGTATCCCCATCTTCCCCACCTCATCTCTCAACCTCATCAAAGACATGGCTGTGCATAGAGAATGCACACTCTTCCTGCTCAGTGCATCTACAACCACGTTTGCCATCCCTTCATGGTATATAATATCCATGTCATAATCCCCTATCAGCTCCATCCACCTCCTCTATCTCATGTTCAGCTCCTTTTGAGTGAAGATTTACTTGAGACTCTTGTGATCCGAAAACACCTTAAAGGTCGCCCCATAAAGATAGTGCCTCCAAATCTTGAGAGCAAACACAACTGCACCCAACTCCAGATCATGTGTCGGATAGTTCTCCTCATAAGGCTTCAATTTCCTAGAAGCATAGGCAATTACTTTCCCGTTCTGCATTAACACAAATCCCAAACCATTCTTTGAAGCATCTGTATATACCTCAAAATTCTCACACCCTTCAGGTAATGCTAAGACTGGAGCTGTGGTCAAACGCTCCTTTAATGTTTGGAACGCCGTCTTACAACTTTCATCCCAACGAAACCTGTTCTCCTTCCTCATCAACGCTGTCATAGGTCTGGCTATCTTAGAAAAGTCTTTCACAAACCGACGGTAGTACCCTGCCAAACCTAAGAAACTCCTGATCTTTGCCACATTCTTCGGTGCTTCCCACCGAGTGACTGCCTCTATCTTAGCCGGATCCACAACAACACCCTTCTTTGAAATCACATGCCCTAGAAAAGCAACCTCCTCCAACCAGAACTCACACTTAGACAACTTTGCATACAGCTGATTGTCACGCAAAGTCTGCAACACCAACCTCAAATGCTCCTCATGCTCCTCCTTAGTCTTAGAATAGACTAAGATATCATCAATGAAGACCACAACAAACCGATCCAAAAACTGACTGAAGACCCGGTTCATCAAATCCATAATCACTACAGGTGCATTAGATAACCCAAACGGCATCACAACATACTCATAGTGACCATACCTCGATGTAAAAGCTGTTTTCGGTATGTCCTCGTCCCGAATCTTCACCTGATGGTAACCCGACCTCAAATCAATCTTAGAAAAGACTGCTGCCCCATTCAACTGGTCAAACAAATCATCTATCCTTGGCAATAGGATACTTATTCTTCATTGTAACCCTATTCAACTCTCTGTAATCGATGCACAACCTCAAACTCCCATCTTTCTTTTTCACGAACAGAACTGGTGCTCCCCACGGTGATACACTAGGTCTAATGTATCCCTTATCAATCAAATCATCCACCCGTGTCTTCAGCTCTTCCAACTCCTTAGGACCCTTGCGGTACAGGGCCTTAGAGATTGGTCCCGTCCCTGGTTTCAACTCCACACTGAAATCTGTCTCCCTCTTTGGTGGTAAACCTGGTATCTACTCCGGAAAGACATCTGGAAACTCTCCCACCACTAGTATCTGATCAACTGTCAAACTCACCATATTATGGTCTCTCACATGGTATAAGATGAACGGACACCCCTTCCTCAGATAAGACTTCAATGTCACTATTGCAATCAACTTGACTTTGGGTTTGACAACAAACCCATGATAATACACACTAACTCCCTTAGGACCTCTGAAAGAGACTCTCTTTTGGTGACAGTCTATCCTAGCCTTGTATGTACTTACCCAACCAGTCCATACTAACTATCATCTCAAAACCGTCCAAAGGAAACTCTAACAAGTCCACTGGTAGGTCAACCTGCCCAACTATCATAGATACACCCTTATACAACCTCCCACAAGATACAGACTCACCCGGCGGTATAAAGACTTCCTCTTTTACAGACTCAAACTCTCTCAAACCCAAAATCTTAGCATGACTCGATGATACAAATGACTGTGACGCCCCCGAATCAAACAAAACAAAGGTAAAGACACCATTAACATGGAAAGTACCCGTGATTACGTGAGCATCATCCTCAGCTGCTTTCTTCTCCATAATGAAAAGCTTACCACTGGTCTTCTGTCCACCTCTCTGGACAGTATTAGCAGAAGTAGATGGCTTAGCAGCCGACCCCTGGTTGTTGTTCATCACTGGTCTCTGATATGAATTACCGCCATTGCGGTTAGCCCCACCGTTGTTGTTACTCTGACCACCCTGATTGTTCAATGACCCAGCCGGCCTATTACTAGCATAACTCTGAGATGGACCCTGATAGAAACTCCCCTGCGATGGTCTCTGGAAACCTCTGCCCACAGCACTGGTACACTCATGTCTCTTGTGGCCCATACCGCCACAGTTAAGCAAGATAAACCCCAGCTGCTACTACCACCACCACGGCCACGCCCAAAAGAAGCTCCTCCACTGAACCCCGACCCCGATGAGTAAGCTCTCACCTGGTTATGGCCGCTGCTCTTGTAACTAGACTGACCACCACTCTCACTCTCAGCCTTCCTCTTCTCAGAACCTCTCTCCCTATTCTCCTTAGCCATCTCAACCAACCTCTCACCTCTCCTAGCGCGCTCATATACCTCCTTAACATCAGTAAGGACTCCTACCGGCAGCTTCTCCATGATTTTAGGTGTCAAACGCTTCTCAAACCTCAACGCCAAGTTCTCCTGACTCAGCCCCATGTCCTCAGCATATCTAGACTTCTCATTGAACTTGTGATAGTACTCAGCCACCGTCATATCCGAAGTCATCTTGAAATCATCAAACTCCTCTCTCAACTTACTACGCACATGTTCCGGCACAAACTCACGTCGCATAGCTTTCTTAAACTCACTCCAAGGTATAACATGTAGCCCCTGTTTCACATATAGGTGTAGAGCACTCTCCCTAACCTTATCCCACCACTCTTCGGCTGCATCTCTCAAGTAGAACGCAGCTTATTCCACTCTAAAGTCCTCAGGACAATGAACCACATTAAGTATATTCTCCATCTCTCTGTGCCAATTATCAAGCAATATTGGCGCACCTGTGCCGATGTACTCTTTCGGGTTAAACCATGCGATGTTTAAACTCATCTTAGCGAAATCAACCCCAGCCTCTTTATCTTTCCCAAACTTCTTTAGAGCTTCTGTAATTGCATCCTGATGCTGTAGCATCTTAACTATCTCGTCAACACTCATACTCTCAGCCCTAGCATACAGCGCATTCCTCTTTGGCGGCATCTTGAAACTATATAAGAGGAAAGGTAAACATAAACACACATCCCACAACTCAAACACGTATATGACCTGTGCAGACCCTACTCGATCGAGCAACACCACCTACTCGATCGAGTTGAGGCCACTCGATCGAGTTACCCACTTACTCGATCGAGTGCCTCGACTCCAGAACCTGACCAGAAAGCTTCACAAAACTTACTCGATCGAGACTCAAACCCACTCGATCGAGTTGACCCTACTCGATCGAGTGCCCAAAAATAGCACACTGTCCAGAAACGAAAAACACCCAACTCGATCGAGTCACACCCACTCGATCGAGTCACTCACCTACTCGATCGAGTGCCCCCCACTCGATCGAGTCATGCTGACTCGTACACTACCCGCATGCTTATCCCAACACCTTCCAACCAACCATATATACGTTTATACGTAACAAACAACACCCTGTTTCACATGTTTCTAATAAGCCACAATAGAAATCATCTATCATGCAATTCCGTTATTCAATCAGCATACATACTCATATTACTCATCATATTTCACCACAACATCCCCTATCCTCCACATGCATTCATCCACCGATTCACACAACACATTTCTATATAAACATGCAACATACGAGATAAACACATAACGATCCCAAGACACACTCCATAGTGACCTGTTCAAAGTTGTAAGGCGAGATCGCGACTTTAGGACGTCTCCTAAGTCTTTGCATTAGCTCCTAACAACTCCTACCCGGGTTCATTTTATTTCGACTCCTTAAGTTCATTGGATTCATTAGTTACAGGTTCCAAAATCATCGCTCTGATACCACTTTGTAACACCCCCATATTCCAAGTGTCTTACCAGGACCACTTAAGGCATGTGAATGCTACCATCTCGGTTACCCGAGGCAATGTATATCAAATAGACAATAACGAAACGTACTTAATTAAGTAAATGAGTTTAACTGATTACAATCCAAAGCCAAAACTGTAAAACCAATACAAATGTTCCAAAACCAAACAACTTAAAATAAACTAAGTTCATGACACAGCGGAAGACTCTGGTGACTCATGTGATGACTGCATCCCAGCTATCCCTCGCGCAAGCCATCTCATACATGCTCAATAACTGCTCAGCATCCCTGAATGGATGTAGACACCTCGTTTCTGCACCTCCCGCCAAACACCCAGTGATGATTGGGCCGCATGTTTAGCATATGTCGCGATTTTATGACGTTTCGTAAATCGTTTAATAAAAGGTAACTCAAACACTTGTGTCTACCCCATTATTGTCATCTACGTACCGATACGGTCGTTTTGGCAGTAATTAGAGTACATTTGGAGTCCGGGCCTAAAACCGTCTTCATTTCCTGATAACCATTAAAATGCCGAGTCGGAATGTTCTGGAATGTTCCGAATATTTCTATACCATATTTTACAATCTTTTAATCTTTGGTAAACAATTTCCCGTAATATTCACACAAAGTATTAAGGAAAACCAAATTAGTCCGTTATTCCATAAACTAAACACGAAAATCTTTCTTCCCCAGTAGGAAACCACCTGGAAAAGGACGCAGCAGGTGCTGCGCCTCTTCCAAGAGACGCAGTGCCTGCTGCGCCTCTTCCAAGAGACGCAGTGCCTGCTGCGCCTCTTCCCAAGTCCTTTTCTGCGTATTTTTTCGTATCTTTTCATATCTTTTCGAGATTGACTTCCAAAGTTTCTCCGAAAACCCTAATTTCCTTCCGTGATTAGTATAAATAGAGACCCTCGGTCTCACATATTTCTCACGCGAGTGTCTGCCCTTCTCTTCTCCCTTTGCATCCTAAGACCACGTTCTTACTTTTTGGCGCCTACGTGCTTGAACTTTCGACCACGTAAGCTCGGATCCTTCTGAGTACCAGCCTCGTTTGCATGACCTACCAATTTGACCAACTCCACAACAATCAACATTAATCAATCTTATTCGTTTTCCTCTTACGAGGGCACTTTCATATTTGCATTATAGATCGAGTCGAGTTACCACTAAAAACCGATTTAGTTAAATCTCGCGACGCTAACATGTAAGTCTGAGGGTGTAAAATCCCAATTTCATTTAATGTATTTATTTTTTGTTATCATATTGTAAGGTTTATGTCGAAAGTATGCTTAAAACCGATTTGTAAAACCATGTCTTAAACCCTTTTTACGGATTATCACAAGGCAACCGTCGAGAAAGGACGCAAAGAATCGCCGCGCCTCTTCGAAGAGACGCATAGATTTGATGCGCCTCTTCGTGAGGCCGCATGATTCGCTTCCTTTCTTCTTCCTTCGTCTTTTGCCAATTCGTTTGTACTTATTTTCTTTCGTTTGTTCTTTGATTCTTTGATATAATAATTTAGGCATAATAATTCTAACATGTAATATATTATTTATCGTCATTAGTATTGAATTCGTCATTAAATCTCGACTTAAATCCCTTATAATCCAATGTTTGCGGGTTTTCGTCATTAAAATCAAATTCGGGTTTTAGAGATTCGATTCATTAATATTGAGTCTCTGGAATTCATCCTTTGATATATTTTCATCTGTTATTTATCGCATTCATCATTGATTCGTCATTAATAACTTGTTTAACCTAATTAATTCGTTTATTAATCTATTAAATCTTGTATAATTCGTTCTAATTGTTTTTATTCATGTTTTATCGTTTTTGTGACTTTAATCACATGTAAATAATATGCTAATCACTTTCATCCGAGTCAATTATTATTAATTAACCATTAAATTCACCAACGAATATTAACAATTTGCAATTCCGGTTTCACAGCCAGAACTGAGCCAAGGAACGGACGCAGCAAGTGCTGCGCCTCTTCCAAGGGACGCAGCTCTGCTGCGCCTGTTCCTGGTTGAATTATGTCTCTGAACTCCCGTTTTGCTTTGACCTAGTTTATTAGTTTACGTATTAATTTACTACTATTTGTATTATCACCCTAATTCCTGTTCGTTAATTTATTTATTTATTCTTTCTCAAATTATCCGTTTTAAAAGTATTTTCGACATAAATCATTAATCCAATGTAATTATTGTAATTTTCATTATTGTATTTATTATTGTATTTCATTTATTGTATCACTTGTTTGCCTTCACACGTAATTGAACTTAAATCCCGACTTTGACATCAATTGTATGCTAAATTACTTGTTTACCGACTTAGTATTAATTCTTCCATGCTAGGATTAATCTAATGGATGTTGCATTGCATGCATATAATCGACAACATATCGAGTATAGACAATTTCCCTAATCATTAGTAGAGGCCGCTATCGAGGCGGGCGGGATTAGGTGTTCGATCAAAAGAGCTTCCTAATACGTACCCTCACCCCTTACTCTAGATCTCTTTGAACACCCGTGTATATTGGCATCCACGAGAGTCATTCTAGACATAGAATGCTACGGGTAACGAGTTCTTGGTGTTCATGTCACTACTTTGTGTCTTGACATGGCACGAGGTATTCGAACGGTTTCCAATTTTCACAATAAATTAGTGGCGACTCCACAAATGCAAACGCTTGTTCCCAAGCGCCCCCGTGGCCCATTGTCCACAGTTTGGCGACTCCACTGGGATAATACACTTACGTGTAGCCAAGGGTTAAACTTGAACAAGATTAGGGAATAGTTTGTACAAGACAGTTGTCGGTTTTCATAACTCGGTCTTCCTAGATCGTTTATTCGGCCTTCCTAGGCCCAACCCAAACCATTCGACCAATCGTCCCGTCTAGACGGTCCAAATTCTTATTTGGGCCTAAAGATGGATAGCGATTGACGTCATCCATACCATGGTACTTACTCTTGTTTGTATCAAGGGCCTTCACTACACGAGGAAATGGACTAGGAATCGGCCTTACTCCCCGTTTGGTACGAGCCTCTCCACTGGACCCGGGTTTGATTGTTCGGTATGGCAACCCACCCTTTAAACCAAAACCCTTTTAAATGCACTCAGCATCCCGTTATAATGCATGTATATACGTTTGTATCATATGTGATCACCATTTTGTAAACAAAACCATTTTGTAAAATAAAATGCTTTTCAAAATGTAAACATTTTCAAAATAGCGCAAAATAAGCCTAAACTCTGTCCATATGTCGAGTCAAACTTTGGGCCTAAAACCCATTTCAAAGCTAAATACAAAAAAAAATCCAAAAAAAAAACAAAAAAAAAAAACAAAAAAAAACCAAAATATTTTCCAACATGTAAATGTAAATGTGTAAATTCAATTGGGCAAAGTCAGAGTCAGAATTCAAACCGACTATGTCCTAGTCGAAACTCTGTCGAGTCATAAACCCGTCTTCCTTTACATTTTGGGTCTTTTCAAATTCAAGTCAAGTCCTAAGGCGTCGCGCCGTCATTTTGGACCCCCTACCCCAATTCAGTTAGGTGCTAAACATTTCCACACCTCGACTCACGCACTCGAGGCTAACACATCGAGTCATTCCAAAATCCGTCTCTTGAATTCTCCTAATGACACGTTCGGGACACACATACCCGAACCTCGAGTCAAGTCTGTCTTAAACAACAGAAATTAGAATTAACACGTGTCATCAATAAAGTCAATCATATGAAGGTCACTCCGTTAAAGTCAACACTCGAGTCTAAAATTATAGTCAAGCACCGTGAATTCAAACACGAGAAGTCGCTCACGACATTTCACGAATTCACAAGTCAAGTATAGATTTATCATCTTGTCCCTTCCTTTGTTTGTTGCCTTAGTATGCGTGATCCCATGTCGAATCAAGTTGTAATGCGCATCATTTCTGTCGAGTAGGAATCCAGCAAGTTCTGTCAGTTAGCAAAGTCACGAAGCAGATCAAGCCACAATCACCGTGTCTCTCCAAGACGTTTATGCCATGGTCCTAATAGTTCAAGCTACAGTGGAAAATTTGAGCATTCGCGTCCTCACCCTCGAGAATGGAATGGTGGAAAAGAACACACCACCTAGAAAAACCTCTAGTCTAGGTCGTCCAAAGCTTACCTCTTGCAATATCAATCGTCCTAGAAAGCCGAAAACAGCCGAAAGGAAACCTGGGAGGCATCAAAGGGTGCTTACCGATTTAGGCATGTCTTATGCCGATGCTTTGAAGAGACTCTCTGCCCAAGGCAAGCTACATCCGATAGGGCCAACTCCGGATCCACCTTTAGAGAAACAGGTGAACCTCTGGAAGGGCAACAAATACTGCTTATATCACCAAGGTAGAGGTCATGATATTGAAGAGTGTTTTCTCTTGAAACACACCATCCAAGATATGATCGAAGAGGGCAAGCTTCCTAAGCCACCTTCTGTCGAGCGATCCAAGAAGATCAACCCTCTTGGGTCTAATATCATTAAACATGACGAAGAATCATCTCTAGACTGTTCTCATCTCCTCGATCCTCATGACGACAGAGAGATCAATGTCCTCGAAGATGACGATATCCAAAGTGAAATGCTCATGCTTTCCATTGCCTTCAACAACAAATTTTCAAAAATAGAGGGAGCTATTGATAGCCTAAACTCTCGACTTTCCAACATGGAGAATCAGTTTGCTGAAATGGGTAAGAAACTTGATGCCCAACCTCTCAAAATGAAAAGTGTCCAGACAAACCCAAAACTTGACAGTCTTAAGGAGAAAGCAACGAGTGGGTAATCCATTCCTAGTTCCTCTCATCCAAGAATCAAAATCAACAAAGGCAACCTCATGGAGCCTTCGTCAAAGAAACCTAACAACTCTCCAAGATCACTCACAAAGGCTTCCGGAAATAAGGGCACACCTCCTAGGAAATTTACCAACATTGGTATTAGATACGCCGATGCCTTTCATAGACTCATGGAGCGACGAATGTTGAAACCTATCGGTCCTACACCCGATCCAGAAAAGAAGGCTAAATTCTGGGATGAGAATGCCTCCGCAAGTAGCATAGAGGCAAAGGACATGATACAGAGAAATGTTACAAATTAAAACATGTCATTCAGGATATGATCGAAAACGGGAAGTTGTCCCTCTCAACTTTTAACCCACAAGGTAGCTTAGGCAATCCTCATGGATATACCACTTATCAAGAAACTCTTCTTGACTGTTATCCTTCCAATGTTCCCAATGATGAGGACGAGGTGCTCAAATTGGTGAATGCTCAAAGTCAAGTGCCAAAGCCAGTCACTGGAAGAGAAAATGTTCAAGCATGGGCCGTTGATTACGAGTCTGGATCTAAGATCACGTCAAAGTCCGAGTCCGAGTCTTAAGCTTTCTATCCCATAATTTGTTCTAGCGTCTTTCTTCATTTCCATTTCTAATGACAATCTGGGGGCTGTCCCATGAGTCACATGTCTTTTCGAGTCTATGTTAAGTACATTCATTATTCATTTCAATAAAAGTACAATTCTCAATCCACATATTCTATCATATTCTCTCCTTTACCATTTCCTGTGACAACAAGAATCGATTTGGGACATTTTAAAAAACAAACAACAACCACACGTTCCAAGTCGATGTGAGTGCACTTAAATGATGTTCCATTCTTTGTTGTAGAGGACCTGAAACTCCGTGCTCTTTTCTTACCTATTCCATGTCTGGCAATAGAAACCTTGCTATAACCTCAGTTTAGGATGAACCTGTCTCAAGAGATTCTAGGACAAATCCAGACCATCTCCCTTGTTAACAACCCATGACGGAAGGCAAGCCCATTCCCCACAATAAACAACCTCTTTACAAAAGACCAACCCCTTTCACATCAAAAGGTGCCAGTCTAACCCAAATCCATGGTAGCAAGCAAATCTAAGACGATACGAGCCATGATCAAAGACAAAAGGCTCAATCAAGAGAAACTGAGGTCAATATCCAAGGCCACAATTATGCCCATAAGCCAACACAAAAGAGTCAAAAGAAGAAGGCTCAATCAAACAAGTCAATATCGAAAGTCAATGTTATCCTCAATCAAGAATCGGCAAAGGCCGAGATATATTCTAGACCAAGAATCGAAAGTCAATCAAGAACAATATTGAGCGGAATAATGTTGAAGTCTATATAGAATCAAGACACTAATGAAGATGGTCATCTAGCATCCTCACTTAGCCTTCCACACATCACACCCCCTAAGTCCTTCTCGAGACCGTCACAGGAGAGGGTTAGGAATTTTAAGAATCCTCTCAACCTCGTCAAATATACCCATCCTTTAGGGCCAAGACATGAAAACTTGAACCCACATCATTTTAACCTACCTTTATGTGCTCAGGCTACATCAAGCCAAGAGACTCCATTTCCAAGCCATATTACAAGCCATAACCCCATTAAGCCTTAACTCCACAAAATCAAGCTCCAAATATTCGTTTCATCAAAGCCTCTTATTTCCGAGCTCCACATTCCAAATATCCAATCCAGTTTCACCTTGACCCAGACATGGAGTCTTCAAGTACTTTGCTACCCAGAACGGGACATACCCATATCATCCTTAGGGTCCACTAAGTGTGCTCACGACAAGGAAATTTTTACAAACTTAATTATACCTCTTTGGTTTATGATCAGAGGGAGTTATCTCAAATCGATTCTTCGAGTCACCAAAGGAATATTACCCTTGTGACCCCTGCACTTTAAGGTCCTGACAACATAAGCTTAGGCACACACTTGAACTACGAGGATGGTTTGATTTCACTTCTTCAGGTGGATACGTAGGCAGTCTTTTCTTACACAAGAAGGATACAACCACAATACCCAAACAAAAATTAACCAAACCTCTGAACTACGATCTGGTTTGATTTCACTTCACGTGAATACGTAGGCAGTCCTCAAGGACACAACCACCTCAACCATCTCAACCATCACAACTATAAGCTTCCAACCTCAATTAACATCCCTTCCACAACCAACACCTCTATACTGGGGGCTCCTTCTTGTCGCCCAGCCTCCTTTTTACCGAATTCCAGAGCCATCTTCTCATCCTGGGGGCTTCTCTTCCGAGATGCCACCTTTCCTTTATTCCTATCTTATTTTAAGCCAAGCTAGTACTCATCCGGACAATGACAAAGATCTTAGATCAATTCTCCAAGTCATCGTGCCTCAAGAGGGGTCTCTTTTACAGCGAACGGCAGCAAAAGATGTCCAAGTAGACAGATGATCCATGGCTCATGCCTTGCATTTATATGCCTTCATCATTCTTGCAATTCTTATACCTTTGGAACTGATACGCCTTGTCACCCACACTTGGCTAGGGGTTGCGCATACAAAGTCTGTCAAAGTCATCCCTGTGTCGCGTCAAATCTAAGTTGGTGTCGCGTCAGTCCAAGCTAAGTCTACATTTCGCATCGCGTCCTAGTAGGTCTACGCCGCGTCAGTCCTATTACTAAAGCCCATTGAATATGCATAACGCATTACAAATGACAAATTTCTTTGAACAAGTTTTAAGCGACTTTTATAAAGAAACGACTTTTGCAAAGCCTATGTGTTTCCTCATTCGAGGTCCATGTAATAATTGCTTACGTGCACATATTAGATTGCATTCTTGTATGGCTACTAACCATACAAGTAAGTATCAGAAGCAGTACTTTATCAAGACCTCGCTTGCCACAACGAGCGAATATTCTTTGACAGGTGTTTCGACACACCTCTATTCTGTTCCCCCAGCGAGAGTACACGGATAGACATTCCCTCTCGAGACATGGAGATCAGTTCCCGATTATGTTCCCCCAGCGAGAGTACATGGATAGACATTCCCTCTCGAGACATGGAGATCAGTTCCCGATTATGTTCCCCCAGCGAGAGTTCACGGATAGACATTCCCTCTCGAGTCATGGAGATCAACATCAACCCCAAGACTTATCGAAGTTTGTTTGAAGACGACCCAAGTAGATTTCCCCAGCAGTTCCCGCCTACGTCCTGCTACCCTTGACATTTTTGTTTCCTCACGGAGTTTGGCAGAGGTGTCGTTCCCCAGAAGTTCCCAAACCAGCGCCTCCTTTCTTAGGTTCGTAAACCCAAAGTTAGGATTCTTACCCCTAGATTCTTAGGTCCCAAAATGGCTTCCCTTAGGTTCATAAACCTTTAAGCTCTCACACCAACGTCCTTAGGTTCATAAACCCATAAATCCTTTTGGAGTTCTCATACCTCAGAAAGCTTAAGCGCACGTGTTTAAAACAAAAATTAGTAACCCAGCAGTTCCTAAACTTAACCCTGGGATCCCAATTCCTCTTAGATTCACAAACCTTTAAAGTTCCTATACCAGCCGTCCTTTTAGGTTCATACACCCAGGTTCACACACCTAGCTCTTTAGGTTCTCAAACTCCTTAGAGTTCATACACTTCTACCCTTAGGATAATATCCCTTAGAGTTCCTACACTCAAACCTTGCTTACCCTTAGGCTGCCTTCTCGTCGATGCGTTCCTTTAGGGTCCCACACCCTAGCACAATCCTTTACATATCCTTTAGGTCTTAACCTTAGCTCCTATGCACCTCCGGAAACATCTCGAGAAAGAAATCTCAGGTATGGTCTCTTCTTATGGCTGGCGAGCTTCCTTACGTAGTCTAATGGACTTTAAACGACCCTCCCCGATAGTCGACAGGCTCTAAAATGTTCCCGAAGACGGGTGCTTGGTTCAGACCCCTTGAGCCGCCTCGCGTCGCCATAGTCGTCAGGTTGTAATCTTCGATTGACCTGAGGGCTATACTTTGACTTTCGCCTTGTCCAAGCCTCAGTCAAAGTGGGGACTCTGTAGACACCTCGTTTCTGCACCTCTCGCCAAACACCCAGTGATGATTGGGCCACATGTTTAGCATATGTCGCGATTTTATGACGTTTCGTAAATCGGTTAATAAAAGGTAACTCAAACACTTGTGTCTACCCCATTATTGTCATCTACGTGCCGATTCGGTCGTTTTGGCAGTAATTAGAGTACATTTGGAGCCCGGGCCTAAAACCGTCTTCATTTCCTGATAACCATTAAAATGCCGAGTCGGAATGTTCTGGAATGTTCCGGATATTTCTATTCCATATTTTACAATATTTTAATCTTTGGTAAACAACTTCCCGTAATATTCACACAAAGTATTAAGGAAAACCAAATTATTCCGTTATTCCATAAACTAAACACGAAAATCTTTCTTCCGCAGGAGGAAACCACCTGGGAAAGGACACAGCAGGTGATGCGCCTCTTCCAAGAGACGCAGTGCCTGCTGCGCCTCTTCCCAAGTCCTTTTCTGCGTATTTTTTCGTATCTTTTCATATCTTTTCGAGATTGACTTCCAAAGTTTCTCCGAAAACCCTAATTTCCTTCCGTGATTAGTATAAATAGAGACCCTCGGTCTCACATATTTCTCACGCGAGTGTCTGCCCTTCTCTTCTCCCTTTGCATCCTAAGACCACGTTCTTACTTTTTGGCGCCTACGTGCTTGAACTTTCGACCACGTAAGCTCAGATCCTTCTGAGTACCAGCCTCGTTTGCATGACCTACCAATTTGACCAACTCCACAACAATCAACATTAATCAATCTTATTCGTTTTCCTCTTACGAGGGCACTTTCATATTTGCATTATAGATCGAGTCGAGTTACCACTAAAAACCGATTTAGTTAAATCTCGCGACGCTAACATGTAAGTCTGAGGGTGTAAAATCCCAATTTCATTTAATGTATTTATTTTTTGTTATCATATTGTAAGGTTTATGTCGAAAGTATGCTTAAAACCGATTTGTAAAACCATGTCTTAAACCCTTTTTACGGATTATCACAAGGCAACCGTCGAGAAAGGACGCAGCAACTGCTGCGCCTCTTCGAAGAGACGCAGTACTTGATGCGCCTCTTCGTGAGGCTGCCGCAGTTCCTGCTTCCTTTCTTCTTCCTTCGTCTTTTGCCAATTCGTTTGTACTTATTTTCTTTCGTTTGTTCTTTGATTCTTTGATATAATAATTTAGGCATAATAATTCTAACATGTAATATATTATTTATCGTCATTAGTATTGAATTCGTCATTAAATCTCGACTTAAATCCCTTATAATCCAATGTTTGCGGGTTTTCGTCATTAAAATCAAATTCGGGTTTTAGAGATTCGATTCATTAATATTGAGTCTCTGGAATTCATCCTTTGATATATTTTCATCTGTTATTTATCGCATTCATCATTGATTCGTCATTAATAACTTGTTTAACCTAATTAATTCGTTTATTAATCTATTAAATCTTGTATAATTCGTTCTAATTGTTTTTATTCATGTTTTATCGTTTTTGTGACTTTAATCACATGTAAATAATATGCTAATCACTTTCATCCGAGTCAATTATTATTAATTAACCATTAAATTCACCAACGAATATTAACAATTTGCAATTCCGGTTTCACAGCCAGAACTGAGCCAAGGAACGGACGCAGCAAGTGCTGCGCCTCTTCCAAGGGACGCACTCTCTGCGCTACTGCTCTGGTTGAATTATGTCTCTGAACTCCCGTTTTGCTTTGACCTAGTTTATTAGTTTACGTATTAATTTACTACTATTTGTATTATCACCCTAATTCCTGTTCGTTAATTTATTTATTTATTCTTTCTCAAATTATCCGTTTTAAAAGTATTTTCGACATAAATCATTAATCCAATGTAATTATTGTAATTTTCATTATTGTATTTATTATTGTATTTCATTTATTGTATCACTTGTTTGCCTTCACACGTAATTGAACTTAAATCCCGACTTTGACATCAATTGTATGCTAAATTACTTGTTTACCGACTTAGTATTAATTCTTCCATGCTAGGATTAATCTAATGGATGTTGCATTGCATGCATATAATCGACAACATATCGAGTATAGACAATTTCCCTAATCATTAGTAGAGGCCGCTATCGAGGCGGGCGGGATTAGGTGTTCGATCAAAAGAGCTTCCTAATACGTACCCTCACCCCTTACTCTAGATCTCTTTGAACACCCGTGTATATTGGCATCCACGAGAGTCATTCTAGACATAGAATGCTACGGGTAACGAGTTCTTGGTGTTCATGTCACTACTTTGTGTCTTGACATGGCACGAGGTATTCGAACGGTTTCCAATTTTCACAATAAATTAGTGGCGACTCCACAAATGCAAACGCTTGTTCCCAAGCGCCCCCGTGGCCCATTGTCCACAGTTTGGCGACTCCGCTGGGGATAATACACTTACGTGTAGCCAAGGGTTAAACTTGAACAAGATTAGGGAATAGTTTGTACAAGACAGTTGTCGGTTTTCATAACTCGGTCTTCCTAGATCGTTTATTCGGCCTTCCTAGGCCCAACCCAAACCATTCGACCAATCGTCCCGTCTAGACGGTCCAAATTCTTATTTGGGCCTAAAGATGGATAGCGATTGACGTCATCCATACCATGGTACTTACTCTTGTTTGTATCAAGGGCCTTCACTACACGAGGAAATGGACTAGGAATCGGCCTTACTCCTGTTTGGTACGAGCCTCTCCACAGACCCCGGGTTTGATTGTTCGGTATGGCAACCCACCCTTTAAACCAAAACCCTTTTAAATGCACTCAGCATCCCGTTATAATGCATGTATATACGTTTGTATCATATGTGATCACCATTTTGTAAACAAAACCATTTTGTAAAATAAAATGCTTTTCAAAATGTAAACATTTTCAAAATAGCGCAAAATAAGCCTAAACTCTGTCCATATGTCGAGTCAAACTTTGGGCCTAAAACCCATTTCAAAGCTAAATACAAAAAAAAAATCCAAAAAAAAAACAAAAAAAAAAAACAAAAAAAAACCAAAATATTTTCCAACATGTAAATGTAAATGTGTAAATTCAATTGGGCAAAGTCAGAGTCAGAATTCAAACCGACTATGTCCTAGTCGAAACTCTGTCGAGTCATAAACCCGTCTTCCTTTACATTTTGGGTCTTTTCAAATTCAAGTCAAGTCCTAAGGCGTCGCGCCGTCATTTTGGACCCCCTACCCCAATTCAGTTAGGTGCTAAACATTTCCACACCTCGACTCACGCACTCGAGGCTAACACATCGAGTCATTCCAAAATCCGTCTCTTGAATTCTCCTAATGACACGTTCGGGACACACATACCCGAACCTCGAGTCAAGTCTGTCTTAAACAACAGAAATTAGAATTAACACGTGTCATCAATAAAGTCAATCATATGAAGGTCACTCCGTTAAAGTCAACACTCGAGTCTAAAATTATAGTCAAGCACCGTGAATTCAAACACGAGAAGTCGCTCACGACATTTCACGAATTCACAAGTCAAGTATAGATTTATCATCTTGTCCCTTCCTTTGTTTGTTGCCTTAGTATGCGTGATCCCATGTCGAATCAAGTTGTAATGCGCATCATTTTCGTCGAGTAGGAATCCAAAGCAAGTTACGTGGGTTAGCAAAGTCACGAAGCAGATCAAGCCACAATCACCGTGTCTCTCCAAGACGTTTATGCCATGGTCCTAATAGTTCAAGCTACAGTGGAAAATTTGAGCATTCGCGTCCTCACCCTCGAGAATGGAATGGTGGAAAAGAACACACCACCTAGAAAAACCTCTAGTCTAGGTCGTCCAAAGCTTACCTCTTGCAATATCAATCGTCCTAGAAAGCCGAAAACAAACGAAAGGAAACCCGGGAGGCATCAAAGGGTGCTTACCGATTTAGGCATGTCTTATGCCGATGCTTTGAAGAGACTCTTTGCCCAAGGCAAGCTACATCCGATAGGTCCGACTCCGGATCCACCTTTAGAGAAACACGGTGAACCTCGGAAGGGCAACAAATCGCTTATATCACCAAGGTAGAGGTCATGATATTGAAGAGTGTTTTCTCTTGAAACACACCATCCAAGATATGATCGAAGAGGGCAAGCTTCCTAAGCCACCTTCTGTCGAGCGATCCAAGAAGATCAACCCTCTTTGGTCTAATATCATTAAACATGACGAAGAATCATCTCTAGACTGTTCTCATCTCCTCGATCCTCATGACGACAGAGAGATCAATGTCCTCGAAGATGACGATATCCAAAGTGAAATGCTCATGCTTTCCATTGCCTTCAACAACAAATTTTCAAAAATAGAGGGAGCTATTGATAGCCTAAACTCTCGACTTTCCAACATGGAGAATCAGTTTGCTGAAATGGGTAAGAAACTTGATGCCCAACCTCTCAAAATGAAAAGTGTCCAGACAAACCCAAAACTTGACAGTCTTAAGGAGAAAGCAACGAGTGGGTAATCCATTCCTAGTTCCTCTCATCCAAGAATCAAAATCAACAAAGGCAACCTCATGGAGCCTTCGTCAAAGAAACCTAACAACTCTCCAAGATCACTCACAAAGGCTTCCGGAAATAAGGGCACACCTCCTAGGAAATTTACCAACATTGGTATTAGATACGCCGATGCCTTTCATAGACTCATGGAGCGACGAATGTTGAAACCTATCGGTCCTACACCTGATCCAGAAAAGAAGGCTAAATTCTGGGATGAGAATGCCTACTGCAAGTAGCATAGAGGCAAAGGACATGATACAGAGAAATGTTACAAATTAAAACATGTCATTCAGGATATGATCGAAAACGGGAAGTTGTCCCTCTCAACTTTTAACCCACAAGGTAGCTTAGGCAATCCTCATGGATATACCACTTATCAAGAAACTCTTCTTGACTGTTATCCTTCCAATGTTCCCAATGATGAGGACGAGGTGCTCAAATTGGTGAATGCTCAAAGTCAAGTGCCAAAGCCAGTCACTGGAAGAGAAAATGTTCAAGCATGGGCTGTTGATTACGAGTCTGGATCTAAGATCACGTCAAAGTCCGAGTCCGAGTCTTAAGCTTTCTATCCCATAATTTGTTCTAGCGTCTTTCTTCATTTCCATTTCTAATGACAATCTGGGGGCTGTCCCATGAGTCACATGTCTTTTCGAGTCTATGTTAAGTACATTCATTATTCATTTCAATAAAAGTACAATTCTCAATCCACATATTCTATCATATTCTCTCCTTTACCATTTCCTGTGACAACAAGAATCGATTTGGGACATTTTAAAAAACAAACAACAACCACACGTTCCAAGTCGATGTGAGTGCACTTAAATGATGTTCCATTCTTTGTTGTAGAGGACCTGAAACTCCGTGCTCTTTTCTTACCTATTCCATGTCTGGCAATAGAAACCTTGCTATAACCTCAGTTTAGGATGAACCTGTCTCAAGAGATTCTAGGACAAATCCAGACCATCTCCCTTGTTAACAACCCATGACGGAAGGCAAGCCCATTCCCCACAATAAACAACCTCTTTACAAAAGACCAACCCCTTTCACATCAAAAGGTGCCAGTCTAACCCAAATCCATGGTAGCAAGCAAATCTAAGACGATACGAGCCATGATCAAAGACAAAAGGCTCAATCAAGAGAAACTGAGGTCAATATCCAAGGCCACAATTATGCCCATAAGCCAACACAAAAGAGTCAAAAGAAGAAGGCTCAATCAAACAAGTCAATATCGAAAGTCAATGTTATCCTCAATCAAGAATCTGAGCAAAGGCCGAGATATATTCTAGACCAAGAATCTGAGTCTGAATCAAGAACAATATTGAGCGGAATAATGTTGAAGTCTATATAGAATCAAGACACTAATGAAGATGGTCATCTAGCATCCTCACTTAGCCTTCCACACATCACACCCCCTAAGTCCTTCTCGAGACCGTCACAGGAGAGGGTTAGGAATTTTAAGAATCCTCTCAACCTCGTCAAATATACCCATCCTTTAGGGCCAAGACATGAAAACTTGAACCCACATCATTTTAACCTACCTTTATGTGCTCAGGCTACATCAAGCCAAGAGACTCCATTTCCAAGCCATATTACAAGCCATAACCCCATTAAGCCTTAACTCCACAAAATCAAGCTCCAAAGATTCGTTTCATCAAAGCCTCTTATTTCCGAGCTCCACATTCCAAATATCCAATCCAGTTTCACCTTGACCCAGACATGGAGTCTTCAAGTACTTTGCTACCCAGAACGGGACATACCCATATCATCCTTAGGGTCCACTAAGTGTGCTCACGACAAGGAAATTTTTACAAACTTAATTATACCTCTTTGGTTTATGATCAGAGGGAGTTATCTCAAATCGATTCTTCGAGTCACCAAAGGAATATTACCCTTGTGACCCCTGCACTTTAAGGTCCTGACAACATAAGCTTAGGCACACACTTGAACTACGAGGATGGTTTGATTTCACTTCTTCAGGTGGATACGTAGGCAGTCTTTTCTTACACAAGAAGGATACAACCACAATACCCAAACAAAAATTAACCAAACCTCTGAACTACGATCTGGTTTGATTTCACTTCACGTGAATACGTAGGCAGTCCTCAAGGACACAACCACCTCAACCATCTCAACCATCACAACTATAAGCTTCCAACCTCAATTAACATCCCTTCCACAACCAACACCTCTATCTTGGGGCTCCTTCTTGTCTTGACCTCCTTTTTACCGAATTCGCAGCCATCTTCTCATCCTGGGGGCTTCTCTTCCGAGATGCCACCTTTCCTTTATTCCTATCTTATTTTAAGCCAAGCTAGTACTCATCCGGACAATGACAAAGATCTTAGATCAATTCTCCAAGTCATCGTGCCTCAAGAGGGGTCTCTTTTTACGTGAACAAGCAGCAAAAGATGTCCAAGTAGACAGATGATCCATGGCTCATGCCTTGCATTTATATGCCTTCATCATTCTTGCAATTCTTATACCTTTGGAACTGATACGCCTTGTCACCCACACTTGGCTAGGGGTTGCGCATACAAAGTCTGTCAAAGTCATCCCTGTGTCGCGTCAAATCTAAGTTGGTGTCGCGTCAGTCCAAGCTAAGTCTACATTTCGCATCGCGTCCTAGTAGGTCTACGCCGCGTCAGTCCTATTACTAAAGCCCATTGAATATGCATAACGCATTACAAATGACAAATTTCTTTGAACAAGTTTTAAGCGACTTTTATAAAGAAACGACTTTTGCAAAGCCTATCTGTTTCCTTATTCGAGGTCCATGTAATAATTGCGTACGTGCACATATTAGATTGCATTCTTGTATGGCTACTAACCATACAAGTAAGTATCGAAACGATGATTTTTATCAAGACCTCGCTTGCCACAACGAGCGAATATTCTTTTGTGGTGTTTCGACACACCTCTATTCTGTTCCCCCAGCGAGAGTACACGGATAGACATTCCCTCTCGAGACATGGAGATCAGTTCCCGATTATGTTCCCCCAGCGAGAGTACATGGATAGACATTCCCTCTCGAGACATGGAGATCAGTTCCCGATTATGTTCCCCCAGCGAGAGTTCACGGATAGACATTCCCTCTCGAGTCATGGAGATCAACATCAACCCCAAGACTTATCGAAGTTTGTTTGAAGACGACCCAAGTAGATTTCCCCAGCAGTTCCCGCCTACGTCCTGCTACCCTTGACATTTTTGTTTCCTCACGGAGTTCGGCAGAGGTGTCGTTCCCCAGAAGTTCCCAAACCAGCGCCTCCTTTCTTAGGTTCGTAAACCCAAAGTTAGGATTCTTACCCCTAGATTCTTAGGTCCCAAAATGGCTTCCCTTAGGTTCATAAACCTTTAAGCTCTCACACCAACGTCCTTAGGTTCATAAACCCATAAATCCTTTTGGAGTTCTCATACCTCAGAAAGCTTAAGCGCACGTGTTTAAAACAAAAATTAGTAACCCAAATAGTTCCTAAACTTAACCCCGGGATCCCAATTCCTCTTAGATTCACAAACCTTTAAAGTTCCTATACCAGTAGTCCTTTTAGGTTCATACACCTAGGTTCACACACCTAGCTCTTTAGGTTCCCAAACTCCTTAGAGTTCATACACTTCTACCCTTAGGATAATATCCCTTAGAGTTCCTACACTCAAACCTTGCTTACCCTTAGGCTGCCTTCTCGTCGATGCGTTCCTTTAGGGTCCCACACCCTAGCACAATCCTTTACATATCCTTTAGGTCTTAACCTTAGCTCCTATGCACCTCCGGAAACATCTCGAGAAAGAAATCTCAGGTATGGTCTCTTCTTATGGCTGGCGAGCTTCCTTACGTAGTCTAATGGACTTTAAACGACCCTCCCCGATAGTCGACAGGCTCTAAAATGTTCCCGAAGACGGGTGTTTGGTTCAGACCCCTTGAGCCGCCTCGCGTCGCCATAGTCGTCAGGTTGTAATCTTCAATTGACCTGAGGGCTATACTTTGACTTTCGCCTTGTCCAAGCCTCAGTCAAAGTGGGGACTCTGTAGACACCTCGTTTCTGCACCTCTCGCCAAACACCCAGTGATGATTGGGCCACATGTTTAGCATATGTCGCGATTTTATGACGTTTCGTAAATCGGTTAATAAAAGGTAACTCAAACACTTGTGTCTACCCCATTATTGTCATCTACGTGCCGATTCGGTCGTTTTGGCAGTAATTAGAGTACATTTGGAGCCCGGGCCTAAAACCGTCTTCATTTCCTGATAACCATTAAAATGCCGAGTCGGAATGTTCTGGAATGTTCCGGATATTTCTATTCCATATTTTACAATATTTTAATCTTTGGTAAACAACTTCCCGTAATATTCACACAAAGTATTAAGGAAAACCAAATTATTCCGTTATTCCATAAACTAAACACGAAAATCTTTCTTCCGCAGGAGGAAACCACCTGGGAAAGGACACAGCAGGTGATGCGCCTCTTCCAAGAGACGCAGTGCCTGCTGCGCCTCTTCCCAAGTCCTTTTCTGCGTATTTTTTCGTATCTTTTCATATCTTTTCGAGATTGACTTCCAAAGTTTCTCCGAAAACCCTAATTTCCTTCCGTGATTAGTATAAATAGAGACCCTCGGTCTCACATATTTCTCACGCGAGTGTCCGCCCTTCTCTTCTCCCTTTGCATCCTAAGACCACGTTCTTACTTTTTGGCGCCTACGTGCTTGAACTTTCGACCACGTAAGCTCGGATCCTTCTGAGTAGCAGCCTCATTTGCATGACCTACCAATTTGACCAACTCCACAACAATCAACATTAATCAATCTTATTCGTTTTCCTCCTACGAGGGCACTTTCATATTTGTATTATAGATCGAGTCGAGTTACCACTAAAAACCGATTTAGTTAAATATCGCGACGCTAACATGTAAGTCTGAGGGTGTAAAATCCCAATTTTATTTAATGTATTTATTTTTTGTTATCATATTGTAAGGTTTATGTCGAAAGTATGCTTAAAACCAATTTGTAAAACCATGTCTTAAACCCTTTTTACGGATTATCAGAAGGCAACCGTCGAGAAAGGACGCAGTACTTGCTGCGCCTCTTCGTGAGGCTGCCGCAGTTCCTGCTTCCTTTCTTCTTCCTTCGTCTTTTGCCAATTCGTTTGTACTTATTTTCTTTCATTTGTTCTTTGATTCTTTGATATAATAATTTAGGCATAATAATTCTAACATGTAATATATTATTCATCGTCATTAGTATTGAATTCGTCATTAAATCTCGACTTAAATCCCTTATAATCCAATGTTTGCGGGTTTTCGTCATTAAAATCAAATTCGGGTTTTAGAGATTTGATTCATTAATATTG
Organism: Silene latifolia; assembly: GCF_048544455.1. Taxonomy (NCBI): domain Eukaryota; kingdom Viridiplantae; phylum Streptophyta; class Magnoliopsida; order Caryophyllales; family Caryophyllaceae; genus Silene; species Silene latifolia. The sequence continues at coordinate 26,657,266 of NC_133532.1, forward strand.
AGTCTCTGGAATTCATCCTTTGATATATTTTCATCTGTTATTTATCGCATCCATCATTGATTCGTCATTAATAACTTGTTTAACCTAATTAATTCGTTTATTAATCTATTAAATCTTGTATAATTCGTTCTAATTGTTTTTATTCATGTTTTATCGTTTTTGTGACTTTAATCACATGTAAATAATATGCTAATAACTTTTATCCGAGTCAATTATTATTAATTAACCATGAAATTCACCAACGAATATTAACAATTTGCAATTCCGGTTTCACAGCCAGAACTGAGCCAAAGAATGGACGCAGCAAGTGCTGCGCCTCTTCCAAGAGACGCAGCTCTGCTGCGCCTGTTCCTGGTTGAATTCTGTCTCTGAACTCCCGTTTTGCTTTGACCTAGTTTATTAGTTTACGTATTAATTTACTACTATTCGTATTATCACCCTAATTCCTGTTCGTTAATTTATTTATTTATTCTTTCTCAAATTATCCGTTTTAAAAGTATTTTCGACATAAATCATTAATCCAATGTAATTATTGTAATTTTCATTGTTGTATTTATTATTTTATTTCATTTATTGTATCACTTGTATGCCTTCACATGTAATTGAATTTAAATCCCGACTTTGACATCAATTGTATGCTAAATTACTTGTTTACCGACTTAGTATTAATTCTCCCATGCTAGGATTAATCTAATGGATGTTGCATTGCATGCATATAATCGACAACATATCGAGTATAGACAATTTCCCTAATCATTAGTAGAGGCCGCTATCGAGGCGGGCGGGATTAGGTGTTCGATCAAAAGAGCTTCCTAATACGTACCCTCACCCCTTACTCAAGATCTCTGTGAACACCCGTGTTCATTGGCATCCACGAGAGTCATTCTAGACATAGAATGCTAAGGGTAACGAGTTCTTGGTGTTCATGTCACTACTTTGTGTCTTGACATGGCACGAGGTATTCGAACGGTTTCCAATTTTCCACAATAAATTGGTGGCGACTCCACAAATGCAAACGCTTGTTCCCAAGCGCCCCCGTGGCCCATTGTCCACAATGGATCACCACAGTTTTTAAAACACTTAAACGAGGTCAATACTGATTACACAAAACAACAAAGCTGCAACAATATACAATCCAAACTATACAACCAATCTCCTTCACAACTTAACACATCTGACTACACACTAAAGTGTGTACCTGCCAGAATACTCATTGCAACAAGTATTCCACACCACCAGTAGGGGACCGCAGCCGTTCCCACCTAAGCCCCGCTCATCTCATCCGAGCGATAAACCCAAGTTCCTAAATGTGAACATCCCTTCTGTAGCGGGTTTCACAGATGGCGAATCAAGGGCGTGAAGCCACTCCCGCAAGTGACTCCACTCAGCTGAGGACACACCTCGCAAACCACATATAGTTATACAACCAACTATACAATCAACAAACACCAAATCCAATACCGATATGATATACATTACTACCAACAATCAACTATCAACAAAGCCATGTAAACAATATTGAGTAGGGAAACCCTACCTGGAATAGCAACCACAAGACCGTCACAGCAGCTAATCAATAACGTTCCTCTACGAATCCTCCTCCTATAACACATACACATACAATTACCACCAAATCCACACAACACATCCAAAACCCCCAAAACTACCCAATTAGGGTTTTAACCAAACTCAACGAAATGCTATAAAAATTATACAAGAAGCTTACCCTTGACACGACGATCACAACGACATAAAGAACGAGACAATCCGACGATCCGAGCCCTTGGGATTTGCTAACAACGCGACGAGAGAGAACTACGTAACTTCTTTTCTTTTGAAAGGTTTAAGAAAGGTGAAAAAGTGATTAAAGAGAATGACGGAAGCCTTTTATATTAATCTCGCGTTATTAACAAAACCCGGCTAAAATAACCCGTAAGACGCACTTACTCGATCGAGTAAGTCACTTACTCGATCGAGTGTCACACTTACCCGATCGAGTACCCATCAGGTCACCTTCTGTTTTGCGTAAAAACATACTTACTCGACAGAGTAAGCCCCACTTGATAGAGTACCCATAGACATAGAAAACCGTAGTATTACAAAACCCCCCAAATGTTAGGGTTTAAACTAATTAAAGAAGGGTAGATCTTAACTTACAAGGCAAGAGGAAGGAAGGCTTATAAGGCATCATGGGTCTTTTTTTAGCTAGCTTACATTCTGATTAGAGTATCCTAGTTTTCTTTGCTTAGTTTGATGAATTCTATATTGGATAGTTTTGCAAATGTAATTTCCTTTCCTTTTAAAGAAATGAAATGATAATTTTTTGCAAAAAAAAAAGTTTTAATCCTATTAAAGTGTGTTTGTGAGGGTTTTAGAGAGAAGGGAGATGATTTGGAGTGAGAAGTAAAAAGATAGAATGAATGAGGATAAGGGTTTAAGATTTTATTATCCCGTATTCTGACTCAACGCCACTCGATCGAGTGTCACTCACTCGATCGAGTGTCGAGTCCACTCGATCGAGTGACCCTCACTCAGTCGAGGGCAACGCAGTTCTCAGCAATGACTAGTTTCCGTAAAACAGTCATATCTCATTTGTTTCTTAGTCATTTTGGGCGTGCGACCTACCATTAGAATCTTAAGAGAACAAACTATCACTTCCAATTGGAATCACATCAGTACGATGTCTAGATCTCAAGTTATGACAGTTTTAAGACGATCCTTTTATAGGCGGACATTATAACAACTCTACTACTAAGCCTAGTATAGGTTATATTCGGTCCACTTTATAGTTATACTTCCCTCTCGAGTAGACTCATCAAACTCGAGGGTCCTCTCACGCATCCCAAGGTTCCTTTGCGGGTCCCAAAATATTCAGGTATTACAATTAATCTTTTACCTTTATATTTAAGAATGCCTTAGAATCCCTTTACTTTTCCACAATTAGATGCTCCACGATCAATTTTGACCACTTGTCATCTAATAATTGGCGCGCTTCTCTTTCCTTAATCTTTGTGCAAAAAATAATGGTAAACAAATGACGAGAGTAAAAGGTATTGATTTTTCTGTACATAAAATGTGGTTTTCGACATAATTTTCCCTCTGTAATTATTTTCAAAATAATAACACAATATTAGACGACAGTTTAATAACATATTGGATTAGCTTCGCACGTCTAAACTATCCGTTCCTCACCGCTCTTTTATTTTTCACATTCACCAAATTGTTTTAGATTTTCATTACGTTGCTCTTTCATGCACGCGTTTTACTTTTTTCATAGGCTCTTTGTCAAAACATTTCCCTACCTTACCCTTCCTCTAAAAATCTAAAAATAAATTCGCCTTCCTCTCAAAAATAAAAAATCTTGGGAAAGTGCACGCGGTGCCCTTGAAGTTTCGAATTTTGCGTGAAATACCTAATTTTTTGTTCCGGAAAACTTTAAGACGCTATAACTCGTGTCTACGAGTTCAAAAAGTGATATTTTTTTTCAAATCGATTATCATTCCGAGAACTACAATTTGACAAAAAATGTCATATTTGGATCCCGTGGCTAGGAGTTTTTGTACGTCAAAGGTTTTTATACCGAACAAACTTTGAGTGACCATATCTCTTGGTCACGAATTCCAAACTCGACAAAACCCTTTTTCAAGTCGTAGTTCTCGAAAAAATAATCAATTTGAAAAAAAAAATTCGTCACTTTCTGAGCTCGTAAACACGAGTTATAGCCTCTTCAAGTTTTCCGGATAAAGAAATTGGGTATTTCGGGCAAGACATCAAAGTTCAAGGGCACCGCGTGCATTTTTCGAAAAATCTTCAATAAGTTACTCAATTTTGAAATCTAAGTTCTCATATTGATCAAATAATTGATCAAATAATTGATCAAATAATTGTCCTAACTTCACTAATTAAACTTTAATCTTGTTAGGTTCAAGTTAAGTAGATGTTAATTGATGATGAGTCTTAATTATATACATATTTATGCCTCCCTTTAGTTGCTTTTGAGACGGTTTTGTGCTTTATTATATTGATTATTTATCATTTATGCTAGAAATGTCGATACTTTCGCCATTTGGTGTTTTAATGTAGATTGAACGCATTTATGGAGCAATTGAATGGTACTGAGCACCACGGAGTTTACAAGACGGAAAGAAGAAGAAAGTTAAGCCCGGAAACCAAGAAGAATGGAAGAAGAGAAGAGAAGAAGACCACGAAGAATGGCTGAAGCTGAAGTCACTCGACCGAGTGTGTGTGTGTACTCGGTCGAGTCGTGATGACGTGTACTGTAACACCCCCATCTACCAAGGAGCCTTAACAAGACCTTCCCCAGCAGATAAGGGCGTTACCATCTCGATTGCCCGAGAAATAGTAATTATCAAATGTTGATAAGAGAACAATTATGTTTATTTACAAGCTATCTTTCAAAACAAAAGATACAACTCGTGACATCTATCAACTACGTGAGACTATCTCTGCCATGACTCGTAGTAGACTCGTCCCTCTAAGCACCCAGCTATGATCCAGATATCAACCTGCTAAGACCGACTACTCACCATAGTGTATCACGGCAGACACAACACAAGAAGAAAACACAACAACACCACACAAGGTCAGTAACTGAAGGACACACAGAAACTAGTCACAACAAACATACACACATCACCTTCTCCAACCACCCATACTCCTCTGACTGCCCAAAGGTCCAGTCCTACCAGATTACCAATTGCAACCATTAATCCTCGCCGCCAGTGGGGGACGGCAGTCGTATCCACAAAATCCCTGCTCATAAATCCCGAGCGAAAACCCATGTTCCTTAATGTGCACATCCCCTTCTGTGGCGGGTTCCATAGAGGGTGAATCAAGGGCATGAAGCCACTCCCGCAATTGATGCCACTTAGCCGAGGACGCGCCTCGCGAACCAGAGACACATAAACAACAACCAACTACAGCCAATCCACACTATCAATCCTAACACTAAATACGACCAGATTCTATAAACAACACACTAAACAACCAACAGTATTGAGTAGAAAAACCTACCTTTAGCGATCCGTAGCAACACCGCATACAACCACAAGATGACAAGCAACCACCACAACAACCTATTACAAACAGTATGACAATCTATTACTACTACCACAACCACAAACAAAAACAAGGAAGACGATGATGATGATGACAACATACCTACGCATAGCATTTCGGCGATAAGTGTAATACCTAGTGGTTTCTAAGGGGTTAACTCGACCGAGTAGACCAAGTGGACCGAGTACAACTTATATTAGACTTAGTGGAGTTGTGATAATGCCCGTCTGTAGAAGGGTCGTCTTAAAACTATCATAACTTGAGATCTATACATGATATTGATATGATTCTAATTGTAGGTGATAGCTTGTTCTCTTACGATTCTAACGGTAGATCACACGCCCAAAATGACCAAGAAACGAGTGAGATATGACTGTTTTACGAAAACTGGCCATTGCTAATAAATGCGTCGCACTCGACCGAGTGGTGCTGAATCAGAACACGGGATAAGGAAATCTATTCCCTTATCCTTATTCATTCTATCTTCTTCTTTATCTCTCCAAACTCTCTCCCTTCTCTCTAAAACCCTCACAAAAACCATATTAGGGGATTCAGGCTTGGTTTAGTGGATTGCTCACCTTCCTCCTTCTTTCCTCTTGATTTGTAAGTTAAGATCTACCTTTTTCTAGTCTTAGGAACCCCAACTTTTGGGAGTTTTAAATATGGTTGATTAATTAGCAATTAGTATGTGTTTATGGGTAATTAGAAGGTAATAATAAGGGATTTTATATTGTTTAATAGATTATGATGTATTATGATAGTTTTTATGTGATTATTGTAGGATGAGACGGTTTTATGAGATGGATACTTGTTGTCTTGGATTAGCTTATGGAGTATGCTTAAAGGTAGGTTAATCCTACTCGGTTTCAATAATGTGATGTTGTTTATGTTGATGTTGTAGTTGGTCTTACATAATTAGGGCATTTGCATTATAACATGTTTAGTGGTAATCACATCATTAAGAGAGTGATTATGATATATTGTTTTTGGTTCATGTATAGGTTATTATCATATATGTTTGAGGATTTGTTGATGTTGTTATTGTTGTTGTTGTTGTTTTGGAGACGTAAGCTGGTTGGGAGACCGTCTTACGCTTAAGTCGCCTCTTGGAGCTTCCTACTCTAAGAGCGATGTGCACATTAATGGCTTGAGTTACGGAGGGACTATTGTGGTTGAGACACGACGTCTGGCAGGGGATCCGGTTGGCTTCCGGACCCGGTACATCTGGGCATGTCCCGGTACCTATTTGTTGTTGTTGGTATGTCTAGGCGTGTCCCGGTACAAGTGTGGTTGTCGGTATGTCTGGGCGTGTCCCGGTACCATGATGGGTGTGGGTAAGTTTGGGCGTGTCCCGGTACCGGATTGTTGTTGTTTGATAGCGTCTCATTCATGTTTTAGTCATGTTGCATACTCACACACTTTGAGTTGAGTCACACTGTATTTATTTATTGAAACTGACGTTTGTCTGTCTGTGTAATTATCACCTATTTCCGGGGTGGCCTGTGTCGATCCATATGATATTTTCGATCATATGGGGAGCAGGTTAAGTACAGGTTTGCTTGTAGACGTGATCAGGATTCGGGCCTCGCTACGGACTTTGGAGTCGAGTACCTAGTCACTAGGTAGATGACATAGTCATAGACGAGTTGTATTTCATTTATTCATTAGTTTATGTTTGTATTAACTAAACTTGTTATTTATTTAATAAAGTTTCTTAATTGTAATTCTAATTTCACTGCCTCGGGAAACCGAGTGTTGGAGTATGTGTCCTCAACAATAGTGCGATCACATATTTAAATCTCATATAAAAGAATACACAAGGGATGATTCAATATATTGTCAACTGATCAACATTAATCGGTAACGATTGGCTGACTAGAGTTTGACGTTATTGTCGTTTGACGGTGGTGATCAGTTGATCCCTTAAGGTCACACCTATAGGACAATTCCCTTAACTAATAAGTTAATTAATTGTATATCGATACAGATTAATTAAATCCTTAAACTGAACAAATTTTTATCAGTGAGTGAGCGTTATATATCTTATTGTAATTTGATTAAATAAGATTCAATTTAGTAATTAATATGTTATATTACTAAAATTGATTAATGTTTATGAAACATTTGAGATAAGAGTAATTAGTTAATCATAATTGCAAAATATTGTAGATTATATTAACTAGACTTAATGTGACCCATTTTATATACATGTAATTGTGAATTACTTGTTAATTTGTTAAATGTAATTTATTTAATATGTAATGATATTTAATTAGTTAAATATGCATTTATATTACTAATGACATGTTACATGTCACATGTCACAACATATTACAAATGACAAATTACAAAAAAAATAAAATGGTGTGCATTTTAAGCGTGGGAGCCGGTTTTAGTAAGTAGTTTTAGGGTGTATGTGATTGATTATTTTATATGGAAAAGCATAATCATCACACTTGACCTACACCTAAACCTAGCCTATTATTTGGGTAAGACAAAAAAACAAAAAGGAAAAGCTTTATCCTTTCCCCATGGACCATGAAACCGACACCCCCTCCCCTTTATCATGAGATGATGTTCTCATTTTTCATTCTTTTGTTATGCTTATCTCTCAAAACCTCTCTAACATAAAATAAGTTTTATGCTTGAATTTGTTCTAAAAATTCTAATATCACAAAATGTAACTAGTGTAGTAATAATAATATTATTAGAATAAATTTAAGGTTACTAGTAATATTATCTAGTTAATAATATTATTAGTGTTAAGGGTAAGTCTTGGGTGCAACTAAGAGGAGAGTTTCTAATTTGGAACTTTTCTTTTTGGAGGATAATCCTAAAGTTATTAAGCTCAAGAACAAGGTTAGGAAGGTGTCCTACCTTGTGTCCAAATAAAAGGGTCCACCATTTTGTAAGGGTAAAACCGTTTTTCTCCTAATTTCATTTATTTACATATTGCATGCAACTAGATCTATTATTCTAAATTAGTGAGTAATTTAGAAACTAATTAGAGGAGTCTAATTAGGGGTTATAGAACCTAACAATTGGTATCAGAGCTTTGTTGGTGCATGCAAATCGTTTTATGAGTTTTCTTACGAGTTATTAGATGACTAAAATAAAAATTGGAAAATTTGTGTCTATAGAGTATATGTACGAAATTTTTTTCATGCATGTATACATTCTGGTCCTAAAATGTTTTAGGTCATTTTAGATGATTTATGGAATTTTATTGTTCACTTTTATAATTTATTGGATAATAATAACATTTTAATGAGTAAAATGGTTGTTTATTAACTAAAAATAGTTATATATTGTTTCTGGCCACGGAATTTTAATATGATCTCACATACATATTTTAATTATTATTTGTAAAATTTGAGGTTAATGTGATTAATTTTGAATGATTTATGATTTTAATGGTTAAAATAGAATAAATCGAGATTATATAAGCGAAAAATAGCTAAAACGAAATTTATGGCATGAAATTTTTTCCCAAAGTTGAACACATATTTAGAACATCAAATGTGAAATGGAAAAATTAATTTTGTTAATTTTGTGTGTTTATTTATTTTTGTGTGATAAAATCGATAAATGGCAACTTTATTAGTCATAAAATTAAATTCGAAATTTTTGGTTGGATTTATGTTTTTCCAGGATCTAGAAATTATTATAGTATGTTCAAAATTTTGATTTTGAATTTTTCATATTTTTTGTGATTAATTTGGAGTTAAGTTATAAAAATTATGATTTATGCTATTTATTCATTAAATAAATTAAAAATGCTTTGCGGGCCATTTTTTTTGAATTTTTGGTATCTTGGTCATATTCCAGAATATACAAAATTTTAATTTCGAATGTTTTCAAATTTTTATGATTTATTGGGAATTATTTCTTAATTGTTAAGATTAATGAGATTATAATGAGCAATAATGTATAACCAAGTTAGATTATTGTCAAATATTAGTATAGACTAATATTTGAGTCCTAAGATATTTAGGGTAATTAACTTGGGCTTAAATTTAATTTAAGTATTATTTTGTGATTTTAATAAGTTAAAAGTCACGCATTTCCATAAACCAAGCGATATATGATATAATCTAGTAGGGCGATTTGGCAAATTCATTTTTGCATGTTGAATACATATATAATGCTGCATATTTTTATAGATGTATGTCATTTAAATTTATGTAATTTTGAATCATGTAATTTGTCTTAGTATGGCCTTAATTTTTAATCGGTATTGCCCGTAATGTAAGGGAATATCGATTCGGTTGTATTTTTATTGTGATCTCGCATCACCGTTTTGTAATTTAATAGATTTAAATTTTTATTACAAATGTATAATAGGAATAGCTATGTATTTTATTATTATTTTTGTAATTCCGGAGTTTCCTAAATACGGAGCCATTCGAAAAGAAGTTCCGATCAAGTCGGTGTTTCCTTGGGAGGCGTGTCACATGAAGTTCAAGGGACCAAAGGAGTTGGTTTCCGAATATTTAATAGATTATTAGATTTTCTATTTTAGGAAAGGCCATACTAGGAAATTGCTTTTCTTTACATGTTCTATTTTATATGTTTGCATGCATGCCAAATCGCCATAACATCACATGCATATCTTTTTATATCGAGTTCTCGACCTTGTCAATTTTAATTATCGATAGATCACTAATTTAGTTCACTTAAAAGAGATAGATAATAAATTGACAATACCTTCACATTTCTAAAAATTGAGACTTAGCCTTACCAAATAGTAGGAACCCATGAATCCCAATTTCATTAGGGGTACAATACGGTATTGAAATATTATACCGGGGTGCTTTCTTTTAACGTTGGTTAAGTGGGGTAATAAAATGTTATTACATTTCGAAATTTGGTTGATCTCAACGAAAGTATTAGAGGGACCGTTGTCTCAATAGGTTCGGGCTAAAGATGAACTTAATGTAATTTCATCCACTGAGAGTTCTAAGTGTAGAATCGGTTAAATGAGTTAACTCACCAAATTGTATTAGTAAAGGTTGTAGAGGGACCGTTGTCCCACAATCGAACTAGTATCAATTTGGATCTTGGAATAGTTTATATAATTGGGTGGAGGTCATTATATAAATGCTAAAACTTGCTAAAAGTTTTCATATATTACAATGAATGTTAGTTTTCCCACTATTTCGTTTTTTAAATTTGTTCTATAACTTTGCTCCTAGACATATATGATGTCATTTCGATTTTAACTTATGTCTCCATTAAACCACTATAGCTAAAGACAAATAGAATCTCCTTTCTTAAAGCCTCAATTGAACCATTTAAATAAGGCATGGACTAGCTCCATAGGAATCGTTCTATTCTATAGAACTCCATAGGAATTGTCCTATGTCATATAAGATTAGTATCTTAAAATTCCTAACATACCTATGTGTTGGAGCTAGTGTCCTCCACAATTAGTGTGATAACATTTATAAATCTCTTATAGGTTTACAAGGGTATACTTAGTATTTTATCAGTTGATTAACGTTTACTTAATAACGGTTGGCTTGCTAGAAGTTTGACGTTATTATCATACTGATGGCGGTGATCAACTGGTCCCTAAAAGTCACACCTATAGGATGTGTTTGAGAGATGTGATTATATGAAAATGTAATCACATTGATGCCTTAAATGACTAAAAGGTTAGTCCATGTATTTGACTAAAAAGTTAGTCAATGTGATGATGAGACGATTATTTAATTCAATTAAATAATATCAGCTGAGACGAATTAATTGTTAATTCGTAATTTGAATATAAACTGTTATATTTAATTAATGTATATAATGTTAGCTTAAACGAATTAAGATGTTAATTCGTAATTAAACGTAATCGGTTATATTTAATTAGTAAATTATAAATATGCGATATTTATAGTTAATGTATATTTTATACGAAATTGTCATAATAAATGTTGACAGACCGGTATTAATAAATCGACTACAAACGGTCGTGTGTGGACTTATTAATATGTGACGACATATATGACAATTGATGGATATACACATTTTATACAAAATAAAACCAACCTAAAATAAGAAGATTTGGCTCCTTATTTTTGGTATTTACGGTTTTGGAAAAAAAAGGAGAAAAAATATCTTCTTCTCCTTTTGCTCTTTGGACGGTTGAAATAGGAGGGAGGAGTATAATTTTTACTCATTCCTTTTGACCTAATTTTCTCTCATCACACAAAAACCCTAAAATCATTAAAAATTAGGGATTTCTCTCTAGCAAGAACAAGGGTATTTCTCAAAGCATTTTGGGTGCAACAATTAGGAGAATATCGATCTCGATATTTGTTCTTAGGCCAAATTGCTAGGACCAAAGGTTGATTCTAATCTCTACTCTTTTTGTTTATGCAATTTCATTTATGACTAGCAATTTCATAATTATAATTTCGTTATAATCCGAATTTCTTGATGAAGTATACCGATATTTCCCACAAGTGGTATCAGAGAATAGGCCACGAAATTATTTTATATGATTTTCATAAATGAATTTAAACAAAAATTTGAGAAAAAAAAAGGGTTCGGCCGTTTCATTTTTTTGCCGAGATTTTTTTTTTTTTTTTGGTTTTTTGATGTTTTTTTTCCATTTGATTTATTAATATTGTTGTTTTAATATGTTAAGATGATAATATGATAAATTTGTAGATGTTTTGATTTAATTAAAATTAAATTGAAATGTAAATGGAAATTGTTTTGATAGATGATGTTCAATTGTTTTTGCTATATAGTTTTGGCATACAAGTTAATTTAATAATGTTCAAATCAATTGTGATGAATCAAATATTCGGATAATCGATTTAATCATAATTTAGATATTCATTTTAAGAGGTTAAATTGAATCATCTAGTTTGGATCCATGTTTAAATTAAAAGTTGATGGTTATGCCAATCTTGTTCTAGTAGCAACATTAAACAAATTTGTTCTTCATAATAAGTTTTTTCCGGAAAAGAAAAGAAAGAAAAAAAAAACTGTTTTTTTAGGTTTTTGGCTGAAAGCCGTGAGCGGAAAAAAAAAAGCTGTTTTTTTCATTTTTGCAAAATGCCGAGAGCACAAAAAAAAAAAACTGTTTTTTTCGTTTTTTTGCTGAATGCCGTGAGCATTTTTAGAAATTTTTTTTTTCTGTTTTTTTTTCTTTTGTTGTTGTGTTTTGGCCAATAATTATTATACATTATTTCAATAATGTATGATAGTTTGTTGTGAAAAAGTTCACAAATTTAAGATACCTAATTATTTTAAAGAGGTTTAAAATAATGTTGGATTAATTCATATCACTAGCTAATGTGAATTAAGATTGGAATTATTGTGAGTAATTGAGGAATTCTCACATAATTTTGATAATTATAAAATAGGTGGTTTGGATAAATTACTCTACATAATTAAGGAATTATGTCTTGAATGGTTATTTTATAGTTGATGCTTTTTTATTTAGTTGTATGAATTGTTGAATGGTTTAATTTACGTATTTTTGCAATCGGTTGTAATTTGTATTACCTAGTGTGGCCTTAGTTAATTATGTTTTCGTAATGATGGAAACATAATTTTGATGTAATTTTGAGATCTCGAATCTCCTTTAATTTTCTTTAGTATTATGTTTTTGAAATTAGAATGTAAATAGGTTCATTATGTAATTTATTAATTGTAATTTTGAGAAGACTAAAGATGGAGATTGGATTGCTCACTCCCGTTACATGGACCAAGATGGAACATCAAGACAAGCTTCTCGGGTCCCAGGAAGGATTCCAAAGTTGTATTTATGTTCATTTTGGTAGATAAGCCACACTAGGACTTTGTTTTTGTTTTACGTTTTTCCATTCTTATTGCTTTTCTTCGCTTGATAGTTAGTGCATCATATTCCGCCTAAGCCAAACCACCTACTAATATGCATGAAAATTGACTCATATAGTTTGGATGTTAGTTATCATGGACATAAAGATGTCACACTTGTTAAGCCATCATCTTAATTTATTTATTCTCGCATGCTAGATATTAGTTCACTTAAAATGAATTAAAATGAAGTTGATGGGATCTTCCTCTAAAATAAAATTGAGACTAGTCTTTATAAGGCCAAACAACTATGAATCCATTCTTCATCGGTAGGCATATAGGACCTTACTCTCCATGTGACCCCTTCTACGTTGGGTAAGTAGTTTGTGTTGACTTATTTTACCTCAACATTATAATCCGAAGAGTTTCTCGTGATTATGATGGATTACAAATAGAATTTACAGAAATTTATCGACCAAGAATTCTAAGAGTAGAATTAGCCAAGAGGTTGGCTTATCAATTTACAGATAATTGAGTCTTGGGATCATTTATATAATTCTTGAGGGAGGTCAATTGTATAAATGCTTGAGTCTTCGCTTATAAACAGTTTTGCATTAGACTTAAATCATAACGATGAGTATGCTTATTATATTTTTATTCTTCTTTTTCGCAGTGTAGAATTCGTTTTATATTGATAATACTGCTTACAACAAATGGCTGGAAATAACGAAATCCCTATGCCAAGTGCCACACTTGCACGTGAGTCCTGGCTCAAAACTTCCATGGACCACATGAATCAGTCCACACGACTGAAGAATGATGGGTCCAACTTTGCGGACTGGGAGGCATCATTACGGAATGCTGCCATTGCTGACGGTAAGCTCAAGTACTTAACTGAGCCAATACCGCCAAACCCAGGCCCCAATGCAAGAGCTAACGAGTCACTTGCTTATAGTGACTTCGTCATGGAAGCGGGTGCGATAAAGAACGTACTCATTTTTGCAATGGAAACCAATTTGCAAAGACGCTTCATTGCCCAAGGTGCAAACAAGATTATCACCACGCTCACTAATGAGTTCTCAAAAGCACCGAGAATCGTTACTTATGAGCATACCTGTCGCTTCTTTGATGCGAAACTCCAGAAGGGCCAACCGGTTAGCCCACACATTCTTAACATGATTGAGAATGTCGAGAAACTGGAGGCACTTGATTGCAAAATCAAGGAGAGCATAGTCATTGACCGTATGCTTCATTCACTTCATGTTGGTTTTGCCCTCTTCAGGGCAAATTACTACATGAATGACATGAAGAAAAGTCCTCATGAGCTACACTCACTTCTCGTACAGACCGAGAAGGATATGAAATTGAGTGGGAGCATGAAGCAAGATGTTCTCATGATTTCCAACAAGAATAAGGGTAAGGGCAAAGCTCACGGTGACCTAACTTTAGGAAAGCCAAAGTTTAAGAAGTCAGGAAACGGTAAGAGTGGGCCTGGTGAGACTAGTGGCTCACTAGGCAAGGCAAAGAGCAAGGACGGTAACGTTGAGTGCCACCATTGTCACAAGACTGGGCATTGGAGGAGGAACTGTCCCGTGTACCGTGAGGACATAAAAGCAGGCCGCGTCACTCCTGTTGGTATGTCATCTTATATTCATATGATTGAGGTCGGGTAGAGTCTCTAATCCTCCAGACAGATACATTGGTATGGTCGAGGAAATTGACGTTTTGCTCCTCGAGAGTAATGAACCCGCTACCTATAAAGGTGCCATGACATGTTCCGACTCTAAGCTATGGCTTGAAGCCATGCAATCCGAGATGGACTCCATGTATGAGAATGACGTATGGGATCTTGTTGATTTACCTAACAAGGTACGACCTCTTCAGTGCAAATGGCTTTACAAAATAAAGCATTCTGTAGACGGGCAACCAGATACCTATAAAGCACGACTAGCAAGAATAAGTTCAGAAATTTGCATGAATGGAACTATGGTAGTTGCCATTTCATCCATATGAATGTTGTAGTGTACTCATTTTAGTTTTGTATTTAGAAATGTACCTCAATAATTGTTATGATGTACGCTAACTCTAAATAAGAATATAATTCAAGTTTTGTATAAAACATAAAGGGTTTCACTATTATGCATTTAAAACAAGCGTTGTGCCCTTACATATTACGATTAAGTTTATGGTGAGACCATACAAATCAATGTAATTATATCCAAACTAGAAACAAAATGTAATATATACAAGACTCAAGTTGGTGACCCCAATCATTTCTCAATTCTCGATTGAAAATCGCATTTAGAAACTAGTTTTGGCTAGTGTCCCAAACCATTCGATTGGGAATCTCTTGGTGTGTGCAAATCTTGTATTCAAAGCAAGATAATTCATGATCTTCTTCTTGAAAAGGATTATGAATAGATCAAGATATTCGCCCTATTTACACTTTGAAGTGTATGGTCGAATACAATTTCAATCAGAAAAAGTTATTACTTCTTCATCTCTTTTACCAACGAAATAGGTAGATACTTGGTATCCACTTAATGAGGTAAGAAGAGAAATTCTTTGAATAAGTTCAATGAATGTTTAAAAATATCAAAACCTAGAGATTGTAAAACCAAAGTATTAGTATACTTTGTTAAGGTGGGGAATAATAAAGTAATGACTTTGATTTACACTAAAAGGAGTGTGATATGGTATCACAAGTTCACTTTCATAAACACATGATATTAGATAGAATGGGTTAGAAAGTAACAAAGAATCCTATATGATATGATTGAATCTTTACAATAAAGTTGGAGGTAGTTTCTATTATAAAATTTGTCTGGCATTTAAATTTTCCACTAAAACAAAACATAGTTAAAGCAATCATCTACATTTCATATGAGATATGGTTAGGAATGGTACCTAAATTGTAGCTTGTTTCGATAGTAAACATGTGCTCATTTTTCCTACATGATCACGAGAACGAAGGGTTTATGGCTCGTGATGCCGTCTATTAAGAAAACAGGATTATTCCTTAAAGACAGAGTGGGAGAAAATGTTCAAGAGCCACAGACTGATCATAAGACGTAGGAAAATGTTCTTTCTTAGTCAAAATCAGTAAATATTTCTTCGAAACCTAAGTGTACAGGAGTCATGTTATTTTTGAAAATAACAAACCTGTAACTTATGAAGATGCTTTATCTAGTTTCAACTCCACAAAAGTCCGAACTGAACATAAACATTAAGATGTTTCCATGACTTGGTTGATTGGTGGTAAGAGGTTTACACCAATTGCAACGCTACGTTAAATTCGGATTTCATAATATTATTTGACTGTTGAATTTTAAAATCATCTTGCATGAGTTTTGTAAATCGCAACTATCCTAAGGTAGGATACGAACTTAAGAAGAAATCTTAAGTAGAAGTCAAGGAATTGAATGGTATGTTTCAGTCATGTAATAAACTTTTCTCGATTTGTCGAGTAGTTTTGTTTATACATGAAGTTTAGTGGGAGTAGGGTGGTATTATTAGTCTTATATGTGAATGACATATTGATCACTATGAGTGATGAAAGACTCAGGAGAAGAATAATACATCTCTAAGATATCCAGTTCGATGGATATTAGCATAAAGTTAATATTCTTATGTTAATAAGAATCTTGACAAGTTCAAAAGTATTGAACATGTAGAAATTGAATCCATTTGCTTCCGCTGCTGGATTAATTCATTATGCTAAGATGTATCACTATTCTTATACTTCGTATACTTAGAGTATGACGAGAAATTAAAATCGAATCTTTGTGAAAGTCAATATATAGCCATATAGTTTATCCATTAGTACTCAAGAAGCACTAATGATATGTCTTCTATGTCTCATATGTAGATTACATATTATTCATTGAGAATGATGGACCAATGCTCTCCTCCATGAAGGAGGGATTGGGATACTAGGAAGAGATGCAAAGCATCTTTAATATCCGAATCTATAAGTGCTATATACGAGAGGATAAGTGTTTAGAAATAATTATTGGATTTATGTGCAATGAGTTACACAAAAACCATATTCTAAACACATAAGGATAGTTGGAGAACCATCATGGCTATGATTATTTAAGGAGTATATCTGCGAGGAATATACAACGGAAATTATATTGTCAACTGATCAACATTTATCGGTAACGACTGGCTCACTAGAGTTTGACGTTACTGTCGTTTGGCGGTGGTGATCAATTGATCCCTTGAGTACACTTGCAACTATGAGATATGCAAGAAGGATGAATCTCACACACTGTGAGGACAATGAGAGCTATCCTAAGGCAAGAGAGCCTATGTCTACATTGGATCTAGACACGTACTCAAAAGCTTTTATAATACAAGATTATAGATAACGAAGGGAAATAGTATATAATGAGGTTAACTAAGGTGCAAGATATTGCTAAAACTTGTTAACCAAGGCCTTCTCATAGGCTTAACATGATAAATCATGCCATTTCAATTGAATTGAAATGTACGATTATATAGAAAATTAAAAATGGATTATAGATTATGTAGTAATTGATATTGTATTAATTTTACATTTGTGATAATGCATTCATCGTTTGAGTTTTATTTTAAACTCTTTTATTACTTTGTTATATCCAAATAGGTTGTAAGGACAACGTTGAACCCTATTAAAGTGAACTGGATTAACATAGTACTAGTTTAAAACCCGTGAATTTCACGGGCTGGTTTATAGTTGGTTATATGCACAATTTTTATGCCATATTTCTTTAATAAAATGATAAGTTATGAGTTTAAAACATGATTGCGATATAAACATGTCAACTTTTGACTCAACTTGACCCGTTTTTTCCATGTTCAAGGCCCGAAAATTTCGACCGGCGACCCGTTTAAATGGAATCTGAAATGACACATTAGTTTAGGCTCAGAACCTGACTTGTTAGGTCAAAGATAAATCAAATTTTTTATTCAAATATTGATATTTATATATTTTATTTGAAAAAATAATTAAAAAAATGTTAGTTTTTAGCACTTTAAATTTCAAACACAATTAAAAAAATCAATTTTATATCTCTTCTATAACCTTTAATAATAAAATAATTCTTAAAATAACTTAATTTTTATAATTCAGTCAATATAGTTTATAAAAAATATCTTTCCAATTTATAAAAAGCCATTAGAAACTAATTTTTGACCCCGTATTCTGACCTGACCCGATCCTTTTTCGACCTAACCCGTGGTTTAACCCGACTCGTATAACCCAACACATGACCCAATCCACCGACCCGTTTGACACGTCTAATGAGATACTTGTAGACAATATAAAGGACATATAACCTCACTTAAATGGTGAAAAAAATTATCGGAAAAAACATCTCAAATGAAGTCACTCATAATCTAGAGTACTAAACCACCACTTATAATGGTACGGAGCCCATCCTTATGCCCTTGTGCACACATTAAAATTTCATCAGAAAAAAAATAGTGAAGCATGTAAAATAATTATTCGAAACTTATAGAGTAAGATAATCTAACCTATGAAACTGATCATTTTTGTTAAAAGGAAAAAAACATTCAATTTTATAATAAATAAATCGTCTTTTATATATTTACTGAGAATTTCTCATACAATCCCACATTATAGAATAAGAGGGTTTCACACTGTATAACGGTCCATTTTTATAAAAAAAAAAAAAGAAAAAAAAAAGAAAAAGTCATTCATATAATGCTAATAAATAAGTTGTCCTTTCACGTTATGAAACCATATCACATTGTGTGATCGTCTAACTTAATAATTACTCACAACCACAACAGCTGTATTTTTAATATTTTTTTTCCTTTGAATTTTTAAAAAATACGGATTGGTGATTGGTACTCTAGATCATACTTTGTAATTTTAGCCAGGAAAGAAGTCTTCCGACCTTAATTTTGCGTCATATAATCTTTCCCTGTCACTCATACTTTGTAATTTTGCTAATCGATATAACAATTTAAAAAATATACTTCATGATTTGGCTTGTATTTTAATATTTTGTTTCCTTTCTTTGTAGATCATATTAGTGTAAATTACGAAATCATTAAAAGTATAAAAGGAAGAAATATGTTGTACATGATATTCACGGCTCATCTTATATATAATTTTAGTCTAATTGACGTTTTTCTTTTAGTTGATTTCTATAAACATGACATGTCATCTATGGTGTTCTAATATCATGCCATGTCAGCGGTGGTATTAGAAGATTAATATATATATATATAGATTGGCCCCTAGTTGCTTATATGAGGTGACGTCTCCAAGTGACTAGAGTGTGAGTCGATTGATGGCAAGTTCAAGTGCCATAGGGTCATAAGAGATGACTAGTCGATCACATAGGCAGACTGTGTGGGACACTCTGTCGGGCAGTGACCGCTTATAGAGTTCTGGTAATTTTTATATAGCCTGGTGGTGGCGAGAGCTACTATAGTATTCTTTTTCAGTAGATTCTTTGACTAGAGACTGTTTGCCCAAGGTGGCACAGTTTATGATTGACATTGATTTTTGCTCCACGACTTCCGAATATGGAGTGCAAATGGGCATCTTTTGGGTCATGATGAGTTGTGGTATTCGAAGGGAACAGTGCGATAGGAATTGTCCACCCCCTTGTCAGGGTTATCTAAATCTGAGGGCCACTCGAGGAGTAGTGAACTGGAAATGCGTTGCCACGCTCGGAAGGTATCTATGGCAGATAATTCCGGTCAAACAGTTACTCTCCAGATCGAGGAAACCACTCTAGATATGATCAATTGCAAGTACGACCTGCAAGACACCTTGCATTGAGTGGGAGATAGTAATAGGACAAGAGAATTGGTGACGCACACTTGTCTCGGACAAGTGAGAGATTGTTGGAGTATGTGTCCTCAACAATAGTGCGATCACATATTTAAATTGTATATAAAAGAATACACAAGGGATGATTCAATATATTGTCAACTGATCAACATTAATCGGTAATGATTGGCTAACTAGAGTTCGACGTTACTGTCGTTTGACGGTGGTGATCAGTTGATCCCTTAAGGTGACACCTATAGGACAATTCCCTTAACTGATAAGTTAATTAATTGTATGTCGATACAGATTAATTAAATCCTTAGATTGAACAATTTTTTATCAATGAGTGAGAGTTATATATCTTATTGTAATTTGATTAAATAAGATTCAATTTAGTAATTAATATCTTATATTACTAAAATTGATTAATGTTTATGAAACATTTGAGATAAGAGTAATTAGTTAATCATAATTGCAAAATATTATAGATTATATTAACTAGACTTAATGTGACCCATTTTATATACATGTAATTGTGAATTACTTGTTAATTTGTTAAATGTAATTTATTTAATATATAATGATATTTAATTAGTTAAATATGCATTTATATTACTAATGACATGTTACATGTCACATGTCACAACATATTACAAATGACAAATTATAAAAAAATAAAATAGAGTCCATTTTAAGTGTGGGAGCCGGTTTTAGTAGGTAGTTTTAGGGTTTATGTGATTGATTATTTTATATGGAAAAGCATAATCATCACACTTGACCTACACCTAAACCTAGCCTATTATTTGGGTAAGACAAAAAGCAAAAATAAAAAGCTTTATCCCTTCCCCATGGACCATGAAACCGACACCCCCTCCCCTTTATCATGAGATGATGTTCTCATTTTTCATTCTTATCTTATGCTTATCTCTCAAAACCTGTCTAACATAAAATAAGTTTTATGCTTGAATTTGTTCTAAAAATTCTAATATAACAAAATGTCATTAGTGTAGTAATAATAATATTATTAGAATAAATTTAAGGTTACTAGTAATATTATCTAGTTAATAATATTATTAGTGTTAAGGGTTAGTCTTGGGTGCAACTAAGAGGAGAGTTTCTAATTTGAAACTTTGGATTTTGGAGGATCATCCTTAAGTTATTAAGCTAAAGAACAAGGTTAGGAAGGTGTCCTACCTTGTGCCCAAATAAATCGGTCCACCATTTTGTAAGGGTAAAACCGTTTTTCTCCTTATTTCATTTATTTACATATTGCATGCAACTAGATCTATTATTCTAAATTAGTGAGTAATTTAGAAACTAATTAGAGGAGTCTAATTAAGGGTTATAGAACCTAACACCGAGATGGTAGCATCTCCCAATTACCTTGACCGGTTAAGAAGGGGTTGCTACAAAGTGGTATCAGAGCGACAATTTTGGAACCCAAACCAATGAACCAAAATGATTCTAGGAGAGTCTAATAAAATGAACCCGACATGAGTACAATAGGAGGTCGGTTTTGGGTGAGAAGGATCCCTTATTTCAAAACTAGATCCTATTGTTTCGGTTGGTCACTACGTGGGTGATTACGAGTGGGGAAACGTGAAGTGACATGTTTCATGATTACATGTGTGTTATAAATTTGCTAAATTTCTTGCATGATATCTTTGTTCATTTGGTGCATAGTGATGTGTGGGAGTTGAATGAAATAATTGATGAGCATACCATGTTTTAGGGGTGGTTGTTATTTGTCGGTGTGTGAAGGCTAAGTGAAATGTAGTGTGATTACATGTATTCTATAGAAGTTGATAGGATTCTTACATGATGTAGTTATTCATTTGGTACATGGCAATATGTGAAAATTGGATGAAAGAGTAATGTGAATGACATGTTTTGAGAAATTGTTATTTCGTGTTAGTGTGTGAGAGGCATTATCCCCGTCCTTTGGCATGTTAATACCGCATCTATGTGTAGATTTCACTAGTACTATAGTTAGAGTGTGACCGGTGATGGTTGTTAGGAGAGTGGTCGCTAATATAAGAAAAATATTCTTAGTCAGAAATTGCAAATCATAGAGAGGCACCCAATCGAGTGCGAGCTAGTACTCGATCGAGTACCAGTCACTCGACTGAGTGAACCCTACCACTCGGTCGAGTGGACCTATTTCCAGAAACTTGAAATTTTTTGGAAGAAAGTCACTCGACCGAGTAGAGAGGGCACTCGACCGAGTGGACTGACACTCGACCGAGTGGATTCAGCACTCGACCGAGTACCAATTTCTGAGCTGTAGATTTCGCGAAAATTGTGTTATTACCTTATTTTATTTTATCTCTTTTTCTTTCGTCATTTTATAGTTATTTCTAAAATTCCCTGGTGATGTTTGTTGTTCGGATTCAAATTTTCTCTTTCATTTTATCCTCTTAAATTGGCTAATCTCACCATGTAAGTGATGTTTTCCTTCTCTTATTTTCCAATTTGATTTTGTTAAATCTACACTAATTTCTCCAATTTTGTTAATTAATGGCATGTTTTATTTGATTCATGATATTAATCATCTTTTTACATCATTTATGATGTCAAGTATAAGATTTTCATGTCGAAATTTGCCAAACTTTTTCATGAACTCGAAAATGTGTGTTATCTCGAGTCAATAATTTGATTTGGTGTTGTTGCATGATTAATTGTTTAACAAGGACTATAGTTGATTGCTATTGCTAAGTCTTGTCGTATATTGAGATTTTGCCTTGAAATTTTTGCTTTAAATTTTTTTCTATGCTTTGATGTTCGTGTTTGAGTTTTGATTTATTTTCGCGTTTAAAACTTATCTTGTAATGGCATGTATTATCGTGAATCATAATTCCATCTTGAAATGTTGCCCAAAATCTTTTAAAATTTCATTTTTAAAATGAATGATTTTGATCTTTGAGCTCAATGCATGATCTATCTGTTTCTTGCTACTTAGTTCCTGTTGATGTTGCACTATGGATTATTAAGCTAACAGTTTTGCTTTACAATCGCCTCAAATTTTGACATGTATGTTAGTTGTATCAAAAAAATGACCTGATCTTGATTTTCATACTTCATTCTTATCTAATGTTGTACTAAAGATTCAGATGCTAGTTGAGGATGTTAAGCATGGTCTCAAATTTGAAGATTTTGTTTCAGAGTTTTATTCATTTAGTTGGTTAATAATATTTCCATTTCATTAATAATATCATGTGCTGTTTTAAATCAAAAATCTTGCCCTAAAATTTGCATCGTAGAATACAAGATTAACTTTTAAATTCTGTACTTAAAGTATGGTTTTCTTGTTTTGTGGTGTTATGACCCTTGTTAATAATGTGCTATTTTACTTGATTTACCTTGTGGATTATATAATTTTGATGAGTGAGGACGTGTAGGCACCCGTGCTTGTGATTAAAAAGATGCAAAACGAGAGTGAGTCAGCGAGCTTGTTAGGGTAATTGGGCAAGTTCTAATAATGTGTGATGAGTGGTGTTGCATTTGAGAGTTATGAATGTGAAACATGTGTTTTATTGGGATTGATGTGAGTTTGTTCATTTAATGTGGATTTGAGCCGTGTAAGTAGATATGTGTATGATGTTGTAAAAGAGGGAGAGTTGTTTGGTGAATAATGATGTTATTAGTCTAAATTGTAGAAATGGTTGTTAGTGATTAAACTGGATTTTATGAAGTGGTAATATTGGTATTGTGAGTAAGGGAATTGTAAATGAAAATGAGTGATGTAAGCGTATGTGTTGGCAACATAGAGTATGAAAATTTAGAGATATGAGGACGTAGCATGGTTATTGACTTTTGAGGAAAAAAAAATATTTATGTTAAGCGGTGATATTTGTGACCTTGTGTATAATCTACATTAAGAATTTGGAGTATGAGAAGGTGACTTTAGCTTACGTAAGGTGTCTTGAACTGAGAAAGATGATTAAATGAGAAAATTTGTGGATAGTGAGTGAAGTGTAATCTAGGTCGTATATTTGTTAAGTGTTGGAATTTATGGGTATTGAATGAAATTTGAGTTGTATATTAAGGATTATTAATGTTGAGTATGACTTGGAAACTTGGGTTGATGAGTAATTGAGATATATGATGGTACATTTAGCATTACCAAGTTTGATTTTCGCGGTCATGAGAGTAAGAGTGTGACGTGTACTACTTAAGGATTCAATCATATTGTTGAGGTAATTTATCATTCGTGTTATAGAGTGTAATCGTTTAATTTAAGTATATACGCATGAATTGTGAAAGTGGTTATGTGGGAATCTGACCCTATGAGTGGTAGTATAGATGTTGTATAGTTGCCTCCCAATGGTCAGGTAGAGCGTCTATGGTATACATCGTGATCATTTTGTAGTGTCCATTTGGGTGATGATGTTGTTGTTATTACTTGAGAGTAATGAGTGGTTAGGGCCGTGTCCATGAGATAGTAAAAGTATTGTGGCTATCGATGTGACTATTGTGGTTGTTGACGAAGGTATGGTGATACCGTTGTCGGGTATGGGGAGAAAACAGACCGGTTGCGAAAAGAACTATGAAATATGTTTGTGTCGGTAGTATATCACGAATGTTTTATCTTAGTTGTGTAATGATGATGGCTATAGGGCCAAGAGTTATGCTTAAATTCGGTTATATAAGGGTATGTTAGTCACCATCGGAGTCTATTAGCATTTATGTGACGAAATAAGTGTTGGAAATCTATATCTCATTACTTAACATATTCATATATGTAATGATTTAATTTAGTCATAAAATTAAACATTGATCTTATGCATGCAAACAATAATAAAAATAAGGAAGAAATCATCAACCCTTACATTGATATTTTGGATTATTAGGCACAAGTAAGATCTCCTTCTTACTTGTTCTTGAGCACTCCTAAAATGGAAGAACAAGAATTCAAGTGTAGAATCCCTCCCAAGGATTAATACCCAAGGTAATCTCTTAATAAAATTAATATTATTATTACTAGAACAATATTAATTTAGAATAAAATTGACCAAAATATTATTTATGTTCTCTTAATTTTCGGCTAAGAGAAGGGGAGAAAGAGGAAGATTTTTATCTCTCTAAAATTCTTATTTTAGATATATGAAAGAATGAATAATACACTAATGTTTTTGGTAGTGTATATTAGGTAAAAATTAGAAGGAAAAACTCATGGTTTTCCTTCTCAAAACCGGGTAGAAGGGGGGAGGTGGTGATGCCCAATGCATGATCAAAGTGCTCTTCACAATAACCACTAGGTATTCATGGCTAGGTTTAGGTAAATGATTATGCTTACCACTTACTTAATTAACATAATAATTTCCTAAAACACCCCATTATTTCGGTCATATTGAGATAAAATGGATTCCATTTTATTTTTGTCAATTTGTCAATTTGTCACATGTCACATGTCATGTAAAATTGTTATGTATTTTTAACATTTTAAAAATCAACGTATTAATAAAAATACGTCATATACAAAATTGACTTAGTAATTCATAATTACTTGTACCAAAATATTTTACCAATTATAAATCACAACATCTTGTATTTATAATAAATTATTCATTCTAATGTAATTCTTTCCTTAAACAATAATTTCATCTAAGTAATAAAACAATTCGATCACTTAGACCGTATCTTATTTAATCAAATTACAATGAGACACGTAAATATTACTTTCAAAATCGTCCGTCAATTTTAAGTAATTTAATTAACCCGTATCGTCATACGATCAATTAAATGATCAATTAAGAGTGTTACCCTTTAGGTATGACCTAAGGGGATCAACTGATCACCACCGTCGCACGACAGTAATGTCAAACTCTAGTCAGCCAATCATTACCGATATGTGTGGACCAGGTTGACAAGATAAAATATTACTTCCCAATTGTATTCTTTAAAATGAGACTTAAACATGTGATCATCATGATCGACAGTTGTGATCGCATTATTGTCGGAGGACACATATTCCAACAATCTCCCACTTGTCCTCGACAAGTGTGCGTCACCAATTCTCTTGTCCTATTACTATCTCCCACTCAATGCAAGGTGTCTTTCAGGTCGTACTTGCAAGTGATCATATCGAGAGTGGTTTCATCGATCTGGAGAATAACTGATTGACCGGATTTATCTACCATAGATATCTTCCGAGCGTGGCCACGCATTTCCAGTTCATTACTCCTCGAGTGGCCCTGAGATATTGTTATAACCCTGACTAGGGGTGGACAATTCCTACCGCACTCATTCCCTTCGACTAGCCACAACCATCATAACCCAAAATATGCCCATTTGACCCCATTTATGAAGGTCGTAGTAACACAAATCAAAGTCAATCTGAAACTGTGCCATCTTAGGCGAATAGTCTTTAGTCAAAAGAATCGACTCATTAGAATACTATAGTAGCTCTCGCCACGATCAGGCTATATAAATTTGCCAGAACTCTATAAGCGGTCATAAGGCCCGACAAAGTGTTCCTAACAGTCTGCCTATGTGATCGACTAGTCATCACACATGACTCCATGGCACTTGAACTTGCCATCAATCGCATCACATTCTAGTCACTTCGAGACGTCACCTCATGTAAGTAACTATGGGCGAATACAATGCTAATCCGTGTTCACTTTAACGGGGTTCAATTGTCTCTACAACCTGTTTGGATGTAACAAAGTATAAGGTGCGTTAATAATAACTCAAACGACAAAAGTCGACATCACATTCGGGTAGTCAATACGGTATTACAACCTTGTGATGCATATCGTAAGTGTATTAACACAAGTCGATTGCAATAGAAGTTTTAACATGCCATTTGATCATGTGTTCAAACTTCTTTTATCGCATTTTCCTTTACATTCATGTTATCTCTCATAGCATGAACCTCACCAAGTACACATATAGGTTCCCAACCTCGGTTTCGGTTCTTTATCTTGAAAGAACTTCCCTGTTGATTATCACATAACCAATGAATTTGTGGTGAATGATATAACTTGCACTTATCAAGTACTCCACCCACTCACAATGCACTAGGTAAATGTTTTGCAGAGTCTTGCAACAATTGTCAAGATGATTAGCCTAGCACTTCTCACAAGTCCTAGCATATTAGAAAAATATTAGTTTTGACTAACTTCTTACTTCAACTAAGTACTTTTCCAAACTTCTTATTTCTCCTTTTAGCTTGAAAAGCTTAGGATTTTCATAACTCCTTACATGTGTTCGAACTTTAATATGTGCAACCTCTTGACACATAACAGAGTCTTTTGTCCAACACTGACATCGCTCATCGGTTCTCCTCGAGAATTCATGACGATTCTTCTATGGCTTGCCAATGATTCATCATGCTCTTATGCATATGATTCATTATTGGACATGTGCATGATTATTCTAATGGCGGAAACATTAGTAACTAATAATCATGTGATCAACCATTCTTAGGTTCAATGAACGACCATGACTGCTAATGGCAATTCCATTTTCATTGACCTGAATAACCTATGTTTCTCGTTGATTTGATGTGTATATCTCAATACTTATCCAACATCTCATGATGTGATTGGATTCATCATAGTCCATTTTCATCCAGAATTGAAAACTCAAATACTTCTTTGTGAAAGAAAGTATTAGCTCGTCATTCTCAATGAGTAATGAGTTATATACTTTTACAAGATGATTGCTCCCACTAAATTCCATGTCTTCACATGATAATTTCCAACCCCCACTTAATTCCACATGTTTCGCAATTGACTACTCAATCGAAACATTTCAAGAATTGAAATATATTTTGCTTTGCTAAGTTATTAAGATAAAACCATATATGTTCCCATCATATCCTTTCAAAATACCTATCTTGAAAAGGTTTCAATCTTAACCTTATGGAAAGAGATTTTAATCTCTAACTCATTCATTTTATAATGATGCGTAGCAATGTCATTATTTAAATGTGAATTATATCTAATACACGTCCTTCTCAAAATATCCCTTTTGGAAGGAGGTTTAACCATTTCATTTTCATAATGAGGTTAAATGATGACATTAGCGTGGTTAATACTTAACTTAGCTCTTGTGGATATCGGTATATCAATCTTTGCAACTTTTAGTCATAAATCTCATTTATTTTCTAGGATGCAACTTTGATTCATTTAGGCTCTTAAGTAAATATCAATATTGAAACTATTGGTCAAATATTGTTCATAAACTAGTCAAAAACTCTTGTTAAGACTTTACATTAGTCATTCCTATTCCAAAACTTTCTTTTGGTCTCCTCGTGTAGTTATCTTGAGAACATATTCTTTTGATTACTTCACTTGGTCTCTTTTGTCATGTAGATCTATTCGAGACCATAGATCTCATCTATTCGTGTATACTATATAAATAGGTATACCTTTATTCAAATCATACTTCCTTGCGTAAATCTCATTTACACAAGTTCTTGGCGTTCTTTGTGTCTTCATTTTTCTCCCACTCTATCTTTAGAATGAATACACTAGAGATTCAAAGATAGCTTATGAGACACAAATAATGATTTTGAAGTATAAGGAGGACTATCTCATAGGTTGACTTAATTGTTTTAAATTTGATAAGTGTACTTGGTGATTGACATTCCTTTAAGAGAGTTTATCAACTCAATATCACTTTATAATTGATCATACACAAGCCTTAAGCTTGTCGACATATAATGAATCCCATCATTATAGTTGTCTATTAGATCACTTTAAGTGAATGATCATATGTTTCTATTGGCAAGCGGATAAAGACGAATTTTAGAACAAGGATAAAATACGATAAAACGGGTGACTTGGGTTGCAAACCAAGCCACCATTATCCAAAATACAACCATTATCCAAAAATACATTTCCATGTCGAACACGGAAATCAAAAGGTTCTAAAATCCGAAACATAAATTAAAATAAGACAATAAAAAGCCAAGCTTCATGGAAGCTACTTCTAGCTTCTTGATGGTTTCTCAAGCTTGCTTTTCTTTTCCCTTGTCCTTGCTTGGTGGAGGCCCTATTTACAATAAAAAGGGAATACATTATCACAACTTTCTATCACAATACCATAGTTGAATTAGAAACATAAAAGAAAGGATAGTCATTTACCTACTGGAGTGATCTTTCCAGCTTTAATGTCACCAAGATATTTGGAACAATTTCTTTTCCAATGTCCAACACCATTACAATAATGGCATTTATCAAGAGGACCCTTCTTGATCTTGGAAGTGCTAGCTTCATAAGTCTTAGCTTTGGTGAAAGTGGGAGCTTGCTTCTTACCCTTCTTCCCATTCTTCTTGAACTTCCCCTTGCTTTTGGTGCTTATGCTAAGCACATCCTTAGGTGGGTTAACATTTAACCCCATGTCTCTTTCGGCTTGCACAAGTAACTTGTGCAACTCTTCAAGAGACACGTCCTTGTCTTGCATGTTAAAATTCACCCGGAATTGAACATATGCCTTGACTTTGGATAAGGAGTGTAGAATCCTATCTACAATGAGTTCTTTGGGGATTTCAACCTTTTGAATCTTCAAGGTCTCGACGAGCTCCATTAACTTGAGCACGTGAGGGCTAACCTTTTGGCCCTCTTTGAAGTCGAGATCAAAGAATGCCGCGGCCGCCTCATATTGGACGATCCGCGGAGTTTGTGAAAACATTGTCACAAGCTTGGAATAGATTTCATTAGCGGTGCCCATCTTAAAGGCTCTCCTTTGGAGATCCGCCTCCATCGCAAAGATCAACACATTTTTCATTGCGGCGGACTCCTTGTGGTAAGCCTCATATGCTTCCCTTGTAGCGGCACTCGACCTAGCATTAGGTTCGGGTGGAGAGGCCTCGGTGAGGTAACGAAGCTTGTCGTCACCTTGGGCGGCTAATTTGAGTTGGGCATCCCAATCGGAGAAATTTGACCCATTCTTTTCAAGTTTACATCGATCCATGAAGGATCGGAGCCATGAAGTATTAGTGAGAGGTGTCGCGTTGGTGTTTGGAGTGGCCATTTGTTATGAGAAATAAAAGTGGTCTACAAAACAAAAATAGAAGGAATAAAACATATGTCGTTTTCAAAATAATAATACTCGTAAAAATTAATTTAAACAAGTTTTATTGCATTTATCTAGTGACCTCTACCCAACTTAGATAAATGATTCCAAGATCCAAATTCATATTAACTTGGGCACGGTAGGGCCGATTCATCCCTTATCAATATAACTCGGTGGATTAACGCTTTAATCGATTCTACTTTTATAACTCTTGGTCGATAAAATTACATTAACATTTATCTTTAGCCCGGAACACATGCGACTACGGTCACGAATACTTCCGTTGAGCTCAATCCAAATTTCGAATAAATGTGTCCATGATCCAAATCCACATCAACTTGGGCACGGTAGGGCCGATTCATCCCTTATCAACATGAATTCGGTGGATAGACATTTATCACCCACTTCCCCTACGTAACAAGGTTTGTACCCCGGTAGGGCCGAGTGCACTCCCTCGCGAAATAGGTTTTCATGGTTTCTACTTTTTGGTAAGGCTAAGTCTCAATTGTTTATATTTAGCGAGAGGTCATGTCAATTTATTATCTATCAGGTTTTAAGTGAACTAAAGCGGTGAACTACGATAATTTTAATTGACACGGTCGATAAACTCGATTAAGAAGACAATGCATGTTTTAGTTATGGCGATTTAGCAATGCATGCAACATATAAATAAAATGCAAAACATAAATTAAATCCTAGTATGGCCTTCCTAAAATAAAAAATCTAATTAACTATTAAATATTCGGAAACCAACTCCATTGGTCCCTTGAACTTCGGTTTTAGCACGCATCTCGAGGTAACACCGTCTTTATGTATCGCCTTCTTGAGTGACACCGTCTTCAAGGAACTCCGGAATAAATAAATTACATAACAAATTACATAATTTCCTATTATACATTTGTAATTTAAAATAAATAAATCTATTAAATTACAAAACGGTGATACGAGATCACAATAAATTACAACCGAATCGATATTCCCATACATTTCGGGTAATACCAATTAAAAACTAAGGCCATACTAAGTAAAATTACATAATTCAAAAATTACATAAAAATAAAATTATGACAATCATAAATAAAATGCAGCATTATAATATGTATGAACATGCCCAATTTTATGCTAAATCGCCTTTAAGGAGCCAATATCGTATATTAAACGGTTTTTACGGATTTGCGTGATTCAACCTTTTAAAATCACAATAAATTACATAAATTCATATTTATGCACAAGTTAATTACCCTAACCAACTTAGGACTCAAAATTAGTCTCCACTAACTATTTGACTATAATTAACTTATATTTCTTAAAATTGTTCATTAATGGACTCAAAATTACAATAAAATGCTATAAACTCCAAATAAATCATAAAAATTTCAAATAAATTTGAAATTTGAAATTTAAACTCATGAACATTCTGGAAAAATACCATGACACTCATAATGTTCAAAAACTTAGGTTAAAATTTCGAAAAATTATCGGAAAAACTATGTTGCGGATTATCGGATTTATCAATTATAATCATAAAGACATGAGAAAAAATATATTTATCAACTTTTCAATTTTAGATCTGAAATAGGTAATAAAATGCAACATGTGACGTTTTTCCTTAGTCATGAAGTATGTTTTAGCAATTATTCAATAATTAAAGTCACTATTTATGCTATTTTTCATCAAAAAATCATAAATCATGCATAAAAACTTCATTATAGCCTATTATTTTACACACATCTTGTAAAATTTCATGTGACAACATACTAAATTTCTATGACCAGATTCGAAATATTTCTAATATTACCCTATTTTCATTTAAATTCGATTTTTAACATGAAAAATCCATATTTCGAGCATAAAAACTCCAAAAATTCTAAAAATGTACAGGTCATCTAAAAGTAATATATGTGAAAACATATCCAAAAACCACTGGAAAATTCGAAGTTTAGCTAATTTTAGTCCGAAAATGACATTTTTATCATAAAATTACATTTTTAATGCCATTATTATATAAAATGAACAATAAAAATCCATAAATTAACCAAAATATCCTAAATACATTTTAGGATCATAAAATTTAACATGCATAATTTATTTCGTGATATATCATAATAACACAAATTTATAAGTTTTATATGTTAATCGTATAACTCGGAAAAACTATAACCGATTTGCATGCAAACAACCAAAGGCTCTGATACCGCTTGTTGGAAATCTATATCTCATTACTTAACATATTCATATATGTGATGATTTAATTTACTCATAAAATTAAACATTGATCTTATGCATGCAAACAATAATAAAAATAAGGAAGAAATCATCAACCCTTACATTGATATTTCGGATTATTAGGCACAAGTAAGATCTCCTTCTTACTTGTTCTTGAGCACTCCTAAATAGGAAGAACAAGAATTCAAGTGTAGAATCCCTCCCAAGGATTAATACCCAAGGTAATCTCTTAATAAAATTAATATTATTATTACTAGAACAATATTAATTTAGAATAAAATTGACCAAAATATTATTTATGTTCTCTTAATTTTCGGCTAAGAGAAGGGGAGAAAGAGGAAGATTTTTATCTCTCTAAAATTCTTATTTTAGATATATTAAAGAATGAATAATACACTAATGTTTTTGGTAGTGTATATTAGGTAAAAATTAGAAGGAAAAACCCATGGTTTTCCTTCTCAAAACCGGGTAGAAGGGGGGAGGTGGTGATGCCCAATGCATGATCAAAGTGCTCTTCACAATAACCACTAGGTATTCATGGCTAGGTTTAGGTAAATGATTATGCTTACCACTTACTTAATTAACATAATAATTTCCTAAAACACCCCATTATTTCGGTCATATTGAGATAAAATGGATTCCATTTTATTTTTGTCAATTTGTCAATTTGTCACATGTCACATGTCATGTAAAATTGTTATGTATTTTTAACATATTAAAAATCAACGTATTAATAAAAATACGTCATATACAAAATTGACTTAGTAATTCATAATTACTTGTACCAAAATATTTTACCAATTATAAATCACAACATCTTGTATTTATAATAAATTATTCATTCTAATGTAATTCTTTCCTTAAACAATAATTTCATCTAAGTAATAAAACAATTCGATCACTTAGACCGTATCTTATTTAATCAAATTACAATGAGACACGTAAATATTACTTCCAAAATCGTCCGTCAATTTTAAGTAATTTAATTAACCCGTATCGTCCTACGATCAATTAAATGATCAATTAAGAGTGTTACCCTTTAGGTATGACCTAAGGGGATCAACTGATCACCACCGTCGCACGACAGTAATGTCAAACTCTAGTCAGCCAATCATTACCGATATGTGTGGACCAATTGACAGTAAAATATTACTTCCCAATTGTATTCTTTAAAATGAGACTTAAACATGTGATCATCATGATCGACAGTTGTGATCGCATTATTGTCGGAGGACACATATTCCAACAATAAGAAGTTTGGAACCGAGTGAAAATGAAAACATTCTGCCGCAGGTGACACTCGACCGAGTGCACCATGCACTCGATCGAGTGGTCGCCTAGTTGGCCGAGTGGCCTCCTAAACTCGACCGAGTGGACTGCTTTGACCCTTGTTTTGTTGATATTTGACCAAATATTGAATATGTACCCTTATTTCAAAGTTTATATTAGTTAACTTGGGTTGGATGTGTTTGAATTATTAATCTCATTATTTAACATATTCATATATGTGACATATTAATTTAGACACAAAATTAAAACTAGATCTTATGCATGGAAACTTGAATAAGAATAGAGAAGAAATCGTCTTTCTTACTATGGGAGTTTCGGATTTTTGGGCACAAATGAGTTCTCCTTCTCACTTGTTCTTGAGCTTTCCTTATATGGATGAACAAAAGATCTAAAGAAGAATCCCTCCGAAAAGTTTATACCCAAGGTAACCTCTTAAAAGACTAATATTATCTGATCTAGAACAATATTAATCTTACTAAAAATGACCCAAAATATTTATTTTGGTCTCTTGTAATTTCGGCCAAGAGAGGAAGATTTTGGAGATTTTATTTCT